>NC_139563.1:59483283-60083283 GCF_965112155.1 Podarcis liolepis | reverse complement strand
AAAATTCAGCGTACTTGTGTGGAATCGCTTGCAGCGTGCCTAGCAGCAGCTGTGACTCCTCTTCCTCTCCTTCCTGCCTGGGCACGATGCAGTGTTCAGCACAAAAGGAAGAGCCGAAGGTCAGCTGCCTCTGGTACCAAGCCATCGCTGGGCTGTGCTTGTCCAGCCAACTCATGCCCAATACAATGGGCGTGTCAGATAGTCGAGTGACGTTGAAGCTGATGATTTCTCTGTGATTCCCAAGTCGCATCACCATTGGTGGCGTCTGCTTCACCACTTGCCCCCCGAGCAGCTCCCTGCCATCCACCGTGACAACCTGCAGGGGCAGTGTGGCCGGCAGCAACTGTACAGCGTGCCTGTCGACAAAGTCCTGCCCTATAAAGTCCGCATTGCTGCCTGAGTCAATGGTGATTGGCACGTCCATGGTGATTCCATTGGGCAGTTGGAGAGACGCTGTGAGCCTCACTACTGGTTTGGGCGGGAGGGGGTTCACGGGCTGTAAAATCGCTGGGGACTGCGTCACTAACACGTCTGGCTGGGCCCCAGTGCCTCTTCCTCCAGCCAGACAGCCTCGTTTCCCTGCTGTGGTCCTCCTTGCTGTGTTGCTGCAGTCACCATTGCTGAGGCTGCAGTGAGCTTGTGGGGCCTCTGGGGACACTCTTTTGCCATATGCCCTGGCTCCTCACAGACGTAACACTTCCTGTTCCCTCTAGGAGGCTTCGCTTTCACTGCTGCTGGTGCTAGGGCTCTGGTTGCTGACTGAGCCCTTGCACCTCCCACCTCCATAGGTTCGGCTCCTCCTCCTGGCGGAGGCGTGGATTGCGCCCGCGCTGCTTCCCTGGGAAAGAAGGAGGGGCCCCCGGCTGGTTCGCGCCCTCCACGCCCTTCGTCCCTGTTCCACGGACGTCCTTCCAGCCTCACCCCCACTGCCAGTGCCCTCTGAACGACCTCCTGGGTGGTTCGGGGTCTCTCCCCCCTGGCGATCTCATCTTTAATCGAGTTATGCAGCCCCTCCCAAAAGAGGTCTCTTACAGGAGCCGAATCTCTGTCCCATTCCAGGGCACTGACCAAGGCGAAAAAGCGGGCATGGTACTGCCTGACGCTGGCCCTCCCTTGTCTCAGCCCATGCACCTCCTTCCGTGCAAGATCCACGTCAATACTTGATAAAAAACACCCATCCATTGCTTTAATAAAGGCATCTGCATTCTGTAGCGCCGGATCCTTATCTCTCCATAAATTGCGTAGCCATGCTCTCGCATCCCCATGCAGATGGGACATGATGAACCCCACTCTCTCTTGTTCATCTCTAAAGTCTTTATGCAGCAGTTGCAGTGCGCACAGTACGTCGGCTCTAAAGTTGGGATACTGTTGCAGGTTCCCATCGAAGTGAGAGACCAGCCCGCCTGTCCGTCTCGCCAACCCAATGCCCTCCTGCCGGGGTGTCTGCTTTGTCAGCACGTCTAACCTGACCTGGAGATCCCTGCAGGCTGCGGCTGCTTCCTCCTCCCTTTTCCTGGATGCTAGAGCCTCGGCGTTCAGTTGTGCCACTGCGTTTCTGAGTTCCTCTATCTGCTGCTCAGCCGTCATGTCGTCTGCCGTTCGTGAGCTTGCTAGTAGGCACCTGTGTCTCTCCCCTCCTCGAGGCTGTAGATGCCCACAAGTAGAGACGGAGCTTACTGTCAGAGCTGCTTGAAGATCCTAGCTCACAGAGGATCACGCTAGCCAGCGGTCATTAAGTAAAAGTCTTTATTGAATTACAGTTTCCATTCTCACGCTGCTGCGCGCAACTCTACGCCTAGTAGCTAGGTCGGCGAAGCTCCGTCTGAGTCTCCGCCCTGTGTGCACCAACTTAATATCCTAGCCTTGCTCCACCTTTTCCTCCTGACTGTCCTCCTCTGGGTCCCTCTACCCCCCGGGGCTTCTTCCTTCCGGGATTCTTCTGACGCTGACCCAGACCCTCCTGCCTCCTTGCGCCGGGCTTTAGGACCTGGCTCTCTTTCGGGGCTGCTTACTGCGCCGCCTTCCTCTGCATTTGAACTTGGCGCGCGCGCCCAACCTTCCACTTTCCTCTCAACCGTTTCTTCGCTCCCCGATGGAGGTGTGGCCATCCCCGACTCATGTCCTCCCTCCTGTGGAGGTGTGGCCACTCCTGACTCATGTCCTCCCTCCTGTGGTGAGCTGCCAGCGTTTCCCCCCTGGCTCCCTTCCTCTTCCCTGCTTCCTGGCGGTGACGCTGGTCCCGATTTCCAGCTGCTCCCCCCTGAGTCCTCTCTGGCTCTGTCTTCCTGGGGTGCCCCCCTAGACTCCCCCCTGGCCCTCGCCACTGGTGCTCCTTTCTGTGAATCCTCTGATTCACTGGAAAGACTAGGAGATCTCGGGTCGTCGTCGTCACTCATCTTTTCTTCTGCCTCCTCCCCTTCGCTCTCTGTTTCCTCCCTTGCCCGTGCTTCTGCTCCTAAACCCCTGACAATACCAATAACAAAAACAGCAGCAGCAGCGTCTAACAAGGCCTGTAAGTTGCTGCCGGAGTGCATAGAGGCTTTGGGATTATGTGAACATTGACACAGAGTATTTTAAACTCGGTATCACTAGACAGCTGGACCACTGGAATTCTGGGAGGAGAGATACAATTTCCTCTGCTTTCACATTTACACTTGTTGAGACACCAAGAGACTCTCAATCTTTGCTTCTTCTATTAACTCTGATAGCTGGTTGGGAATAGATAGCATATCCTTGTATTTGTTATTTCTTTTACCCAAGAACTGTTTAAGATATTCAGTAAAATTCATCAGTTTATTTGCCCACCCTGCTATATTCCATGAAATGAGGTTAATATTCCTAAACCCCGAATTCACAGCATCTGTTCAATCTTCATTCTGCCACCCAGGTGCTTTCAGGCCACTGGCTCTCTCCACTCTGTACAATCCTATCCCACAGGGGGAGTTTTCCAAAAGTGGGTAATGTGTTAGTATCCCTATAAGCAGATGTGTACTTTTTTACTCTGCCTTCTGTTTCTTGCCTTCCTCAACCTAAAAACTTTGTCTCTATTCCGAATCGAAACAGGCATAGGATTGTTTACAGATATTCCTTGACTGAGGTTTAAGTTTAACTTCTATTAGTTGACATTCCCATGATGTCAGCTGAACATCACAGTCAACTCTGTTCTCTGCTGCTAATACCTTGGTAGAATTTATTTGTACAGGATCTCTCACTTCATTGCTGTCAGCCTTAAATTTCCTGACTGACCTGTCGCTCCCCCAGGGACTCTTTGGGTGAGACATTCCTCTGGTTGTCTTCTTGTTTCATTTTATCATATTCAGCCTCACCCAGAGCATTCATATGATCAATAATTTTAAAGAGCAGGTTAAAATTCACCCTGCCATCCTTCTTGCATTGCTGTCTCTGAGCTTTACCCTGACCTTTCTTACTACCTCTCTTAGAAGAGGTTATTCTGAACTGTGATTCCTTGGCTGGTCCATCCTCTTCTGCAGATGGCAGAGATTCTCTTCCCCTTCTGACCTTCCCAACTCTGACCTTACAGTCCTTGCAAGTAGGTTTTCCTGCAAACGACTGCGGCACAGCTGGGCCATCCACCAAGGAGACTATATCTGGAACTAGCTCAGCAGGATTCACATCCATACTCAACAACAATTTTAAGTTAATCAAATTTAATCAAATTCATCATCCCTGTCAGCCCTAGGGACCTTTTTCTTCTTTTGAATGGGTGAAATCTCTAAGTGAGGGCAAGCTCTCCTACGACTGGATTAAGCATTTTCTTTATTTCAACCACCAGTTCTTTAATTTCCAGAATAATGCCATTTACTTGTCTGGTACCTCTCTCATAATTAGATGGAGAATGGTAATCTCACATTAGCTGCTTGGTAGGAAAAGTCATTCTAACCCTCTCCTTAATAGAGCCATCCCTATGAAGTGTCTGCTGGGAAAACCTCCAGCACTTTCTTCTCCATTCAGCTCTGCTTTTGACAAAGATTCCCATTTAAGGCTGGGATAAAAAAACTTCAATTTTCATTTTGCCAAAATCCTCATTCAAACAACTATTTAAGCAACTACATGGCAAAAGTTGTTCACTGTTCAAAACTATGGTTGCGTAGTGTGTACATCCATGAGAGATGAAAATGTATGTTCAGCGGGGAATTCTGCCATTGGTTGGGAAGTGCAAAGGAGCGCAAAAGAGCCTTGCCTCCCACATGCTCAGCCCAGCCCAGCTGAGAAGCGGCGTTGCACAGTTTATATATATATATATATATATATATATATATATATATATATATATATATATATTGTGGGGCTCTATGAATTGTGACTTGCTGCTACTTTTGTTGATTATAGTTTAGTAATGATTTATTGTAATTTTTGAGAGTTATTTTCTGTTTATTATTTGCTGATAGAATAGTACACAATAAAGTTATTCTTTCTCTCTCATTAAATTTATATACCACTCTTCATCTGAGGATCACATGCAGTTTCAGTATAATGCACAAAACAATAACCCCCCAATAGTCTATTACTTTTATTATAAACAATTTGTTTATTTTAAATTCATATTTTTATTATGACTTGTTTGTATTGGATCAGATTGTTATAAGAAGTGTGTTCTTGGGTTGCAGATCTTGTTGTTTCTTAAGCTTGTAGCCACCTTCTGTAAGGAATGGCGGTATACAAATTAGCAGTGAAATGAAATTAAATGAAAGCAGTTAAGGTGGCAAGCAGTCGGTACAAGAAAGAGCTTGTTATGAGCAGAGAGACAAGGGCAACCACTAAACTGCACTCCTAAGTCTTGAAGGCTATGTGCCAGCAAATATAAAAAGTAGGGTGAAGATCCATTAAACATTCAGAGCAGTGAAGCTGACCTGGATATGCCATCACCTAGTTTATTCAAAATGTACTTCTCCCATGTAAGGTTGAGGTGTGGAAATACAGAACAAAATTATTCCGCAATTTGAACTACAAGTGCATTATGCTATGCTCCCAGTTGTGTCACCAAGAAATCCCACCCATCCAATATCTGAAGGAATTTTGCACTGAAGAAATATTCTTTTATTAGAAGAATAAGGTGGCAAATGAACAGATAAATGTTTGCAGTGCTTTTAAACATTCATTAATTAAAATACGGAGAATCTGCCTGACTCATAAAAAAGAAGGGCAAGCCTGACAGCTGAGCCAGCAGTTATGGTTTGGCTGAGCCAGCATTTGAGCTTCCCAAGAGAAATAATTCTCAGACCAACTAAACAGCAGATGCTACCAGAATATCAAGGAAGGTGTTTGTGCTTCCGGACCCTGGAAAGCCAAACACAGCTGGTATTTGCTCACTTTTTACTAAAATCTATACTGAAATGTAATTTTTTAAGGGAGTGGGAACTCCTATATAGGGTACATGTGTAGAGGCTGCTGCATCAGGCCAGAGGCATCCTGTTCTCACAAGAGACAAACAGATGATGAGAATTGCAATTTAACACCTGCCCTTCACTCCAAGGTCCCAGGGCAGATGACAGTGATTAAAACACAATGTTAATATTTAAACACAGTATTACCACAACAGTAAAACAATTTAAAAGCACTTAAAATTACAACTCAGAATCCAAGCACAAGTGCCCTCTCCCCTCCTGTGATTTCCTGTCCAAAGGAATGGCTGTGTCTGACCTGGAGGCAGAGCAGAGCCGTCCTGGCCAGCAGCCTCCAGTGGCTCTCTCCTCCCTGGATCTGCCTGATCCACTTGTAAAAGCATCTCTGCTGGTGACCATGGCTGCCTCCTGTGGGGGAAAGATCAACATTAGTACTTTCTTTGATCTTTTGTCCTGCATCCTCCAACATTCAGCTCCATTAAATGTCCACAACTTCTAGTATTATGAGAAAAGAAAAACTTCCTCCACTTTCTCCATGTCTGGCATAATTTTATGAACTTTCCTCTTCCTTGCCTTTACTCTAAACTAAAAAGTCCCAAACTCTGCAGCCTTTATTCATCAAGGGAGCTGCTCCATCCTTTAGTCGAGAGTCCCGCATTGCAATGGGCTGGGCTAGATGACCCTTGGGACCCTCCAGCTCTGTGATGTTCTGGTTCTATTACTGTGATTGTGTGGCAGATATGACCTAGCAGGCATTGCTGAAACCTGCTGGGATGAGACTCATCCATGGAAGGCTGGAAGGTGGCTGACTGGAGGGGGTCGTGAAGAAAAGCTCCCCTGCCCTGCCAAAGTGTTTCATTTCTACACTGCATGACACAGTGTTTCAGATTTTAAGAAAAATAGCCATTATTCATCAGATTAATAACAAAGCTAAGCAAGTGAGAAGTTAAAATGTACTGGATCTGAAGGCAATAAAATATGCTTTCAAGTTGTCATTTGTGATCCCTTCATCTACCTTTTATGCTTGAATACAGAAAAAACAGCTAGCTGTATTTATGGCTTTGTGGTTGCTAAAAGGTCAGAGTGCATAATGCATACAGAAGTGGAAAAGAACATATAATTGTGTAATCCCCATAAAACCTGAACAGAATTATAGAAATAATCAGTGTGCTTAAACTTTGATCTCTGTTGAAATGAAAATGAAAGGAGAATTTTAAAATTCCATTGTTGCATCTAGCAATTGTTGTATTGCTATATTTACCATATTTTTCACTCTATAAGACGCACCAGACCACAAGACACACCTAGTTTTTGGAGGAGGAAAACTAGAAAAAAATATTCTGAATCTCAGAAGCCAGAACAGCAAGAGGGATCACTGTGCAGTGAAAGCAGCAATCCCTCTTGCTGTTCTGGCTCCTGGGATAGCTGCACAGCCGGCATTCGCTCCATAAGACGCACACACATTTCCCCTTGCTTTTTAGGAGGGAAAAAGTGAGTCTTATAGAGCAAATAATATGGTATGTTATTGTTGTATACCACTCTGAGCACTGGCAGCAGTGCTGAGCCAGACATGGTATGTTATTAATATGTTATTAATATGGTATGTTATTGTTGTATACCACTCTGAGCACTGGCAGCAGTGCTGAGCCAGACATCAGGGGCCCCTGGCACAGTTCACATGGGGGCCCTGCTGCTGCTGCTCCGCCCCACAACCCTCTGCTCTCTACAGTAGCAAGGCTACCACCCTGCTCTTCTTCCCCTGCCATCCCCCCATCCACTTGCTCTCTCTCTGTCCCATCTCTTATAAAGCACCCCCCAAGCACATTTCATTGCTTTTCTGCTGCCTCAACACCTGGTCTCTGGGGAAAGCCCATCAAGGGCTTCTTCAGAGCCAGGCCTGCTGAGGGAGAAGGCCGGGAGAAGGCCTGTGCCATCACTGTGGTTTGCCAGGGCAGCTAGGATGGGTTGATCTTTTAAAAAGCCTTTTCAAAAAAAATCCACATTAAAAAAATACTTTTTAGCCCCTGTGGGAAACTGTGGCAGTGGTGCAGGCATTTGCCTGACTAGCTTGTCCTGGATGCCTGAGCAAGATGGTCCTGGGCCTTTTTCAGAGTCCAGGAAGGCAGTGGAGTGTTTGAGGGCCAAGGTGCATAGGAGCCAAGTTTGGCAGCATAGACAACCCTATACGCCTGACATCACAAAAAAAGAATACTAGACACCACCCATATTTTCTGCAAATTGCTTTGGCTTCCTTATGGAATTGGCTTCATATTGTTGGGAAGTACTGTGTTAACTGCATACATGAACTTATTAGCAGGCTTAATATGACAGTTATGTGAGCTTTTTTGGGGGGGAGGGGGTGTCAGTTGTGGGAATAGTTTGTTTCTGGCCTTCAGAAACGGCTCCCATAGTCAGCCCTGGAAGTGCAGCTACTGCAGAAGCCTGCCTGGTTTGCACCCCTCGAGCCCAAGGACCTCGTAGCAGAAGTGAGGCCAGAGGAGCCCTCGTCCCATTGCCATTGGAGACTACAGGAGAGGGCTGGACCCCTTCAACTAAAGCAGCACCTTCCAGTTGGGGGGACAACACCAATTAACAAATAGGATGTTGCTGCTAGACATCTGAAGGCAGCCCTGTATAAGGAAGCTTTTTAAGGAATAATATATGTTGGAAGCTGCCCAGAGTGGCTGGGGCAACTCTGTCAGATGGGTGGGGTACAAAAAAAGAATATTATTATTATTTCAGGTTTCAGGTTATTTCTTGCTGAAGCAACATACGAGCTCTGTGCAGGCAAGGCATGGCCCAAACCATGCCTTGCCTCACCACAGAATAGGAAAACGAAACAGCTGTGACCCTAAATGCTTTGGTCATAGTGAAACTTTGGAAACTTGCACTGCCCCCACTCCTCTCCTCAGAATGGGTGATGTTAGCATTGCATCCCTTCCTCTGTTCCTTGAATCACAGTATCATATTATCATTGCCCTTCCATGGCCCAATTAACTCATGAAATGATTGCTCCCAGTCCGGAGTCCCTGTAGATGAGGGCTGCCTCATCCTCGAACCCAGACCATGGCCACCCCATGGGCACCCACCTAGTGCCCGGGGGTCAACTTGCATGTTTCTGTTCTGGTTCTCATGAGCTCCATCTGGTCCCAAATGGAAGGGAGTAGCTTATACATGCCTTAAGCAGACTGCAATTAGATTTAATTGAAAATAATACTGTCATTCAGGCTGTGTTTAGAAATAACTGAACCTAGTCCTATATTTCTCTTTATTGTGAGGTATCATATTTTAACTACAGTACAGCAAAAGTTCTTGGACACGGCTTCTGTCCAGTTCTGTTTTTGGGTTCAGAAGTAAGCTGTGTCCCCTCTGCTGAAATCTCTTTGCTGCCATGCAAATCCTGCCACGGCTCTCCTGGTAAAATCTCCTTGCATTGACCCCAAGAGCCCAATATACTTATTAATGTGCTGCCTCAGCAGCTGCATTATATCCAAGTGCAGGACTGGGAGGTTGTTTAGAAACCAGAACTAATTTTAGTCTCATATTCTGGAATTTATTTATGTATTTCAAAATAACATTTTCCAGAGTATAATGCACTCTAATTATAGCCTGCAATAGCAAATAGCTCCTTATGCTGCACTCCTCAGGTAATGCATCTGAAGGAATTAGCTCATTATACTAACTGGGATAAAGCCAGAGGAGATTATAAACTCTCTATAGAGCATGTCTTGAAAGGAATAGAAAAAGCAATGCAGTTGAGAAGTGAAGTGCCTATCTGCTCCCCACATAAAAATCCGCTTTGGATTTGGATTTTAATTATGATAAAATATGAGGTATAATACAGGTTTCTTGTTAAAGCTCTTTATTCAGATTTGAAAGCCATGTGGGGGAAAATTCCCTTTGATGTCAGCTTCTTTGAGGTGTATCTTTTTAGAAAATATTTTTGTTATTTGCAGACACACATACAGTTGTGGCGTCCACTCTACTACATTTCTCTGCTTATCTGTCTCTAGAGGTCTGCTTACCCCCTTTTAGGGGTGCGGCTGGTTTGCGGGACAGACAGTGCCACCTCCCAATGATGTAGAGCTGTGTGGCAGGGTCTGATCCCTGCCAGAGTGTGAGCTTTGGCTTGCGCTCCTGGCTTGAAATCCTGCTCTGCGCAGCCTGCCAAATTGGCCAATGTCAGGCTGGCACAAAGGTGGGGGGGGGGGCTAGAGGAAATAATCAGGCTTCCCTCAAATCTGCTCCCAGGGGATTTAAAGCAGCCCACGCCAGCCTTCGACACCCAGCTCTTCTTCGCTGGATCAACCCACCCACCCACTCCTGTAATTTTGCATTTACTCATTGAATTGACCTTTCTATGGCTGCGGTGGTCACCATATTTTTGGGGCCGGGTAGGAATTTGCCTATCAGGCAAATTGGCTATGAGCTGGGCGTTTTGCCTACCTTGCAGCAATTGTCACAACTTTGGCAGTTTAGGCATTGGGTAACCTTAGCGTTGGTTGGAGGGGGGGTTGTACTCTCACTTTCCCCTCCAGCAATAGGGTATCCTGTTAAAGGGATCCATGGTGGAGTTGCTTCTGTCCATTTGCCCAAAAGGGGGGCTTGGATCTCAATGCTCCTAGAGGTGGTGATCCCCCATCTGATGTAAGTCATAGGAATCTCCACTGCCGGGTTCACTCTGATGTCATTTTCAGTAAGCCCAGAAATTAGAATGCTCACCCAATGTGTGTGCCAAACCACTTCATCCGCAGTCAGTTAAGTTGCAGCCTGATACATTCTTGGTGGCAGCGACGAGGGAGGGATGACACAATGAAAAATGCACAATGTAAAAACGCAGATCCCAGACTCTCCAAGTGGCCTGGGGGAGTGGTGCGAGAAGGATTCCATGCGCCTTTTGATCTCAGCCTCCTCACACAACCCCAGCCCCCAAGCCATTTCGTGACACTGGGATCAGCTTGGGGCTAGTGTGTGGTGTCCCTTCAGTGGCAGGGGCTGGGCTGGCACATGGTGGGCTCCTTTTGCCCTCACCTTGGGTGCGGTTAAAGCATGCTCTGCCACTGCCCACATGCAATCACTGGAATCTCCAGTAAAAAGGGCTAGCAATGGCTGGGGAAACTCCTGGGAACCTGACAAAGTGCCATCAGTCGAGGAAGACAAGAGTGAACTGGATGGAGCAGTGATCTGACCCAGCAGCAAGACAGATATACTGCAAAATAATACTGTGAAAATAAACTGGATTTTAGTCAGAATGGTGATTGATAGTGATATGTGAGAGTGTCTGAATTATAATATATCTCTTTTGTCCCCTTCTTTTCTCTTACAGCTTGTGGCCAATGCTATCCTTTTTGTCAGTGTAAATTTGTATGGGGTCTTTGTGAGGATTTTGACAGAGAGGGCACAAAGAAAGGCATTCCTTCAGGCCAGGAACTGCATAGAGGACAGGCTGAAGCTGGAGGATGAAAATGAAAAACAGGTCAGTTGAAATGTGTTTTTGTTTCCCCCCTTGTCTTTCTTTGGCATCACATTGGCATATATCCTGTAGGACAAGAGTCTGATCTGTAAGGAAAAGCATCTAATTGCAAAGTGTATTTTCATTTGCAGAGCGCAGTTGCCCCACTCTTTATTTGTTATCAACAATGAAAACACAGCAGGCATATTTAGCATAAGCTCCAGATAAAGCAGAGAAATGGGAGAATCTTCTGTTGGCCTCAAGTAAGATAACACTTAACCCAAAACACAAATTATATTTTAATTTGTAAATTGGATTTCAGAGTCATGCTTCTTCTTGCCTTCTCTTTACTAGCTATTATGAATGAATAGTCTTGAAGCTGGTTAATTTGCAAACAAGATTGTTCAGGTAAAGCTGCAGATGAGATAACTTTAGATTATCTGTTAGTGGACCTGTTAATAGTCCACTTACTCCTTAGCCATTTGCAGCTTGAAATTTAGGCAAAGACTCTTGAGTTCCACACCACATGGAGAGAGGGGTGTTGTTAGGGGTGTTATTGGAAAATCCCTGGGCTCACTTGGATTGCCAAACAAAGACACCAGCCAAGAATAGAGGAGCAAAACAGCAGCCAGTAGGTCTGATCTTTATTCAAAAGACTGCAACAGGATTTCCACCCACCACATGGAAAGGGTGTCTCCTTCTTTCATAAGTTCCCCCCTTTTACCCACAATCCCCTAGGTGAAGCATCATGCATATATCACAAATACATCATAGTTATGTCACAATCTGGAAGGGGTTTCCAGCAGAAACCTGAGCAACAGGTTTGCCCCCATCTTTTCCTTGACTCCACCTCACGCCCATTAAGTAAAACAAAAGGTATGTACATGCTCCTGTTCTCCCGGTCATGTTAAGTACGCTCTTTTGTTCTGACTGAGTTCCCAACCCATTTTGGCTGGGTTCACCATTGTCTTTGAGATGGCCACTTGTCTGACATTCTGGGGCCAGGATGCCAGCAATTAACATCTAGGAAAGGAGCTGCTGAGTATGTGGTCTCAGGCTTCAGGGATTATGGCTGACCCTGCCCACGTCCCTGGCTCCCCCCTTCATAGCCGTTTCTTTCCTGAACAGAACAAAGTTGGAACATCGAAAATCCTATACTGGAGCAATTCTATATGACTTTGTAAAGTTTTCCCATTGAGCCATCACATAGATACATTTATCAGTGAATTGTTACATTTGATAATGTGTAGCGGAGGCCCTTTGAATAGAGATGGAGGAGGGGACTTTGTGATGAAGTGCTTTGTGGGGACATCTGCAGGAGTGATTTGTTGATTTCGATAGTCATGGTGTGTGTGTGTATGATGTCCGCTGGAGTGGCAACCCCCCCCCCACCTTTCCATAAATTCTGGTAACAGGGGTAATATAGTTCAGAAGCAATAGAGGCAGGTGTGGGTTAAAAATGGGTGACAACTGCTCTTTGTTACATCTTACCAGAGTTTGACATGGCATTGTGTGGGGATCTGATCATCAGCCATTGTGCAAGATCCCCAGTAGACTATTAATCCTGCCTGGTGCCTCTGCTACCCGCAATGAAAGCATTGGCAATTTAATGCATTTATTTTATTTTTTAATATTTGATCTTTATTGATTTTATACAGTGAATCACACTTATAGCTCTCCATTAGTCGTATACTGGGGGGGGGGGGGAGAAGAAAAAGAAAGAAAGAAAAAAAATAAGGTTTTCCCATATTGAGGCTTCCCTCCTCCCCAACCTGGGTTCTCTGTGTAACTATATCAACTGCGTATTGAACAGCATCTATTTTACAATTATCCAATGCTTCTAAGAGTTATTTCACATTGCAGAAGTCATTCAAAGCCCGCCAAAGATTTTACATGCTTACAGTGATCTTTTACATATTGTCTATATTTATCCCATTCTCTATTGAATTTTTAATCTAACTTTCCCTGTTAATCTTGCCATTTCAGTGTACTTAAATAATTTTGTATGCCATTTCATTTTTGTCAGTTTTGTCCTTTCCAACCTTGGGCTAACAACATTTTCACTACTGCAGTTGCATACATGAATAATCTCCTTAAGTCTTTTGGTAACTCTACACCTATGATCCCGAGGTGAAAGGCTTCCGGTTATTTGGGAAAGTTTAATTTAAATATTATTATTTTTGCTTGTTGTAGATCATTTCCCAAAATTCCTTTATCTTTTTGCGTTTTCACCACATATGATACATAGTTCCTTCTATTTCTTTTCATTTCCAACACAAGTTGGAGCTGGTTCTGTACATTTTCGCTAGCTTACTGGGTGTCAAGTACCAGCAATAGAGCATCTTCATGTAGTTTTCTTTCAAAGTGTAACACGCAGTAGAATTTAAGTCCTCTCTCCAGAGTTTTTCCCAGGCTGACCTTTGAATGTTATACCCAAAATCTTTGGCCCATTGAATCATCACTGATTTTACTTCTTCGTCTTTCACCGACCAATCTAGCAAGATCCTATACATTTTGGAAAGTAGTTCCCCCTTACTTGGTATTCACTCCTCAAATCTCGATAACTTAGTGGGGAAGTCTTTTTAAAAAATCTGCTTTGAATATATCATTCAACTGGTGATATTGTAACCAGTGAGTTAAACAGTTTCTTACCCCCCCCCTCCATTTTAACTGGTCCTCTTCCTTAAGAAGTCCTTTATAAGTTGCCCAGTCTTTGCTCATGTTCATTTTCTTTACTGTAATTGCCTCAAGCGGTGATAGCCACCAAGGCCTTTTTTGTTCTAGCAAATTCTTATATTTATTCCATACCATGTATAATAATAACGCATGATTCAGGAACCCTCTGTGTACTTTGGCTTTTTTGTACCATAAGTACGTGTGCCAACCGAATCTGTTGTTGAAACCCTCTAAATCTAGCATATCTGTGTTTTGTAAAAGTATCCATTCCCTGATCCAGCAGAGGCAGGATGCCTCGTAATATAGTATTAGATCTGGTAGTGAGAAGCCACCCCTATCTTTAATTTCTGTTTATTATTTGTCTTGTTTTTGTAGGTTAAATGTTTAAATGTTTAAATGTTGGAATTTGTTTTTATTGTTTGTGAAATATTAATAAATATTTTTCTTTTAAAAAAAGTAATTTCTGTTTAATTCTAGGTCCGTCCCCCCACCAAATAAACTTTGAAATGTCTCTTTGCCAATCTTTGAACGGACCTGCCCCACTGATCACTAGAACTGATTGAAACAAAAACAACATCATTGGTAGCACGTTCATTTTTATCATAGAGATCCTCCCCCAGAATGATAGATTCATTCTGCCCCAGATCTCCAGATTTCTTTTTATTTATTTATGTCATTAGGTAAAAAAAGGTAAAGGGACCCCTGACCATTAGGTCCAGTCGTGGCCGACTCTGGGGTTGCGGCACTCATCTCGCTTTATTGGCCAAGGGAGCCGGTGTACAGCTTCCAGATCATGTGGCCAGCATGTCTTTAAATAAGTTAATATTTGTCACTGTAATCCATACTCCTAAAAAATTGACTTTTTTTACTTATTGTCATACCAGTAATTCTTTGTAGCTCATTTTTATCTTGTTCTACCATATTTTTCACCAACAAGTTGGTTTTATTTTTGTTGAGTTTGAAACCTGCCACCTGACCAAATGCCATAGTCTGGAGTTGGCAAACTTTCCTTTGGACTTTCTGTTGTTATTATAAGATCATCCGCACATGCTTTTAGTTTAAAAGATTTATTTCCTACCCTTATACCCTCTGCTCTTATTTTCCTTGTCAGGGTTTCCAAGACCAGTATAAATAGTAATGGGGACAGTGGGCATCCCTGCCTCATTCCCTTCATTATTTTACAATTTTCTGTTATATCATTATTTATAATCAGTTTTCCTTGCTGTTCAGAGTAAATTGTGTTTATACCTCTCTGAACATCTCCCCCAAACCCATTAACTCTAGTGTGTTTTTTTAACGCATTTATTAAAGTGTATGAGGAAGGCAGAAAGTTCACAGCACCATTAACATATGTTTTCTTCCCAGAAGTTAACTTCCATGTAGAGCAGTGATGAGCACATCATAGGGAGAGTGGTGCAATGAAAATCCTCCTGACCCTCCTTGACGTGGGCACACCAGTGCCTGGGCTGGCCAGCTCCCTCGCCCACTGCCACATGGGGAATACAAAGTGGGCACCCCTGTGGATGTCAGGGAACCATGAATAGACAAAAGAGGGAGAACAGGGAAAGCAGATATATGTAGTGTCTGGGTGTACATAGATTTTGTTATAAAGGTTATTCTTATCAGGCATACAAAGATTGAAACTCCATGAGAGACAGAAAGCTGTGATCATATGTAACTAGATTCTGCATAGTGGTGATGAACGGGATATCCCTTTGTGACTGTGATTGCATGGCAACTTCCCCCCGGCCCTCAATCAATCAAGGGTACCATCTCAATAGCTACATGCAGTGAGGTTTTGTTCGTGATGCTGTGAACCCTTGTATATTTTTAGCCCTAGTCAAGTGTCAGTCTAACAGATGCTAAGCAGAATTAAAATTCTTTCAGAAACAGAAACACAAGAAATGTGTAGCTTATACAAACTAATAGATTCGAAAACAGGGGTCTGAAGCCCCTACACACAACATCCAAGTTTTCTTAGATATCCCCAGTGGCAACTCCCTTGTGCCACCTGTGAAATGGCCAAACTATTTAGCAGTTCACCCCACTCAAAATCTAATACATATTTCAGAGGTTCAATGCTGGTAGTTAATATTGAGGGAGTGAAAGATGTAAGGAAATGCACTCGTCTTCTTCTTTGGCAATCACTCATAGCCGAGTAAGATTGTCTTCCATGAACATAGTCTTAATGGTGTATCCGTAGGTAACTGTGGAGGCCAATTCTGGATCCACACATCCTTCCACAGTGGAGACATAGATTTCTGGGTGGGAGTTGATCACGGTGAGGATTTGCCAAACTGCCTTCCTCTTAGCTCATCTCTCCCTTTCTTCCTGAGTTTGTGCTTCTTCAAAGTCCAGGACACCTTGGGTAAAGGCTGTTCTCCAACTGGAGCGCTCACAGGCTGTCAGGGAAGAGCCAGAACACGCTGCTTCATCAGGAGAGGGTTCTGAGCAGGAACTGTCAGGAGAGGAAGACAGGGAAATGATGCATGAAACAGAACAGGGGGCAGGAGTATTCAGGTGGAGCAGGGGTCAGGTGGAGCAGGGGGTCAGAGATGATGAAGAGCCCTATAACCCACCAGAGCCGAGAGAAGGAAGTTCAGACTCAGAAAGGGGGGGAGCATTCACATCAGCACAGGCAAGGAGGGAAATGAAACGTAAAGATCAAAGACGTCTTGTGAGGTTTCCACACCTACTTTGTTTGCGCCAGAATTGAAAGAAGCCACTCCCCAAATCTGACTCGACAGGTTCAGATGCATGATGCTGTAACTATTCTTTAAGTATATATGTAATAAAGACTGTAAATATCACGCTGAGTGTAGTGGAGTGTTACTGTGAAGAGGGAACACCACCTTGACACAGGCCAATGTTTCCCAGCTATCAGTGGTTATACTACATTTTTAAAGATTTGCCTTGAGAGAGTTTTAAACCTCTTTTCTTGTCCACCAGTATTTCACCAGTATTTAAGTTTGGAACAGAGTAGTTTGCTTTGGAAGATGATAATCACATGATCAGTCCAACAAAGTTGAAGAATCATTGCTTCAACACTAGCAATCTTTGTTTCTTCCAGTACACTGACATTAGTTTGCTTGTCTTCCAAAGTAATATGTTAAATTTTTTGGAGACACTGTTGATGGAATCTTTCAAGTAGTTGGCGATGGTGCTTATAAGTGGTCCATCTTGCACAAGCATAGAGTACAGTTGGTAGTATGATAGCTAGGTAAACAAGCACACATGGATATTGAACACAGTTGCAGAATTGTGCCCACTGGCTACAGTTCTGTACAAAGCTCAAAGAGACATAACTATGCAGGATAGCAAACCCAGCCTGCCAGCTAAGTGCATTTGTCAGGCCCCTCCATGCATGTCCATGCAACAATCTGATTGCTGTGACAGCAGCTGAGTGAGTCGGAGACCAGATGGTGTGCCACCATGCCTAGGATTCAGCCTTCATTATTCCATGGGAAGGGCAATTTTTCTGACATTTCCTGAAGCCTGTTCAGACATTATTCAACCAGCAGATCATCCTAAGGGAGAGATTGTGATTGATTTTGTCCCGATTCTTCTCCTCCCATGGAAAAAGGTGAATATATTTATTTTAAACATGTTATCTCACATTCCTCTGAAGAATGTCTGCTTACCCAGAAACAGAGTGGGCTGCTGTTGCGACCCTTCATGCTGGGCCCCTCACCCTTTTAAGCAACATCAGGGCTAGGCGGGCGGCTGTGGGAAATTCCCAGGCTGGCTGCTGGAGATTGGCGGGCTTTCCCGCTATTGGTTTATTTGAATCCTGGCCAGTCCTGCTGAGTCAGGGGCTGTGAGGGGTATACACACAATGCCTAAGCCAAATCCAACCTACATCTGGAATGAATAAAGTTGTGCCAATTTTAAATCCCATAATGTTGTCTTGTCCAGTTTGTTCCTCTTCTTGGCCCAGACCTTGCTCCAGGGGTGGGGTGGCACTGTGAGGGAGTCTGTAATAAAATTCTCTTTCAATATGTCACCCTTTCTGTTTCATGATGAATGAAGTGGATAGTGAAGCAAGAGCGCAACCTGCTCTTCCTCCCTGTTTGGGACGGACAATTTTGAGGATGGGGGAATCATATCAGAACAAGATACTAGTGTATGTTAAAACACTTTTCTGCATTCAAATGCTATATGATGAAGTTTGCTCATTTCTGCAAAATGTCACAAAAGGTTATTTGGGCTCTGGAATGCAATAATTTTAACCTGTAGCACCAAACGTATTGTACATAATCGACATCTGGTGCTGATCTGCCTTAATAGCTGCCACTCCCACATTAGCGGAGATTGTTTGCAAATGATAAACAAGGATGATTTGAGGATAATTGTCCTTGCAAACTCCCCCCAGGGCCCGGGGCGGGGGAGTGAGCTTCACTCGCAGATCATCTTGATACAGTGGTACCTCAGGTTACAGATGCTTCAGGTTACATACACTTCAGGTTACAGACTCCGCTAACCCAGAAATAGTACCTCAGGTTAAGAACTTCAGGATGAGAACAGAAATCGTGTTCTGGCGGCGCGGCGGCAGCAGGAGGCCCCATTAGCTAAAGTGGTGCTTCAGGTTAAGAACAGTTTCAGGTTAAGAACAGACCCCCAAAACAAATTAAATATGTAACCAGAGGTACCACTGTACCTGACTTTCACTCCTATATGAAAGGAGACACTTTGCCTTTCAGTAATGCACCCATCAATATACAGAGGCTCTTCTGTTTATTAGGATGAAATTGGCTCTAATTTACAGACATGTGCAGGATGGATGGGACAAGATTACAAACTGCCAAGTGAATCTGCTACTGAGTCGCAACGTTTTGAACTGGATTTCTTTCATAGAAAAATATGGTACATGAGGGGGGAGGGGAGCCTTTACCCTTTCTTTATATACACAGAATCATAGAATCATAGAGTTGGAAGAGACCACAAGGGCCATCGAGTCCAACCCCCTGCCAAGCAGGAAACACCATCAGAGCACTCCTGACATATGGTTGTCAAGCCTCTGCTTAAAGACCTCCAAAGTAGGAGACTCCACCACACTCCTTGGCAGCAAATTCCACTGTCAAACAGCTCTTACTGTCAGGAAGTTCTTCCTAATGTTTAGGTGGAATCTTCTTGTAGTTTGGATCCATTGCTCCGTGTCCGCTTGTCTGGAGCAGCAGAAAACAACCTTTCTCCCTCCTCTATGTGACATCCTTTTATATATTTGAACATGGCTATCATATCACCCCTTAACCTCCTCTTCTCCAGGCTAACCATGCCCAGCTCCCTTAGCCGTTCCTCATAAGGCATCGTTTCCAGGCCTTTGGCCATTTTGGTTGCCCTCCTCTGGACACGTTCCAGTTTGTCAGTGTCCTTCTTGAATTGTGGTGCCCAGAACTGGACACAGTACTCCAGGTGAGGTCTGACACCATGTTTGCTACATAAATGATTCTGCAAACCTCCCCCTGAATGCCAACAAGCAAGAGGAGAAAAAGGACAACCGGATTATATTTATGGGTTAATATGAAAATAGAACTGTTTGAGAACATTGAAATGATTTAAAGCACCAAACTTCCACTTATCGCAATTTGGGACTATGGGCTTTGAAAATCGGCCATAGCTCTGGGAGGATGCCAGATCATTAGTGATTTAAGGGTTGGAGGAGAAGTAGAAACTGGAAAATTGCCTGGAGCTATGGAGGGGAAGCCAGATTACTCCTTATCTATACTCAAAGAAACAAAGATGGCGAGTGACACAGCTGAAATTACATGGGAACAGAGGAAGAGAAAGAGCAAAAAAGCAGAAGTGGATATGCTGCATAGGACATGATCAGAACAGCAAAAATGAAGAAACAAATGGAAAAATAAACTTATCACACAGGGAATTTTTTTTTTTTTTTTTAATATACACACAGGGAATTTATAGGATATAGAACTCCTTCGGGGAAAATAAAATTTATTAAATGTGTTAATACGAATGGAAGTCGAGAACTCTGTAGCTGTTGATAAGAAACCAAGATCAGGACTGAATGTAATCAAGATTTTGGAAGCAGAAAGACTTCTGATGACATTTGAACAAGCATAGCCTTTAAAATGTTTACTTTGTGAGGCAGAGGATGCAGCTGTATCTCTTTTAAAAATATTGAAACTTCATTTTACAAAACAATAAAAAAACAAACTAATCTAAATAAAAAATTTAAAAAAGAAAAGATAAAGATAAACAGGAAAAAAATTACAAAGTCCTCTATCAGAGGTAGAACTGAATCCCTTTCTCACATGAAAGCTTCCCTTTCTTCTCCCAGACTCCCACTCTGGGAGCCTTTTCCTGCCTCTCACACCCCTTTCACATTCCATCCATCCCCTTTCTGTGTGTAGCCTCATTAACCCAGAGCAATACAAAACAGAAGCAAGAGTAAAGGGGATGGAGAGAAGAATAAAGAAAAAGAGAAGACACAATAAATAAAGATAATAAAAAATAAAAAGACTGTCAGGGAACTGCCATCAGAGGCACGGGAGAAGGAGAGGGTCTCTGATTCTGCAGGGGAAGGTCCAAGCGCTAGAGGGAGACTCAGCCGGGAAGAAGGGGAAGAGAATGAGTGTAACACCAGGGATCAGGAAGAGCAACGGGACAGGGAGGTGCAGGGGCTCCAGGACTCTTCATTGGAAGTTAGCGAGGAGAGCCCAAGCACCCCACTGCCCACGCCCACCCTGCGCAGGAGACTCCTGCGCAGTGAAAGGCGGAAACGATTGGGCGTCAAACAACTCTTATGTTGGCAACGCTTTAAGAAACGCCCACAGACAGATTCTACGAGTGACTAAGAGCAGCCACGCAAAGATGGGCTGCGCAGTCCGGAGGGTTTAACCAGGCAATCCGATGCTCAAACGGAGCAGGATTACGCACGAGTAACTCCCAACCACTACAGCAATCTGTCTGTCCCTGAAGGTTACTCGCGCGCAACAAGCAGAAGGGGGCATCATGAGTAAGACCGGAGGAGCTGGAGCCACGGGAGGGGCGGCTGGAGGCCAATCGCTGGAGGAGAGAAACCGCGATTTGGAAAAGCACGTAGCCATCCTAACGGCGAGGCTGGACGAACGACGGTCGTTGGATGCTCAGGGGAAGCCCACCCCCATAGCGAGGAAGGTACCGGGACTGGTGCACAAGTTTGGGGGGAAGCCTCAAGAGTATGGGGCGTTTAGAACAGAAATAGAATATGCCTTGAAGCTGCAGAAAAATGATTTTGAAAATGACGCAGCCCAAGTTGCTTATATTGTGGGGCACTTGGAGGACGGGGCGAGAGAGTGGATTCGGCCACTTATGGCGACGCAGAATGACGCCATGGAGGATCTATCGAAATTCTTTCAGGCGATGGATGCTATGTTCAGTAGCGATGTGCAGCAGAGTGTGACCAAACGGGAACTGCTAAGCTGTAAGCAAGGAGAAGGGTCAATTAGAGACTATTGGTCACGTTTTGCCATGATTGTTCATCGTCTGGGGTGGCAGCTGGACGCGGAACCCATTCAGATGCTATTTGAGGAGGGGTTTTCATCAACGGTCAAGGATGAACTTTCGCGCGCACCCCGCCCACAGTCTATGGACCAGCTGACCAAGGCAGCCCTTGCGATAGGAGTAAGACAGGAAGCGCGGGCTCAAGAGAGGCGGGAAGGGAGAGAGCAGCGTTGTCATGACTACCGCATTCCTAGAATACCTAGGCAGCCTTCCCCGCCGGCGGAGCCAATGGAAATAGGCGGTGCGCCCGCCCAGGAAGTTTCAAACGCCAGCGAGCGTCGCAAAAAGGAGGGAAAGGATGTAAAAACGACCAAGAAATGTTTCCTTTGCCAAAGGCCAGGACATTTTGCCAGAGTCTGCCCACAAAGAAAGGCCTGGCAAGCAATGGTGGGGGCCGTGGGGGGCGAGGAGGAGGAACCCCAGACTCCGGAGCAGGGAAACGGAAACGCTTGGCTGCCAATCAGCGGGCACAGCAGCCGAGCCAACAACCAATGAATGTGCCCAAACCAGATTCTCCAAGAGCAGCAATTGCCATTGAGGTGGTGCTTGAGCTCCCAAATGGGCACCCAGTGAAGGTTCAAGGTATGCTGGACTCAGGAAGCTCATGCAATTTTTTTAGCAGGGACTTTGCCTTAGAGCATCAGCTTCACCTGCTACCTTTGGATGCACCTCTGCAAGTCAACACCATTGATGGGAGGGAGCTGATTGGGGGGGAAGTTACCCACCAGACCCCACCGATGAGAATGAGAGTGTCTAGGCACTCAGAGACAATCGCCTTCCATGTTGCCTCATTAGCGGGTCCACCAATAATATTAGGGATGAGCTGGTTAGCGCAACATGATCCGGTGGTGGCGTGGCATCAGAGGACCATCAGCTTTGGGTCTGACTACTGCCTGCAGCACTGCCTAGGAGGGGAAACGCCAAGGATGAGCGTAGCCAGAGTGGCAAGCACTGCAGTGGAGGGTAAAGGGGAGGTGCCACCGCAATATGCTGATCTGAAGGAGGTTTTTAGTGAAAAGGAGGCAGATAGACTGCCACCCCACAGGCCGTTCGATTGCCAGATCAATTTGCTCCCTGGGGCACAGCTGCCGGTGGGTAAGCTGTATGCCATGTCAGACAGGGAGATGAAGGAGCTACGGGACTTTATCGACGAGAACCTAAAGGGAGGGTTTATAAGAGAGTCAAAGGCAGTGGGGGGCACTCCAGTATTTTTTGTGGACAAAAAGGACACTGATAAACCGAGACTGGTCGTGGACTTTAGGGGGGTAAATTTGGTGTCAGAACCTGTGACTTTCCCGATGCCCAGAATTGATGACATTCTGACGAGAGTGAGGAAGGGAAAGATCTTCACCAAGCTAGATCTGAGGGGGGCTTACAACTTAATCAGGATGAGAGAGGGGGATGAATGGAAGACCACCATGTTCACACCCCTGGGGGCTTTTGAATATCTCGTTATGCCTTTCGGATTACAGTCAGGCTCCGCCTGTTTTCAAGCTTTCATGCACCACGTGTTGGGGTCTCTGCTTTACAAGAACTATGTAGCATTCCTGGACGACATCTTGATTTATTCAGAAAATGAGGAACAACATGTGAGAGATGTCAGGGAAGTGCTACAATGTTTGCAGAAACACCAGTTGTGGGTCAAGCTAGAGAAATGTCAGTTTCATGCCCGAGAGGTGGAGTTCCTGGGGTACAGGTTATCTGACAAAGGCTTAGCAATAGACCCAAGCAAGGTGCAAGCAGTATTGGAGTGGAAGACCCCAAAGACACGAAAGGATGTGCAGAGGTTCCTAGGTTTTGGCAATTTCTACAGGAAGTTCATCAAGAACTTTGCGCACATGATGGCCCCAATCACGGACTGTCTCAGTAGTAAAAGGAAGTTCGTGTGGACGGAGGCAGCCCAGCAATCCTTTGAAAGATTGAAGAAGGCATTCACGTCGGAGGAACAATTACTACATGTGGATTTGGAGAAACCAATGAGGGTGGAGACAGACGCGTCAGATAGAGCCATCGGGGCGGTTCTGTTGCAGCCAGGACTGAACAAGCAAGAATGGAAACTGTGCGCCTTTTTCTCGAGGAAGCTGAGCAAGTCGGAACAAAACTACACCGTGTACGACCGAGAACTGCTAGCAATTTACGCCGCCTTTCGTCGATGGCGCCATTTGCTGATAGGGGTGCAGCATAAGATCCAGGTCTGCACAGATCACAAGAACTTGGAATATTGGCGGACAGCACGGGTGCTCAACCAGAGACAGATTCGCTGGGCGCAGGAGTTTTCCAAGTTTTCCTTCGAAATCCAGTATGTGCCCAGCGAGCAAAACGTGAGAGCAGACGCTCTCTCACGGAAACCAGAGTACTTCGAAGGAGAGGGGCCTCCGGAGACCCGCCACGTCATACCTGAGGACCGATGGGTGTGTGGGGGTACTCTAGTGGGCACGAGAGAACTGGCAGGACTCACTAGGGACGATGTATTCGCCCGGACAAAAATCAGGGAACTCCAAGAGGGGAGGGGAGCACCAGAGGGGTTTGAAGAGAAGGACGGGGTGTTGTACTACAGGGGGGCGATGTACGTACCGGGGGAGGCTCTAAGAAGAAGGGTACTCAAACAGCTACATGACACCCCCACAGCGGGGCACTTTGGGCAACACAAAACCATGATGCTGGTGACCCGACAATTTTGGTGGCCACGGGTGAGGGAAGATGTACGGGAATATGTAAGAGGGTGTGACCGCTGCCAGAGGGCCAAAGGGGAACGAACGATGCCAGCAGGTTTGCTGGAACCCCTACCCACGCCAAACAAACCCTGGGAGGTGATGTCAATTGATTTCATAACGGATTTGCCCAAATCGAGGGGAAAAACAGCAGTGATGGTAGTAGTCGACTTTCTAACCAAAATGTGCCATTTTATTGCCTGCTCCCATGCAGTGACGACAGAAGAAACGGCAAGGTTGTTTGTAGAACACATTTTCAGGCTGCATGGCGCCCCCTTGAGGGTTTTATCTGACCGTGGAAAACAATTTACTTCCCGGTTCTGGAGGAAGCTCATGAGCCTACTGCAAGTCGAGGTCAGCTTCTCGACAGCGAGACACCCAGAAACCAATGGGCAGGCGGAAAGGGCAAACAGTGTACTCCAGCAATACTTACGCTGCTACGTTAGCGAAAGGCAGAATGATTGGGTAGAGAAACTAGCGCTAGCAGAATTTGCGTACAATAATGCTGAACATGTGTCCACCGGTATGAGCCCCTTCTTGGCCAATTATGGGTGTCATCCCAGGGCATTCCCGGGTAATGAGGAACAGAGCTGGAGTGTGCCTGCAGCTGAACAGTTTGTGGAAGAAATGGAAGCGTTACACCAGCAGCTCAAGACGAACCTAGAAAGGGCCAAAGTCAGTTACAAGAAGCAAGCAGATAAACACCGGAGGGAAGGGGAAACCATTAGGGTGGGGGATCGCGTGTGGTTGTCCACTCAAGGGTTACCCTTTAAGGGAGGGTGCAAGAAGTTGCAGCCTAGAAGACTGGGCCCATTTGAAGTCATACAACAGATAAACCCAGTGGCGTTCAAGCTCAGGTTGCCCAACAACATGAAAATACATCCCGTGTTCCACAGGTCCTTGCTCTCACCGCACAGAGAGGGGCGGGAATTTGAGGGGCGGGAGGTAGAAGTCTTGCCACAATCACAGGTAGAAGAGAGGGAACACCAGAGCTCGGCTGCAGAGATAGTGGACTCAAGGTGGCGAGGGCAGCAGGTGCAGTACTTGGTGGCGTGGGAAGGAGAGCCCTGGTCGGAAAACACGTGGGTGCCAGCAGAGGCAGTTGGCGACGAGCATATGGTGGAAGTGTTCCACCGACGGTTCCCAGATAAACCCAAGCCCTTAGAACGATTCTGGGAAGAACAGTTCGGCACCACAGAGGAGGAAGAGAGTTTCGAAGGGTTTTCAGAATCCGAAGAAGAATCGAAGTGGGAGAGTCATTCCTTGGGTGGGAACCTTGGCAGGTGGGAAGAGGTGTTCACACCCACAGATGAGGAGGACAGCTCTTTCAGGGGTTTCCTTGGCTCGCCGACCAGAGAAGAGGCTGCAATAGAGCCCCCGGGTCGGAGGGGGAATGAAGGGGGCCCTGGGAGGGAGGTGGATGTCAGGGAACTGCCATCAGAGGCACGGGAGAAGGAGAGGGTCTCTGATTCTGCAGGGGAAGGTCCAAGCGCTAGAGGGAGACTCAGCCGGGAAGAAGGGGAAGAAAATGAGTGTAACACCAGGGATCAGGGAGAGCAACGGGACAGGGAGGTGCAGGGGCTCCAGGACTCTTCATTGGAAGTTAGCGAGGAGAGCCCAAGCACCCCACTGCCCACGCCCACCCTGCGCAGGAGACTCCCGCGCAGTGAAAGGCGGAAACGATTGGGCGTCAAACAACTCTTATGTTGGCAACGCTTTAAGAAACACCCACAGACAGATTCTACGAGTGACTAAGAGCAGCCACACTAAGATGGGCTGCGCAGTCCGGATGGTTTAACCAGGCAATCCGATGCTCAAACGGAGCAGGATTATGCACGAGTAACTCCCAACCACTACAAAGACATTCAGGGCTGTTATGCTGTGTCTGGGCATGATGGCAGTTTCTCACTCCAAGATGCTCCCTGCATCTGAAAAGGTCTACTCTTTGGTGTGAGGAGCAGCTTCCTTCAGAGCATTTGAGGTTGATCCCTTGATCTCCCCATCTTCAAAGAGAGCGTAATAACCAGGATTTACATTTTGGCTGTCATTAATAACAGCATAATTATTATGGAGTATTGTCAGTCGACAACTAGCCAGCTATCTTTCCTCTCAGAAATCCAGAACGCAGCTGTAGCTTCAAATAATATCCTCTTTCTCTCTCCAAGTTCAAATTTGGTAAATTATTGTTCTTTAGAATTTCATTATACTCTTTATGGAGATTGTTGTGGTACCCAATATTTGTGGTTAATTTTGATACCTGCATTTAGAGAACTAAGTTGTATGGAGAACTAAGTTGTTCACAAGCTGAGTTGTTTTAATAAGGTCTAGTGAAAGGCCTGTGCAATTCTATTGGTCAGAAGAAAGACTGCAGTGGAGGAAGACTGTGTTACTTTGTAGGTTTTTTGGCAGGGGGATCCGTGGACAAGATGCTCTCACTAGACCCCTTCCTTCCCTGATTGTGACCACTTCTTCCTCATCGTTGCAGCAGTTGCCCATTTGCTTGCCTCTCCTCACTGACTGAATCTATACCACAGCTTGGGGTGATGCAAGAGCTGCCCTGTGAGACTCCACCCTCCCGGAGCTTAGAGAGATTAAGATTTGCTTAAATTTGTCCTCCAGATTTAGCTTCTGTAGCTTCTGAGAGAGAGAAAATCAGGGAGAATCGCCCCACCCAGTCTGCCTATGCATCCGCCTCCTTCTTTCTTGGCTTGTTTTTTTAAAAAATTGTTCTCTTGCCTTGGAAATAGGAGTGATATGCTGCTAGTGATATTTATGACTGGCTAAGCAGAGAAGGTGGGCAGAAGCCTCTCAGTCACTGGAAATATTATTGTGGGTGACAGGACAAACAATGGCCCATGGCTATGGAGGTTTCTGGGGATTCAGACTCTTGGCAGGGTCATGCCCCACAAGAGGTGCCATAACTTTGGTCTTCTGGTAGTTTATTTGTAGGCATTCTTCCTGGCAATACTGAGCCAGGACTCACAAGGCTCTCTTCAAACCTATAGCAGACCCTCCAAGTGTCCCTACTTTCGAGGGATAGTCATGGATTTACAGAAGCCTGCTGGAATGTCCTGCTTTTCATTGGAGAAAGGTTGGAGTTATGTGACCCCTGAGCCAAGGAGATAAGTAACTTTATAGCTTTTAGAAGAGATCCGAAGGCAGCCCCGAATAACAATGTTTTTATGTTTAATTTTTTATTATGTTTGAATATATGTTGGAGGCCACCCAGAGTGGCTGGGGCCACCAGTCAGATGGGCAGGGTATAAATAATAAAATTATTATTTTGGAATAATAATAATATTATTATTATGGAAAAGGACATCCCTATTTTAATCGGAGAAATGTTGGAGGGTATGCTATAGGAAATGGGGGTGTGATAACCATGATTTCAGCATATAATAGCATACTGTAGGCAGGCACCTATCAGCCAGCTTTGATGGATGGCTGTTAGGGTGGTCACATGCATTGTCCAATGAGTTTATGTAGAAGTTGAACAAATGTGGAGTGGGATTGCTGTCATCATTTGATTGATTTAAATCAACAAAGGGTGCAAAGCAGAGATGTTCTGGGCCTGATCCATAGTGGATTGTCTTGCTCTGAATCTAGCCTGTTCATCAGCTGCAATATTTTCATGTTCCACCCAAGTTTGGAGTGTCCAGTAGAGGTGTCTGGCATAAAAATTGATAATTATAGTCAGTAGGCCAATTGGACAGTAGTTTGAAGAAATGTGCTTCTTTCTATGGTTTGGGTAAAAGGGCTTTGTAGGCCAAATTAGGCCCAAAGACTGGAGATTCCCAGCAATGAGAGTTGGGAAAGTCAATAGCAGTAAAGAGTAGACAATATTTAGCTAGATGAACAGATGATTTGATCCAATGTAAGGCAGCTTCATAATTTCATAGGATCAGGGAGTTCTTTTTACACAGTTATTAGCATATCATCAGCACCTTCACACAATCTGAAGCAGCTTCATAATTTGCTCTCTGAAAAGCTGTGCTGTTTGGAGTTAAATTAATTTTTGTCTCTAGATTTGATTTATTTATAGATGGTGAAGCCCAGGAACACTCTCAAAATGTTTGCTTTCCATGCTGGCTAACTAAATGAATATCAGAACCATTAATTAGAGGAACATCCCATCTAACCAATGTGAAAATATATTAACAGCATATGATGATCAATAATTGTTGCCAGTATCAGCTTTATATAAATTATAGACATCTGCTATCAAAGGCTGGCAAGTATCAGTGAACAGATTTCCCTTTGTTTCCATGAACAGCTGATTCCAGTGACTTAGTGTGTGATATTGCTGGCCCTTGAACTCCATAGAAAATATATTATCTGAATACTGACACATATGTCCATGTTTTGAATTGTATGTGGTAATGCTTCATATATAGAAAATTGTCTCAGTTCCCTGGAGGTGAAAAATGGTGAGATTACAGAATGGGGGCAAGCCATTTAACAAGATTTTGGCCATCACCAAAAAGTCTTCAAAAAAAAAGGCAAAACAAGGAAAGAAAGGAATTTGTCTTTGCTCTAGCCCTAATGGACCCTACCACCTGGGGAGGAATGAAAGGTAGAAGACATAGAGAGGGATGCCCCCCCCCCTTGAGAGAGTGCTACCAATGTGGGGAACTATGACATTGCAGAAGGTTCTGCAGTTAGAAGATCCCAACTCCTCAGCCTCTGGGCCTGGACAACTTAACCGTAATGGGCACCAGAGTCTCCCTCACCAGGGAGGTTTACCATGCCACCAAGTAACCTGGCGCACACAAAGAGGGGGAAGGGGGGGGCTTTCACTGCTTTTCCTCCACTTCCTTCCCGGGAAGAACTGATAGAGGCAGAAGAGTACTGACAATTTCCAGGGGAACCAGTTCATCCACCAACTCAGAACCCAGTATTATCCCTGTCAGCCACTGACCCTATGTAGACGTAGATGGACACTCATGTAACTGTATGCTGGATACCTGAGCCACCTTCTCTACCTTAAGTGACAACCATTTGGATCTTAGTAGATGCACGCACAAGGTCATGGGAATAGGCAGAATCCTCAGAACCTGCCCTCTTTCAGAACCAGTGCAAGTAACCTTGGGACCACTCACTACAGACCACTCCTTTCTGCTAACCCCCCGCCCAGTCTACCTGTTGGGAAGGGACTTGCTGTGTAAACTGTGAGCCACAATCAAATGCAGCCCAGATGGCACCTTCCTCCACATGCCTGAAGAGCCAACTCCAGGGAGCCATGTTAGAGGTCAAGCAAGATCACCCTGATTTACGTTGGGAACTAAAAATGTCAATACTACTGTGGCTATGGGGCACCACCTTGACATAAGTGGGGTTCCTCAAGTCTGCCACCTCTCAATATTAGGTATTGCCCAAACCTACCATTTCCTCAAGTCAAACAATATCCCCTTCCTTGAGAGGT
The DNA here is from genome assembly GCF_965112155.1 of Podarcis liolepis. Taxonomy (NCBI): domain Eukaryota; kingdom Metazoa; phylum Chordata; class Lepidosauria; order Squamata; family Lacertidae; genus Podarcis; species Podarcis liolepis. Next base: position 60,054,156 of record NC_139563.1, on the reverse strand, counting down.
CTCACTCCCCTGACAGAGGACTTCCTAGACAAGGGAATTTTGCTGCTCTGTGCCTCACCTTGCAACACTCCCTTATTGCCAATGAAAAAACCTGTGGGGCCCTGGAGAACCCTGTCAGGTACAGGCTGGTGCAAGATTTAAGACTCATATGACTTTGTCATCCCCAGACAGGCTGTGGTTCCCAACCCCCACAGTATTCCAAGTGCAGTGCCCACTGGCACTGCTTGGTATTCTGCAGCTGTTTTGTGTTCTGCATTTTTTTCAATCCCCATCGCAGAAGAAAGCCAATTCCTCTTCGCTTTCACTTGGGATGCCAGTCAACTAACCTGGAGCCATTTGCCCCAAGGATATGAAGAAAGCCACACTATTTTTTCCTCAATCTTCCACAAGGATTTGCAAGATATAGTTCTACCATCTGCTTCCTTTTGATTTGTATTGATGACCTCCTGATATGTCATAAGACCCACGACGACAGCCAGGTGGACACCAAACACTTCCTCACTTCTTTAGCTTACAAGGGGGATAAGGTCTCTCCAAAAAAGCTCCAGTATTGCCAACAGAATTCGAAGTATTTAGGGCACGTCTTGGGAACTGGCACCTGATCACTTATGTCAGACAGAATAGAGATTATAGAAAGGGCACTGTTGCACCAAACAAAGAAACAGCTGAGAGGGTTCTTGAGAATGAGCAGGTTTTGTAGGTCTTGGATACCTGGCTACTGAGAATTAACGAAACTAATATAATAATAATAATAATAATAATAATAATAATAATAATAATAATAATAATAATTTATTTATACATACCTACCCATCTGGCTGGGTTTCCCCAGCCACTCTGGGCAGCTTCCAACAAAATATTAAAAATACAATCAAACATCAAAAACTTTCCTAAACAGGGCTGCCTTCAGATGTCTCCTAAAAGTCTGATAGTTGCTTATTTCTTTGACATCTGGTGGGAGGGCATTCTATAGGGAGGGTGACACTACTGAGAAGGCCGTGCCACATTCTGGATTAATTGAAGTTTCCGGGTCACCTTCAAAGGTAGCCCCACGTAGAGTGCATTGCAGTAGTCCAAGCAGGAGATAACCAGAGCATGCACCACTCTGGCGAGAAAGTACATGGGCAGGTAAGGTCTCAGTCTGCATACCAGTTGGAGCTGGTAGACAGCTGCACTGGACACAGAATTGACCTGCAACTCCATGGACAGCTGTGAATCCAAAATGACTCCTAGGCTGCACACCTGGTCCTTCAAGGGCACAGCTACCCCATTCAGGACCAGGGAGTCCTCCACACCTGCTCTTGTGACACGACGAGGGGAACCAGAGCCTTTCATGCGGAATAAATAAAGGTTAGGCTGCTTTTTGCAGATTAAAATGGAAGTGATATCTGCTCCCACCATATGTCCTAATCCCCTGGCCTACCTGGCTGACAGACAGTGTGCCAAGACGAAGTTCCAAGTCCAGAAGCCAATCCACACAAGCTAAGTCCAAAGATCAGGAAACACAGTCCAGGGTCAGCCCAAGTAAGGCAAGATAGAGGTTCAGCAGTCAGGATACAGTCCAGAGTCTTTTTCAAAGTAGAAACCCATGTAGGTCCAAGGAGAATCCCAGGTAAGGTCTCTCAGCGTGGGCAGAACAGCACTTCAGCTCTGCTGCCTTCTGATACTGTGTCTGCTGGTTGCAGCATCTGGGCTTGGTGAGGCATGTGTCAGGGTTTGGGCAGAGGAAGAGAGGTGAGGGAGGAGGAGGAGGAAGAGGATTTACAACAGTGGAGGTCACAGCTCAGAGGCAGATGAGGGGGGAAACTGGCAAATAATGGGAGAGAAGGAGCAGGCAGAGCCGGAGCAGCAGCTGGCTGGCAGGTTGTCACTAGAAAGCATTCCAGACCCACCATCTCCCAGAACCTGGTGAGCCTTAAAAGTAGGAGAGCAAAGAGCTTGAAGACAGAGGGTGCTTAGCGGCATCCGTATAGGAGGCAATGACGACGACGGATGAGGAAGTGGGAGAGAAGGGGGATGGATATTCACTTAGGACAATGCCATTATCCAAGAAGCTGGGTTCTATAACTTCTCTCTGTAAAGTTTGAAATAAAAAAGGACTGTAAGAAACTTTTCCTTGGATTCCTTGGATTTTCATTTTGGATTCACAGCTGTCCAAGGAGTTGCAGGTCAATTCTGTGTCCAGTGCAGCTGTCTACCAGCTCCATCTGGTATGCAGACTGAGACCTTACCTGCCCATGTACTTCCTGGGCAATGAGCTGGGAGCTGATGACAGCATCCTGACATGATGTGACCCTCACCTGCTCTTAACTTGCCCCAGCTGAGAAATCACATGGCTCCTTCCCCACCTGCCCAGCTAGTGAACTAGGCTGCAGGCCCTAGCCTGCCTCTGCTTCCTGGAGTGCCCTGCCCGCTGTTCCCTACGTCTTAGGACCTGCCGTATTCGTGGGAATGGGAGCCTCTCTGGCTTTGATGAGGAGTCCCACTGCTCCGCTTCCTGTGCACTGTCCCCTGTCCCCTCATCATCCTCTGTCACCCCATGAGTACTACCTAAACCAACCTCTCCTTCCCCACCCCCAGCTTGATCCTGTATGACCCACTCCCAGCTGCACCTCTTGCCAGGATCCTCTTCCTCCTCTTCCTCCTTCCCGAAGTCCTGCCAGTTCATGACACCATAAGGCTACTGGATCCCCCTTTTTTCTCTTTGTTCACGAGCAAAAGGTGGTAGCTTTAGGTGTCCTAACCCAGACTTTCTGTGACAGAGAGAACCAGCAGCCTACTATAGCCTCCAACTCGTCAGCATGGCAAAGGGGACCGTGGGATGCCTCCAAGCCATCACAATAGCAGCATTGCTAGAAAAGGCCTTAGAAAAGGTCCAAGGACAAGAGGTCACTGTTAATGTACCCCATGCAGGAGCAACTTTGCTGAACCTTAGTGGCCGATAGCATTTCACCAATGAGAGGCTCAACCACTATGAGGCAGCCCTCCTGATCCCTTCCAATGTTAGACTAAAGCAGGTGAATGCATTGAACTCTGCATCCCTATGGCCCTTACCAGACGAAGGGACCCGCCCCCCCCCATGACCGCATCCAGATAATGAGACATGCAGGGGTTACAAAAGTACATGCATTGTGTCTATTTTCAGGTCGGCCTAACTGGTTATCTTGTATATTTCCTGAATCACAGTTTTACTTCTGGAGGTGGAATTCCATTGTCTATGAGGAACCTAATTCTTTCTTGCAGGAGGTGATGAACTTTGCTAATAACACAGGATTAGTTCCCTGATCTTTCCATTAAGTATTGGAGGTCAGGATATTAACTCATGCCTTCCAGGTCATGCTTAAGATAAAGACTTGTAGAAAGGTCAAGATAGTTCATAATGGGGGTCTCCTTTTGTATTCAGTTATGCCAACTGTACTGATGCCATGATCCACAGCAATAAATCATAGGAAAAGTTCAGATTGCCAGCCATGGTTACAGTAGTCAACACCAGAGCCGTAGCTAGGTGATCTTGCACCCCTGGCAGAACCGTCCAGAATGGGCTCCCTAGCCACAGACAAATTCTTATTATTTTTTTTAATATATTTTTTTATTGAAAATTTTCCTTAACATCTCCAAACAATCAATTTTCACATCTTTAGGCATCGAGCTGGAGCCCCTGTATAATTCTAGTGAGCAATACATTTTCCATAATATCCTAGCTAGACTAAAGGATGTGGAGAGACAAAATATTATGGCAGCTGTAAACAAAATTTGCTCCCCCATATTCTATGATTTAAATATCTTAGATAGCAGAGTCAATTACGTCACTAAATTAATAATCCCAGCCCAACGTAGGGCTTTTATGCTGGCCCGGTTGAATGTCTTTCCCTCAGCATTTGTCAGGGGAAGATATCAAAACATCCCTAGAAACAAGAGATTCTGCAGATGCTCTATGAATGTCCCGGACACTGTAGAGCATATTCTCTTCCATTGCCCATTGTACAGTACGCTCCGTCAACGCGTGCTGTCCCCTCTTTTGGGTGGTCTGGAACCCCAGCAAGGTGAATGTGCGGGATTCTGCCTATCCGACGTTGACCAAAGGGTAACGGCGGGGGTAGCCGAGTTTTTGGCTGCAGTCCTCCAAGGAGCAGGTTAACAAGGAAAACCACTGATTTTATATGTATATATATATATATGATTGTAGCCAACTGCTGCCTTTTTATATATATTTCAAGGCTTTTACATGTTATTTTCCTTCTTACGGTTTTTATTTGCATAATGCCTAATAAAGGTTTGATTTCATTCATTCAATTTTCACATCACATAGTTACACTTATTGGACCTCCCTCAATTCCTCTGGTAGTCTTCCATAGTTGTTCCTCTAACTACGCATTTCTTAATTATAATATCACCTTTAGATAAATTTTTCTACCTTCATTTTCTTTCTTGCAATATTCCTTATTTTTTTTTTCCACAAAGCTTCTTTAAAACACACTAGCGTTGTATGATCCTCACATACAGTTTTCAAATATTCCCTAAATTTTACCCAGTCCTCCAGGAACTTATGGTCTCTTTGAAGTCTAATTTTCCCCGTTAATTTGTCCAATTCTGCGTAATCTGTCAATTTTGCTCTCCATTCTTCCAAAGTCGGTGCCTCTTCATTTTTCCATCTCTGAGCCAATAGGGTTCTCGCTGCTGTTATTGCATACTGGAAGAGTTTGCTATCCCTCTTATTTATTTCATTTCTAGTTACTCCCAGTAGAAAAGTCTCTGGTCTCTTTACAAAATTATACTTCAACATTTTCTTTAACTCGTTATATATTGTTTCCCAGAACCCCTTCACCCTTTTGCATTCCCACCACATGTGCATAAATGTACCCTCCTTCTCTTTACACTTCCAGCATTTGTTACAGATTTTATACATTTTTGCGAGCCTAGCCGGTGTCATATACCATCTGTATACCATCTTCATAGTGTTTTCTTTCAACGTAATACATGCCGTGAAATTCAAATTTTCAGTCCATATTTTTTGCCACTCCTCCAACTCTATGCTATACCCTAAATCCCTGGCCCAGTGAATCATTACCTCTTTCACCTCTTCATCCATCGTTTGCCATTCCAATAAAATTTTGTACATTTTGGATATTATCTTACAATCGTTATTAATAATTTCTGTTTGAAATCTTGATTCTTTTTCATTGTATCTTCTTTCTTTTACCTCCTTATTAAACATATCCCTTATCTGAAGGTATTGCAACCAATCATGTACCTGTTCTTTTACTTGCTCATATGGTTTTATTCTCCATTTATCCCCTTCTTTCATGACCAAATCACCATACGTAATCCACTTACTCCTCATATTAATCTTCTTAATTGCCATGGCCTCTAATGGCGATAACCAGTGTGGAACTCCCCTTTCTAGTATATTTTTATATCTGTCCCACACTTCAATTAGGGATTTCCGGAAAATATGATTTTCAAACGATTTATGGCCCTTTTTCTTCTCTTTCCATAGATAAACTTGCCACCTGAATCTGTTATCAAATCCCTCCAAATCCAACAATTTCGTATCTTTTAATTTTATCCATTCTTTTACCCAGCAAAGACATGATGCCTCATAATATAACTTCAAATCTGGCAGGGCAAAACCTCCTCTTTCCTTTACATCCGTTAACAGTTTATATTTGATTCTTGGTTTTTTGCCCTGCCAGATATATCTTGATATCGTTCTTTGCCATTCCTTAAAGATCTTCACTCCTCTTAATACTGGGATCATCTGAAATAAAAATATCATCTTTGGCAGCACGTTCATCTTGATCATTGCTATTCTGCCCCAAAAGGATAATTTTAACCTTCCCCAACTCTCCAGATCTTTCTTAATTCCATGCCATACCGGTACATAATTATTTTGAAATAGGTCAATATTTTTAGTTGTTAACCATATACCCAAGTATTTAACCTTTTTGACAATTTCAATACCTATTTGTTGTTGTAACACCTCTAACATTGTTTGATCCATATTTTTTGTTAATATTTTTGTCTTCCCCCTATTCAATGTAAAACTGGCCACCTCACCAAATTTTTCAATTTCTTCTATCACTTCAGTTGCATTATTCGTCGGATCTTCCACCATTATAACCAAATCGTCCGCAAAGGCTCTAACTTTATATTCGTTTTTACCTACTGTCACCCCCTTTATCTTTTTATTTTCTCTGATTGAATTCAGGAGGATCTCCAAGACCATAATAAATAGCAACGGTGAGAGCGAACAGCCCTGCCTAGTTCCTTTTGATATTTTAATTTCTTCTGTTGTCGCGTTGTTTACTATCAGCTTTGCCCTCTGTTCCGTATATATTGCCTTTATTCCGTTAAAAAACTCATTCCCCATCTTCATATATTCCATATTTTTTAGCATAAAGTCCCATGATATATTGTCGAATGCCTTTTCGGCATCAACAAACATTAGCATTGCTCTTCTCTCATTGCTTGCTGTCAGGTACTCCAAGATGTTTATTATATTCCTCACATTATCTCTTATCTGTCTTCGAGGAAGGAACCCCGTTTGGTCTTCATGGATAATTCCTTGCAATACTTTTCTAATCTCTTTGCTATTATCCCTGCGAAGATTTTGTAATCAGTATTGAGCAAAGAGATTGGCCTATAATTCTTTACTTGTGTTAGGTCCACACCTTCTTTCGGAATAAAAGTTATATATGCTTCCTTCCAGGTCTCTGGAATCTCTCTCTCTTTTAATATATTATTCATTGTTTCTTTCAGCGGTGTTACCAAGATTATTTTCAGTTCTTTATAGTACCTTGCCGTAAAGCCATCTGGTCCTGGGGCCTTCCCGTTTTTCAACTCTGATATAACCACCTTAATTTCCTCTTCTTCTATTGGGGCGTTCAGTCTGTCTCTTGCCTCTGTCGGGATCTTTTGCACCTTTTTCTCTTTTAGATATCTCTCTATTTTCCTTCCATTGTTCTTCTCTTTTTTCCTGTACAATTGACTATAAAAGTCCAAAAATCCTTTCCTAATACCTTTAGGATTGGTTATCTCTTCTTCCTTCACTCTAATTTTATTTATTGTACTTTGCTCTTTTCTTTTCTTAATCTGCCAGGCTAACCATTTTCCTGATTTATTTGCAAATTCAAAGTTCTTTTGTCTTAATCTTTTAATGTTCCATTCCACCTCCTTATTTATTATCATAGCAAATTGGGTTTGCAAGGCCTTAATGCTTTGTCTGGCTTTCATATTATTTGGTTTTTTTATTAACTTTTGTTCGTATTCCATAATTTGTTTTAAGATTTCTTTCTTTCCTTTCTCTCTGATCTTTCTTTTAATTGAGTTTTGTTGTATGTACAATCCTCGCATCACTGCCTTGCTTGCATCCCACACTATACTCATTTTCGTACCTTTATTACAGTTATCCATAAAATATTCCTTCATTTTCTTCTGTGCCTGTTGTACAAATTTTTGATCATCAAAAAGGTAATCATTCATCCTCCATCTGAACGTTCTTTCTTCGAAGCTTTTAATTTCTAACTTAATCGGACTATGGTCTGAAATTACTCTTGGCTCTATTTCTACCTGGAGAATTCTTGGGGTCAACTCATTCGAAATCCAAATTTGGTCGATTCTCGACATCGATTGATTTGGTTCTGAATAGTATGTGAATTGTTTTTCCAATGGGTATCTTAACCTCCAGATATCTATTAAATTACAATTTTTTTAATCATTTCAAAAAATGATTTGGGTAGTTTACCTTCTTTTGATCCACTCTCTCTCAATCTGTCCATTTCAGTTGAAACCACCCCATTCATATCTCCCATCATAATTATTTTTTGATCCACATATTCCATTAATTTTTCCTCCAAGTTTTTGTAAAAATCAGTTTTATTTCCATTAGGGGCATAGATTCCGACAATTATTATTTTTTCACCTTGCCAATTAATTTGAACAGCAATAATTCTTCCTTCTTCGTCCTTGAAGATTTGATGAGCTTCTATATTATTTTTTATGTATAAGATTACTCCTCTTTTCTTTCCCTTATCTGAAGATATAAATTCATTTCCAAGTCTTTTATTTATCAAAATTTTCCTATGCCTTTTTGCTACATGCGTTTCTTGCAAACAGATGATATCTAAATTTTTTTTCTTTAAGAATTGTTCCACCTTATTCCTTTTTTTTTCCGTTCAGTCCATTTATATTCCAGTTCCATAATTTTAATGCCATGTTGTTCTCAGTTAACAGAAATACTTTTTTCTCTACTTAAATTCTTTATAATCTCTCCTCTTCCTCCTCCCCCTCCTCCTCCCCCTCCTCCCCCTCCTCCTCCTCCAGCCCTTCCCCGACCTTCTTCCTCTCCCCCACTTCTTTCAGTCCCCTTACCTCTGTCCCTCCTACTGCTCCCCTGACCTCTTCTTCCTCTTCCGTTAACAACTCTTTGTATTTTCTTTGGAATTTTCCTATTTCTTCTGGTCTAGTTAGTCTGTGCCTCTTATTTTTATAAACAAATGAGATTCCCTCTGGGAACTCCCATTTAAATTCTATGTTGTTCTTTTTGAGAATTTGCGCCTGTGACTTATAGGGGTCTCTCCGTTTCAACAGTCTAACTGGTATATCTTTAAAGACAATTATGTAACTGCCATCAATATATAATCTTTTTTCTCTGTTTTTTTGAAGTACCAAATTCCTCATGTCTCTATCTTTGAAAGTTATGAGACAATCCCCTGGAAATTTCCTCGCCTTAGTCGTCTTCACTTTTAATCTAAAGACGTTTTGTATTGTACTCGCCACCTCCTCAGCTTGAAACTCCAGCCATTGTGCCAGTTCTATTATTAATTTTTGCCTAATATTTTCACCTTGATTCTCTGGCACCCCCCTCAACCTTAAATTAACTTCCCGTTGCCGAAGTTCATTCATGGAAATCGCATCCCACATTTCCTCCTGTCTTTTATTAGTTTCCAAGAGACCTATCCTAAATTTGTCATCTTCACGCTTTAAATCCTTCATTTCCAATTTTGTCCTTTTCATCCCTTCTTCTAGCGCATGAGTTCTTTTGGATACCTCTTTAATTTGCCCTTTCAACTCACTCACTGTTTCATCTATTTTTTTATCCATTTGCCCAATCTTAGAGTCAACCTGTTCTATTTTTGTTTCCAGATTTTTTTTCACTTTGCCTGATCTCTGCAAACATCTTTAATATTTCCGATCTGAAATCTGTCTCTTGTTTAGACCCCTTTCTTTCTACTGGTGTCCCCCCATTCCCACCTTTCTTTGGTACATGAGACATTTTATATGAGTATATCTTACTACACCAGCTAAATCAAATAAAAAGCCTATTACAGTATCCAAATCACCCTTTCCCAATCAGGGCGTAACAATCAGTTTTACAATATTTTCAAAACAACCTCAAACTTATTGGTTCTTTCAAATTCGCTTAAGTTCCATATACTTAGTTCTAGTGAGTTTATGGTAAGTTGTATAGTAAGTTGTATTAAGAAGTCTTAGTTAAGGTTGGGAAGGAGTCTGGTATTCTCTTCTTATTGCCACCAATTAGGCTAGTCCGCCACATAGGATATTCCAACAAACAGGAAAAGAGTCCCAGGGGAAAACAGGGAGGAGAAAAAAAGGGGGGAAAAGAAGAAAGAGAGAAAAAAAATACAATTTGTCGACCTCCCAAAATCTTCCAATATTTTAACTCTGATAAGTTAACAATTCTCAGTTCTTCCTGCCCCCAAATGGGCTATTCCTTATAAGACTGTTTAAACCATGAGTTGTTTTTTGAAACCACTTCTTGCTCTTCTCGCCCTCAATTGGGCTAAATCCCAAAAGCAAAAAAGGAAACAAAAACTTCGGACCGTCAAAAAATATAAAAAACAAAGGGAAAAGAGACAGAAGAAAAAAGAAGAAAAAAAAACACAAATTGTAATTTCTCCCCCGTCCACTAGAGATCTAATGTCCAGCAAGTGGAGGGGAAGCCAGGAAAAGGGAGCACAAGAGAAGGGAGGAAAGAGAAGAAAGTTTGTCCAGCTTCTCTTTTAGTTTCGCCCACAGAAAGCAGTGGCTTTAGCTAAGGTTTTAAGCTTATATAAACATAAATTCTCGGGGGTAGAAGTTCGCACTTAAAGAAAAATGCCTTCTTCCCCCTCCTTCTTCCGGAGGCCGCTCGAAAAGTTTGTAATGGAGCCCAAACTTCACAAAATGGAGTCTCCGATTGCGCAGAACTTCAAAGATAAAGTTAGGTTTCGCCTCCTTCCCCCGTCACCGGGAGGACTAAGAAGTAACCAAAAGTAGCTAAAAGTAGCAAAAAATTGTCTCTTTGCTCTCCTTATGAGTTCCTCTTCTATTAGTTATTTAGTATCCTCCCATGCAAACAAAGAAAGTTAGAAAGGAGAGAAAAACTTTAGCCGCTAGCGCCACTCACGTTTCTCTCCGCTTTGTCTAGCTCCCTGCGTTTGTGACGACTCCGGATAAGAATTGAGCTCTTTTTTCGCTGCTTTTTTTATTGAGCCTTTCCTTTAGTAGAGTCCAAACTATTTATCTTCTTCTTATTAGGTTCGAGTTTCTTTTTCTGAGAATCCAGCACTTCTCATACAGGCACGGGGCTTCGCTTTTCCCGGAGACAGCTATGGCTTCCCTCGCCCGCTTCTCCCCCCGCCGTACTCTTCGCTCCGTAACCGGAGTTACCTGACGGCCGAGAGGTCCACGTTTTGGCTCTGCGGGAACCTGTGTGTCTGAACACCCTCCAGACACTTTTCAGGGGACCACGGCGCCCTGTGGAACCCCTATTTTCTCCGGGAAGCTCAGGATCCTCCGCAAGGAAGAGATCCCCGCCTGCACTGGAGTCGCGCTGAACCGGAAGTCCAGCCACAGACAAATTAGCTCTTCTTTCCGCCTCTCCTCTAACCCCATTCCACCCATTCAATTTCTCACACACTTCACCTTGTAATGAATACTTTCACAGAAAATCCAATATTAAATTTATTATTTCTTAATAAAAGGTTTCAGCAAAGAAAATGACATTTTGATGGGAGTTGACAGTTTTTAAAAATGTAATTCAGTTGTAAAACAATACATAGATAGGCCTAAATAAAACATACAAACAATATCATAGTGATTTGGTCCACAATGATAACTTTACATTATAATACTATAGGATGTAAAATGGCATTACTTTCACAATATCTGTGTTATTTGGTTGATATAAAGTAAGAAAAATTATTATTATTCACAAGTGACAAGTTACAAGTTCTTATTCACAAGAGTTGTCATTTGGAAAAAATAAATAAAAGTAGAGTTAAGCCAACTCTGGCTTTAAGTAGCAATCTCCTCAATGAAATCTGATGTGATTAGAACTTTATTCCTCTTTCTTTAATCGAAGAAAACTCTGTAAATTTTTTATCAAAGTCTGTTTTTTCATACTCGATGGACAAGATTGCTAGATTTGTTAGTCTGGTTTCACTCATACTTGATCTTAAGTACAGTGGTACCTCGTGTTACAAACACTTTAGGTTACAGACTCCGCTAACCCAGAATTAGTACCTTGGATTAAGAACTTTGCTTCAGGATGAGAACAGAAATTGCGCGGGAGGCCTCATTAGCTAAAGTGGTTCCTCAGGTTAAAAATGGTTTCAGGTTAAGAATGGACCTCCAGAACGAATTAAGTTCTTAACCAGAGGTACCACTGTCGTTTTTTATGAGTTTTAATTTATTGAAACTACGTTCACAAGATGCTACGCTTACTGGCATAGTGAGAAATATTTTCAGTGCTATTTCGATATAAGGATAAACATCTCTTAACCCATACTTGGCTATACATTTCAACATATCTAAATGGGAAGCTGTGCCAATGTTTTCAAGTAGTTCTGCTGCTTGAAATTTGAAAGAAGCTCCTCCAGGTACCAGTTCCACTGTATCTTTGTCTTGGCTGTACTTGGCACCAAAATCCGCAGCACATTTTTCAAGATGGGATGTTAGACTTTCATTTAAAACTTTCCCTGACAGAAAACTGAAATCTGATGAAACAGTACCATATATCTGAGATCTGTTTTTAATTTCAGAGATAATTCTGTCAAAAACCTTAAAACACTCATTTTGAAAGGAGTTCTCAGCAGAGAGCAAATATCCCTCGACATCAGCTAGCTCCCCGGCCATTCTTTTGATTTTTTTAGCCCTCTTCGTAGGAAAATGCCAATGGCAATCACACACAACTTTGGCTTTGGCTGTGTATTTCTGAACACCTTCATCACGTACAGACTGAATATTTTTCATGAAACCAAACAACAAACTGGCCACTACTTCAAGAAAAACACTCTTTCTTTACAAAGATTTGTTTGTGCAGTCAATTTTTATCAAAACATCATACCACATATGCAAAAGACAAACAAATCTGTAGTCAATTTGTTTAAGAACATTGATAGCACCAGATACGGTTTCTGTGTTCCAGTTGTCCCTGTTTGTCATCTCCTGTATACACAGATTAATTTTTTTAAAGAAATTCTGGACTTCTAATAATCATTATAACAGAAACTTCTGCAGCATGCACACCAACAAGGTTCTGCTGCACATGTGTGCTGCACATGGCACGAATCTGGCTAGCTCAGTAATATGACTTATATGAGCTGGAACACCTTCATATTTTCTGCTCATATTCAAACCATTGTCAAAACTTTAGCCTTGACAATTCTGGATATTCAAGCCGTCATCATTCGTGTCATTAATGGGAATGTAAATGCCCCCAAATACATAGCTCAGGAACTGTTAGAACCCAATACTAAGAACTTGTCAAGAATGTATAATTTGCTGCTGAAATGGAATACACAAGATGAGACAGTGAAATCGGCCATGATAAAGTGGGCACAAGACATTGGTCATAACATCATGTTTGCTGACTGGGAACAGTTGTGGACCACCGGTATAAAATTTACGGCATGTAATGCCTTAAGAGAGAATGTTATGAAAATGATTTATAGGTGGTACATGACCCCAGTCAAGCTTGAAAAAATTTATCACTTGCCCGATAATAAATGTTGGAAATGTAAAGAAACTGAAGGCACTTCTTTTCACCTTTGGTGGACGTGTCCGAAGATTAAGGCTTTCTGGGAAATGATATATAATGAAATGAAAAAGGTACTTAAATGTACTTTCCCTAAGAAACCAGAGGCCTTTCTCTTGGGCATTGTCGACCAATTGGTGTCAAAGAAAGATAGAACTTTTTTTATGTACGCTACAACAGCAGCAAGAATACTCATCGCAAAGTATTGGAAGACACAAGAGCTACTGGCAGATGAAGGTGATAGACTACATGGGACTGGCGGAAATGACTGGCAGAATCCGAGACCAGGGGAAAGAGATGGCGGAAGAAGATTGGAAGAAATTTAAAATTTACCTTAAGAAATATTGTAAAGTTAATGAGTGTTAAAATGTTATGGTTATAGAAAGTAAGGGATTACAACTGAAAAAGTTTAAGTAAAAGAAAAGGAAAGGAAAGGAAACAATTAGATGAAATTAAGGGGAAGGATTTGCTGAAACAAATTTGGAAACTGGAATGCAGAAAGGGGAGGTATGGGGAAGTCAGCGAAATAAGTTTTAAGAAAATTGGATATGAAATTATATATGTATGTTTGCTTTTGTCTGTTTTTTGTGTCTGTATGTTGGTATTGTGTATTGTGTATTGTTTGTGTTAATATAAATTGTGAAAATTCAATAAAAATTTATAAAAAACAAAAACAAATACATACCTCAGACCTTAACCCAATTGAAAATCTATGGAGCTGACTAAAGAAACTTGTTAGTCAGAAGCAACTCAGCAATAAAACCCAATTAATAGAGGCAACAATTCAATCTTGGTTTCACATTATTACAGCTGCAGAACTAAAAAAAACTCAATGGGAAGGCTTTGTAAGGCTGTAATTAAAGCTAAAAGTTACCCAACTAAGTATTAACTGACATGGTGAGAATTTCTATGTGTTTCTCGTTTCTTCTTTATGACTGCTATTGTAATAAACAATCCTTCCTAAAAGTTATTGCATTACCGTCTTCATTAATTTATCTTTCCATTGATATATAATTTTATGGTATAACTCTGCTTTTTTCATCAAAAAAATGTTTAAGGGTACTCTCATTTTGACTCAAGAAAATCACCATCAGGAAAAATAAATACAGATCAAATTGGGGAAAATTAAATGCAATGAATTTCTCCCCCCATTAAATTCACAAAATGTTTAGGGGTATGCATACTCCTGTGTCCCCACGGAGAAAAGCACTGGTATTACTCCAAAAAAGTGGTGTTATAAGCCATCAAACCTTGCAAATACACTTTTTCCACTTAGTGTACACTGGAGGGCTGTACTAAGAGCCACCATCTCCCAATTTTTAATATGGGATAATAATGATTGTCTGTGTGTGCACATATATATATATATATATATATATATATATATATGCTTTCGTAGATTTTCACGGGTACAGGAATGCAGGTTTTGGTGTCTTCGGGTGTCTTCCCGTGTAAGAGTTGGGGTGTCTAGGCGACGTTTCGACGAGGTCTCACTCGTCATCTTCAGGCTGGTGCTTTCGGCTTCTTGTTACTGGAACAGAGCAGGATCTCAGTGTTTGAGTTCCTATAAATACTGTTGAGGGGGTGTGGTGTATAGCCTCCAACGTTCTGGGCAGAGAGGAAGTTCCCAGGTTAGTGTGCCTTTTCTTCTTTTGTTCCTTAATTACTTGAGGGATATCTTGAGTGATTTCTTGAGTGATATTCTGAGTACCACTTAGGTGGGTCATTAAGTGTGGATTAGTTGCTAAAGCTTTCGTGTCTTGACCTCTTGAGCTTGTGAAGAGTTTTTCTGAGAAGATGGCTGTACTGCACTTAGTTGTGCTCTGGCTTGGCTTCGTGTATAGGGGCGAGCTGTGGTTTTGTGCCCTGTGCCAGCCAGATCTGTGTAGGGATTGCAGGGGGGTGCAGCATCCGGAGGTGCCACTATGGTTTGGCTACTGGATGGTGTCTGTAATTTATCTGTGGAGAGGGTCTGGGTTTGGGTCTGGTGTGGTTGATTGGTGATGGCGTTCTGTGTGCCTCTGGTTCTGGTGTCGGTTTTTGTGGGGAGGGCTAATTTCCAGATGTCTGGCAGGCGGGACGTGTCGTCACGCTTGTTCATGTTGTGAGGGTGTTTCTCTATCTCGATGGCTTCCATGATTATTCTCTTGTGGTGATGTTCCATGTTAAAGAGCAATTTGGAATCTGCAAAATTAATTTCGTGTCCTGTTTCTTTCATGTGTTGGAAAAGAGAGGAAGTTTTTTCTTCTTTTTTGACGGCATTCTTGTGTTCTGCGATACGTGCATTTATTCGTCTGTTTGTTTGTCCAATGTACGTGGCTGGGCAGACTTTGCAGGGTATTTCATAGACCCCTTGGTTTTCCAACTGGATTTTATCTTTGGGGTTTCTGAGGATATTGGCTATTTTTTGGTTGGTGCAAAAGGCTGTTTTGATATTGTGTTTATGGAGGATTTTGCTAATTTTATCTGTAGTGCCCTTGATATAAGGAAGGAGGGCCATGCCATTGTTTTCTTCTGTGTCTTGGTTTTTGGGGGGTGTTTCTTTTTGGATTAGCTTCGTAACCCTGTTTTGCTGGTATCCATTGGCGATTAACACATTTGAGAGATTATGTAACTCAGTTGTCAAGTGGTCTTTGTCAGCCAGGCGTTTGGTTCTGGAGATGAGAGTCTTGGCTACGGAGTTTATTTGTGCAGGATGGTGGTGTGACATGCACAATCACACCACCATCCTGCACAAATAAACTCCGTAGCCAAGACTCTCATCTCCAGAACCAAACGCCTGGCTGACAAAGACCACTTGACAACTGAGTTACATAATCTCTCAAATGTGTTAATCGCCAATGGATACCAGCAAAACAGGGTTACGAAGCTAATCCAAAAAGAAACACCCCCCAAAAACCAAGACACAGAAGAAAACAATGGCATGGCCCTCCTTCCTTATATCAAGGGCACTACAGATAAAATTAGCAAAATCCTCCATAAACACAATATCAAAACAGCCTTTTGCACCAACCAAAAAATAGCCAATATCCTCAGAAACCCCAAAGATAAAATCCAGTTGGAAAACCAAGGGGTCTATGAAATACCCTGCAAAGTCTGCCCAGCCACGTACATTGGACAAACAAACAGACGAATAAATGCACGTATCGCAGAACACAAGAATGCCGTCAAAAAAGAAGAAAAAACTTCCTCTCTTTTCCAACACATGAAAGAAACAGGACACGAAATTAATTTTGCAGATTCCAAATTGCTCTTTAACATGGAACATCACCACAAGAGAATAATCATGGAAGCCATCGAGATAGAGAAACACCCTCACAACATGAACAAGCGTGACGACACGTCCCGCCTGCCAGACATCTGGAAATTAGCCCTCCCCACAAAAACCGACACCAGAACCAGAGGCACACAGAACGCCATCACCAATCAACCACACCAGACCCAAACCCAGACCCTCTCCACAGATAAATTACAGACACCATCCAGTAGCCAAACCATAGTGGCACCTCCGGATGCTGCACCCCCCTGCAATCCCTACACAGATCTGGCTGGCACAGGGCACAAAACCACAGCTCGCCCCTATACACGAAGCCAAGCCAGAGCACAACTAAGTGCAGTACAGCCATCTTCTCAGAAAAACTCTTCACAAGCTCAAGAGGTCAAGACACGAAAGCTTTAGCAACTAATCCACACTTAATGACCCACCTAAGTGGTACTCAGAATATCACTCAAGAAATCACTCAAGATATCCCTCAAGTAATTAAGGAACAAAAGAAGAAAAGGCACACTAACCTGGGAACTTCCTCTCTGCCCAGAACGTTGGAGGCTATACACCACACCCCCTCAACAGTATTTATAGGAACTCAAACACTGAGATCCTGCTCTGTTCCAGTAACAAGAAGCCGAAAGCACCAGCCTGAAGATGACGAGTGAGACCTCGTCGAAACGTCGCCTAGACACCCCAACTCTTACACGGGAAGACACCCGAAGACACCAAAACCTGCATATATATATATATATATATATATATATATATTCCTCTCAAGAAAGAAGGCTTGAGCTTCATCATGAGCCCTGTCTTTGCATCAGATGTCAAGGAAATAAACAACTATCTGACTTTTAGAAGACATCTTGAAGGCAGCCTTGTTTAGGGAAGTTTTAAATGTTTGATGTTTTATTCCGTTTTTAATGTTCTGTTGGAAGCTGCCCATAGTGGCTGTGGAAACCTAGCCAAAGCAGTGGGGTACAAAGAATAATAATAATAAAAATATTTTGCCGTTTCTTCGGCTGCTGTTCGATTGCAGCATCCGCGGAATGAATTTCTCTGTTGGCTTCCATGGGGTAGCCCAGTGAACATGTAAACCCAGCAGCCCCTTCTTATTTTGCTGTCCCAACTTACTGACCTGGGAGTTAAGCCCCGTTGAACTTAAGGCAGCTTACTCACAAGTCGGAACAACAAACTGGCAGGAGACCCTGAAAACACCACCAAAAGGCAGGGGGGGGCAGTTGAGAGCGCTCACGGCTGCAGCACAAACTTGTGGGTTGAACCTCAAGCTGCCACCGTAAGCAGGAGATTTTCACACCAACATTACCAAGCCGAAAATAGTGGTGAGATTTTTGAAATTTATGTTTCTTTCTAATTCTTAATTCGGAGAAAATATAAGGGTAAAAAGGAAGACAACTTCCTTCTTCTGGCTAGCTACCAACTGCTGAGGAAAGATTTGTAAGTGGGAGACTGACAAGCCACTTTAATCCCTCTGGTGAGAAATCCTTTTTTTTGAGCTTTGCTATATTGGATATACCCTTTGACTTTGAAACTAAACCTGAAACTTGAACTTGATCTCTAAGAATATTGGATATAATTTTCAACTTGAACTTGAACTTGAATGTGACAGCTTCTCTTCTGGAAAATAACCTATTTGTGCTGGTTCCGGGGGTTAATCAAGAGGCAAGTCCAAGTCCAGTCCGTGATCGATGAAGCAATATGAAGGCAGTCCATAAAAGTCGAAGCTGGGTGCAGGGCGGGGTTCAGGCAAGGACTGACAACCACCAACATTGCTCCCGCAACTTGGGACTGGGGCTGGCTGGCTTTTATCTGCCCCGAGGCATAGGGCAGCCCCGATCCTCAGGTGACTCACCTCTCCTGTCCTGGAGGCGAGCACTCCTTCTGTGGGAACTTAGTTTCCTCCGCCTCTCTGACCTGAGCCTCTGCAGCTCAGGAGAGGCTGGAGGGTTACCAGACACAGAGGCAACCCCAGCTTCCTCTGACGGGCTGAGAGTGCAGCACCTGCAGGCAATGGGTCACCTCAGGAGGATCCAGCACAGGTGAGGACCCTTCAGGCTGATGCCCCAGCCCCGGCTCACATGGTTCTGGAGGCGGAGGATCCTGTGCAGGCTGGGATTCCTCAGGTTCAGCATCTGAATCTGAATCCCAGGCCATCACACCATTGATCTAATTGGAATTATCTGGAATTACCTGGAACTTCACAATTAAATCCAAAGCTACACAGGGGAATCCTCATCTAACTTTGGGGGAAAATTCTAAGGAAAAGGTGAGTGCCTGGAAATAGCTGGAGGTTTGGCAAGCAATCAGGCCAAATAAAGTGATTGGTGAAGACCAGAGTATTTGGAATTTTGGATGGAAATAATACCCAATTATAAAAAGAAGGCAGACTACAATTAACTGGACTTGGGGAAAATGTCTCTTTGCTCCTGCGGCCTTTTCTTTCAACACTTCTAACAGACGGTTCTGGATTAATGCTGAGAGGACTGTCCAACAACTGTTGTATACCATTAGTTACTGAAAGCAGTATTAATTTGTTAATTCCGTATTATTAACTATTTTTTTGCCCTTTTTGTTTTCTTGAGTTGTCTCTGAAAACAGCGACGCAGAGAAGCCAGTTGCACATGCCTCTTGCACCACAGTCAGAAGAAGATCAAACCCTCCTTCCCTTCCTTTCATTAAGCATTTGCTACATGCTAGGTCAATTCTTTATCATGCAGTTTAAACCTATTTTGCTTTTCTGGTTGCTGCTTTATCCTTGCTTTATTCCCTAGGTGTTCTGCTTGGCTACGTCAGTAGATTGGAGTCTTGGGGATGGCCATAATCCTTGGCATGACCCTGAAAAAGTTCCAGCCCTCCAATAGGAGGCTGAAACAGATATATACCCAATGCCTGAGCCAAAATTCCACCTGCATCAATAATGTTTTGACCATCTTTAATCAAGATTGTTGTCTGCTTGAGTTTATTTTATCACACCTTACTTTAGTCGCTGCCTAGGGGAGGGGGCCACCTGTGACTGGGATAGCAACCGGTTTGACTGAGGAGGCAGCAGCAGCATTTCTCAAGAAACTACAGGATGGATATAGAATCATAGAACTGTAGAGTTGTCCCATGCTGGGATTGAACCTGCAGCCATGGCATAATCAGCATCACGTTCTAGCCAACTGAGATATGGGTTGTGGCTGGCAGCAGGACAACTGGGGGTTAGGAAGACGCTCCGTCCACCACCATGCTGAGTACTGAAGAGGGAAGCGGAACGGCGTTAGCGAAAAGCAGCTTCCCCTTTCCACTCTGCTTTCCCAGTCTTTGGTCTTGTAGAAAACTTACAGTACATTAATGCCCTGAAATGCTGCCATCTTGTGGGCACTGAAGTAAATTGTGACATTTATGTGCAGTTGCTTTGTTACTGCTGTGCAATGGGCATATGTGTGCATGCTTTTATTTGTTTTTACAAGTAATTTTCATTAGATGTCTTCAAGCTGTCATTTAACACTGACAGAGCTAGGGATGTTTTTATCAGCCTCAAGGGGGGAGGGGTGTGAGCCCACATGCACTTTAAATAACTAGTAAAAAGTTTTATCTTTTTTATTCCTTAACCTTGGCCTTTAAAGTAAAGGTAAAGGGACCCCTGACCATTAGGTCCAGTCGTGGGGTTGCGGCGCTCATCTCGCTTTATTGGCCAAGGGAGCCGGCGTACAGCTTCCGGGTCATGTGGCCAGCAGGACTAAGTCGCTTCTGGCGAAACAGAGCAGCGCATGGAAACGCCATTTACCTACCCATTTATCCACTTGCACCTTTTGGGGTGCTTTCGAACTGCTAGGTTGGCAGGAGCAGGGACTGAGCAACAGGAGCTCACCCCGTCACGGGGATTCGAACCGCCAACCTTCTGATCGGCAAGCCCTAGGCTCTGTGGTTTAACCCACAGCACCACCCACGTCCCAACTTGGCCTTTACACATGTGGAAACTCAGGAGGTCACTCAGGGTGGGATAATTAACACATCAACACATTAATACAGGGGCTGCAGTTTATACTGGAAACTGCAAAGTTAGACTCCTCAAGTATCCCTTCAGAAGAAACACATTCATCATTTTGAATGTAAGGTTTTTGGATATTTGTTACTCAGTCTGCATTAAGATCATAAAATATTCTTGTGTGTGTGTTCTGTTCAATAACTGCAGAATAAAAGAATCTGGAGTTTTTAGCTATAAAGCTTACATGCAACATAAGATGGGTCAGGACATTTGCTCACCTAGGGCAGGATCCTGTTCTCACAGTGGCTGAACCTCTGGGAAGCCTGCAGGCTGACAGGAGCACGAAAGTACTTTGCCCACATATGACTCCCAGCAATGGATATGCAGAGGTATCTTGCCTCTAACAGCAGAGAAAACATAGCCATCATGTCCAGTAGACATTAAAAGCCATTATTAAAAGCCATTATTATTATTATTATTATTATTATTATTATTATTATTTTACAAGGTGTGACCAGAAAGTTCGGTGAATGGTCACAGAAATCGGACAGCAAGAAATATTCAAACATACATACCTTACAGACCTTCAAAGTAGGCCCCCTCTGATACAATGCACCGTTGACAGCGTTCATAGAACTGTTGGGAACTTCTAGAGAAGTCCTCTTCTCATACTGCTTTCACTTTCCTCATCACAGCAGCTTGGAAGTGTGAAATGTTGGAAAAATGTGTGCCCTTTCAGCGCAGATTTCAGTTTTGGGAAAAGAAAGAAATCTGGTGGGGCCAGATTGGGAGAATATGGAGGGTGGGACAACTCAGTAACCTCAGTAACGATTTCATGCAGAATATGCAATTCTTCCGCCATCATTGGGACGGACAAATGTCAATCCCGCACCAGTAACTCACGAACTCTGCTGACATTTGCCACAGTTCTGCTCGTTGACAGTCTGCCAGACCAAGGGTCATCTTCAGTGGTTTGCTACCCTTCACAGAAATGCTTAAACCACTCATACACCACGTTTCGAGTTACAGCTTTATCTCCGTACACAAATGTGAGCATTTTGTGGGTTTCCGATGCTGATTGTATGTTCAAATATTTCTCACTGTCCGATTTCTGTGACCATTCACCGAACTTTCCAGTCATACCTGGTATATATACTGCCCTATACCTGCAGGTCTCAGGGTGGTTCACAGGATAAAATCAGAATATAAAGCCACAAAGTATGTAATCAAAACAACAACAACAATAACCCCTCTCCACATACAAACACATTTGAAAAGGGCATAGGATGTCAATCAAATCAACCAAAGGCCTGGCTAAAGAGAAATGCTTTTGCCTAGTGCCTAAAGGTACATAATGAAAATGCTAGGTGAACCACTCTGAGGAGAGCATTACACAGATGGGGAGCCACTGCAGAGAAGGCCCGTTCTCGTGTTGCTAATCTCCGGACCTCTCGTGGTGGAGGCACACGAAGAAGGGCCTCAGAAGTTGACCTTAGGACCCAGGTATGGATCATATGGAAAGATGCAGTCCTTGAGGTATTGCAGTCCTGAGCCATTTAAGACTTTATAGGTCAAACCAGCACTTTGAATTGAGCCTGGAAGCTAATTGCCAGCCAGTTCAGTCAGACCAGAATCGGTGAAATATGCTCAAACCGTCTTGCTACAGTGAGCAACCTGGCCACTGAATTCTGCACTAGCTGAAGTTTCTGAACTGTCTTCAGAAGCAGCGCTAGGTATAATGCATTGCAGAATCTAACCTTGAGGTTATCAGAGCATAGATAACCTTGCCTTGCAGGAAGTTGTCAAATCCTCTTGGAAAGCCATCTATCCAAGGCAGTGGCCACCACTGCCTCCTGCAGAGTGAGTTACATAGTTTAACTTTGTAGTATATAGAAAATTAATTTCTTTTATCGGTCCTGAATCTTCCAATATTTAGCATCACTGGATGTCCATGAGTTCTAGTGTTATGAGAGAGGGAGAAAAACTGTTCTCGGTCCAGGCATACTTTTATAGACCTCTATCAGGTCGACTCTTTTTCTCTAACCCTAACTGTAATCGTAACCCTAACCCTAACCCTTACCCAATCCTTGTTCTTCTATATGCATAGTCCTTTTATCTTTAACAAAACTTTCTACCAGTTTCCCTCTGGCAGATGTTGTGCTAACCAGCTTGTAATTTTCAGGATCCCTTTTAAAAATTGGCGCCAAATTGACTGCTTTCTAATTCTCAAGTATGCGGGTTGATCTGAGGGAGAAGTTAGTTATTAAATTTATCTTTTTCTTTATTATTGAGATTTTTTCTTTTTCTTTCAGTGAAAGAAAAGAGGGGCAGAGTGGTGTGCTGGGACCTAGATACTTTATCAACAGGGGCTTCCTGCTGCTCCTGACCTCCCTTTGCTCCGTTGCTCTCAAGTGACATGGCTAGTTTGTTCCTCTTAGCTACTGATGAGCTTAGCAGAGATCGCATCCATTTTAGCCCCTTGGACTGGACACTGGGGAGTGGAGAAGGGAGTTGACGAAGGGCTCATCCACACTTCAGATTTCCCCTCCTCTTCCCCCAGGGAAACCAGCTGTTTACTGCGGAATCAATGCAAACAACAATGAGGTTTTCTCCAGATAGTCATTTGCTTCAATTTAGTGTGAAAGAGCAGGTTTTCTGGGGGAAAGCAATGGGGCAAAGGCAGAACCGCTTGGACATGGGACATGCGGAAGTGGGGACGAGTCCTAAGTGGGAGGGAGCAATAAATGGCTGGTGAGTCCACTGCCCATGGATTTCTTGGAATTTCTTGGCCGCCCTTCCTTCTTCCTGAGAGCCCTGTTTTAAAACTGTTACTAATGCTACTAAAAAGAGGCTTTTACTTTTTTTATTTTGCTTTTTTATTTTTTATTTTGCTTACTGGCTACAATGCACTTTTAAATGTGCCAGTTATCCCTTCGTTTTAAGTGGCACCTTGCTCTCTAGTGTTGATAGACCAGACTAGATTTTAGTTGGTTTTAATCTTCACTCACAGCTGGAATTTTCATCTGAGTCTTTTTTTCATCTACGAGATCAGTTTCAGACAGAAGTGTTGTCTAACATGTTGCCCTGACAATGCAGTGTTTGTTGCTGCTAGGTGTTTCATAGCAGAGAAGACAGTGTTAATGTTCAGCTGATTTAAGGGTGAGAAAATAAATTTGTGAGAGATCCATCTCATTGTTTAGTAACCTGCCTTGGTAGGCGAAGCAAAAGAGCATCTTGAATAATTCTCAAGCAGCAGACACAAGGAAAGGAAATGATCCTGTATGTTCTTTCACATTCAAATGTTACAGGTACTACAATAAGCTATTATTCATAGTATTATGATGGCAACAGTAATTAGGGGAAATTGCATGCTCTTGAAACTCTCTGTTCCGTTACTGCAGAGTGCTTTGTGCTATGCAGATGAAGTCAGGGATTGCGGCTGTAGCTCAGAGGTCCCATGTTTGGTTGTGCTAAGAACCACCAGGGCAAATGATGCCTCTGCTTGCAGGATTTACTGGCTGTAAGATGGTGTGTGTAGTTCATAAATGTCAGAAACCTGGAGAATGTTGACAATTATAGGAAGCTCAGTGGGAAATAACAGAAATGCTTGTGGTGGGCATTTATACTCATGGTATGAGAAACATCTTTTACCAACAGAAATGGGGATGACTTTGAGGAAATTACAGAGAACAGCTGGCTTTGAGATTTTTTAAAAGAAATTTTCAGAATTTTATCACATTTCCATTTGGATATCTTCTTATCTTAACAATTACTAATGAATGCCAATATACACTAATTTTCTGGTACTTGATTATTAATATTTTTTATTAATAATTTTTATTAAGTACAAATTAGAAAACATACATATTTACCGTATTTTTCGCTCTATAACACGCACCAGACCATAACACGCACGTAGTTTTTAGAGGAGGAAAACAAGAAAAAAATATTCTAAACGAAATAGTGGATATATGATTTTTGTGGTTCATGCTGTGGCCACAGACATGTGATCTGACAGTGAGTTTGGAGTAGCCCAATGCAAAAATCCTGAGGATCCATGTGGATCCATGCTTTGTAACCACAGAGGAGGGAAGGAAAGGGAACCATGGATCCTCTGCTCACGACTGCAGCAGATCCCCCCCTGCCACCCGCAGGCATTCGCTCCATAACACGCACAGATATTTCCCCTTACTTTCTAGGAGGAAAAAAGTGAGTGTTATGGTGCAAAAAATATGGTACAACAAAAGAAAATACAAAGGAAAAAGAAAATGCATATAACCAAGGAAAAAAATTAGAGAATACTTTGCCTCTTTTCATATTTACAGTCATTTATTAATTATTAATATTTTATTAAAAGAACTTTATTTATAAGGAAATAAAATGATAAAAGAAAAAGAAGAAAAGGTGTGAAAAGTGCAGAAAGTATAGTGTAATACAAGTAGTATAATCCAGAGGTTTTCAACCTGTGTCCCTCAGCACCTTCAGGGGTGGCAAGGGATGGGTCTCCTCTTTCTCTCCCTCTTCATGCCTGGATATCTGCAAATCTCTCTGTCTCTCCGCCCCCCCCCCACCTGAATCCTTCTCCTTCTGCTTTCTGCCTTCCAGTCATGTCCCAGATTCCTTCTCTCTCTCCTTCCCATCCACTCTCCATTTCTGGAAAGGAGTTGCCTTGGCTGTGAGGAGCAGCCAGTGCAAAGTGGGAAGTTTGCCTTATTAACTGTGGCAGGCAAGGGTGGAGGCTGAGGTTTCTCCAGAGAGAGAGAGGGCGAGAGGGCTGCTTGGTGCCTGCCTTCTGCTCACAAGGAAATAGCAACAGCCCATGCCAGCACCTGGATGGCTAAAGCTGAGCATGGGGGGGGGGGTTGAGGGGGGGCTGCTGTTAGTGGGGAAGGGTTTTCATCCCTGCTCTGGACAAAGGGTTGTTTTCATCCCTTCTCCTTCCAAGCAAAGCCTAACTGTGTGTGATCACAATGGTACCCGACTGTTCTACAGGGAGCGCAAGATGCTGTTAGGCCCCCTAGTAGGTCTGATCATTATTCCTTTACTTCAGTTTTTCTAGCTCTTCAAAATGGAGCCACCAGGTCTCTTTGCTAGATTGCAAAGCCATTCAAAAGAATATCCAGCACTTTCTCCCAGTAAGTATGTTGTTGTTTAGTCGTTTAGTCATGTCCGACTCTTTGTGACCCCATGGACCAGAGCACGCCAGGCACTCCTGTCTTCCACTGCCTGTCGCAGTTTGGTCAAACTCATGCTGGTAGCTTCGAGAACACTATCCATCCATCTCGTCCTCTGTCGTCCCCTTCTCCTTGTGCCCTCCATCTTTCCCAACATCAGGGTCTTTTCCAGGGAGTCTTCTCTTCTCATGAGGTGGCCAAAGTATTGGAGTCTCAGCTTCAGGATCTGTCCTTCCAGTGAGCACTCAGGGCTGATTTCCTTCAGAATGGATAGGTTTGATCTTCTTGCAGTCCATGGGACTCTCAAGAGTCTCCTCCAGCAACATAATTCAAAAGCATCAATTCTTCGGTGATCAGCCTTCTTTATGGTCCAGCTCTCATTTCCATACATCACTACTGGGAAAACCATAGCTTTTACTATATGGACCTTTGTTGGCAAGGTGATGTCTCTACTTTTTAAGATGCTGTCTAGGTTTGTCATTGCTTTTCTCCCAAGGAGCAGGCGTCTTTTAATTTCATGACTGCTGTCACCATCTGCCATGATCATGGAGCCCAAGAAAGTAAAATTTCTCACTGCCTCCATTTCTTCCCCTTCTATTTGCCAGGAGGTGATGGGCCCAGTGGCCATGATCTTCGTTTTTTTGATGTTGAGCTTCAGACCATATTTTGTGCTCTCCTCTTTCACCCTCAATAAAAGGTTCTTTAATTCCTCCTCACTTTCTGCCATCAAGGTTGTGTCATCTGCCTATCTACATATTAGTTTCCTAATATTAGTTTCCTAGCTGGCAATAATTTAGATACAATATTGTCCAGTACTTGAAAATACTTAAACAAAGCTTGTTCTGGAATTCTTCCCAGATTGTCTTGATAAGTTGATGCAGTAATGGCAGAGCGCTTCAGAGTTTGCCTATTTTCTTTGCTTTCTTTTCTCTTTTCCGTCTGTGGATGTATTTACCATAATGGTGGAGACTTGTTTGCGATGCAAAGTGGAAAGAGAGAAGGGGACTGCTGCAAGAGATTTGTCAATGTTTTCAGGTTCTGCAGGGGATGTTTAACTTATTGTAGATTTGATTGTACAGTGGTACCTCAGGTTACATACGCTTCAGGTTACAGACTCCGCTAACCCAGAAATAGTACCTCGGGTTAAGAACTTTGCTTCAGGATGAGAACAGAAACCGCACGGTGGCAGCAGGGGGCCCCATTAACTTCAGGTGGTGCTTCAGGTTAAGAACAGTTTCAGATTAAGAACGGACCTCCGGAACAAATTAAGTTCTTAACCCAAAGTACCACTGTATTCAGAAATGCTTCTGCATTTTCAGAAACCTCAAACCTATTAGCTTGGTCCTGATATTTTTATGCAAAATTTTGCTGGGAACAGTGTGAAATTTTCCAGTTGCCAGGCTTTGGGGAATTTTTTTCCCTTGCAATGAAACTTCTTGGGTGAAATCTGAGAAAATTATATCTTGCTGTCCTCCCATACAAAGGATGAAGAAAGAGACATTTGATGGAAAATACTTAGGATCTTGTCTCTTACATTAGTTCACAGAAATTAATAATAATAATGTCTTTATTGTCATTGCCCCCTTCGGGGACAACAAAATTACTTGACTGCTCCATAAAAACACTAATTAAACAATACAGTATAATACAGCAAGGGAGATTAGATGACTTTCAAAGTCCGGGCTTCCCATTCAGGGCCAAGATCGCTCTGGAGAAGAAGCTGTTCTTAAGACGGCTCGTTCTTGTCTTCATCGTCCTGTATCTCCGTCCTGACGGCAAGAGCTCGAAGAGACAGTGACCAGGATGCGATGGATCTTTTACTATGTCCAGTGCCTTCCTATGGCACCTTGTGGCATAAATCTGCTCTAAGGTGGAGAGTGGGCAGCCAACAATGCTCTCTGCTGCCTTAACAACCCTGTTCCGAAGCGGGGAGGGGGGGCGGGGACACCTGCCCCAGCCGCCCCACTTCGGAACGCTGTTCCGAAGTGGGGAGGGGGGGCGGGGACACCTGCCCCAGCCGCCCCACTTCGGAAGGCTGTTCCGAAGCGGGGAGGGGGGGCGGGGACACCTGCCCCAGCCGCCCCACTTCGGAAGGCTGTTCCGAAGCGGGGAGGGGGGGCGAGGACACCTGCCCCAGCCGCCCCACTTCGGAACGCTGTTCCGAAGCGGGGCGGGGGGCGGGAACACCTTCTGAAGGCGGGCAGGGGGCGAAAGTCTTTGTCCCCCCTGCCTGCCTTCCCAGGGGCTTTTAAATCGCCCCGGACAGCGGAGAAGTCCTCCGCTGTCCGGGGCGATTTTAAAATGCCGCCCGCCAGCATTTTAAGATCGCCCCGGACAGCGGAGAAGTCCTCCGCTGTCCCAGGGTTTTTTAAAATGCTGGGGGTGGGAAGAAAAGCCCTTGTCCCCCCCCCCAGCCTTCAGAAGAGGTCCGGGGACAGACTGTCCCCGGACCTGGTCTGAAGGCGGTTTCCCTAGGAACGCATTAATTGATTTTCAATGCATTCCTATGGGAAACCGTGCATCGCAAGACGAAAAAACCGCAAGACGAAGAGACTTGCGGAACGAATTAATTTCGTCTTGCGAGGCACCACTGTACGTGTAGAGAATATAAAGGAGCGGACTGAGTACGCATCCCTGTGGTGTTCCTGTGTTAGTCTTAAGTATATTAGAGGTATAAGGGCCCAACCAAACCCTCTGGGGGCGGTCTGACAAAAAGTCCAATATCCACTCACAAAGTGATAACGGAAGCCCCAGATCTTCCAGTTTAGACATCAGACGTTGTGGTAGAATGGTATTAAATGCCGAGCTGAAATCTTTGCTACACGGATACCTCTCTTTAGATTTAGCAATTATAATGTTGGAACGAGTTACAGTTTTCCATCTTGTTACCAGTATATCTTGACTTGGTTTATTTCATATATATTTATTTATTTATATAAATAAATATTTATATATATATATATTTATAAATATAAATAAAATAAATAAAATAAATAAATAAAATATAAATAAATATAAATATATATATATATATATATATATGTTTTCGTAGATTTTCACGGGTACAGGAATGCAGGTTTTGGTGTCCTCGGGTGTCTTCCCGTGTAAAAGTTGGGGTGTCTAGGCGACGTTTCGACGAGGTCTCACTCGTCATCTTCAGGCTGGTGCTTTCGGCTTCTTGTTACTGGAACAGAGCGGGATCTCAGTGTTTGAGTTCCTATAAATACTGTAGAGGGGTGTGGTGTATTGCCTCAAAAGTTCTGGGCAGAGGGGAAGTTCCCAGGCTAGTGTTCTTTTCTTCTTTTGTTCCTTAATTACTTGAGGGATATCTTGAGTGATTTCTTGAGTGATATTCTGAGTACCACTTAGGTGGGTCATTAGGTGTGGATTAGTTGCTAAAGCCTTCGTGTCTTGACCTCTTGAATTTGTGAAGAGTTTTTCTGGGAAGATGGCTGTACTGCACTTAGTTGTGCTTTGGCTTGGCTTCGTGTATAGGGGCGAGCTGTGGTTTTGTGCCCTGTGCCAGCCAGATCTGTGTAGGGATTGCAGGGGGGTGCAGCATCCGGAGTTGCCACTATGGTTTGGTTACTGGATGGTGTCTGTAATTTATCTGTGGAGAGGGTCTGGGTTTGGGTCTGGTGTGGTTGATTGGTGGTGGCGTTCTGTGTGCCTCTGGATCTGGTGTCGGTTTTTGTGGGGAGGGCTAATTTCCAGATGTCTGGCAGGCGGGACGTGTCGTCACGCTTGTTCATGTTGTGAGGGTGTTTCTCTATCTCGATGGCTTCCATGATTATTCTCTTGTGGTGATGTTCCATGTTAAAGAGCAATTTGGAATCTGCAAAATTAATTTCGTGTCCTGTTTCTTTCCTATTAGTGAAGAAATCCAGCTAAGAATCATCCCCAGAGAAAAATCATCCAGATGCCCCAAACTCTACGGCCTCCCCAAGATACACAAAGAAGGAACACCACTCAGACCAATAGTCAGCTCCATAGGCTCACCTCTACAAAATCTCGCTAAATTTCTCGCTAAGCAACTTCAGCCCTATGCAGAATCCATCTCTTCACACGTTACAAACTCCTTCCAGTTCATAGAAACAATAAAGAAGCAAAACCTACATCCCGATGACCTACTTGTGAGCTTCGATGTTGTATCTCTCTTCACACAAGTGCCCATTAATGAAGCCTTGACAGCCATTCAAAACAAATACAATCCCCCCGAATACATCCTGGACCTGACCAACCACTGCCTAACCAACACGTACTTCATCCACAATGGACAAAGATACAAACAGATAGAAGGAGCACCTATGGGATCACCCCTCTCACCGGTCATCGCAAATCTGTACATGGAACACTTTGAAACCAATGCTTTAGACAAGTCAGAACACAAACCCAAACTTTGGCTCAGATATGTTGACGACACCTTTGTAATTTGGCCACACGGGAAAGAAAAACTAGATAGCTTCCTCACACATCTCAACAGCCTACACCCCAAAATACAATTCACTATGGAAATAGAAGCCAACAACCAGCTTCCCTTCCTTGACGTCCTAATCTACAAAAAACCTGATGGCTCCCTAGGACACACTATCTACCGGAAAAAAACACACACCAACCGCTACTTACATGCTCAATCACACCACCACCCTGCACAAATAAACTCCGTAGCCAAGACCCTCATCTCCAGAACCAAACGCCTGGCTGACAAAGACCACTTGACAACTGAGTTACAGAATCTCTCAAATGTGTTAATCGCCAATGGATACCAGCAAAACAGGGTTAAGAAGCTAATCCAAAAAGAAGCACCCCCCAAAAACCAAGACACGGAAGAAAACAATGGCATGGCCCTCCTTCCTTATATCAAGGGCACTACAGATAAAATTAGCAAAATCCTCCATAAACACAATATCAAAACAGCCTTTTGCACCAACCAAAAAATAGCCAATATCCTCAGAAACCCCAAAGATAAAATCCAGTTGGAAAACCAAGGGGTCTATGAAATACCCTGCAAAGTCTGCCCAGCCACGTACATTGGACAAACAAACAGACGAATAAATGCACGTATCGCTGAACACAAGAATGCCGTCAAAAAAGAAGAAAAATCTTCCTCTCTTTTCCAACACATGAAAGAAACAGGACACGAAATTAATTTTGCAGATTCCAAATTGCTCTTTAACATGGAACATCACCACAAGAGAATAATCATGGAAGCCATCGAGATAGAGAAACACCCTCACAACATGAACAAGCGTGACGACACGTCCCGCCTGCCAGACATCTGGAAATTAGCCCTCCCCACAAAAACCGACACCAGATCCAGAGGCACACAGAACGCCACCACCAATCAACCACACCAGACCCAAACCCAGACCCTCTCCACAGATAAATTACAGACACCATCCAGTAACCAAACCATAGTGGCAACTCCGGATGCTGCACCCCCCTGCAATCCCTACACAGATCTGGCTGGCACAGGGCACAAAACCACAGCTCGCCCCTATACACGAAGCCAAGCCAAAGCACAACTAAGTGCAGTACAGCCATCTTCCCAGAAAAACTCTTCACAAATTCAAGAGGTCAAGACACGAAGGCTTTAGCAACTAATCCACACCTAATGACCCACCTAAGTGGTACTCAGAATATCACTCAAGAAATCACTCAAGATATCCCTCAAGTAATTAAGGAACAAAAGAAGAAAAGAACACTAGCCTGGGAACTTCCCCTCTGCCCAGAACTTTTGAGGCAATACACCACACCCCTCTACAGTATTTATAGGAACTCAAACACTGAGATCCCGCTCTGTTCCAGTAACAAGAAGCCGAAAGCACCAGCCTGAAGATGACGAGTGAGACCTCGTCGAAACGTCGCCTAGACACCCCAACTTTTACACGGGAAGACACCCGAGGACACCAAAACCTGCATTCCTGTACCCGTGAAAATCTACGAAAACAAATATCTCACCTCTACGGGGAGGAAACCTTCCAGCTGACAAGAACCTACGAGAAACTAGAAATCCGAAGAGCCACCATCTTATGTGATCTCTTGTTCCTACGCAACTGCCGAGACAACAACTTAATTCCCACATGCTTCCAACTTAAATTCCACTCTAAAACCCCAGCTACCGAAAGGATCCTGAAACGAACTGAACTATCCCTAATCAGAAACGAACTACATAAGAAAAGATACCTACTAAACCAAACCAACAAAGATCTGCTCACTCTTCACCTCAAACTCTGTAACAAAATCCACCCTGCACTCTGGGACAAATGCAAACAACTAGCCGTCTGGAGAGCTGAAACTGAGACCTCACATAAGACAGACACACACACCAACAAACTCCACAAACTAGAGAGACGCCAGAAGCCCAGCCACCCTCCACAACAACCCATGAAACAAACAGTACATAACATATCAGACAGGATCCTCACCTCAACTGAAACCAAAGTACTCTCCAAAGGTTTCAACTTTGCAGTTACCCCGAGACGCATCCCCACGGAAAACATCATATGCGGAGTCGAAGCTAGCCTAACCAAAATCAACCCAGATGAAGCCAATAAAATCAGACTTGAAGTCACCAACATCCTCTGCTCCAGCAAACCACCCAGAAGCAATTTACACAAAGAAGAACAGAAAGCACTCACCAACCTGAGGAAAGACAACAACATAATCATTCTCCCAGCAGACAAAGGTAATGCCACTGTTGTGATGAACACATCGGACTACCAAGCAAAACTATCAAATCTACTCCAAGACCCTACCTACCAACCTATAAAAACAGATCCCACCACCTATCTGGAAAAAACCACCAAATCCAAAATAAAAGCCTCTCCTATTAGTGAAGAAATCCAGCTAAGAATCATCCCCAGAGAAAAATCATCCAGATGCCCCAAACTCTACGGCCTCCCCAAGATACACAAAGAAGGAACACCACTCAGACCAATAGTCAGCTCCATAGGCTCACCTCTACAAAATCTCGCTAAATTTCTCGCTAAGCAACTTCAGCCCTATGCAGAATCCATCTCTTCACACGTTACAAACTCCTTCCAGTTCATAGAAACAATAAAGAAGCAAAACCTACATCCCGATGACCTACTTGTGAGCTTCGATGTTGTATCTCTCTTCACACAAGTGCCCATTAATGAAGCCTTGACAGCCATTCAAAACAAATACAATCCCCCCGAATACATCCTGGACCTGACCAACCACTGCCTAACCAACACGTACTTCATCCACAATGGACAAAGATACAAACAGATAGAAGGAGCACCTATGGGATCACCCCTCTCACCGGTCATCGCAAATCTGTACATGGAACACTTTGAAACCAATGCTTTAGACAAGTCAGAACACAAACCCAAACTTTGGCTCAGATATGTTGACGACACCTTTGTAATTTGGCCACACGGGAAAGAAAAACTAGATAGCTTCCTCACACATCTCAACAGCCTACACCCCAAAATACAATTCACTATGGAAATAGAAGCCAACAACCAGCTTCCCTTCCTTGACGTCCTAATCTACAAAAAACCTGATGGCTCCCTAGGACACACTATCTACCGGAAAAAAACACACACCAACCGCTACTTACATGCTCAATCACACCACCACCCTGCACAAATAAACTCCGTAGCCAAGACCCTCATCTCCAGAACCAAACGCCTGGCTGACAAAGACCACTTGACAACTGAGTTACAGAATCTCTCAAATGTGTTAATCGCCAATGGATACCAGCAAAACAGGGTTAAGAAGCTAATCCAAAAAGAAGCACCCCCCAAAAACCAAGACACGGAAGAAAACAATGGCATGGCCCTCCTTCCTTATATCAAGGGCACTACAGATAAAATTAGCAAAATCCTCCATAAACACAATATCAAAACAGCCTTTTGCACCAACCAAAAAATAGCCAATATCCTCAGAAACCCCAAAGATAAAATCCAGTTGGAAAACCAAGGGGTCTATGAAATACCCTGCAAAGTCTGCCCAGCCACGTACATTGGACAAACAAACAGACGAATAAATGCACGTATCGCTGAACACAAGAATGCCGTCAAAAAAGAAGAAAAATCTTCCTCTCTTTTCCAACACATGAAAGAAACAGGACACGAAATTAATTTTGCAGATTCCAAATTGCTCTTTAACATGGAACATCACCACAAGAGAATAATCATGGAAGCCATCGAGATAGAGAAACACCCTCACAACATGAACAAGCGTGACGACACGTCCCGCCTGCCAGACATCTGGAAATTAGCCCTCCCCACAAAAACCGACACCAGATCCAGAGGCACACAGAACGCCACCACCAATCAACCACACCAGACCCAAACCCAGACCCTCTCCACAGATAAATTACAGACACCATCCAGTAACCAAACCATAGTGGCAACTCCGGATGCTGCACCCCCCTGCAATCCCTACACAGATCTGGCTGGCACAGGGCACAAAACCACA
Organism: Podarcis liolepis; assembly: GCF_965112155.1. Taxonomy (NCBI): domain Eukaryota; kingdom Metazoa; phylum Chordata; class Lepidosauria; order Squamata; family Lacertidae; genus Podarcis; species Podarcis liolepis. Next base: position 60,020,236 of record NC_139563.1, on the reverse strand, counting down.
GCTCGCCCCTATACACGAAGCCAAGCCAAAGCACAACTAAGTGCAGTACAGCCATCTTCCCAGAAAAACTCTTCACAAATTCAAGAGGTCAAGACACGAAGGCTTTAGCAACTAATCCACACCTAATGACCCACCTAAGTGGTACTCAGAATATCACTCAAGAAATCACTCAAGATATCCCTCAAGTAATTAAGGAACAAAAGAAGAAAAGAACACTAGCCTGGGAACTTCCCCTCTGCCCAGAACTTTTGAGGCAATACACCACACCCCTCTACAGTATTTATAGGAACTCAAACACTGAGATCCCGCTCTGTTCCAGTAACAAGAAGCCGAAAGCACCAGCCTGAAGATGACGAGTGAGACCTCGTCGAAACGTCGCCTAGACACCCCAACTTTTACACGGGAAGACACCCGAGGACACCAAAACCTGCATATATATATATATATATATATATATATATATATATATATATATATTTCCCACTCTCCCAACATCGATGTTTATAACCCAAATTACATACAATCACATTTTAAGGTTCCATCTTATCTAATTTCATTCTCTCTAACATGTTTCTTAATACGTTCTGTTATTTTCTTACACTTCAAAGCCCACTGTGGTATTCAAATAAGGGAAATAACTTTTTATATAGATTAGTATATTCCAGTCTTCTTTAAAATATTCTAAATTTGTATCTTTTATCAGTGCTGTCAATTTTGCCATCTCTGCATTTTCCAAGATTTTCATCAGCCATTCTCCCTTTGAGGGTGTTCTCTTCTCCTTCCATTTCTGTGCATAGAGAATCCTTGCCACTGCAGTCACATACATACGGTAAATACTGCTGAGGCTTTCTTTGGGATTTCGCTGTCTAGTATCCCCAGCAGGAAGGATTCTGGCCTCTTAGGAAAAGTCACTTTATCCCCCCCCCCCCAATTTCATTAGTATCATGTCCCCAAAGGTCTTTGCTTTTCTGCAGGTTCACCACATATGATAGAATGACCCCTTACATTTCCAATTAATTTCACATAATTTTCACATAAACCTACTTCAAAGTTTGACCGTTGTTCTTCAAATCCATTTTAAAAATCTTTTTTTAAATATAGATTTCATTTAATTTATGATATTGGAACCAGTTACCCACTGAGTTCACATTACCCACTGAACTCACATTCATTGCCCTGAACTCTTTAATTCTCTTTATATAGCCCATTTGCATTGCATATTTGTTTATGTGCTCAAGCCTCCATTGGTGATAACCATAAGGAGGTTTTATGTTCCAGAAGACTTTTAGTTCTCCTCCACACCTCCATCAGACTCCTTGATTTGTTTGATTTCAATGCTTTGATTTTCCAGCAGAGATAGCAGCTTTTAAAAGAAGTCTTCCATAAGTGCTTCTCTTTGTGAAGGAAGGCATCTGATGCTAATTACTCTTTACTTGGGATTCCAAGAGTGAGATCTGCTTATCTGCAATACTCTGATTCGGTTGTGTAACCATCTCATGCATATTCAAATGTTGTTCAAATTCATTCTTTTTTTATGCAGCTCTGAAAGCTCTGTTTTTACTTCAGCCATATCTTTTTTAATCTCAGCGAGATCTTTCTGCATTGGTTTGTAAGGCACTAGTATTTATATCATTTCCAGCCGCCTACCCCCCCCATCTTTTTTTGGCTCGGCCATTGCTTGCACAGTTGGATTTGTTTCTTACTTAATTCTGGTATTCATAGTGCTCATAATTAATCCTCTTCAAGATTAGTGGTAGCGTGGAATAGGAAAGGAAATATTTACCCAAGTAATGAAAGTCTTTGTTCACACAGTCTGGTAATTTAGCTGTCCTGAAAATACTTAGCAGACAGGAGAGGGGAGTCAGTGCTAATGCACCATGTCCAGGCCAGAAGGGTTAATTTTCTGATACTTACCACAACATGTATCAATGAAAGACAGCAACATGTCATTGGTAAAAATGAGTATTTGGCACTTTGTCGTTGGAGCTTTTGGATACTACTGTGTATCAGATTTCATACATCTGTTATGTCATATATACGTGTAAACAAGTCTACACAAGGAGAAGTACATTATGTAGTGCTGGCAGGAGGGAAAATATAATTTTTAATTTCAAGGTCACAACCTCATATTCCTAAGAGACAGTATCAGACCAGACGCTAGAGCAACCTTTTGCAACCTTGGGTCCACAGATGTTTGACTACAACTTCCATAATTCCTGACCACTGATCCTGATAGCTAGGAAGGATAGGAGTGCAGTCCAAAAGCATTTTAGAGCCCAGGATTGAGAAAGGCTGCTCTAGAGGCTCAGTTTGAACATGCAGATTTCTGGAGAGGAGGTGGCAGCTGCTGTGCTTCTTCCCCCAATTCTGCTGCTGCTGTGCTCTCTGGGGCGGAGTTGTGGTTTGGTTTGGATTAGCATGTCACCTGATTCCAGGTTTGTGGTTGGTCTGCTCCAGACAAACTATGAGCTATAAACAAAGAACAAGACATGGTTACAGCTTATGGTGTGTCTAGAGTGAAATAAACCACACCCCCAAGTTCAGATGATGGACTAATGCCAAACCTAAGCTACCTGGCTTAGACTTAGGTAGCAAGGCAGTAGGACCAAGGGAGGAGCACAGCAGCAACAATCTTCTCTCCAGGGCTGTTTGTAATTGGGTCTATACACTGAAAAATCACTAAAACTTCTTACTTTAAAAAACCAATCTTCTCTCCAGGAAACTGGGGGTTCACACTAAGCTAGATCTTTAGACGGAACTGAGAAATATTAAATGCCTTGGTGTCACGATCAACATTTTAGATGCTTGAGGTTTTTCTAATTGGGATTCCTTGCTTGATTTTATGTGTCGATGTTATCCTGCATACAAATTTATCAGATGAACTATTCAAGCTTAATAGCAGTTTTGACAACTATGCTTTTGTTTTTGTTTAACTTTTAGGAGCGACTTCTGATGAGTCTTTTGCCCAGGAATGTTGCCATGGAAATGAAGGAAGATTTCCTGAAGCCACCTGAAAGGATTTTCCATAAAATTTACATTCAGAGACATGACAATGTTAGGTAGGACTGATGCAAGCTTGCAAAATGTAAAGTCTTACAGACATCTCACATGCACATATAGTGAAGGGTCGTCTTAGCTGATTCTTCTGGGACTGTAGCAGTTCAAAGGATGGAGTGGTGGCTTTGCTTCTAATTCATTGAAGGGGAGAGGAGTGAAGGCACAGGCACAAGCTGAGGTGCTCCAGAATAGGTCTGAATCAGTAAAAAAAAATTCTAATTATTATTAGGGGAATACCGTATTTTTCACCCTATAGGACGCACCGACCCATAGGACGCACCTAGTTTTTTGGGGGGGAAATAAAGGGGGGGGAATTACCCCCTCAGGGCTCCCTAGGCTGCAGATATCTGCCCGAAGCGCGGGGCGCTCTGCTTCAGCGTGCCCCACGCTCCAGGCAGCAGGCTGCTATCCGCAGCCTAGGGAGCCCTGTGGGAACTCCCGCGGGCTCCCCAGGCTTGCTGATAGCTTCCTGAAGCCTGGAGAGTGAGAGGGGTCGGTGCGCACCGACCCCTCTCGCTCTCCAAGCTTCAGCGAAAGCCTGCATTCGCCCCATAGGACGTACACAGATTTCCCCTTCATTTTTGGAGGGGGAAAAGTGCGTTCTATAGGGCGAAAAATACGGTAAGTTTTCTTTCAAAGCTATGAACCTCGCTTTTTGCATGCAGAGCATTCAACACAGTGCCCTAGTGTAGCCCCAGCCTCACAGACCATCTCTGGAAGTAGCCCAGAAACCCACTACAATATTCCTGGCCCTGTTTTGGATCCCAAATGCCATTTGGAATAGGAACTCACCCTGTCCCCATGCCAAGCATCACCAGTGTAGCGTTTTTCTCACATACAAAGGCATATACAGTATACAGGCCTCGGTCCTGTAAACCTAAAGGAGCATCTCCACCCCCATCGTTCAGCCCGGACACTGAGGTCCAGCGCCGAGGGCCTTCTGGCAGTTCCGTCACTGTGAGGAGTGAGGTTACAGGGAACCAAACAGAGGGCCTTCTAGTGGCGCCCGCCCTGTGGAACGCCCTCCCTCCAGATCTCAAGGAAATAAGCAGCTCTCCTATTTTTAAAAGACTTCTTAAGGCAGCCCTGTTTAGGGAAGTTTTTAATATTTAATGCAGTATTGTTTTTAACATTCGATTGGGAGCTGCCCAGAGTGGCTGGGGAAACTCAGCCAGATGGGCGGGGTATAAATAATATATTATTATTATTATTATTATTATTATTATTATTATTATTATTATTATTCCTATCTCTGCAAAAACAAATCAACTGAAACAGCCCTTGTTTAACTTGTTTATAGGTAATGATCCTGATATGTACCACTTCTGTATCAAACCACCCATCTATTCTGTACACAGGATTTGAGTTCTTCTTTTTTTCCTAAGGTTCTTTTTATGAAGGTTGTTCTGCTAAATTTTACTTTATGGCTGCATAGAGCTCCCAGGTAGAATTATTTGCAGCTGTTGTTTTGTTTACTCACAGTGAACTCTCTCTGGTTTGGTTCTCAAAGTCTTTGAACTTAAATCTATTTGTTTTATGCAAAAAGAATACAGGAAAGAATTCTTATAATCACCTCTGCTCCCAGTAGTAAAGCTGCAAAGACCATGAAAGCCTCAGAGCACCATATCAAAAGAGAAAGATCAAGGAGCTAAAAGCTGACATGAAAACTGGAACCAGAATAATTGCCCAAGAAGATATAGACAGGAGCCTATATATTTCAATCTAATCATGAATATGTGTGTCAGAGTTTCACATGTATATGCACATAAAACAAATTTGGAATTGGTTTAAAACATCAGTCTAAAGAGAACTTGAAGTCCATCTGACCTCTGAAAGCTGTGCTCCTTAATCCGAAGTTGCTCAACAGGGAGGAAAAGACACTCTGAACCTGCTGAGAAACAGTCTGAAAACAATCCCTTCACATCTTCCAGAATTCAGTCCTGGTATTGCAAATAGATTCTGGGGCTGATCAAGTTTACAGGACCATTTGCAGCTATCCCCACCACCACAGGAACCCAGATCACCAGCAGTTCTCTGCTTGAGATAATGGCTCTTCCAAGAGCAGCAAAGAATAACTCCGGGTGCAACAGTGGGAAGTCCAGGAACATATGAATTCAGGAGCTGGATCTCTTTTCCTTGTTTGCAAACACACTGTGTAAAACTTTTATCTGCTGAATTTCTGCCTATTCTACTGGTATTATACACAGGAACCTTATCAGATAATAGAGGCTAGCTGTAAAATTGACCCTTTAGATTGACCCTGTTTTATTTCAGAATTTTTGAGCTGGCAATATATAGTGAATCCCCGCTCACCCTGTCAGCTGCCTCTAGAACCATGCATTTCATTCTCGGCTGTCACCAGCATTTCACATGCCACCTACCCAGCTGTCCTCACAGTTTGTGTCCTGAAAAGCCACCCAATATTACCACCCTATCTCCTTCCCTCCCTCCCTCTGCAGCCCAGCCATTGGCCTCAGGAGCCCAAAAAGGTTCCTGGCCCCTGCCTCCACCAGCCGTGCTTGCACCTACCTAGTCCACATCCAGGAATCAACACTCAGCTGTTGATGTTCCATGGCTTACACGTCAGCTTGACATACAAAAATAAAGAAGGTGGAGCTTTTCCTTGCATGGAGTTAAAAGTCATGCATTGAGATACGCTTGTTTAATTTCTGCATGTTTTGATTCCATTAAAGCACAGCAGCAAAACCAGTAAAGCTGGCAATCTTAAAAGTAAGTCCCATTGCAGCCAGTTTTCCTCCCTTCTGAGTCAGCTGGTTTGAGATGCCAGCTGAGGGATAGCATGTGATGGCATTAGATAAAGCAGTCTAGTCAATGAAAACTTACACCATAATGAGCGTTTTAGGCTTTAAGTGGCACAAGACTCTTGAGTTGTGTTTGCTACAATAGCTACTCTCTGGAAAAGGTTTAGGATGAGATACAGGATATTTTTAGTAAGTCTGCAGCTGTTTTATGCATGGCAGTTACCCATCTTTTCAGTTAGAGAGGATGCAAGGAGCTCTTTCCTGACTCCCGGATTATGAGCAATCCAATTTCCCCAGGAAATCATAGAATCATAGAGTTGGAAGAGACCACAAGGGCCATCGAGTCCAACCCCCTGCCAAGCAGGAAACACCATCAGAGCACTCCTGACATATGGTTGTCTTTAAGCCTCTGCTTAAAGACCTCCAAAGCAGGAGACTCCACCACACTCCTTGGCAGCAAATTCCACTGTCAAACAGCTCTTACTGTCAGGAAGTTCTTCCTAATGTTTAGGTGGAATCTTCTTTCTTGTAGTTTGGATCCATTGCTCCGTGTCCGCTTCTCTGGAGCAGCAGAAAACAACCTTTCTCCCTCCTCTATGTGACATCCTTTTATATATTTGAACATGGCTATCATATCACCCCTTAACCTCCTCTTCTCCAGGCTAAACATGCCCAGCTCCCTCAGCCTTTCCTCATAAGGCATCGTTTCCAGGCCTTTGACCATTTTGGTTGCCCTCCCCTGGACACATTCCAGTTTGTCAGTGTCCTTCTTGAACTGTGGTGCCCAGAACTGGACACAGTACTCCAGGTGAGGTCTGACCAGAGCAGAATACAGTGGCACTATTATTTCCCTTGAACAGATGCAGCGGTAAAGGTGAAATCACATACAACATATGGTTTCTCCCACAGCAGAACTTACATAAACAGGATGCAGATGATGCTCTGGAAGAATTATTGTGGTTGGCCATGATGTGATGGTTTTCCAAACTTTGAAAACTGCTTCTCTCTTCAGTGTCCATGATAATATTCATCATTAACATGTAAGAGCTGCATAGCTGGGATTTAAGCAGGCTACAATAATGGGCAAATCATAAATTACACAAAACCACATCTTGATAGTTGAGAGGATAAAACTAGAAAGATGTGATTATTTTCACATGGTGTGTGTGGTGAACTTTATTAACCTCTCTGCTGGGTTTCTTTGCCAATGCTATATAAGTATATATAATGTGAGTTTACTGTGCATATTTTAAAATGTGTTTTCTCTCTAATTTTCCCGCACCAGAGAACTTTTATTAAGCAGCTAAAGGGCTAAAATTGCATGTTACAGCACAGCCTTCTGTACCATTTTTGTGGTATTTGCCCAGTAGCTGCTTCTTTACTGCAAACAAAGTAGCCTTGTGAGTGAGAGATTTGCAGTGGAAAAATATGGCTTGCCACTTTCCCCCTGAAATCTCCCTCACATTATTTCCCCCTATGTGCCTCCTGTCTCATGTTTATGAGGTGAGCATTTATCTGTATGGAACACCAATGGGGTAAAAGTGCCTGGAGGAAGGATTACAGTAAAAGTGGCAGGAAGAAATGAAGTTGCTGCATATGACACCCCCGCCTGGTCTTGCCTACAGAGGTGGTTGGCTAGTGCTAAACATAGCTGCATTATAATGTGTACTTAGGCCCTTAGTCTGCAAGTCCGGCTCCTCTGTTTCAAAGTGTCCTTCAGGATGGTATGCAACTTATCCCTGCTGCAAGGTGCTCTGATGTTGTGATGGCCTGGGAATCCGATTCAGAGGGTGAACCGGAGGAATCCCAGCCTACACAGGAGTCCCCGCCTCCAGGGCCGGCTGAACTGGGGCAGGGCCTTGATTCTGAGGTGCCTGCACCTGTGCCGGATCCTCAGGAGCAGGCACCAGGTGAATCCACTCTGGCTCCAGAGGTGGTTGAGGACTCAGTGCCTACAGGTGAGTCTTCCCCTGGGCCCAGTAACCCTTCAACTGCAGAGGCTCAGGGCAGAGAGGCGAAGGGAACTGGTTTCTCCCAGGAGGAGTGCTCGCCTTAAGGCCAGGAGAGGCGGGTCTCCTGGGGGCCGGGACCGCCCCTGGCCTCAGAGAAGATAAAGGCCAGTCAGCCCGGTCCCAGGTTGCGGGAGCAACGTCGTTGTTGAGTACCTGTTCCTGCCCGGACCCAGACCTGACCCTCCAGTGTTCCTGTCCCCGCCTGGCTTCCTGCTTCGGACCTCGCCCCGCTCCTTGTGAACTGTTTCCAGGCTAGTGACCCAGGACCAGACTTTGACTACGCCAACGGTAACCTTCCCCCCGGGACCAGCACAGATGTTCAGTACTGCAGGACAGCCTTGTGCTGGCTTCTGGTTCTGCACTGCCTTAATGGAGGCAGCCCCCATGACAGCAGGAGAGAGTAGGCGATGGAGAAACCAGGATGATTGAGGGTAATTATCCTTTCAAATCCCCCTCCCCCAGGGATGGCGTACAGGCTTCACTTGCAGTTCATTTCAGTACCTGGCTTTAACTTTGGCATGGAATGCAGGGGCCAGGGAAGCACTGAGTGCAAAAGCACTTTGCCTGCCGAAAACCTTCCAATGCCGCCATTAAGAAGCAGAGGTTCTCCTGTTAATTAGAGCTTAATTGGACTAAAGTGCAGGTGTGTGCTAGAAGAGATGAGATCACAAACTGTGGAACAAACCAACTGCAAGGATTTTAAGGTTTGAATTTGAGATAAGACTTCATTCGGTGCAAAAGATGATGGGGTGGGGAGCCTACGGTTTGTTTGTTTAAAGTTTTTCTCTCTACAGTTATGATTCGGCAACCCTCCCCTGAATGTTAGTTCAAATTATACTTGTACAAATGAGGATGGAAGAAATTGGATTAAAAATATGGATGATAACATCAAAAGGAACTGTGTGTGTAAAAAAGGGGAAAAGGGAGGGAAGCTCTTTTTTGCAAAAGTTTTACAATGGAATCATAGAGCTGACACTTCACCATCCTTTATTATCTACAAAGTGAATTGAATAACGCTAAGAGGACTTGGAATTTAATTTAATTGGAAGGATAATTGGCCATATATCTCCACCTGGAAGGATGAAAGGAGTCTATGAGCTGCCAAGGAACTGATAAGGTTCTATATTGAGTCATCTGCAATATATCCGACTCTTCTTCCCAGGCGAGGGGAAAAAATAGTGACAACAGTTTGTTTACCAAGGCAGAGCAACTTTTGCACCTGTTGTTAAAGTTCTCAGTGCAAAACAATGAAGCACAGGACAGAGCGATGGAGGAACTTCTGGAACAACAATGGGATATTATCTCCACCCAAGGCACGATGGATAGCAGTAACAAACAGGGGAAAGAAAGACATAACATCTTACAAGGACAGAAAGAAACACCACGGACAGAATAATTGCCGCACACAGGAAGAACAAGGATTTAGTTTGAGTCCCTCACTTGAAGTTTCATAAATCATTTAGTGTGTCAACACAAATAGAAGTTATTAATACTGCAGTTGTTGTATAAGGGATTATTATTATAACTAGAATGTAATTGAAACTAATAAGATTTTGGACCACAGAAATAAAGAGAACCAGAAAGCCATCAAATCTAGCATCTAGGGGGCCACTTTAAATAAATTATATAATTTGGTATTTAAATGATTGGTATTAATAATTGTATTATAAACTGGCATTGTTATAATGAGGCCGATTGGAATGTATTTGAAAACTAATTAAAATTTATTGGGGGGGGGGGAGGACAGCCTCGTGCTGACACACTCTCTGATCAGGGAGATCTGATCAGATCTTGCTCATTAACTGAATAGCTGTGGCTCACTTGTCCCTCAAGGAAGAGGCAGGACAAGACCTGGAGGAGAGGAGGGAGCCTATGAGGCGAAAACAGAGAACTGTGTGTGAGGGGTATGCTCAAGGAGGCAGATTTGGATTGACGTTCAGACTGTAAACTACCGTAGTTTGAAGTTTAAAGCCCAATTTTCAAAGTATCCTTTTAATGCAAACCCTTTTCGCTTTAGATGAGAGCAGGTTGGTGAGAGTTGAGGGCATTTGTATGCTTCTAGTTTGGGAAGCCCCTTTCGCTGCTGTCGTTAGAAGACTGGGAATGTGATTTGGCACCCAAGTTATAAGCAATGGCCACGTAATAACCTCTGTCTTAATGAAACCTCTGTTTGTCCCATGGCCAGAAGGCCCTGATCCAAGTGGTTTCCCTCTTGCCCTGCTCCTTTCCTAGTTAGTCTGAGATGAGGCATGGCAAGCTTGTTCGGCTCTGTTTTTGGAATTAACCAAGGGACAGGAAAGTAGGCTGCAGCCCAGGACCAGGACAGACCTCTGTCACTGTATATCTCTGTATGCTACATGTAACACATAATGAAGCAGCAATTTGCACCAACTGGTTTGCCACCATGAGGCAGTCTGCCGTCCTTCCTGGACTTCAGACAGCTCCCCCCAGCCCACTCAGCACAGGCAGAAGGAAAGATAATGGGAGCAATAGTGAAAACATATGGAGGAGACCAGGTTGAGAGAGGCTGCTCTGGGCCATTGCATGGGTCAGCCCCAATGTAAAGTCATTGAAGACTGCAAATTAAGTAAAGTGATTTGTGTTGGTACTTAGCCTTACATTTCACCTGCAATCCTTCCAAAAATATGTTGGGATAAACACTGCTAATGCCTCTGTATTTCCTTTATTCTCTTTGTAGCATATTGTTTGCAGACATTGTGGGATTCACCAGCTTGGCATCGCAATGCACTGCTCAAGAATTGGTGAAGCTTCTGAATGAACTCTTTGGGAAGTTTGATGAATTGGCTACCGTAAGCATGTACTTTTTCCTTTTAAAAATTATTTTGAATTGATTTTTTAACAATGTGGTTTGTGTGTATGTCAGAGATTATGCACATCTAAGGCATGAAATAGACTGATTGCTAATCTAGTTCCCACAATAAGGCCCATGAATCACCACACATCCCTGAGGTTTCTGTGAAATCATTTATAGTTTTGGATTTCAGGAACAGAGTGGTAAGAAAGTAGTAAGAAAAAGAAACTAGAGCTGTCATTTTACGAGTAATTCATCACCAACTGTTTCATCATCACTAGTCTCAGATAGAGTAGAGCTGCCATTAATGGGATTTCAAAGGCAGAATTGATATCTGTTGGGAAATTCCAAAAGGCAGCATTTTGTCTTGGATCTTAGGCAAGTCAATTGAAAAATCATGGTTTGGGGGCATTATTGTAAAAAAAAAAATGAAAATAGAAAACAACTTTGGGGGTGTCCTGATTTTGAAATACGGCAACCGGATCTGACTGTCCTCCCAGCAGCTGCCCCAGCTTGCCTCTTGAGGTGCGTCCCTCACCAAGTCTTAGGAGACTGCAAGTTAGGCTGCCTGGTAGAGTTTAAGGTTGGGAACTGGGTGAAGTAATATTTGCCAGTTCTGTACTCACCACCTCATGAATGGAAGATGAAAATCACAAGACGCTACCATTTGTGTCCACTTTTTCAGTTTATTTCATCTTCAAGGATAATATGACTTTTTAACTTGGCTGTTAATGACTGTTTGCTTAATGAATTATTTCCAGCTATAGTACTGAACCTGGTAGTTGCCAAGTTAGGCCATCCAAAGCATCTATGTTTCTCTAAATATAGCCACGTTTTCCACATAAAGAAATATTATGCCTGCAGGACAAGCTGGGTAAAATACTTCATAGGGGTACTGTAATGTTGTGCAGCTGCATGTGTGTGACCAGATAAAGGAGAAGCATTCTGTTCCTGTAACAGTAGTGTAGAAGCAAGGATTTCAGCAAGTCTGGATTTTCTCATCTCCGCATGATGGTCCCTTCCAACTCTACGAGGATTCTATTAATTCCTTGTTGTGTGTTCAGCACACAGTGGGGGTGTGGTATGTGGGAGTAATGAATCGTGCAGGCTCAAGTGGATTTCTAGTGACCTCATTCTGCATTGGTTGCAGTGCATGGAGTTTGGCAAGGTGTAGAACCAAGCATAGGCGCCGACTCCATGGGGCTTGAGGGGGCCCGAGCCCCCTCAAAAATTCGTTTGGGGGGGCTCCGCCCCCCCAATAATCTCCGGCGCCCCTCCAGCAGAGCGCCATCGCCGCCCCTCCCCCAGCCCAAAATGCACAGGGTCGGGCTGCATGCCTCCTGCCCTCCCTCCCTCCCGAGCAAAAGCTCCACCCAATTTCCTTCGGAGCTGATTAATAGGCGCAGCACACTCTCCCCTATTCGCTCACGAGGAGGCGGCGCCACTTTATTTGCATATTCATGAGCTTATTTATTATTCATGAGCTTTCCTGCCCCCCCCCCAATATTTTTTATAAGTCCGCGTCCCTGGAGCCAAGAGCCAGTCATCAGGCAGCACAATTACTGGCCAGTGTCATCATCCCCATCAAAGTACTGGAATAACATTGTGAGAAGTTGCATGATTTCCCAGCCCTCTACAGCATGCATAACAGTGGGTGTCTGCTATAGACTGCCAAGCCAAACTGAAGATTTGGATGAAGCCTTCTTAGAGCAGATTACCAAACATGCAAAAAGGAGAGAAATAGAAGTCATGGGAGACTTCACCTTCCCCAATATCTGTTGGAACTCAAACTCTGCCAAAAATGTAAGGTCCAACAAATTCATTCATTGCCTCACTGACAATTTCATTGCCCAGAAGGTGGAAGAAGTAGACACCCACAGTAAGGTCACTGTTGTTTCTCTCTCCTACAATTTTTACCCATATACTCTCAATCTGCTTTCCATGCTCCAAGTCATAAATTTCTTCACAAGTGTACACATTCTTTACGTACATAAAATGCTACTCCTCCTCCCTTCATGTTTGGTCTATTCTTTTTGAACAGGTTATACCCCTCAATTCCTACATTCCATTCATGAGTCTCATCCCACTAGGTTTCAGTGATACCTACCAGGTCATATTTGTCATCCTGTACTAAAAGCTCCAATTCGTCTTGCTTGTCTCTGTGCATTTAGAGAAAACTGAAACCATGAGTCATTCCCTCTAACTGCTTTCTTCCTGTAATTTCTTGCCCTTTAGCATGTATCTGGAATACCACCTCAGTTTACTGTGCATCAGTGAAGCTACTATCCCCAGTACCAGGTGTTCTTCTGTTGCTTGTAATGTTGTCTCCCTCCCCCTCAAGATCTAGTATAAAACTCTTCCTGATTAGGTTCATGAGACTCTTAGCAAACACATTCTTGCCAACCGCTGTGAGATGCAGCCCATCTCTCACCAGAAGTCCTTCTTCAAGGAAGTGGAGACTATGTTGCAAGAAACCAAACCCTTCCTTCACAGCCAGTGGTATACCTCAACTATTTTCCTCTCTTCCTGGGCCACGACCTTCAATGGGAAGGAGTGATGAAAAGACTACCTGTGCCCCAAGTCTCTTCAGCTTCCTACCAGATTAATGTCTCAGTCTTTTCTCTTCCTACTCCTGTGAACCTTGTCCTTCAACACATGCATACCTGCAAATTTCATCTTTGTAGCTAAATTAAAGGTCACGAACATGTACTGTATTTTTCCGTGTATAAGACTAGGTTTTTTCCTAAAAAATAATGTCAAAAATCAGGGGGCTTCTTATATGTGGGGCCATGAGTCCCCCAAAATAGGGGGCGTCTTATACATGGGGGCATCTTATAGACTGAAAAATACGGTACCTCTTTAGAGTTTTGCTTAAATCTTGTTCCTTGCAATCCATTGTAACAATTTGAATAATTCCCCATTTCCATGCTCATTTTCCTTTTATGTGCTCTGAAACCATGAGATTGTATCCACAAGAGAGTAATTAAAGCTACACAGATGTGCTGAGTTATTTCATTTGTTATTTGAAGACTTTGCTGCTGTTGCTCTGCTAGTGAGTATTGGGGAGGACCGCTCCCCCTTGAAGCCCATTTTCCTTTTTTTTTTAATAGATATTTATTGAAATTTCAGAAATTATATACAAAAGAAAAACAAACAAAACACAGACAAAAAAGAACAAATATAATTTCAATCCCTTATTTTCTTATGCCTTACTTCGCTGACCTCCTCCTACCTCCCCTTTCTGTATTCCAATTTCAAAATATTTATTCAGCAAGTCCTCTCCCTTAATTTCATTTAGTTTTAACCTTTCTTTTCTTTTAACTCAAACATTACTACTATAAACCACTTAACTTCTAAACCGTCATCTTTCTAACATTCATTAATTTTGCAGTGTTTCTCATCCCTTTCTTCAGTTAATTTTTGGTAACTTTATTCTCATTTAGTTAGTTCATTTAAAAAAAAACAAAAAACCAGTTTTACCTTACCCAAACTTAATTATCAAACTTATAGATCAGTTCTTATTCTTAAGACATTTTTTCTAAGGTTGACCAAGGTTCCCTTCCACGAATTTCCCAATTTACATAACAGTGATAAAAAAATAGAAGCAACAGAATAAATTGTAATTATGAACCCTTTAGAATCTCAAACTCCACCCCCCCTTTCCCGGTTTCAGCCCCCCAAAATGTCCATCAGTCTTAATCTACTATCAGCCTGGAGATCTCACATCCGAGGCACTTGATTGTCTCTCAGTTCCTCTCTGCCGGTCTTTTTGATAGACCTTAATATTGAACACCAAATCTTGGAGAGGCTCCGGCCCAACAGGATCCATGCTTTTTCCAGCTAGGCCTCCATGAAGCCCATTTTCCACCTTGGGTCTGGGGGAGGCCCCATACTCACCACCACAGCTTATAAGACTCCAAGGAGGCCTCAGGTGTGGGGGGTGGGATGGATATTTAGTCAGGTTTGGGAATTTGTTTAATTTTGGTATGTTTGTAACTTTTACTGTTTTGGTTTTTATTTTTATTTTTTATTTTTTTGTATAGGTTTTAATTTGATTTTAAGGGGAGGGGTCAAGGCTGCCTGGGAGTGGGTCCCAGCCAACAAAATGGCTGGGGCAGGTTCCACAGGAGGGGATGCACTGGGACAACCAATCTCAGTGATCACGGGTAGGAGGAGGAGTTATGCTAAGACCAGAACATGTCACTACTGAGGAGGCAGGTTTAGTTGTTGTTTGAGGACTATTGCTGCCTCTGGGTCTGGTCTTGACCAGACAGATAATGGAATCAGCAAGGGAGACCCACATGACCTGAAGGTACTGCTGTGCAATGCCAGGTCAAGGATTCATAAGACCACTGCCATCCATGACTTGATTGTGGATGGAGGACTTGACCGGGCATGTGTAACAGAGACTTGGTTGGATGAAGCAGATGGGCTTGTCCTTGCCACTGTTTGTCCATCAGTTTTCTCTTATGCACAGCAATGCAGGCCTTGTGGGCGGGGAGGGTTGTTGCAGTTATTTTTAGGAAGTCATTAGTTTGCACCAGGCGTCCTATTGGGAAGACCCAGTTCTCTGAGTGCATGTTCTGGAAGCTGGGCAATAGGGGCAGTACAAGGTTCCTTTTAGTGTACAGACCTCCCTGCTGCACCAAGGATTCCCTGGCCAAGCTGATTCAGGTTGTGGCAGATATTCTCCTGGAGACACCTAATTTGGTTGTCCTAGGGGATTTTAACATCCACGCCAACATGACCTTACAAGGGGCTGCTCAGGACTTTGTAGAAAGCATGGCCTCCATGGGGCTATGCCTGAATAAGTCTGGCCCAACTCATAGCTGCAGACATGCCTTAGACCTGGTGTTCACCTGTTGGTGATCTGACACTAAGTAAAAGTGAAACAAAAGAAGTGCCATGGTCAGATCACTTCCTGGTGCAACTGGACTTCTCTGCAACCGTTCTCCTCTGCAGGGAGGTGGGACTGATTCGGATGGTCCACCCCTGCCACTTAATGGATCCAAATGGTTTCCAGAGAGTGGTAGGGAATACTTTATCCCATGTTAATGGCCTTCCAGATGATTCCCTGGGGGCCCACTGGAATGTGGGGTTAACCAGGGCTATTGACTGTTTGGCTCTGAAGCGCCCTCTCCGATTGCATGGAGCCTGGACAGCCCTGTGGTTTTCCATGGATCTGAGGGCAATGAAACAATTGCTGAGACAGTTAGAGTGCCAGTGGTGGATAACTCATTCTGAAGCTGACCGGACACCGGTTAAAGCTCAATGCCGAGTCTACCAAGTGGCGATAGCGACAGCAAAGAAGATTTTCTTCACCGCCTCTGTTGCATCCACGGAAAACAGCAGCAGGAGACTCTTTCAAGTGGTTCACAATTTAGCGGAACCATCTGCTCCATTGGGGTCCAGTGCAGGCCACATGATCTCCTGCAATGATTTTGCAAAGTTTTTTTTGCAGATAAATTCACTCAGATTTGGTAAAAGGTAGACTCTACCGTGGGAGCAGGGCTGGGGCAGGAGAGTGCTAGAATCCTGTCTAGTCAAGTTGCGTGGGATCAATTCCAATCTGTTACCTCCGAGGATGTGGACAGGCTGCTTGGACGAGTGAAACCAACCACTTGTCTGCTTGATCCTTGCCCATCCTGGCTTATAGAAGCTAGCCAGGAAGGGCTGGGCAATGGGCTTAGTGGGGTGGTGAATGCTTCTCTCTGTAAGGGAGCCTTCCCTGACCTGCTGAAAGAGGTGGTTCTCAAAACGCTTCTTAGAAAACCATCTTTAGACGTGCCCAATATGGCCAACCATCGCCCAGTCTCAAATCTTCCATTCTTGGGCAAGGTGATTGATTGAGTGAGTGGTTGCTGAAGAACTCCAGGCACGCCTGGAAAAATATATGCTACTTAGTTCAATGCATGGTATCAGCAATGAGAAAACACGACTATTGTATGCCGTGTTGGAGAAAGACGTTAGAACTGTCCTGCAAAACATGTGGACTTGCAGTGAGAAACAAATTGTTGCAAATGCAATTATTCCAGACTTTACATTGCTGCATACAGAAAAATTGTATTGTCATTGCTATACTTGCAAAGTGAGCCTAAAGGGAAGAGGTTTTGTGCTATTCCTCCTCAATTCTTGTAGAAAAATAGAGGAGTGTTGGAATAGCCCCATACTCCAAAAAGAGCAGCAGCCAAAGTTTCTGTGTACATATACTTTGCTCCAGACAGCTCACAATTTAAATTTCAACCAAAGGGAAATTAAGGAGGAAGAGAAAGGGAAGGCAAACATAAATCCTAAAATTCATAGGATGAATATGCACAGGTGCCGGTACCCGTATGACACTGCAGTTCTGTGCAGTGCATATGAAAATGTATGTGGAACCTGTCTGATAGTTTCAGTTGTAATTGAGCTCTAATGTGTTAAGCCAAAGGCTGCACATATCAGGGGGGTTGTGATACAGCTATGGGAGTAGTACAGTGGTACCTTGGGTTACATACGCTTCAGGTTACATATGCTTCAGTTTACAGACTCCGCTAACCCAGAAATAGTACCTCGGGTTAAGAACTTTGCTTCAGGATGAGAACAGAAATCATGTGGCGGCGGCGCAGTGGCAGCAGGAGGCCCCATTAGCTAAAGTGGTGCTTCAGGTTAAGAACAGTTTCAGGTTAAGAACAGACCTCCAGAACGAATTAAGTTCTTAACCTGAGGTACCACTGTATTAGAGAACATGTTATGCAGAAGTGTAGAGACATGTACTGCCACAGTAAACATCTCTCTCTCTCTCTCTCTCTCTCTCTCTCTCTCTCTCTCTCTAGGAAAATCATTGCAGAAGGATAAAAATCTTAGGTGACTGTTACTACTGTGTGTCAGGACTGACCCAGCCCAAAACAGATCATGCCCACTGCTGTGTGGAAATGGGATTGGATATGATTGACACCATCACGTAAGTTCTTCACGGGCTTGCATCCTTCCATAGCAGGAGTGGCTCAACTTTTTTGGCCCAAGGCCCACATTGTTTCATAACAAGCAGTCCAGGGGTCGCATGTCAGTGGTGAGTGTGGTCACCCCACACTCCCACGCATACCAGAACACACATGGTCCTTTTCAGGGTCTCCCGGAGGTGAATGAAAAGTTCCTTCTCCACAATCACCAGCTGATACAGCAGAGCTGGGAGCTGCTCCCATTCAGACGCCATGGGAAACTATAGTTTGGGACAGTGATGATCTCTCCTCCTGGCCTGCCTCCCCCTGCAGTAGCATCTCATTTATTGATGTTGGTCCAGAGGAAAGTAGTCACTCTCTGAGATGCCGTTTCTGCATGCCTACATTAAGACCAAGAAGCAGCAGGGATCAAAGGAGCTTCAAAAATGTTCAGTAACAACACACAAGCACCCATGCCCAAGCCAATTCTAACTGGATTAAGGAGGAAACAACACCCATCCAAGGAGGAAGGAGAGCTTCCAAACCTTTTAAAGAAATGGGTCATATATGCTACATCCTTTCCTATTTACAGGAATGTGAACAACTATCTTCCAGATTCAGGTAGGTAGCCATGTTGGTCTGATGCAGTAGAAATATATATAAAAATTAAAAAAAATTGTCCAGTAACACAAATGCTCATGCCAAGAACAAACTTAGTTGGTCTGATGGTGTTTCCTGCTTGGCAGGGGGTTGGACTCGATGGCCCTTGTGGTCTATTCCAACTCTATGATTCTATGGTCTCTAAGGTGCTACTGGACAATTTTTTATATTTTTAAAATATATTTCAATTATCTTCCAGTTTGGAATAAAAATGCTTGGAGTCAGAGCTTCAAATGTGACTCCTCATTGAGGAAAAGTCTTTTACCACTCCCCATAACAAAGTGATCAAATTTAGGAGGGTGGTGGATGACTTGACCACATCTGGTTTGAAAGACTGTCTATTGAATATCTCCAATCACTTCTGGGAGCTCAGGTGGAGCAGCACAGTTCTGAGACACTGCATTTCTGTCCTCTCCAGAGATGTTTGTGTCATTGGGAACATCTCATGGTGCATCTGAAGATCTATGGGTCAGAGATGTCTGCAACCTCCAGCCAGAAGAGACCAGGAATCTCATGTGGCAATATGGACTTTCGCTGATTGTTAGGCTGTGAAGACTAATATTGTGAGCAATTTCCTATCCACTGCTCCATGTGGGTGTTCAGGTTTCACCAGAACTCAAGGAGTCAGACTCTGACTTTGGTGTGTTAGTCTCTTTGATGAGGCAATTGCAAAAGTTTCTGCCTGCTACCTTGTAGGAAGGACAGTGTTTGGGCCAATCATGAATAAACCATTTTAGACAGAATATTAAAAACATGATAAAACATCAAACATTAAAATCTTCCCTAAACAGGGCTACCTTCAGATGGAACACTACCTTAAAATGCCCACTGGAATAAGAAAGTCCTTGTCATATACCTGAAGTTCTGCAAGGAGAGTGTCTGTCTGATCCCAATCAAGAGA
The DNA here is from genome assembly GCF_965112155.1 of Podarcis liolepis. Classification (NCBI taxonomy): domain Eukaryota; kingdom Metazoa; phylum Chordata; class Lepidosauria; order Squamata; family Lacertidae; genus Podarcis; species Podarcis liolepis. The sequence goes on along the minus strand of NC_139563.1, from coordinate 60,001,115 downwards.
CAGGTCCACGCCTGGGCCCACAACCCTACCTGCACAGCTTCTAGTTGGAGGACCACCAACAGAGACACCCTCAAAGATCTCAGCAATTGGGCAGGGATAAAGGGGCTCAGGTGGTACTATCATGGAGCCAGGTTTCTGACCTGGTACCACATGGGCAGACAGTTGTCTGTCCCTATCAACTGTTTAGGTGCAGCACAAGGGTAGCCCCACATAAAGTGCATTGCAGTAATCAAGTCTTGAAACGTTGTGGCCATCCTAAAAAGATTAAAAGATAACACAAAGTTTAATCTTCATTACTACGTGGTCCACATCCAAGGAATTGAAAATAAGTCGGGTGTTTTGGCCTCATAGTATTGCATACATTGAAGCTTTTACCCTTGTGGGGAACAGAAAGGGGAAAGATGATAACAAATGTTCTCTAATGTACTGCATTCTGATTCTGTGTTTTCTAGATCAGTAGCTGAAGCCACTGAAGTAGATCTCAACATGAGGGTCGGCCTGCACACAGGAAGGGTGCTTTGTGGTGTCCTGGGCCTTCGCAAATGGCAGTATGATGTTTGGTCAAATGATGTGACTCTGGCTAATGTAATGGAGGCTGGAGGCTTGCCTGGGTAAGTCTCAGCCTGAAGTTCTGCCACCCACCCAGTGGTGTCGTGTGGGGAGGGCCAGAGGGGCGGGTACCCTGGGAGGGTGCTTTTTTTGGTGGGTGAATTTTGCTCCTCAATGCCCTGCCAGCCCTGCTCCACTGTGCCCCTGCTCCCCATGGCCCTTGGTGGGCACAACAAACATGTTCCCAAGGAGCGCACTCATGCTGCCCTGCCAGCCCCACACTGTTTTGTGATGCTGCAGGGCTGCGTGAAGAGAACCAGAATGGTGCATGCCCCCTGCATCCTCTTCGCGCAGCCTTGCAGCCTTGCAAAACAGTGTGGAGTTGGCAGGGCAGTGTGGGTGTGCCCTTTGGGCAGGTGTGCAGCGCAGCTCTGCTGGGTGGCAGGGAGTCACTCCAGCAGCACCAGTGGTATGCACCCCAGGCACCAGTGACACTTGCTACGTCTTTGCTGAAGGGTATTCAGGGCCCCAGTGAAGGGTGGTGAATTCTTGCAGGAAAAGCCTGTGGCATCTGCAAATGTCAGAGGGGTGGCCCCACTGTCAGCACCATGTCAAGACTCCATGCCTCTCAGTGTGTTAATATGCCACCAACTCTGTTGAAAGGGCCTCCGTTGCAAACATTTATCAGTTTGGTGCTAGGACCAAACTGGATGAGACAATCTTTTTGGGAAAATCCAAGATTTCCCTACCCAAACCAGTTGAGGATTTGGATTGGAGTTTAGCAAACACCCTTCTTCACGCTCAGTGTGTGTGTGTGTGTGTGTGTGTGTGTATACACATAGGCTAGAAAAAAATTGTGACCTAGCAGAAGCTTTTACGTACCGCAGAGTAAGTAAGCCTATGATGTTTCAAGGCACTGTCTTTTTTCTTGCCTACTCCCACCTAATCTCTAGGAAAGTGCATATTACAAAGACCACCTTAGAGTGCCTGAATGGGGACTACGAGGTAGAACCAGGCTATGGCCATGAAAGGAACAGTTTTTTGAAGAAGCATAATATTGAGACCTTTTTCATTGTGCCATCTCACCGGAGGAAGGTATGTCTTTCATTCTGGCTGCTAACTGCATAGGCTTTGTGGTCTGATTCTTCTATGGTGTTGTGACATCATAAACGATTCATGTGAATTTTCATCCATGAGCTGAACATCTATTTGAATTGAACAGGAAACGCTGAGCTAAAACACTCCATGTCAGTTAGATGGTCAATCTCTTTCACTGTGAACACTGTGGACACTTAGAGAACTGAAACATTTGAACAAAAAAGTATTCAGTCTAAAATAAAACTGCATGGAATTTGTGTGATTATTGAGTGAGTGGGAGTATATATTGTATTTTATTTGTTTGATTTCTTTGTGAACCATTTTGTGATCTTTTCTGATGAAAAGCAGTATATAAATACTTGAAATAAATAAAAAATAAGCATGATGCCAGTGAGTAACATTCATCCATCATTTTCCTATTTTTATTAGATTAGTATTTTACAGAACACTTTACCTGAAAGTTCTCTTGTGCAAACCACACTGAAATCATTCATTGTGCCCTTAAATGTTGACTTCATATCTTTAAAAACTGAGAGAAGTGAAATTATAGGGAACCAGGCAGCGGGCCTTCCCATCAGATGTCAAGGAGATAAATAAATATACAACTTTTAGAAGACATATGAAGGCAGCCCTGTATAGGGAAATTTTTAATGTTTGATGTTTTACTGTGTTCTTATATCTGTTGGAAGCCACCAAGAGTGGCTGAGGCAAGCCAATCAGATGTGTGGGTTACAAATAATAAAACTATTATAATTATCATTATAATTATCATTGTTTTTACATTTCAGCATGTGAGCATGGGGTCTTTTCAAGTCTTTCTGATATTTGTAAGGATGGAGAACATAAAACATCACATTTAAAATGATGTTTCATCTGCAGCAATTGTGTACAATGGGCTTACTTAAAAGTAAGGAACTGGGCGGACTAGCTGTTTGTATTGCAAGGTTTGGGCATAAATATTTGTGTTTGGACAACTGACCTTTGGGGTGATGAGTGTTCTGATAGCTGGACCTGTGGGGAGCTTCCTTTTATGCTTCTGTAAGCAATGCCTGCCTTGGATGTTTCAGCTGGATGTTTCTCTGTTCAACAGTGCTTTACAATGCTGTTTTTCATATCTTTAGCTATCTAATGGTTTCGAAAACTTTTAGAGGTGTGTGTAAATTCTCCTTTGATGATGAGAAAAGATGGGGGTAAACACAGATGTGTAGAAACAGGGCTGTAGCTACGGGGGGGGGGGGAGCTAGCTAGGTTTTTTGGCCTGGGTAAAGCCTACAGAAGGCAGCACTGAGGCTCCCAGCCTGTGTGCAAATGCGCAGTTGTGTGTGGGGGGGTACCAAATTGTGTCTTTGACCCAGGTGAAATAAAGCCCAGTTTCGCCCCTGGTAGAAATGCGCCTAGCCCCCCAAAGGCAGTCAGGTATGTGCTATGTGAGCCTCTCTGTTATCTGGCTGCTAAGCTACGCCTTTTCATAGGAAACTACTGTGTGGGAGGGGGAACACAAAGCTCCCCTGTGGTTGAGGACAAAGCTACCTTAATTTGAGGAATGTGTGTTCTCAAACGCAAATGCCACCCCTGTATTAGCATTCCAAGGGAGTTGCAGGTTAGGAAACCTGGGTTAAGCATCACATTCAATCAAATAGTCCAGGCCCTCCCAGCACTAGCACAACTTGCTAATATACCTTAAGATGATGTCCTGGCTGCCTTACAAAGGGCATTTCTCCCCCAAACCATCTGAGACAGCACAATGTAATTCTTTCTGCAAACATAACAAGGGCCCAAGAGAGCCTTTCAGTGTTGCTGAGCTTAGATGCTTGGTGCAGCACTGCAGTTTTTCAAACTGAGAGGATGCTGGGTGATTGTTCTGTGGCCTGTATGATGAGGCCCTGTAGAACAGCCTATTTGCAAAGACAGCTCACATTCAAATATGAATTAGAGGAAGTTCTGGCTGCTGAAGCAGCAGCAGAAATTGCCCCCAAAATGCATTTGATATATTTGATTCCCCTGCTGTAAACATGTACTTTCTTTCTGAACCAAGGCTTCTTATTGTGGTTAGGGATGTCAGAAAATTCTGAAGAAAATGGAAACAGGAAATTGACCATGGAACAGAAATAAATCTAGTAATTCCCTCATCTTATTTGCATAATTTCCTTTGCATCAAAATGAATGGGATAGAATAACACAATGGCAATGTAACTTATCCAACGTACGTAAAGAATTATGTAAGTTACATTATTTTTCCACAGCAAAGAGTGTGTCAAATAATATAGCTTTGGGTGATATATGAACTTTGGTAGAATAAAACAGTGCTACATGTGTCAAATATAGAGCAGAATGAAAAATGATGTCTTCTTGTATCCCTAATGGCGGTACTGATAACTATACTAACTTCCTTGTCTTCTCAGTACTAGAGCTTCATTGAGAAGTGCATCTCTTGAGAAAGATCGGAGTTGTACTTCTGAAATTCCAGCTCTTTTTGGCAAGCACATTTGCAATTTCAGATACTATATGGCTGACTGTAAGCTTTATTTATCGGGATGTACAATTCTATGTACAATTCTAATATTGGCTATTTGAGGTTTTACATTGCATAATAACAATAACAATAATAACAACAACAACAATACTAATAACAACTTGTAATGCCAATAAAGGTATTTGTATTGTATAGTATTGTAATAATATTATTTATACCCCACCTATCTGGCTGGGTTTATGTATAAGCTGCCGTAGGGCAGACAACACAGTTTTTGTAGGTTTCAGTGGAGATAGACAGAGGCCTTGTTTTAATTTTGACATGTATTTTTATGTAGAATGCCTATGTTATTCGCATTTGATACTATCTTATATCAAGGCCTGTAAATAGTTGCTCTCCTGATTAATTACAGCAAGTAGGAATTACCTTCAAGTGGTCTGACAGAGGAGTTTTTCAAAAATTGCTTCCAGTTTTCTTTTAGGCTACATATGACTAGCTGACACAGATTTGCCTAAGCCAGTGGTGGCCAAACTTGGCGCTCCAGATGTTTTGGGACTACAGTTTCCACCATTCCTGACCACTGGTTCTGTTAGCTAGGGATGATGGGACTTGTAGTCTCAAAACATCTGGAGGGCTGGGTTTGGCCACTACTGGCCTAAGCAGATGGGCCAGTACAAAGCTGTGTTCGGGCTAATAATTCTTGTGGAATTATATGCTTGTTATTGTTGGGGTCTCAGAGGCAAATGACAAAAGCAGAAGAGGTGATGAAAATGATGTATAGATAGTATATTACACCTGTTAAGTTAGCAAAAATGTATAAAGTCAGTAATAAATGTTGGAAATGTAAAGAAAAAGAGGGAACATTTTATCACATGTGGTGGGAATGTAAAAAGGTGAAATGCTTCTGGGACATGATATATAATGAGTTGAAAAAAATGTTGAAATATACATTTATAAAGAAACCAGAAGCATTTCTATTGGGCATTGTGGGGAGTGATATAAATAGAAAGGAATGTAAGCTCTTCTTATATGCAATAACAGCAGCAAGGATATTATTGGCCCAAAAATGGAAGCAAGAAGAGTTAGCGTTGATTGAAGAATGGAGGATGAAGTTAATGGACTATGCAGAATTAGATAAACTAACAGGAAGGATTCGAAACCGGCGAGACCAGAAATTCACAGAAGACTGGAGTAAATTTACGGATTATTTGAAAAGTAATTGTGAAGAACAGATGACGTTTGTAGGGTTGCAAGAAGTTTTGTGAGGAGTATTATTAGAAGTATTGTAAAAAATGGATAAAGGGGAGGATGATTTGTTAAGAGATGTAAAGGCAATATAAAGTTAAGAAATGCATAAGAAGTGGTTAAAATGGTGGATCATCAGAGGTGCTGATGGAAGTCCAAAAAGATTGTATAAGTGATAGGTTTTGTGGTACATTTTATAATTTATATGTTAAAATTAATTTAAAAAATTATTAAAGACAGAAGCATTAGAGACTTGAAGAATAAGGGAGCCACAAGAAACCCATGGAAAGAAGGAAGACAAAGAGACTGAATGGTGTTGGGACTGAAGGAAATAGCTTAGGATGGACCATGAGAAGACATCACCAAGCCCCATGTTTGTTACTTGTGTACGGGTCAAAGAGCTGATGTGCTTCTTCCTATTTCTGAGGAATGCACACCCCACCCAAAGAGGAGCTGCTGCTATCATCTATCATCACTGCATAAAAGCAAAGAGCAGCCTCTCCATTATTGTGTCAGCAACTGATTTATTGAAGCGACAGATGTTCCTTTGCAGCTTGGCTAACAGCATTAGATCTCTGGGATGCATCAATGGAGTATCTGGGAAGCTGGCAAGGCAGGATGCTGCCTGAATTCTACTGGTCTGTTGCTTTTCCACTGAGCCTTAGATCAGTCATTGTGTCACTTAGCAGTGCATTCTGGTGCACCAAGACTTTTCATAGTTATTTTTCACTTGCGGACTGATTTCCAAACTTCCTTAGTTTTTCTGTGTAATCTGTTTTAATGGGCAACAATTTTTTACTTTTTGAATGTTGTCTAGATTTCTACAACTGATTTAGGGTATTTTTGTGCTGCTGAATCAGGAAATGGCATCCGTTTCTCTCCATCAGGTCAGGTTTACTGTAAACTGAATGGTGGGCATTGATAAAGGTAAGTACACGTAAATTGCATGTTGCTTCACCATTTTTCAAACTTCAGGGCTTGAACTTCCGTTTCTTGGAACTCCTGGAATGCTCAGCGGCAGGGAGATCTCTCTTCAGAGTCCAACAGTAGTCAGCCATCATGACTGCGTCCCAGCGACCCTGATACCTGGTCTCCATCTCTTTCATGTCCTGATGGAATCTCTCCCCCTGCTCGTCACTCATTGAACCCAGGTTCTCAGGAAACTGATCTATATGTGAAAATAGGTAGTGCATCTTCACGCTCATGTTGCAGTCCAGGTTTCTGAAAGCAGTCAGCATGTTGTTGACAAGTTCTGCATAGTTTCTGGCCTTATTGTTGCCAAGCAAGTTCTTCACTACCAGAACAAATGCCTTCCACACTTCCAGTTCCACTTCGTTCATTGAGTTTCCGAACTCTGGATCTCTGATGAGCTGACGGATCTGAGGACCGTCAAAGATGCCAGCTTTCAACTTCTCCATGGTCATTCCTGGAAAAGCCTGGCACAAGTAAGTGAAGCAGTCACCATCCTTGTCCAGAGCCTTGGTGAACTGCTTGATTAAGCCGAGCTTGATGTGCAGCAGTGGGAAGACTATTCTGTCTCTGTCCACCAGAGGGTCGTTGATGACGTTCCTTTTTTTGCAAGGCACCAATTCCTCCCGCACAGGCCAGTCCTTCTTCGTGTAATGCTGAGCACGGTTCCTACTATCCCACATGCACAGAAAACATGTGGGTGAAGCCAGACTGTTGCCCCAACAAAAAGTTCACCATCTTCAGGTCAACACAAATAAACCACTTATGCTGATCATAACCAATTTTCTCCAGCACATACTTCACCGCTTCATAATAAAAAAAATTCCTTCCAGTAGCACCTTAAAGACCAATATCTGAAGAAGTGTGCATGCACACAAAAGCTCATACCAAGAACTAACTTAGTTGGTCTTTAAGGTGCTACTGGAAGGAATTTTTTTTATTTTGACTATGGCAGACCAACACGGCTACCTATCTACTACTTCACCGCTTCATAGTTCTCCTTCAGTGTACTCGAGTGAGCCAGGGGTATAGAGGCAAACTGGTTGCCGTTGTGTAGCAGAACACATTTCAGTGATCGCTTGCTGCTGTCAATGAACAGTCTCCAATCTTTGGGTTCGTACTGTGGCACTCCAAGCTTGAGCAGAAGCTGTGCAATATCTGCACAGTACACGAAGTCCTTCTCTTCTGAGAAAAAAACGGAGGTGCTCTTGATGCCTGTTGCGGAAGAAGCTGATGCGAGCACTGTCAGAGAGGAGGTTTTTTCCTTCACTCTGGATGCCAACAGTTCGGCAGAGTCCTTTGACAAGCTGAGGTCGCGAACTAGATCATTCAACTCCTTTTGGGAAAATGGATGTGGAGCATCATCTTCAAGAACCACTTCTTCTTCTTCATGTCCTTCAACACTGGAGGCATCTTTGTCACTAATGTCAGGAAGTTCTCCGAAGATAGGCACTGGAATTTCATCACAATGAGCTACAGGACGACGTGCTGATTGAAGATCAGGATTAACTTAGTTTTGATTCCCCAACTTTATGCTTTGCTGCACCAATTTATGGAAGATTTCAAGGTTTTATGACTTCAAACTGACCCCTTTTCAACATAATCACCCAGAACTATCGGACCTGAATACTTCTTGTCATTAAAATAATCATTTCCAATCAAAACAATTATCCGACATGGCATTTTACCCTCACCAACTTCTTCTAAAATGCTCCACGCAAGCATACATGTGAACAAAAACATAAAAAGACATGTGCCATAGCTCAAAAACTTGACCTGATTGAGCAAAACCAATGTGATTTTTGGATTCAGTGCATCAGATTCGTCCTAAATCAACTGAAAAAATGCAGACAACAAATTTGTTGTTGACCAGTGTATTCTTCTACCTCATCATATCACGAGAAGTAGGAGACTGAACTGTTTTTCCTTTATATTGAGCAAGACACAGCAGCCATGGTCTGAACATTCACATTTCTTGCTGATTTAATAGAGCATTATTTTCCCATGAGCCTCTAAATGTTGAAATGTGGCCAAATCACTGTATTCTCAGTGCATTGTTCTTTTTGATATTAACATGAACTGGCTTCAGCAAGACAGCAAGAATGAAACTCAGCGTTAGCAGCAACAGATGGCTGGGGATGTGTTCCATTTCCAAGCCCTGCAATTGCTTTAAAGGAGGATTATATGTAACACCCCATTTTCTTCTAATCTGCTTTGACAACAAGCTCCTTCATCAAGGCAGGCTCATTAAATTTAGAGTGGGCACAATAATGTATAAAAGCTTCTTCATGTACCATTTACACTTTTAAATGAGGACAGATTCTAAAATATTCACCACTTTTAAATATTTTATTTGAGGCCTGTTGGTGCTGAACCTGATGCTGAACTTTGACAATGATGGCAGAGGCCGATGGGAACTGAACTCCCAAACATCTACAGGACCTCAGGCTGGGAGAGGCTGGTTTTGGACCCCTCTCACTTTAATGGAGTTATTTCTTTGCACAGGATCCTGTCTATGGAGAGGGGTTATAAGTTGGTGGGAGATCCCATTTATCTGGCCATATATATGACACCTTTCTGTGATAAAACCAAGCTCAAGGCAGCTTCTAGTAACAAATTTAACCACATCAAAATTAACTCAAAATTTAAACTATAAAACAATTGTAGAAGTTCCCCATAAAACTCCGCAATCACAACTGTATACACAGCAGCAGGCTAATATATGCAGCGTTTTTGTATGGACAAAGACTTTACATGATTTGTGTGAAGCTACAAACCAAGGCATTCCCAGTTAGAGGGTGATGGGGAACAGGACTGGGCAAGATCTCAGCTTGAGTCCAACGATTCTTCAACATCAACTTTGTTGGACTGGTCATGTTGTGCAGATGCCTGATCATCATCTTCCAAAGCAACTACTCCATTCCGAACTTAAAAATGGAAAGCGTAATGCTGGTGGTCAACAAAAGAGGTTTAAAGACAATGTAGTATAAACACTGACAACTGGGAAACACTGGCCTGCGAGTGCTCCAGTTGGAGAGCAGCCTTTACCAAAGGTGTCTTGGGCTCTGAAGACACTCAAACTCAGGACACAAGGGAGAAATGTGCTAAGAGGAAGGCACGCTTGGCAAATCCACACCGTGATCAACTCCCGCCCAGAAACCAATGTCCCCACTGTGGAAGAACTGCCTCCACAGTTACTTCCAGAATTGGCCTCCACAGTTACTTACGTACTCATGGTTAAAACCGTGTTTATGGAAGACAATCTTACTCGGCTACGAGGGATTGCCAACGAAGAAGAAGATGATTTAGTCAGCTTTGTATTGGCAACTGTTCCGGCAGTGAAATTTCAGCAGCTGGGTCAACACAAGGCATTTTGCCACCAATGAGAGGCACCGGGTGTGCATCAGGTTCTGTCTTGGCAGGGCTTTTGGTGTAGCCCCCTTTGTGATCCTGGAGCAAGGTTGCCCCACTCGCCTGTCACATTTGGCCCATGAGAGGTGGGGCAGATATGGCTTTGGCCCAAGGGGGGGAGGTTCACCACCCTGGCATATGGCAGGCCTGCAGCATAGCCCAGTGTTATTATCTGTCTCTTGGCATGTTGGGATTTTTAGGGAAATACAGTTGGAAATGCAGTTGAAGTTGATTGTCAAAGAAGTGGGGGGATTTATTGCTTTTCCATTTATTGGGGGCATAGGGGGGGCTCCTGTTGATGGGCATTTTGTATTTTTATGTGGTGAACTTACCTGTGATCTTTTATGGTTTTATTTTGCTCTTTTATGAAAACCCAAGGTATGTGTCACAAATATTTGTTTTGTGTTCATTAAACCTATCCAACTTTTATTCTGATTGTAATGCATTAACTACAGCTGCTTATATATTTAATTATTCTAAGGTATATATTTATATTATTATCCTTACAGATATTTCCTGGTCTCATTCTCTCTGACATAAAGCCTGCCAAAAGAATGAAGTTCAAGACTGTATGTTATCTGCTGGTTCAGCTTATGCATTGTCGTAAAATGTTCAAAGCGGAGATCCCTTTCTCCAATGTGATGACTTGTGAAGACGACGACAAGGTAGCGTATGGCAAACCAAGGTCATTTGTCAAAATGTGTGGCATCTGCCCTCACCTCCCATTTCACTGGGGCCTTTTTTAAAAAAAAGGTACTCCTGCCAGGGCCGTCTTTAGCATATGCGGCGCCGTGGTGCAAAGATCTGCCCCCGGCGCCCCCCAAAGTTGTTGAGCTTTTTTTAGGGAGTCTCATGCTGCTAAACACATACCACCGATCACGCCAGGGAAAGCAGCACGCAGATTGCACACTTTTGCCCCTTCCCAAAGAGAAATCAGAAGTGTGCCATCCTCAGTGGCGTACCAAGGTCAGGTGGTGCCATTTAGGTGATTGATTACAGTATTTGTATACTGTATTACCAAAAGATCATAGTATACAATTCCATGATCAGCACAGATGTCTTTTGGAGATATTTAAAGGACTGTAGGACTATCTATACCCAGAAGTAAAAACTGCTAGAGTACTGGTCTGCACCTAGTGACTCATTTCCAAATTATTAATTTTGGAGGGTCACTTTCTCATAACAATAAACCTCCACCCACCCAGCAAAAGAAACACGGTTCTTTTCAGATGTTGGTAACTTACACTGCTTTAGTGAACAAGATGAAACCCTGCTGAGCACAACAGGACAACTCCCATGGTGCTCAGCCTCCCATATCTACTTTCTGAAAATGGCCCTGGAGGTAGGAGCAGAGCAGAGTGAACCCCCACCTCCCTAAGATGCTCCAAAAGGATACCGTGGTACTGAAAACTGCCAGTCAATGAAGGGGAACAAGCAGGGTCACATTCCACCTATCTTTCTCCCAACAACTGTCATCAACCATGGCTACTAAGGCAGGTTCAGTGGCATGGCCAGCCCTGAAGCCAGACCAGAACGTATCCAAGTTTCCTCCAAGCAAGCCTGGACCTGGACTGTTGCCACTCTTTCTAGTGCTTTGCCCCCAAAGGGGCCATAGCCAGTGTAATAGTTTTTAAACTACTGAGCCCAGGGAGATCTTCTTAAGGCAGGAACCACCCCCACCCCCCCACCCACCCCCCACCCCCGCATCCAGAGCTACAGTACCTCTCAGATAAAAAGAAACCTGTGAAATTCAGAGCTACCTAAAATCCTGTCTTGTGGGCAGATGCAAGAGTGCTGTTTATCATTGTGCTGATAGTTATTATTTTTCAAATGGAGCTACTGCACCCCACCCTGGGGTCCCTTGTGAAGAAGGGGGGGGGCTGAAAATATTTCAAGCAAATAGCTAAATAAGGAAAGCCCTGTTAAGTTTTACAGCCTAAAACAATACAAAAGATTACAACTATTTTTCTTACAATCTGCTTCTGAAGTCAGAGTGGTGAGTTGCTTTGATGGGTTCTGTTGAAAAGGGGCTTTGATTGTACTCCTTTTGCCGCCTGCTAAAAACATTTTTGTTTATGCATTTGAGAATGCTGATGTGTTCTTACTTTATTGCTGCTTCCAATTCTTTGGATGTTTTAATTGTTTTCACTAATAATTTCGTTGTATTATTCTTTCTGTAAACTGCCTTGGGGGGGGCAGGGCAGTTACAATCACTTGGTATAGAAATTTCATGAAATAAGTAAAAATAAATAATATGTTTAAAAACAAACAAACTCAGAGATAGCCACATTCCATTTGCAACAGAAAGCCAACCAGCTGACCTGCAAGATGTGATTTCTCTACAAGCCTCACAGTTCTTACACAGTTTGGAAAAGCTCTATTGAAATCAGTGGCGCTCCACTCCAGAATTGTACACCTACTTCTCTAGGAGTAAGCTCCATTGCACTCAGCAGTGCTTACTTCTAAGTAGGCTTAAACTGTTATGCTGCAATCCTCTGCTGCAGCCTAACAGTGCTATCCTTAGCACTCCTGTCCAGAAATATGCACATTTACCTGGGAGTAAGCTCCAACTGAGACTGCTAAGGGTTAGCTCCCCACCCTCCTGCCTTTTTGTCAAATAGAACAGCTCAGCCCTATCTAGGCTTGTTACTCATAAGTAAGTCCTACAGTGGGCCTTACTTTCTAGGACTTTGGTTGCTCTTCAATGATTATCAGAAAACTGCAGGTGCTTCCTATAATTTTTGCATCCTCTCCTACATTGTTCCTTATTTATTTTTATTTTATTTTAATGAAGGCATCTACCCACTCCACTCAATACCCTGGCAGTAAATCTTCCCGAGTCTCGGCACCCCTTCTGTTGCCTCACAAACAGGATGCCAATGAAACTTACACTAGAGTGCAAACAGAAGCCTCACTCCCCCCCCCCCCCATTTTCACCCACTTCTTAAAAGTAAAGGAAAAGAGAAGTGGGGAGAGAGGGAGAGACAGAGAAAGAAAGAAAATGCCGTACGGAGTTGAATAGGATCCAAACTGCAGCAGTCTGATTGGTCCCAGAACAATAGGATCCAAAATGCAGCAGTCTGATTGGTCCTAGAATAATGCAGCAATATGATTGGTCTGCAGGAGCCACCCTGGAGAAGAGGAGGCTAAGGGGTGATATGATAGCCATGTTCAAATATATAAAAGGATGTCACATAGAGGAGGGAGAAAGGTTGTTTTCTGCTGCTCCAGAGAAGCGGACACGGAGCAATGGATCCAAACTACAAGAAAGAAGATTCCACCTAAACATTAGGAAGAGCTTCCTGACAGTAAGAGCTGTTTGACAGTGGAATTTGCTGCCAAGGAGTGTGGTGGAGTCTCCTGCTTTGGAGGTCTTTAAGCAGAGGCTTGACAACCATATGTCAGGAGTGCTCTGATAGTGTTTCCTGCTTGGCAGGGGGTTGGACTCGATGGCCCTTGTGGTCTCTTCCAACTCTATGATTCTATGAACACACCAAGGCAACTCGACGGAGCTCAGGACTTCCAGGTATACCAGTTGCCCCACCCCCACATAGAGAAAAATTATGTAGAGGTACAGATAGAGGGGCCCCCATGCCGCATGGAGCTTGGCACGGGTTCAACTCTATCCATAATCTCGGCAAGAACATTAAGGAAACTGTTTCCTAGTGGGGGTCCCAAACTCAGGCCAGCCCTATTCACCCTCTGGGACTTCCAGAAACGTAAGGTCCCCACAATGGGGGTGGGGACCTTCAGGGTGCAATATTGAGGGCGGACGCGGCAACTGGACTTGCTTGTGGTCTAGGGCCCCTACATTAGCTTACTGGGATTGGCATGGTTTGGACCACTGGGGCTAGCCATCACCGGGGTTACACTGGGGCTAGCCATCACCGCATTAGCTTACAAGTGGACGTGGATGCCATATGCAAGGAATTTCCAGGGGTTTTCGATGGGAAATTGGGACAGTATACGCCCCCCCCCATTGCTCTACAGCTTGACCCCGCAGTACTTGACCTCAAGGCCCGCTGGGTCCCGTTCGCCCTGAAACCCTGTATAGACGAGGAATTGGACCAGCTCATGGAGCAAGAAGTGCTGGAGCCTGTGCCTAATGCCCCCTGGGAAGCCCCGATTGTCACACCCGTCAAGCCTAATGGTTCAGTCCGCATCTGCACAGACTACAAATGTACCACAAACAAGGCCCTCACAGCCCATGCATACCCAGTGCCAGTGGTCAGCCATGTCCTTGCCACCCTGGCTGGGTCGAAAATTTTTGGCAAGCTGGACTTGGCCCAAGCCTATCAACAGCTGCCGGTGGATTAGGCCACAGCAGAGGCACAGACGCTTGTGACGCACAGAGGAGCGTTCAGGGTAAAGCGGCTGCAATTCGGTGTCAGCGTGGCACCAGGCATATTCCAGAATCTAATGGACTCTCTCCTTAAAGGGATTCCTGGCATCACCCCCTTCTTCGATGATGTGTTGATTGCCGGGCCCACACCAGAGGACCGCCTCTGCAGCGTTCTGCACCGTTTCCAGACGGCAGGTCTCAAGGTGAAGCGGGAAAAGTGTCTACTAGGAGTGCCTCAGGTGGACTTTCTGGGATTTATGGTGGAAACAGAAGGGGTCCACCCGACTGGGGACAAGGTACGGGCCATTTGTGATGCCCCAGCACCCAAGAGCAAGACTGAACTTCAGGCCTTCTTGGGACTATTGAACTTTTACCATTCCTTCCTTCCCCATAAGGCAGTGGTAGTGGAGCCCCTACACAGACTCCTGGACTAGTGGGCCCCTTGGGTGTGGGGCCAGCACCAGGAGGCCACATTCCAGGCAGTCAAGGACTTGCTCGTCTCAAACTCGGTCTTGGCACACTTTGACGAGAGGCTGCCGGTGGTGCTAGCATGCGACGCCTCGCCCTATTGCATCAGCGCTGTCCTGGGACACCAACTCCCGGATGGAAGAGAGGTGCCGGTGGCATACTTTTCCCAGACACTCAACGCAACCGAGCGGAACTACTCGCAAATCAACAAGGAGGGTCTGGCAATCGTGAAGGGAATAAAAAAAATTCATGATTTTTTGTATGGGCGGCCCTTTGCCGTGGTGACTGACCACAAGCCGTTGCTTGGCTTGTTTGCCCCTGAAAAGCAGACCCCCAAGTGCTGTCTCCTCGCGTCCTCAGGTGGTCAATTTTCCTTGCCAGCTACCAGTATGCACTGATTCACCACCCTGGGAAGGCGAAGGGCCACGCGGACGCCCTCAGCAGGCTACCACTACTGGAAACAGGCCCCGACCCAGCACCTGCACAAGAGGTTATGAGCCTGGAGCTGCTTCCCGACACCCCCCCCCCATTCAGGCACAAGAAGTTGCACACCATTCCAAGAAAGATAGGGTCATATCCCGGGTCCTGGACTGGGTGTGGAGAGGATGGCCCAGCAGCAGCCCCGGGCTACAATTCGCAGTCTATACAACCCGTAAACATGAACTATCGGCCCACAAGGGGTGCCTGTTATGGGGAAGCAGGGTCGTTGTTCCCCAGCCCCTCCGCAAAAGGGTCCTCACAGCCCTACACGAGACACACCCAGGGGTAGTGAGAATGAAGGCCCTTGCCAGGAGTTATGTGTGGTGGCCGGGGATCAACGGAGAGATAGAGGCCTGGGTCAAACACTGCCAGGCCTGCCAAGAATCCTGCCCAGATCCCCCAAGGGCTCCAGTCCAGTCTTGGGAGTCTGCCCGAGCACCATGGTCACGCCTGCACGTGGACTTCGCTGGCCCCTTTCAGGGGAAAACATTCTTCATAGTGGTGGACTCCTACACCAAATGGCTGGAAGTCGCACTGGTACCGCCCACTTCCACGTCCGCAGCCATCCGGGTACTACGCAGGCTGTTTGCAACCCACGGGCTCCCTGACACTCTCGTCTCAGACAACGGAACCACATTTACATCAGGAGAATTCCAAATCTTCACAGCGCAGAACGCCATCTGCCACATCCACTCAGCACCATTCCACCCTGCCGCCAATGGCCAAGTAGAACGCATGGTGCGGGCCACCAAGGACACCCTCCGTCGCATGACGCACGGGGATTGGGAGTACCATCTTGCCACATTCCTTCTAGCACAGCACCCCCAGCTCAACAACTGTCTGGAGCGCCGCTGAACTACTAATGGGCCGGCACCTCGCAATCAGATTGGACCGCCTTCACCCCGATAGAGCTCAGGGTGAGGTAGTGGTGGGGGGAGGCAGGAACCCCCTGACCTTTGTGGCCCAGGACCCAGTGTACGCAAAGAATTTTGGGGCAGGCCCAGCATGGGTACCCGCCGCAGTCACCAGGGTCACTGGTCCCGTGTTGTACGAAGTGCTAACGGGCGGGGGGGGGGCAATGCTGGCGCCGCCACTGCGACCAGATACGGCGACGATTCCCAGGAGAAAACCAGGAGGAGGACAGGTCAGAGGAGTCCCAAGGGAACGGTGGGGCAGTGAGACCCACAGAACAGGAGGGGCCAGCAGGAGAGGCAGAATCAGTAAATACAGAGAGGACCCGCGAGGCCGAAAGGACACCAGAACCAGAACCACGACTGAGCAAGCCGGTTGCGCCAGACCAAATGGCCCCATCACAGCCAGCATCCTTGGAACATGAGCCAGAACCTGAAGCCCGGACCAGGGAACACCCCAGGCTGCAACGCACACGTAGGCTGCCAGCGTACCTTGAGGACTATGAATGCGACCTCCCGGGCAGGACTGGAACTTAGAGGGGAGGGGTGTTATGTACTGAGTTGAATAGGATCCAAACTGCAGCAGTCTGATTGGTCCTAGAACAATAGGATTCAGAATGCAGCAGTATGATTGGTCTGCAGGAGCCACCCAATCCAGCTCCAGATGCCTTTCCACGGGTAAGATGCCTTTCCACGGGTAAAACCACTGCTTTTTGCTGGGGGTATGCAGGGGTACACATACCCCTAAACATTTTGTGAATCTTTGTACTTTGTCCATTTACTGTATTTAGTTTCCCCGATTTGAACTATAAAATGGTGATTTTCTTGCGTCAAGAAAAAACATTTTTTTAGGAAAAAAAGCACTGGGTAAGACCATGCTCAAAGTGGCAACATGAAAACATTTACATAATAACAAGCACAACAGAAGCAATCATAAACAATAAGTAAAACACATGAAAAGGTACAACCAAATTTGAATAATTTCCACATGAATCATAAGTAAATCTAAAAATAAAGTTACAAATGGATATTTTGGGGTTTGGGGTCTGACAAACCACCTCCAAAAGCTCAAGCATAGGAAGCTTCTTTCTCCCAAGGCACACCCTGGATCAATCTATCTCAGTATTGGCAACAGCTCTCTGGAGTTTCCGACTGGGGATCTTCCCAGCTTTACCAGCAGATTCCAGGGACAGAACCTGGGTCTGCCTGCATGCTGAGCTGAAGCCACAGCAAGGCTACCTTGGAGACACCCTAAAGAGATGCTCATACATAGAGAAGCGCTCTGTGTATATGCCCATTTATTCATGTAACCTTTTAAAAAATGAAATGCCGGTAGGTTTCATTTCATTAGACTAGAGAAGTTGCAGATGGCCACTGCCTGAAAGCCAGCCATTCCCCCCTCCACCTCACATCTTCAGATAGATTTTGGGGTGCATTGTTGGTCTCAGGTTCATTAATAAAAAGTTGCTCCCATGACACACCACCACTCCTCAGAGCATTTTGTCAGTCCGTATGTTGTTCAGGTATCCGAGAAGCCAGCAGAATTCTGTCTTTTTGCTGCTAGGATAAAATGTATGTGCTGTATGTTCGAATACATTGTTTAAGGTGATTAATGGATAAGTTAAGAATGTACCTTGCTGGTACCAAAATGTATGGCTGTGGGTTTTGAAGGCTGCTCCCTGCAAGGCCTTTCCACCTGGCCTAGGGGGCAGAGACCAGACTCACCCAGCTCTACTTCAGAGGCTCCTGGGAGGCCAGAGAGACATTGCCCTGGGTTCTGAAGAGCCCAGACTGACTGGAACAAACTGGGGTGAATGTCAAAATGCTTTTAAATGCTATTAAATAGTTTTTAATCTGTGGCATTTTAAATTTGGGGGTTTTTTTGTTTTTGTTTGTTGGGGGTAGGGTGAACGTTTAGTTGGGGCAAGTTTAGTATAGTTGTAAATTATTTTTGTTTTTTAATTAGTTTCTATTGTTTTATTGCATAGTTTGCATTCTGTTCTCAGGAGGAGGGGAGTGGGCCCCAGCAACAGAATGTCTGGGGCAGGTTCCACGGGGGAGGGGGGATGCACTGGGACAACTGATCTCAGTGATCACGGGTAGGAGGAAGAGTTACGCTAAGACCAGATGATGTCATTCCCGAGGAGGCAGGTTTAGTCATTGTTTGAAGACTATCCCTGCCTCTGGGTCTGGTCTTGACCAGAAGGATACTGGAATCAGCAAGGGAAACCCACATGACCTGAAGGTGCTGCTGTGCAATGCCAGGTCAGTGATTACTAAGACCACTGCCATCCACAACTTGATCATGGATGAGGGACTTGACCTATCATGTATAACAGACACTTGGTTGGATGAAGCAGATGGGCCTGTTCTTACCGCTGTTTGTCCACCAGGTTTCTTGTACACACAGCAACCCAGGTCATATGGGCAGGGAGGGGGGGTTGCAGTGTTTTTTAGGGGTCATTAGCTTACACCAGGCGTCCTATAGGGAAGACCCAGTTTTCTGGAAGATGGGCAATAGGGGCAGTACAGGATTCCTTTTGGTGTACCGACCTCCCCACTGCACCAAGGATTCCCTGGCCAAGCTGCTTCAGGTCGTGGCGGATGTTCTCCTGGAGACACCTAGTTTGGTTGTCCTAGGGGATTTTAACATCCATGCCGACACAACCTTACAAGGGGCCGCCCGGGACTTTGTGGAAATCATGGCCTCCATGGGGCTGTCCCTGAATAAGTCTGGCCCAACTCATAGCCATGGACATGCCTTGGACCTGGTGTTCACCTCTATGGATGTGGGTGATCTGACACTAAGTAAAAGTGAAACACAAAAGTGTCATAGTCAGATCACTTCTTGGTGCAACTAGACTTCTCTGCAACCCTTCCCCTCTGCAGGGAGGTGGGACCTATTTGGATGGTCCACCCCCACCACTTAATGGATCCAAATGGTTTCCAGAGAGTGGTAGGGGATGCTTTATCCCATGTTGATGGCCTTTCAGCTGATTCCCTGGTGGCCCACTGGAATGTGGAGTTAACCAGGGCTATTGACTATTTGGCTCTGAAGCGCCCTCTCCAATTGCATGGAGCCCGGACAGCCCTGTGGTTTCCCCCAGATCTGAGGGCAATGAAACAATCGCTGAGACAGTTAGAGTGCCGGTGGTGGATAACTCATTCTGAATCTGACTGGACACGGGATAGAGTTCAACGTTGAGCCTACCAAGTGGTGATGGGGACGGCAAAGAGGACCTTCTTCACCGCCTCTATTGCATGTGCAGAAAACAGCAGCAGGAGACTCTTTCAGGTGGTTTGCAATCTAACGGAACCACCTTTGCCATTGGGGCCCCGTAAGGACCCCTAGATCTCCTGCAATGATTTTGCAAAGTTTTTTGCAGATAAATTTGCTCAGCTTTGGAAAGAGGTAGACTCCACCATGGGAGCAGGGCTGGGCCGGGAGAGTGCTAGAGTCCTGTCCTGTTGTGTGGGATCAATTCCAATCTGTTACCCCCGAGGATGTGGACAGGCTGCTTGGACGAGTGAAACCAACCACCTGTCTCCTTGATCCTTGCCCATCCTGGCTTATAAAAGCTAGCTGGGAAGGGGTGGGTGACGGGCTTTGTGGGGTGGTGAATGCTTCCCTCCATGAGGGAGCCTTCCCAGACCCACTGAAAGAGGCGGTTATTAAACCACTTCTTTAAAAAACATATTTGGACCTGGCCAATATGGCCAACTTCCATTCTTGGGCATGGTGATTGAGCGGGTGGTTGCTGAACAACTCTAGGCATGTCTATAGAATGCAGACCATCTGGATCCCTTCCAATCATGAGAGTGAAACTGCCCTGGTCGCGCTGGTCGATGATTTCCTGTGGGCTAGGGACTACTTTTCCTAGTTCTGCTAGCTAGGGCTAGTTTTCTAGTTCTGTTGGATCTCTCAGCAGACTCTGATACCCTTGACCATGACATCCTTCTGGACTGTCTAGAGGAGCTGGGAGCTTTGGGCACTGTTATACAGTGTTTCAGCCCCTTCCTCCTGGGCCATGTCCAGAAAGTAGGGGGGGTGAGTGTTCAGACCCCTGGGCTCTCACTTGTGGGGTGCCTCAGGGTTTCGTCCTCTCCATGCTTTGTAACATCTATATGAAGCCGCTGGGAGAGATCATCAGGGGGCTTGGGCTGGGTGTTCATCAGTATGCGGATGATACCCAGCTCTACCTCTCTTTTAAATCAGAACCAGTAAAGGCGGTGAAGATCCTGTGTGAGTGTCTGGAGGTGGTTGGAGGATGGAGGGCAGCTAACAGATTGAGGTTGAATCCTGACAAGACAGAAGTACTGTTTTGGGGGGACAGGGGGCTGGTGGTTGTGGGGGACTCCCTGGTCCTGAATGGGGCAACTATGCCCCTGAAGGATCAGGTGCACAGCCTGGGAGTCATTTTGGATTCACAGCTGTCCATGGAGGTGCAGGTCAATTCGTGTCCAGGGCAGCTGTCTACCAGCTCCATCTGGCACACCAGCAGAGAACCTACCTGCCCATAGACTGTCTCACCAGAGTGGCGCATGCTTTAGTTATCTCCCGCTTGGACTACTGCAATGTGCTCTACGTGGGGCTACCTTTGAAGGTGACCTGGAAACTACAACTAATCCAGAATTAGGCAGCTAGACTGGTGACTGGGAGTGGCCACGAGACCATATAACACTGGTCCTTAAAGACCTACATTGACTCCTAGTACTTTTCCAAGCACAATTCAAAGTGTTAGTGCTGAGCTTTAAAGCCCTAAATGGCCTTGGCCCAGTATACCTGAAGGAGCATTTCCACCCCCATTATTCAGCCTAGACACTGAGGTTCAGCACTGAGCGCCTTCTGGTGGTTCTCTCACTGTGAGAAGCGAGGTTACAGGGAACCAGGCAGAGGGCTGCCTTGGTAGTGGCGCATGCCATAAACAGCTATCTGACTTTTAGAAGACATCTGAAATCAGCCCTGTTTAGAGAAGTTTTTAATGTTTGATCTTTTATTGTGTTTTTAATATTCTGTTGGGAGCCGCCCAGAGTGGCTGGGGAAACCCAGCCAGATGGGTGGGGTATAAATACTAAATTGTTGTTGAAGAAGAAGAAAACTGTCCTACCAGAAATGTTAACCAACAAATTTAAAATAGCATGAGGACAAGCAAAGAAGGATGGATGTCTTCACCAGGGTGTGGCTTTTCTTTCTCACATATATAGCGCAACAAGACAATGACCTCCCCCTACCCCCTAAAAAACCTAGGGTTGCCATATTTCAAGAGATAAAAATACAGACACAAAAAGTTGTTGGCAATCGCCTGATAGACCTCTGCTGCTGCTGAGCCCGAGCCTCTACCAGAGCCATGGCCCCCCAAAAAATTTAACCCCAAATCCAGGACATTTGCTTTAACATGTAAAATCCCCCCCTCCTCCCAGATGGGCATTTAGGACCCCAAAATAGGACATGTCCAGGAATTCCCAGATGTATGGCAATCCTACCCCCCAAAAGCATACGAATCAGTATGGCTACTCTGACCCAACACCCCCCTCCCCACATGCTAACAAACAAACTACACCGCAACCAACCACATACAACCAACCTCTCTCTCAAGAGAGAGGGCCTACTTCTGTAGCGCTGACACAAAAACCCTGCACAAACACCACACAATAGAATGGAATATCATTCTCCTTCGCCCTCTCTTTTTCCCAACCACACACTGGCTATGACAAGAGTGTTTTACACAAAATGTAAACAAACTGTGAAAATGACTCTGGGAAAATGGAGAGGCTGTATGCACTTTTCCTTGTTTATTTGGTTATTTTGTAATACGTACAAGAAATCTTCCGTGAAAAATTTTTTTATATAAAAAAGCTTACCCTGCTGTTTTCCGGTTTTGCCACAGAGGAGGGCATTGAGGACAGCATCAGAAAAACTCAGGAACCGTTCCTCTTTTTCTACAAATGTTGTGTACAACACTCCTGGAACTCGAGTGAATCGATACATTGGCCGTTTAATAGAGGCCCGGCAAACTGAGTCAGAGATGGCAGACCTACATTTTTTCACCCTGAGGTACAAACAGATTGAGCGCGAGCAAAAAGTAAGTGAGGCTTTTACTAAGTTTATCAGTCAAATAAAAAGAGAAACTACCGCTTGCTTGCTTGCTTGCTTGCTTTTTTTTCCCATTTAAGGTTTCATTTTCCTATATTTTTAATGAAGTATTGGCTTCCGTTTTCATGGAGCCTTTGTCAATATATTGGCCCAAGTCCTCTTCCCTCCTCATTCGCATGCAAAGGGACGAAGTGTACAGCTTGCACAAAGGAAGAAACCCAAGTTTCCCATTATGTCTAAATGCATAATTTGTTCCTTCCAAACACTGAAAATGAGAAGGCGCTCCTCTTCCTGCAGGTTACCTGGATTCTATTGGTTGTTTTTTGCTTTTTTCCTACTATGTAGTGATGCTTCCCCCCCTTGCGTTCAGGTCGGTTTTATTTTTAGTATTGTATAAAGCTTTGTACTTTTTAAAAAAATATAAAAGTGTTTTGTAAATAAATGAGTGCCTTGTGCTAGAGCAGCTGGTTTTGGGGTGCCCCCTCCTCCCTCGTTCTCGTTGATTCAGCACAGTAGGGCCCTTGCGTAAATGTGCTTGTGTGCAATGGTAGAGGCCTGCCTGGAAAGCTTAAAGCCCACCACCACTACATGGGAGAAGGGTTGAAGAAAAGGAAATATGAATTGGTGCCGCCCTGTAGATTGGCCAGTCGTGGCTAGGAGCAGCTGGGAACCAAGTGAAGTCATCGATCTTATAAAAAGTGTGGACTTTCACACACTGGCCAGTTTCCATTTTGACTTGGAAATGTTCGTTTTGGGGATCTCAGAAGTACGTAAAGGCAAGACGCAGGTGAGGGAGTGCTTTCCTGCAATGGCACCCACCTGAGAGATGATGGAACTATGCTGAGGCTGAAAAAAAAAGACTGGTTCTAATACCTCCAAGTCTCAGGATGAGGCCCCTCCAATCTTTCCCGGTTCCATTTCTGAGCTGGGGAAGGAGGGCCAGACCCACCACTCTAGCAATGTTTGGTCAGCACACTTCCTCCCCAGCTCCAAATTTTGAAGGGAGGTGGGGAGGAAGCTCATGCTGGATTTGCAAGCACTCTGGCTCCTTTTCCTGACCATACACTGACTTTGAAAACTCACAAAGAAATGATGTGGTCATCAGGGGCAAATCTGACGAGCACACTTACAGATTACTGCTGTGCATGCTTGTATTTCTGTCTTTAGAACCAGGAGATGTGATGGATATGGGTCAATAATTGTATTTATGCCTCTTTTCCCCACCTCATTCACAGTATCACCAGCTTCAGGATGAATATTTCACCAGTGCTGTCGTCTTGTCATTGATTCTAGCTGCCTTATTTGGCCTTGTCTACCTTTTAATAATCCCACAGTAAGTGCTTTCTCAGTGTTTTAAATTAAATGCCAAGTAATTTTTTTAAATGAAATCGGAGTGTCTTGGGCAAACATTGGATTAATCAGAAAACTTTATTTCTTACATTCTACCCCACCCCCCAATCAAGAGAGCAGGTTCAGAACTGGATCCCCCTCCCCCACCCTAGTAACCCAGATCCACCAAGACTAGGAGCGATGGATCGTCTTGCCCCACCCTGCGTTGGTCTAAGAGCCTCTCCAAGCTATCTCTATCGGTGGCCCCCACGGCATCCCACACTAGTGAATCCCATAGTTTCACTTTGTGATTAATGAAGAATTACTTTCTTTTGTCTGTCTTCATTGGATGGCCCCTGGCTGTAGTATTATGTGGGAGGGAGAAAAACCTATCTCAGGTTTACACAATTTATGGGGGTCAGGGAGTATTAAAGGAGGAGACAACATACAATATAAATGCATCTCACCAAGCACCACCCACATGGACAGGTAACATGGGCAGATTGATTTCAGAGTCATATAATTTAAAGCACTTTTCTGTGGATGAAGGTTGGAAAAGGCACACACAGAAAGAATGAGCCACATGCACATTAATCCCCTAGGGTGTACCTAGCCTGTGTCTCTTGCTTGCACAAGAAGGGAAAATGCTTGATAGTTAACCAGAATCCGTCTGCCAAGTTCCAGTGAGGAGGTGGTGGTTTTCTGTATGTTCAATGACTCGGCTTCTGCGTGTTCCTCCTAGGAGTACCATCGTGCTTGTCCTTCTGGTGTTCTGCATATGCTTCCTGGTGGCATGTATCATGTACCTGCATGTCACCCGAGTACAAGTAAGTGATCTCAAATGCCGTGGCCTCTTGATCCTCGCAAGAGACTTACTAAGCATTGCATCATGTCATATCTCTGTCAGGCAGGAACCTGTTTAATTTTATTCGTGTACAGCACCTAACACAGTGCAAGGCTTATATAAGTAATGTTTCACATTTCTCCAAAGCAGAAGGAGGCTCCAGAGGCAACCCTGATAGCAGGTCAGGAGAACCTTTGGCTAGCCCAATGTTGCTGAACTACAACTCCCATCATCCCTGATCATTGGCCATGCTTGCTCGGTCTGATGAGAGTTGTAGTTCAGCAACATCTGGAAAGCCAAAGGTTCCCCTTACCTGCTATCGAGGTTGCCTCTGGAGCCTCCTTCTGCTTTGGAGAAATGTGGCATCCCTTTTATGGCAAGGTGGAGCCATCTTTGGCAGCAAGATTGGGTGGGCAAAGCCACAACTGCAGTCCCTCTTCATCCCAGCCCCATGCATGCATGCACACATGCAGGCAACCTCCACCCGCACTTACTTTTCCCCACTGACACCACCTTCCCTGCTCCCCCTCCCCTCCCCCCTTTAAACTTCCCTTCCCAACATTCTTGCATTCACCCTTTACAGTTTTACTGCAGACTTAAGTTAGTTGGTTTGTTTTTTAATCACAGTCATGAGGCTTTCCCCCGACTCCTTTTCCAAGTGGGAGAATGAATTGCTAATGCTTAGCCTGTCAAACTTATTATGAATAGGAGTCTGCTGAAATAAGAATTAGCTTGCTTGAATGTGAAGATATATCTTTGTGAATGCACAACAAACAAATTTTATTGCGCCAAATGAAATGTAAGACATCAGTTTTATTTTTGTTGTTTTTTACTATTTTATAAATAACATACCTACCTTGTTTTTAAATTAACAGAGACTATTGTTTTTGTCTTTCAGTGTTTTCCAGGGTGCCTGACAATACAAATTCGAACGATTTTATGTGTTTTTATTGTAATATTAATTTATTCAGTGGCACAAGGCTGTGTGGTGAGTGTATAGGAATGGTTGTCTAATTCATGGAGAGACCTGCCATCCCCTCAGTTTGCTCTGATTTAAGTCATTGAGATCATTTCCATTAGCATGCTAACCCCCTCATATATAATTGCCTTATCATATAAACAGCTGACTATAATTGATGTGTCTTTTTGAAACTGAAAACCTATATTCTTCTAAGTCCAAGAAAGCTAAATCATTCTACATTTTATTTCTCACTTTGGCTTTTGCTGCTAAGAATCAGTTTATATATGCAGCAAAATCTGGTTGTAATGTTTTTCCCTGACTGTGTCACTTCACATGGAAGTGCGCACTGCAAGCTTTTGAATGCTTCACCATGGAAGAAGATTCCCTACAAGTAGAAAACTAGCATGATGCCAGGCTTTCATCCTGACTTGCTGTTTTTCTGTACATAAGGAGCTTATTACATGGGAAGCACATAAGCATGCAACTCTGTATCCTGAAGCAGCACAGTCAAACGTCTCCACATTATCCTGCATTTTATTGTGGGCACTGCCCTGTGATCTTATGATGAAGGGTGGTATATCAATCAATTCAATCAACCAATCAACCAACCAACCAATCAATCAATCTATTTTGCTGCATGTTACTGACCTTGAGTCATAAATACTGGGGATTCTGCCTCTATGGTGGGTATTACAAGTGATCACTGAAATGATGGAAGGGGTTTTTTTGTTTGGTTGCTTCACAAACAGAACAGAGGTTCTCTCCTGGTCTGCCCCGCAGAGGATCTTAAGGTCCATGAATAATCATAGTTTAGAGGTCCTGGGCCCTAAGGAAGTTAGACTATCCTCCACTAGGGCCAGGGCCTTCTCAGTGATGGCTCCAAACTGGTAGAATGCTCTGTCCCAGGAGACCAGGGCCCTGCAGGATTGAACTTCCTTCCACAGGGCCTGTAAGACAGAGCTATTCTGCCTGGCCTTTAATTTGAACTTAGCCTGATCTTTTATTCCCCTTCCTTCCTCCCCATCCCCTTTTTATGAAGATTACTCGCTCTGGGATCCCACAGCTAATTCTCCCCTGGTCTCCTCGCTGGCCCAAATAGAACTAATTTAGCCAGCTAGCCCTGGTGATCATCTAATCACCTTTGGACTTCCCTATCCCCATGCTCTTGGGCTCCATGATCACTGCAGATGGTGACAGCAGCCACGAAATTAAAAGACGCCTGCTTCTTGGGAGAAAAGCAATGACAAACCTAGACAGCATCTTAAAAAGCAGAGACATCGCCTTGCCAACAAAGGTCCGTATAGTTAAAGCCATGGTTTTCCCAGTAGTGATGTATGGAAGTGAGAGCTGAACCATAAAGAAGGCTGATCACCGAAAAATTGATGCTTTTGAATTATGGTGCTGGAGGAGACTCTTGAGAGTCCCATGGACTGCAAGAAGATCAAACCTATCCATTCTGAAGGAAATCAGCCCTGAGTGCTCACTGGAAGGAGCCTCCTGAAGCTGAGGCTCCAATACTTTGGCCACCTCATGAGAAGAGAAGACTCCCTGGAAAAGACCCTGATGTTGGGAAAGATGGAGGGCACAAGGAGAAGGGGACGACAGAGGACGAGATGGTTGGACAGTGTTCTCGAAGCCACCAGCATGAGTTTGACCAAACTGCGGGAGGCAGTGGAAGACAGGAGTGCCTGACGTGCTCTGGTCCAGGGGGTCACAAAGAGTCGGACACAACTAAACGACTAAACAACAACAACATGCCCTAGTGGAGATCAAGCCTGTCAGAGAGAACAGGCTCATGCTCCATCTGCCATTCCGGTGGCACCTGGAAGTCTGAAACACGGATACATCTCACCTTTGCGGTGGAGTGCAGTTCATCATCCTGTGCAGCCAGTCACTACATTTCCCAAATTTGTTTGTGAATTGAAGGGCTCATAGTTTTATAAAAGCAATGGAGGAACTTGGAGGATCATGTTCCAAATGTTCTGCTTCACAAATGACTGTAATCTATTAATTAAATTCTTCTTGATTTTCATCCAACGGTGTGAATGTCCTCCATTAAAGAAATAAGCAGGATGTGGTCATCCTCTGAGGCCCTTCATGCAGCAACATGAGAACAGGCCTTTTCTGCAGTGGCTCCCCCTGTGGAATGCTTTCCCCAGGGAGGCTCCTCTGGCTTCTTTGCTACATATGTTTAGGTGAAAACATTCCTCTTCTCCCAGGCATTTGGCTAATTAAACAATCTATGGACTTTTAAACTGTCCATAAAAATGTTTATTTTTGTCTGCTACCATGTTGTGTATTTTTGTGTTTTTATATTGTAAACTGCCTTTTGATCCTCAGATGAAAGGTGATATAGAAATTTACCTGTTTTTTAAAAAGACTTGATAGCAAATGACACATTTAGCATCACTTCTAGATTCACCCCTAATGCTGTTGTCATCAAATGGAGGGCATGTGTGTTTGTGTGAACATTCACCGTTGAAACTTTTCATTCAGCTCTCAATTCCATTTCTCCCTTAGGTTGGATGTATGCCTTGGGTTTGGAGTACTAATTCCAGCAGCTCCATAGTTATCATTTCTTTGGGTGGGACAAATAAGACAATGAGTGAACTTCCATGCGATGCAGCCCATTATGCATTCCTCTCCTGCGTTGTGGGGACTCTGACCCTGGCAATATTTCTACGCGTATCTTCCTTGCCAAAAATGATCCTCCTGCTTTTTGTTACAATTTTGTACATAGTCATTTTGGAACTCAGCGGATACAGAAAAGCAGCGGGGTAAGTTCATTGCATAATTAAGGAAGAGTTTTGTTGTTTTCATATTTTGCCCCCACACCTTCAGTGCAAAGTAGAGATTCTAATGTATGTGGGAGATGTTGAAGTACAGGCCTAAACTAGCCTTTAAGTGCATAGTCCTCATTCATAACCAAAACAAAGTTCATGTCAATGCAAACTGCATTTGCCCTTGCCTCTCTCCTCTCCCCATGCTCCGTCTAAATTAAGGTTGTAAGGTCCTTGGTGCAAAGCAGCTCTCTGTTTCATGTATTACCGTATTTTTCGCTCTATAACACGCACCTGACCATAACACGCACATCGTTTTTAGAGGAGGAAAACAAGGGAAAAAATATTCTGAATGAAACAGTGGACGTATCATTTTTGTGATTCATGCTGTGGCCACAGACATGTGATCTGATGGTGAATTTGGGGTGACCCAATGCAAAAATCCTGAGAATCCCTGTGGATCCATGCTTTGTAACCACGTTTTTGCACCATTGCAGCCCCAGGCAACAGTGGGTGCGTGATTTTTTTTGGGGGGGGGACAGGCTGTAGCCATGGACATGCTATGTGCTCTGATGGTGAATTTTGGCTGACCCAATGCAAAGATCCTGAGGATCCCTGTGGATCCATGCTTTGTAACCACGTTTTTGCACCATTGCAGCCCCAGGCAACAATGGGTGTGTGATTTTTTTTGGGGGGGACAGGCTGTAGCCATGGACATGCTGTGTGCTCTGATGGTGAATTTGGGGTGACCCAATGCAAAAATCCTGAGAATCCATGTGGATCCATGCTTTGTAACCACATTTTAAGTGGGGAGGGAAGGAAAAACACAGAAGGCTAAGAATGCAGGAGAGGGCTATAACGTGAGGAAAGGAAGGCAAAAGTTTTCCCCCACCCACCCACACAAGCCAGCCACTGTTTAAGGATTTCATCCTTTTAAATGGAAGAAAGCATATTTGAATGCTGTGTGTCTCCAAAAACAAAAAGCAGGAAGTCAAATCAGAATTTTAAGCCGAACCTGTAATCTCTCTTCCCTTCACAAACATTGTTCCCTCCGGAGCAGGGACAGGATAGAGCAACGCTCTGCTTTCCTCTCTACTTGCCTGGAGGGGAGGGGCTTTCCCTGCTCTTTGTTCCGTTTGAGCAAACACAGCAACGAAACAGAGCAGGGTGGGCAGTAAGACCCTGAGGCAGAATGCAGGGAAGCTGCCACTTCCTCTCTTCAGGCTTCCCTTCTCCCTGAAGCGCGGTTTGATTTTTGCCTTATTTTTCGGCTACAGGGACCACACATTCGCTGCATAACACGCACAGACATTTCCCCTTCCTTTTTAGGAGAAAAAATCTGCGTGTTATAGAGCGAAAAATACGGTAACTATGCAAAGCACCTTTATACTGATGACACTCTTTAGATAGTCTTAATAATGGTTTTGTGTGTCTGGTATCTGCCTCCAGCACTGCTATAAGCTGGGATTATTGTTGAAGTAAAAGACTTCAGTGCAGCTCCTCATTTCCTTCATCCTGCATTTCAACCTAGCATAAGCGAAAGATGACAGTAGAGGAATCAGGAGAGAGGCAGACGCACTTGTGAGAAGTGAGGAGACTCCTGCTCCCTTCTCCACAAATCTAGAAAGACCAGCCATTGCCTTCTTTGATGGCGGCTGCCACTGCTTCCTCCCTCTAAGATGGTTGGGATTCAAGACTTGTAGTGTACAAAGGATTTCATGGAGGTTCGTTGTTTTCAAGCACTTTTTGAAAATGACATTGGTCTTTTTGTAAAAGAAAAGGAAAGCTTATGTACACATTTTCTTTCTTTCTAAAGGGGTGGCTCTTTTTATATTCGTGGCTATGAACCCATCTTGGCCATCTTGCTGTTTTCCTGTGCTTTGGCACTTCATTCCAGGCAGGTGGATTTGAAGCTACGTCTCGACTACCTCTGGGCTATGCAGGCAAGGAAACATTTTGCCTTTCTAAAGCACAATGTCAAGCTCCTCTTTTCTGTTGCCTCTTATTGTATACAAGGCTTTAAAAACCATTTAATTTAGCAAGAATGGGTGTGGAAATGTGGCAATAAACATAGACTGTACCTGCGTGAGTAGTTGCATGCCAGCCCCAAGTTATCTTCCCAGGTAGCTTAGCTTTGCCTTCCTTTCCCTCTCGCTCCCGCCATTTGAGAGCCTGACCTCCGCCAGCAGCCTCAGCTCCAGCCGGGCCTCCCAGCTCCTTTCTCCCCCACAGGCCTAGTCAGTTGCCCTCCAGGCTGTCAAGAGGGGATTTGTTTTGATTAGGTTTCCATGAATGTTGGTCTTCTGCTTCGTCAAGTCTTGCACTCGCACTTTGTGTCATTTCCAAACAGTAACTGTGCTGGTTTTTGCTCACCTGCGAGTGACCACTTTTATTCTTGATCCTTTGTTTCCAATCCTATTCAACATAGTTGGTTTTGCCCATTTACTCAGTATGACACACTTTCATTGCTGAATATGCAAATAAGCCTTAGGTGATTGTAAAGATGCTACTGCCTCCCTTTAATGAAGCAAAGCAGTTATTGGGTCCTGGCAGCAGATTTTTAAGTACCAGAGGCTGGGTGGGTGCCTAGGATCCTCCCCACAAATCACCATAAGAGAGGAACATGGTGCTGCCCTTCATTTTGTGATTTTTGGTGGTGGGGGAGAGGAAGGCTGGACCCCCAGCTTCAAGCGGTGCCAGCAGGCGCATTTTGCGGCCTTCTTGGAGATCTCAGAGAAGGCACGGCTTGAAGCTGGGGGTCCAGCCTTCCTCTCCCCCACCACCAAAAATCACAAAATGAAAGGCAGCACTAATCAATAAAAATTCAAGGATGTTTTTTAAAAAGAAGTACTGGTTTTCAAAAACCAGAATATTCATATTTTCAGATTGAGAGTGGGTCCTCTTTCTTGTATCTGATCCCACAGCCTGTGAGCTGTGAATGCCACACCTCCCTAGCGCAGGAGTCAGCTTTTGGCAGCCTGCCAAGTGAGGTTTCACTTTTGCTGCTGAGCATCTGGATTTTGTATTTAATTTTTTAAAATAAAAAAACATTTCACATTACCTCCAATAATGCTCTCCGCCCCCCCATAAAGGAAGGCGAAAGTAACATTTGCATCTCTGGAAACTGAGCAGGAAGAATAAGAGCAAACTATAAACAAACAAAATGTCAAGAACATCTATGGGATGGAAGACTAAGGCCTTAGCCTAGAATACAAATAAGCAACATTCTTATTTATCTAACCCTGTGGTGCACATTTTGATTCTGCCTGAGACCTCCTGTCTAACTGAAAGCTTATTTCAAAAGTAAATGATGAGGGCAGAAATAAATATTTAAGGGATCTTCATTTCTAGTTTGTAAAATGCTGAAGTGTTGAAAAAGTTTGGCACAATATGCTAAGCAATGTAGCTTTGCAGTTAAAACAACAACCGTGTCATTCTATTTTAAATGATGACTTTGTAAAGTAGAATGTGGTCCTTTTGTAAAATTGTTTTTCCCCACAACCCAAAAGTTACAGGAAAAAGGGAGGAGGAAGATGTTTGTTGGATAGTGCCCTATGCAGGGCTTGGGATGATGGGATGCAGCGATAGGGTTGAAAGCAAGGGATCAACTAACATAATATGGGGAAGTGGTTTCTGCCACAGCTCATGGCTACTCTCCTTTCTGCTGCCCAGTTGGGAAGCCAGTGATGGTGAAGTGAGATTCAGGGAAACATGGAAGCCTTCTTAAAAAGATATTGTGAAGAGTTCCAAAAGCATCTCTCCAAACTAAGTGCATGGGAAGTCAAATGCCAAAGTCACAGAATCATAGAATCATAGAGTTGGAATAGACCACAAGGGCCATCAAGTCCAACCCCCTGCCAAGCAGGAAACACCATCAGAGCACTCCTGACATATGGTTGTCAAGCCTCTGCTTAAACACCTCCAAAAAAGGAGACTCGACCACACTCAAATTCCACTGTCAAACAGCTCTTACTGTCAGGAAGTTCTTCCTAATGTTTAGGTGGAATCTTCTTTCTTGTAGTTTGGATCCATTGCTCCGTGTCCGCTTCTCTGGAGCAGCAGAAAACAACCTTTCTCCCTCCTCTATATGACATCCTTTTATATATTTGAACATGGCTATCATATCACCCCTTAATCTCCTCTTCTCCAGGCTAAACATGCCCAGCTCCCTTAGCTATTCCTCATAAGGCATCGTTTCCAGGCCTTTGACCATTTTGGTTGCCCTCCTCTGGACACGTTCCAGTTTGTCAGTGTCCTTCTTGAACTGTGGTGCCCAGAACTGGACACAGTACTCCAGGTGAGGTCTGACCAGAGCAGAATACAGTGGCACTATTACTTCCCTTGATCTAGATGCTATACTCCTATTGATGCAGCCCAGAGTTGCATTGGCTTTTTTAGCTGCCGCGTCACACTGTTGGCTCATGTCAAGTTTGTGGTCAACCAAGACTCCTAGTCAATTTAATGTGAACAAGTGTATTGCAGCGATGTTTGCCAGGACAATAAAATCTTAATTTCACATGTGCTCATGGACTAGCAGTAACAGACCTGTTTTCGTATTCCTAGGTGGGCTCCCAGAGAGGAGAGGATCTTGAAGTCTCTACTCCTCTTCCGTGTGTATTTCAGTGCCAACAAAATGGAAGAAAGACTTGCACCAAATAGAATCAGAATCATGGAATTGTAGAATTGGAAGGGACCTGAGGACCATTCTAGTCCAACCCCCTGCAATGCAGGAATGCTCCCCACAGTCGCCCTGGAGACCACTGTGAACCACCAACCACCAACCTTCTGGTCCACTGTTCCAGTTGCAGGAGAATCAAACAAGTGACTGGTTTCCCACAGGCCAGTCACTATGAGAACAGCATGCCAGAGTAGATGAGCCATTGGCCTTCTTATATGATTCTGATTCTTCTTATATCCTTACAGTTTGATCTATGAAGAATAAAGATTTAGGAACATACCCAAATCTATTCCAACATCCCTTTGCACAACAGAATTTTCTGTTCCACCACAACAGGTTTATTTTGCACAAGTCTTTCTTCCATTTGGTTGATTAATTATTGTGGTTAGTGAAGAAAGGGCATTACGGTGAGCACTGGTTTGGGCCTTGGCTTAGCACAGCATGGGAGAAGAAAAAGCTGGAGAGAAGCGGAGCAGCATCTCACTCCTCGCTTGGGAGCTGACAAATTTACAGGGTCCCAGTAACCTATCATTTGACTTAGTAAGTTGTGTGACCCAGATCACTCTCTCCAGTGGTATTTTCTCTCTACCAAGTATGTTCTGCAGTTTTTATTATTTAAAGCACATTTTATTTTCACAGGCGGAAGAAGAGAGAGATGATATGGAAAGAGTGAAACTGGATAACAAAAGAATTCTCTTCAATCTTTTGCCAGCACATGTTGCACAGCATTTTCTCATGTCTAATCCAAGGAACATGGTAAGGAATATGAGTTTTCAGGGTTGTTTCCTCCAACAAACCACAATAGATTGAAAGCACAAATCAGATCAAAATTAAACTTTTAAAATATATTAATAACAGCAAAGGGAAAACTGCAGATAAATTCCTGGGAAAATAAAGAGGAATCATACAGAAACCATGCCCAAAGCATACTGAAACAGGGTAAGACACACAACAAAGATGGGTGGATGCATGGCATGGATATCCGAAGGCAGGGTTACTGGGTGCCACACAGAGAAGGCCCTGATGCTGTTCCCACCAGCCATGCGGAGACACACATGAGGCGTCTGATTACTTCAGTGGATGAGTAGAATCCTATTAGAGACATCCCTTGAGGGTTCCTGGTCACAAACTGTTCAGTGCTTTAAAAGTGATGACCAACTCTTCAAATTGCAGCCCCAAACTACCTATCTGTCAGTGCTGCTGACATTATTAAACCTTTTTTTAAATCTGCAGTAAAACTCAGGGTCTAAGCTGCATTCTTTGTGAGAAAGCCAGTATACCTGTAGTCTGTCTGGAGTTGATCTTGGAATGAGGAGAGCTGGGTTCACATCTGCTCTACCATGAAGCTCACAGCATGGTCTGGGCAAATCATCATGTCTCAGCCTATCTAGCCAACTTCACAGTCGTAAAGACAATATAAAGTGGGATTTACCACCCTCCCCTCTTTGGAGGAAAATCAGCTTATAGATGTGCTGAATAATAATACTTAAAACGTGGCTTTGTGAAGATCCCAATCTCATGTCGGATGTGGGTTGTTGTAGTCATGAAAGAATAATATTCCACCCCGATTAAAGCAAGTCAGAACATACACAATGTATTTAAATATACAGTATTTGCTTGTTGGTTTTATTTTTATCCTGCTCCAAAACAGAGGCAGATTATACAAATCATTTGCTGCCTTGACTCCAATGGGAGGAGGAGCAGGATACACATTTAATAATTAATTATAAAATTTAGTGATGGGCAATTTATTTCCTTCAATTTATATCCTGCCTTTCTTCCATCATGGAACCTAAAACAGTATACATATGATTCCCAAGCAGTCAGCCATCTGGGCCACCGACCATTGCCAGAGTTGCTTAGTTTTCAGACCATACCCTGGGATGAAGGATACAACCCCATGATTTCCAGAGGAAAATGTCAGTATATGGTCAATGTCTTAAAGTTACAAGGAGCCACAAAGGAGGCCTTGCATGCGCCTTCATTCTTCAAAGAAGTCTACTCTGACCCCCTTGTGCATTAGGGGACAGAGGAAGGGTGAGAACAGAATCAATATGGGCAAGCCTGCTCCCCTCAGTAATTTGAGCACCCTGGCTCAAAGTCTTTCAACATCCTTTTTTTCACAACAACCTTAAAGTTGTTGCTGACAATGTTGTCTTGAATTGGACTTCTTCCAGTCTAAAGATAAAGGTAAACAGGGTGAGCTTCCCAGCTTCTGCCAACTTAGCTGTTTGAAAGCATACCAGTGCAAGTTGATAAATAGGTACCTCTGAGGCAGGAAGGTAAATGGCATTTCCATGTGCTCTGGTTTCCGTCACAGTCCTCCATGCACCAGTAGCGGTTTAGTCCTGCTGGCCATATGACCCAGAAAGCTGTCTGTGAACAAACCCTGGCTCCCTTGTCTTGAAAGCGAGATGAGCATCGCACCCCATAGTCGCCTTTGACTGGACTTAACCATCCAGAGGTCCTTTACCTTTTACCTTACCTGATCCAGTCTAATTTAGTTACACTGGTCCCATTGAAATAGATGTGAAAAGTTATTATGATTAAATTAAATTCATTGGAAACTAAGTGCTTATTCAGGCTGGATCCAAGTTTTAGCTTGCTATAACAGAAAATATAATTTGAAAATTTCAGGACCTATATTACCAGTCCTATTCACAAGTGGGAGTGATGTTTGCTTCCATCCCAAATTTCAACGATTTTTACATTGAACTGGATGGCAATAACATGGGAGTTGAATGTTTACGCCTCTTAAATGAAATTATTGCAGATTTTGATGAGGTAAGCATTCTTTCATTCAGTCTGCCTTTTCAGGAATATTTTTGTAAGGTCATCATCATGTTGAGAAGGTCACACTCTTAAAATTATCACACAGTTTGCATTTCATTCTAATTGCGTTGGCATTACCAAGTGATCCAGGCAAAAAGTGAAATGTTCCTAGTTTTATCAAGACAGAAAATTATTCAGAATTAGGCCAAACATTGACTATCATCTTAGCTTCTGATTGAAGGGACATCCGTTGATCCCCCTGACCCACTGGGGACCCGTTCCTCCAGCCAAGCCTCCCCAGTGATTCAGTAGCTGACCACGTCAGAGAGAGATCACACCATGTACCATTTTTTATTTCATACTGTCCCGAACACTGCTTTGGCTGTACTCAAGCTGTAATCTTTTATCCGCCTGCCAAAGTGTTCCTCCCTCTTAGTGCAAATTGGTATCTCCCAGAATAGTGCAGGATCCAGCCAGGGAGAAACACCACTACAACACTCTGGCAAGGAGGAATTTGGGTTTATACAGCATGGCAGGTCAGATATTCTTTGCTGCAGTTATTAAACTGTTTCTACATCCCCCCTGGCTTCCTTGTAGCAAGCTGGTAAAGCAAAAGTTGGTAAGATTAATTGTGCAGTAAAAAATAACAAATTCTTACAATTTAGGCCTATAGCAAATCACATCAGGATTTTTGAAAATCCTATCAGGTATCTTGAAAATGACCAAGTGTCTCATTTTGAGCTCACTTAAGTCCTTAGGAAATTGGTTGTAAATGTGAGATAGCACAAATGCTTGGAAATGATAAGAGGAATATGCCTGCACAAAACTCTTCTTTCTTGCCTAAAATATTATGTAATGTTTAACAGTTTTATGTTTTAAACAAAGCTTATGGACAAAGAATATTATAAGGACATTGAAAAAATCAAGACGATTGGCAGCACATACATGGCAGCCGTGGGACTTGTACCAACTACTGGCACCAAGGTAATGTGTTTTTACTTCTTTCTTAATGCCTTCTCTAAGCGTTTTCACAAATGATGCTAAGAATGCTATTAGAACTCATTTAGGCTGGTATACTTTTATCCTAATGGATTGCTCAGATTTAGGAAACAGGAAGCAAGGCAGGAAGCCTTTCTTGGAGAATTCCCAGGTCTGTTTGGCCTGTGGATTTTTCAAGCAAACTTATCAGAGACCTGTTCCAGTTCAGGAGGCTACAAGATTTCCCCTAAGAACCCCCTGAGGTTTTATATGGTGCTGCTGCTTTCCAAAGGAAATGAGGGCAATGGCCTGGTCCTAGTGCACAGTGTTCAGATAGACTCAGATCAGCTTCTTCCACCCTGAATATTTGATAGTCCCCTTCCAAAAGTTGGCCAAACCCTTCAGATGCCAGCCAGAAAAGAGAGGAGAAGAAGAGGAGGAGGAGGAGGAGTTTGGATTTGATATTCCGCTTTATCACTACCCAAAGGAGTCGCAAAGCGGCTAACATTCTCCTTTCCCTTCCTCCCCCACAACAAACCCTCTGTGAGGTGAGTGGGGCTGAGAGACTTCAGAGATGTGTGACTAGCCTAAGGTCACCCAGCAGCTGCAGGTGGAGGAGCGGAGACGCCAACCCGGTTCACCAGATTATGAGACTACTGCTCTTAACCACTACACCACACTGTCCTGAACTATTTGATACCTTTCCCAGTACATATCCTCAAAATCCTTCCCTTTGTTCCCTTTGAGGATTTGGGGGTTCTGAATGAATAGTGTATTTTTTCAGTGGTACCGCTAATATTGGAAACCCATGAACTCCTTGAGAGTAATAATATCATTAAATGGTGAAAATAAACACAACTCCACAAATGTAACACCTAACAAGCTGTTAAGCTCCATTTGGAATGCATCTCACTTAATCTTATGATTGCGGGGTATCATTAATAGATATCCTCACAAGAGGATCTAGCCATGAGGCCTGTGTACTCTCTGCAGTGCGGGGAGGGGGGGGGGGGAAATCCAGCCGACAGGAGTCCTCATTTGGCATGTGAGGCCATTTCCCCAAAACCATGCCCATATGTGGCATACAGTGGCATGTTCATTCTGAGGTGCATTTCCAAGCCTGTTGCGATAGAAACTATTTGGAAATGCAGTTCAAAAGCAATGTCTCTCAGTGCCCATCAGCATTTTGAAGTGCATTTCCATGCAGTTTCTATTGCAACTGTGTGGATGTGCATTTCCAAGGTGTTGTCTCTCACTTCCCATCAGATGCTGAGGAAGAGCCTTCAATGTGCATTTCCATGCAGTTTCTGCTGTAAATGCCCCTCAAAGTGTTTGAACAGACACCTCTAGGAAGCCCACAAACAAAGTATGTTAGCAATAATCTTCTCCTGCTGTTGCCTTCTCCATTTTATGTATTTTATAAAATGTATACACAGTTTGATTATTAAAAAAACCCAACCCACTCTACAAAAAGGATAAAACAACAAAATTAATCAATAAGAGCAATCATAATTTAAGATCTTCAAAAAGCTGAAATAACAATAAGCTGAAACAATAAACTGATCTCAGTAGGCAGGGAGTTCCAAGGTGCCGGGGTCACCAGACTGAAGGGGTATTATGGGGCACCTGCAGCAGCACTGATTCCTCCAGTCAAAACGGTTGAGTGGGCCCCTGTGGGGTGAGGCAGCCTAGCTGTTGGTAGACCAGTCTTCTATGTGTGGGGCAGACAGGGTGTGTCTCATTCCTCCTTAAAGCCCTCTGGGCCCATGGCCACCAGCCTTATCCACAGTGGGGCAGGTCTTGTGGAACAGCTGCCCTCAGGAAGGGGTTCTCAAGTCATCTGGAGGTCTCAGAGAAAATGTTGTTAAGACAGACTCTTTGTATGATTTTTCTAAAATAATAATGTGCTTCTTGTTTATTTGTTTGTTTGTTTTAAAATGTGCTTTTAACTTAATAGCTTATTGTGTTTGAAGCCACTTGATTTCACTTCAGAGAAAGACAGGGAAAGCACATGAAGAAATAAATAATGTCTAATCTTTTTTTAAAAAAAAATCTAGGCAAAGAAATCAATTTATTCCCATCTCAGTACACTGGCTGATTTTGCAATAGAAATGTTTGATGTTCTTGATGAAATCAACTATCAGTCTTACAATGACTTCGTTCTTCGGGTTGGTAAGTCATACTTTTCAGGAATTAGGGGTTGACTGGTTGGTTTTGTAGCATGCCCTCGATGATGTATTAGTAGTGAATTTATACTGGACCATCCACACTCACTGTTGCTGTATTTGTTGTTCTGCAATGCTTCCCCTCTTTTTGAGCATTATTGCTATCTGAAGGGGCATTCTTGCACTTTAGCACAGCAAAAGCAGGCCAAAAAATAATTGTGGTATGAAAAGTGACAGGACATAAATGTACTTCTGACAAAGCAGTATGGCCACCCTGAAACTTTTACAGGCGCAAATGGTATTGAAAGAGTGATTTCATATTAATCATAATGAATACGCAATAAAAATGATGTCTGGAGGGGCCCTAATTCTATATGGCTGCTGTTGCTGGGGCTGATGCCAGAATTCATGGCAGATTTGTACAAACAGAAGAACTTCTGAAATAATATTGAAGTGTTATAGCAGCATGATCTAAACTATGTTCTTCTGCGTGTCTAAACACCTGGGAAACAATTCTACACAGCTTTGCCTGTGAATGAGTTTATAAATCTGTAAAATAAACAAGCTACTCATAATTTAATTGGAAACAAGGAAGGGAAAATTAGAAGAAAATCACTTCTCAGAACAGGAATTTCAGACTTAGTCACATGGCTGGGACAAGGATCCAGAGATAGGCAGAAGCTCGCAAGCAGCAAAGAAAGGGGCATCCACTTAGAGAATCTTAAAAACATTAAGCAGTTCAGAACTGATTTTCAATAAACAAATTCCCTAGATGGTCTCTTATTAAATGCTTTGAAGACCTGGCTTTTTAAGATATTAGGTTCTCATTAAAGAAGCACCTGACTTGAATCCGGTCTCATATCATTTCCCTACATCTGCTGCTGCCACCACCCTCTGTTAGTCACATGACAAAGCCATTCACAAAGGGATCTCCAACGCAGCAAAGACAGTTGCTAGATGGGGGAGAAGCCGTGGTCTGGCCTCCCTCTGCTGCTTATCGGCCAGCAGGGAGGGGGTGAGGCAGCAGTGAGGTCAGCCCGCCCCCCATGCAGACACACCAGAAGGATCTTCCCAAGTGGGAGAATAGGGGCATTCAATGACTTTTCAAAAGTGTTGGTGGGAAGGGGTTATTGGTCTGCTATGCGGGGGTTGTGTCGTGTATTATGTGTTTTGTGTTTCCATTTTGGTTTTTTATGTTGTGAACTGCCCTGTGATCTTCAGAAGGGCAGTACACAAATTTATATTATAATAATTATAACAACAACAACAACAACAACAACAACAAATGTGACATGAATTGTCATTCACAAGTTACAAGAAATGAGATTCTTACAAAGCATCAGGAAGAACTTTCTGATGGTAAGGGCTGTTAAACAGTGGAACAGACTCCCACAAGAGGTGGTGGACTCTCCTCCCTTGGAGGCTTTGAAGCAGAGGTTGAGTGGCCATCTGTCATGGATGCTTCAGTTGAGATTCCTGATTGCAGAGGGTTAGACTAGAGGACTCTCAGGGTCTCTTCCAACTCTACAATGCTATGATTCCACCTTTAGCTATCAAAGTGACAGCTTAATTGTGTGAATAAATGATTTGTGGTACATATCAAAATATGTATAGTAATTTACAGTATCAAATGATGTCTGTGTCTGTCCCAGAATCTATGGCCAAGGTCCTGGAAGATGTGAAATAATAGCAAAGAAAAATGCCTGTGAGCATGTGCCATTTCATTTACCCTCTCCAGCAAATAAGGTTCTGTCTACTTAGGAGTAAGTAGCTCAGCTTCCAGGCTGATGGTTTATCTTCTAAGAAATCTTGAGCCTTAGCACATCTTACGGTATTTTTAAAAAAACCAAAACTGTAGGAAAGGGAAGTGTATAAATGAGGAACATTCTGTTTAGCATCTGCTATGCTTTTTAGATATATGAAATAGATATTGGAGCAAACATTAAATAAAGGAATGGCCACTGTTCCCATTTCAGGTATTAACGTGGGCCCTGTAGTGGCTGGGGTCATTGGTGCTAGAAGGCCGCAGTATGATATCTGGGGTAACACTGTAAATGTTGCCAGTAGAATGGATAGTACTGGAGTGCAAGGTAAAATTCAGGTGAGTGTTTTCATCATCCTTCAAATCTACATCAGTCTATATGGAAGAGCTAAACAGTGGCTTGCTATTCAGGCTACTTGTGAGGTTCCACCTACTGCATTTGAACGGCTTCCTGCATGTGCCAGATAAATATATCTGTACAGTGGTACCTCGGGTTACATACGCTTCAGGTTTCATACGCTTCAGGTTACAGACTCTGCTAACCCAGAAATAATACCTCGGGTTAAGAACTTTGCTTCAGGATGAGAACAGAAATCACGTGGCGGCGGCGTAGCAGCAGCAGCAGCGGGAGGCCCCATTAGCTAAAGTGGTTAAGAACAGTTTCAGGTTAAGAACGGACCTCCAGAACGAATTAAGTACGTAGCAAGAGGTACCACTGTACTAGAACAATGGCACCAGCTCTTCTTGAGAGGAAGACAGCTTTGGCCCTAACTGCAAAAATGTCCCCAAGTGCTGGGTTGGAACTAAACAGGCTTCTTTCCACCAGCTGATTGAAGGCATCAGAATTAAGCCACCTCTTTGCACAGCTCCACCCCCTAATATGCATAGTCCCATCTAGGGTTACATCTACATAGTCTACATGCATAGTCTACATCTAGGGTTATGCTTTTTTAAATGCATATCAGAGAACAGTGCATTAATAAAAGCAACCATTAGAAACAAAATATATTGTCATGGACAGGTTGGACATGAATTGGACATTGGACAGGTTGGACATGGTGGGAGGAACTGGCTGAAGAACCCCCAAGGGAAGAAGGCTCAGAGCCAGGAGGTTGGTAGTGGGACAACAGTGAGTGGTCAGAGGGAGAAGAGCCTGGGAGGAGGAGGTTGCAGAAGCTGAAGAGGTAACAGGGTTTAGTGAGCGGGAGGAGTCTGTGGCAGAGAGAAGTCCAGACTCAGAGGCAAAAGCTGAAGCAGAAGAGTGGAAGGAGGGAGGCCAAGAGGCAGAGAGGAGTCAGGCTGGTGAAGAGTCTCCCATTCCCTGCTGCAACAAGCTCCCCTTCCCCTTGACTCACAGAACCAGGAGAGGGATGAAATGGGAGGAGCAAAGACTGGCTGCATGCAGGCATGGTCTCTGATTGCTTTCAGGAAGCCCTGGATAGGAGGAGGCTGTGGGGAGGTGGGGGCATTTCATCTCAGCCACTGATTTCATGGAGTAGGGCCTACAGGGCATGAGCTGCTGTGCTCATTATGCCTGAAACATAGTCAAGTCTGTGAAGATCATGTTTCACTAATAACGAGCTAACTCCAGCTTTGAACTGTGTGATTTACTGACCAGCTTGCTCTGTTATACTACAGCTAGCAGGAGCAGAAAATAATTCTCTATTACCACCAAAGCAAAGGTGCGAGGGCGTTCTTTCCCCTGTAGGCAGCCGTCTTTCTTTACCCAAGAATGCCTCTGGGAAAAGCACATCCTCCTGCAGCATCATTAGCCAGGAAGCAGAGTGTCTTGCCATCACTAGGAGCAATAGGAAAGCTTTTTATTCAAAGTAAAAATGATGAGGGAAGCATCTTGGTCACCTTTCATAAAGTAAGTTAAGCCCCCCCCCCCCGAGAGAGAGAGAGAGAATCACCCCAATCTTTGTTGGCCTTCTTCCTACCTCAAAAAAACATCTGGGCCAAAAGGTTCAGTGCAGCGTAGTCTTATATGTCACAAATGATTTTTGTTCCTTTTATTCACAGGTTACAGAAGAAGTCCAGAGGATACTAAGGAGGTGCAGTTATGACTTTGTATGTCGGGGTAAAGTCAGTGTCAAAGGCAAAGGTGAAATGCTGACCTATTTCCTAGAAGGAAAGGCCAATGGAAGCAATTCGCTAACGCGGTCATTAAACTTAGAGCGGAAAATGTACCCTTATGGGCGAGCAAACATTCAGACTAAACTGGGCACCAGTTGCCCATCTGTGTCCTCATCTCCCAGCCTTTCAGCAAATGCCGTTGCTGGGACACTTCAAGCCCCGTCCACCCACACCAATCTGACGCTGCACTATCTTCCCTCTGTGCCAGCCATAAAAGAGGCATGAGAACCATGAAGATTTTGGCTGGGCCATTGCAGTGATCGCAGAGAGCAGAGGTCACCTGGATTTTCACAAGGAAGCTGAAGACTACAGGATTTGGTGTCAACTAAGATGTCTACAATCCAACCAAAGAGAACCTGGGAACACCGTATATGGAGTTGTGGATCAAATAAGGGCTAGCAATTCTGTTAAGAAAAGTCTACTGCTGATTTTCTGAAGAAAAGGAAATTTTTATCAGCAAATCTAAAGGGTAAATGAATTAACAGAAAAAGTCATGGTGAGACTGGCTGTGTGTGTGTGTGTGTGTGAGAGAGAGAGAGAGAGAGAGAGAGAGAGAGAGAGAGAGAAAGAAAGAAAGAAAGAAAGAAAGAAAGAAAGAAAGAAATTGACAATTTTTGGCAAAGCCTGTCATTGGTGACTGTCGGTATTCATTCAGAAAACTATAAAAGCAATGCTGGAAATAATAGTGGCACAACACAGTTGAGAGAGAAGGGTGATGTGTGTAGATACATGTATCTAATGCACACATCTATATATATATATTTCCTATATAAAAATGGGAGAGGTTTATAGTTATAGAAAATTGACGTCCTGCAATGGCAAAGAGGGAGGATGCTCTTATAATCATAGCCAATGTGGTTGCCTCTAAAATGTCTGTAGCTGATGTTTGAGGGAGGGCGTGTAAGGGCAAATGAGACATATCTGAGGTTTAAGGAAGCAGTGTAGAGTCCCTTCACACAACATTGGGGGGGGGACAAGAAATTTTTGGCAATGTCTTTAATATAGGAAGTAGCAAGTCCTCAGGTAAACAAATGTAGTTCTTTAAAAAAAATGTGTTTTTTCAAATATTTAACAATGAGTCTTTGAT
This sequence comes from Podarcis liolepis, assembly GCF_965112155.1. Lineage (NCBI taxonomy): Eukaryota > Metazoa > Chordata > Lepidosauria > Squamata > Lacertidae > Podarcis > Podarcis liolepis. Next base: position 59,957,583 of record NC_139563.1, on the reverse strand, counting down.
GAGGCTGAAGGTCGATTCACTGGAATCTATTGTAATAAATCAGAATCTAGCTTTGTAAGACTTCATTCTCACTCTAGAGAAGCAGCTGCTGCACTCTTAAGAGGTGGTCTGTGTGATTGGAGCTTCCATGTGATTTCTGGGCTAAGCCTAACTTGCCTCTGGATAAATGCTGCAAAGTGGCAGGCATAGGAATGCCAAGAGAGCATTAAGGTAGGATTTATGCCTTTTCAGCAGGTCAAACAGCTGGCCATTTGTCTGTATAGTCTTTTATTAGAAGCATTTGCCAACATATGCATTTAGGTGATTCAGTTCCACTGAATAGGAGAATTCTGCTCATGAACAGAACTTGTTCCATTCATGAAATGGAACATTTGGATCTCTCCATATTGTTTGATGCCAGAGTTTTGCAGAACTCTGTTTCTGCCAAGGGTTCTTCTCACCTGCCATTTGGAGATTCTCACTGGCAAACTTAGAGTGGAGACTTCATTTGTTTGTTTTCTAGATCAGATGTTTAACCTGATATTTTCATAGGGTGACTCAATAATGTACCAGCACATCTTTTTGCACAATATTGATTCGGGTGTCTCAAATGGAAGTAATATCTTTTCATAATAACATTGCAAATTTGACCTATTTGGGGAAATGTTAGCCCACATGGTGGGCTGTGTATGTTTGTGTGTTGCACATGGATGCATACTTTACCCATTTTCTGATCTCATGAGTATTAATTCATGCCATTGTATGCAGCTCACCTGGGAAGCCCTATTAATACGAGTGGGATTTGCACAAGAGCAAACGTTCTCCTTTGTAGCTCACCCCCATGGTTGGCCCGTTTTGGCACTTGCTCTTCAGTAAGATGGTTGCAGTAGATCAAATACCATCAGGAAGTGCAAGGTCTGGGAGCCCAGGAACCAGCTTCCCTGCTAAAGTGTGACTAGAGAGTGATTTGGAAACAGCAAGGGGAAGGGGGCTCAACCCTTACCTTTCCCAGTGCCCTTTCTCCTGAGCCAGCTTTCCCTTGCTAGAGTCCGTTTTCCCCAGCGGACAACCTGGGAAGGAGAATATCCAGAGGTTTGTTGTTTATGTTTCCTCCTTCCCGTAAACTGCATTTGTCTTAATCCGCATCAGCATTACTTACATCAGAACTATAGTCTGGTTGGAAACAACTACCACTTTCTTTTCTTACTGTGAGGAAATGCCTCGTGTTGTAGTTTGGCACATCTCAAGAACAGCTACATGAAACAACCTTTGGGAAGCTTTCTTAATTGACTTTTAGTGAGTTCTTTCTTGTATGCACAGGAAGTTGGAAGCAACAGTGTGCTAAAACCAGTAGAATTTTATCTAAAGCTGCTAAAAGATGCTGGAGAGCTTAGTGCAATAATTTGGTGTCTCAAAATAGTCTAGGGGCACCACCAAACTGCTCTCTTGCCTGGTTTCCATTCATTTCATTGGAGCTTTTCCAGAAGTTCTTGGTGAATCCACAGCTTGTGCCCACTTTTAGAACAGTCATTTCAGTGTGGTGATCATCTTGTTCATCTTAATTTCAAAATGTATACATCACTATTGCTAGCACAAACAGGCTTCTGAAGTGGCTTATGATAACAATTGGATAGGATTTATAATCTGCTTTAGGTCAAGAGAAAGACTTACACCTGTTTCATTAAGCTCTAAGACAAGGGGGTAAATCTCTGGTCCCCCAGATGCTGGTGAACTGCAACTGACCTCGTCGCTGGCCATTGACTAGGCTGGCTCAGGGGAGTCCAGCAACATCTGGAAAACTCTATGTTCCACATCCGGGATCTAGGACATGACAACTTTTACCAGGGGGTTAATAGGAACATCTGTTGTCAAATAAAGTCTTAGTTCCATTGAGCCAATATCACACCTCTGACATGATTTAAAACTGTTATATGGTGGATTTGGGGGAGCAAACATTTTCGCTTCAAAAAAGGTTAATTCCCCCCTCCAATGTTTCCCTTTCTCCCCAGTTTGGAAAAAAAAATTCCCCTTGGGTCAAAAATGGGGGGGGGGATTTTTTATGGGGGAAGTGTAGAATTTCTCATTGATAGTGCAGGGGAAGAGGATAGTAATTCAGAGCAGCCAAGACACTGCAGATCAGAGGCAACAGAAGACAGACCCTGTCTATACAGTATATGTCTTTACACACCAATGCTAGAAGCCTCCCAGCCAAGATGTTCTTAAGAGGATGGAATTAATATAGTGGGTGAGAACCAGTAGAACATGGCTCTCTCTCTGGATATGAGCTCCCTAGGATGTGCAGGAGGTGGTGTTGCTCAGTCCTTCAAAGAGAACATGAAGTCCAGCAAGGGGTAGGAAATGTTGTGGCGAGTCTTCCACTACTTTCACGTAGGTGGGGCATTCATGTGTTCCAGTCACAGCAAAGCAGTGACATTCCCCATGGAAATGAAATGAACATGACTTGCTCATAACACTCTCATTGTTGTGTTTCTGGTCCCTATCCAGCAAAGGTAAAGAATTTAGAGCATTGCTTGACTTCATTCTTCACTACATACCGTATTTTTTGCACCATAACACTCACTTTTTTCCTCCTAGAAAGTAAGGGGAAATGTCTGTGCGTGTTATGGAGGAAATGCCTACGGGTGGCATGCCTACGGATTTTCCTCCTCTAAAAACTACGTGCGTGTTATGGTTGGGTGCATGTTATAGAGCGAAAAATACGGTAAACGGTGAACTTACTTGTACTATTTCTTCCTCCATTTGGAGATTTATAACTCGATGAAAGCAGGAAGATGTGGTCCCGGTCCCCCCCCCCCCCCGCCCCCAGTTCAGGGCATGATGCAGAATTATTAAAGGTGAAGAATTCTGGTGCAGGGAACTATACCAATACTTTTTGTTTTGTTAGGAATTTGTGGGTTTAAAGCTTGGCTTTGGGCACATGTCATGGGTGGCATAGAAAACATATCAGCTAGGAAGCTAGACAATAACTTGGTTGCCTCTTCTCAACAAGATCAAAACAGCATCACCAGACTCCACCCAGATACAAATAAGCCCAGTCAAACTACTGAATGGCACTGGCCTAGTGGTGGGGTACCTTTTCTGGTGAGGAGACCCTACCTCCAGTTGTTGGAGGTCCAAAGAGCAGCACTGGCCTGTTTGAAAGTCCTTTTGCAAAACAGCTCCCCATGGAACCTCTGAAAACTAGAGGTTTAAAGAGCAGCATGAGGCTCTTTGCAAAAGGGATTTTGAACAGGCCCACACTGGGCATTGGCTGCATGTACCTGGTCCCAGCAGGAGAACTGAGCAGGATGTAACCAGTTAATCACCAGTGGTTAAATCCTGCTGCTTTGACTACATGTATCAGTTCCCAGCTGGGAAAGTTGTGCTCGCAGCTGACACAGAATCAAGCCCCACCCCCCACACTCATCAGTTGTCATTGCAGCCCCCATCCAAGTGACATCCAAGTGATTGGCAGGTGGGCATGGCTTAATTTTTTAGAGGCTCTGAGGGGGAAAATTGACACCCACCCACGCACCCTTAATGGGTCAAGACTGGCCCATGAGCCAAAAGCTTCCTCGCAAGGTGGCATGAAAATGTTTGCTTCCACCATTTGGCTCATTTCTAATTGAAAATATGACTTTGTGTGTGTGCTTCTCCAGTCCATGTCCTAAGAGAAAGCTTGTAATGCCTCATAAAAGACCTGGTTCTTTCCTACAGTGCATAGATGTGATTCCCATTTTCATGAAGTAAGATCAAATAGATTCATAATGAGAGCAGCCACCTTCATTGGATATGGAATCGTATGAGCAGCTGTTTTAAAATACTGTCATTTGGCAAGCTATTTATTAGGGGTCCATCAATAGCAAGCACAATATTTCACGTGAGTTGCACAATTTTTCTGTTAATAAGGTATTTGTAATAATTAAAAGCCTTTTATTGGAGGTCTTTGGGGAAACTAATTGCAAATGTTCCTGTGGTAACTTTTTTTATTCTTATCTTGGAGATTATGAACAGACATTGAAGTTAAGTACTTGCAAATATTTCAACATTTGAATCAGCCACACATTAAAAAAGAAAATAATTTCAGTGCTGGGGATATTGAGGATTAAGTTTTGATTCCAATGAATTCCAAAATCTGCTGTTTGTCTTACATTTGAATGGTGACTGTAAGCATTAAAGGCAGGTTTGGGTTCACATCTTCTGCCTTGACAATACAGATGAGGAAATAATGTGAGGAAATAGCAGTGTTATTTAAAAAGCCTATGGTGTGTGCCATGCCATCCTTCTCAGGGGCCAGGCTCACACATGAGGTCCTCAAAGATCTTGTGCATGTAATGGAGGAGGGGGTGTGCCTCCCTGCCCCACCGGGTATGGGGAGCCTCATCTGAGCTGATCCACATGTTGGCTCCCTTTGTGCATCGCTTCCATCTTGCCACCTGTTAATAGCACAGATTGCACCTAGGCTTAAGCACTCATGTTGCACATTAATTCATACCTATTAGGTAATCAATCATTATTCTTGTTTAGCTATTCCAAATTAATGGTAAACAAATGGGATCTATACATCTAAGCATATAATATAAAGAGCAAAGACTGATATGACAAACCAGGTCTCCCACAAGAGCCAATAAAATGTGTAAAACATAACCCAAGTGTATAATTACATAATGCCCAGCACCCTTATTCGTGTGGGGTTTGTTTGGGTGTGGGTGTGGGTGTGGGTGTGTGTTATACACTCTTATTCTGCCACCACATAAAAAGAGCCCTGTTCATGTGAATTGGTCCTAAGTACAGTGGTACCTTGGTTCTCAAACTTAATATGTTCCGGAAGTCTGTTCCAAAACCGAAGCGTTCCAAAACCAAGGCACACTTTCCCATAGAAAGTAATGCAAAATGGATTAATCCATTCCAGACTTTTAAAAACAACCCCTAAAAATTTTTAACATGAATTTTACTATCTAACAAGACCATTAATCCATAAATTAAAGCAATAATCAATGCACTGCACTATAAAATAAATAAGACAGTATTGTAGATGATAAAAATAAAAATTAATTTTTTTCTTACCTGCACTGATGATAGTCATTGTTTGGATGGGGGGCTTTTATCCATTTCTGCAGTCACACAATGAATCAATCAATAGCTGAACTGGGTTTCACACAGTCACAAAAACAAATTAACCGAAAAAGCCTCAAAAGCAAAAAAGCAAAATAAATAGCAAAAACAAAAGTGCCAAACTTAATCCATTGTGGAAGTCCATTTAACTTCCGAAATGTTTGAAAACCAAGGCGCAGCTTCTGATTGGTGCAGGTGCCCCGAAAACAATAGCTGACAGCCATATCGGGCGTTCAGCTTCTGAAAAACTTTCAAAAACCGAAACACTTCTAGGTTTTCGGCGTTTGGGAACCAAGGTGTTTGAGAACCAAGGTACCACTGTAGGTGAATTAAGGCCCCCTGCACACCCTGCATTTAAAGCACTATAGTGCCCCTTTAAACAGTCATGGCTTCCCCCAAAGTATCCTGGGAGCTGCAGTTCATTATGGAGCTGAAAGTTCTTAGGACCCCACCCCTCTGCCAAGTTACAATTCCCAGTGTGCTTTAACAATCCCTCTTCAGGAAAGAAATTGTAGCTCTTGGGGAGCATGGAATAGGGGTCTCATACCAACTCCCAGCACCCTTAGCAAACTACAGTTCCCCTAATTCTTTTGGGGAAGCCTTGGCTGCTTAAAATGGTATCCCAGCAGTTGCATGGTTGTGACTCTACAATCCATGGTTGTGACTCTACAAAGACTCAACAAATGAGTAATTGCTGTCACTCATTCAGTTGCTTGACTTTAGTTAGTGTATGTACCAATTTGAGCAAGACTCTAAGGGTATAAAATGCATGTGAAATGGAGTGTGCAATGCCTCCACGGGATGTTTCTGCACTGCCTCCAAGTCCAATGGCATCTAATCTTTGGACGTAATGTTCACATCACAGAATCAAATAGAATGTGAACAGGACACACACACCCAAAAAAGAAAGGCTTGGAGGGAAAACTTCCATTGCCTTGCACTCAGAGCAAAACTGGATCTCTATTCACATAAAATGGTAACCAAATCAAAATAAGGGATCTGTCCAGATCAAGTGAAGTACCACTTTTTTCTACCTTGGTGAGACCCCAACTGGAGTCCTGTGTCCAGTTCTGGGCACCACAATTTAAGGTGGACTTTGACAAACTGGAACGTGTGCAGAAGGCAACAAAGATGATTAGGGGTCTGGAAACCAAGCCTTATGAGGAACAGTTGAAGGAGTTTGAGAGAGAAGACTAGGAGGTGATAGGTTGTGGAGGTTCTTGGAGGTTTTTAAGCAGAGGTTGGATGGCCATCTGTAATGGATACTTTAGTTGAGATTCCTGCATTGCAGGGGGTTGGACTAGATGACCCTCTGGGTCCCTTCCAACCCTATGGACCCAAAGTTTGAATGACTCAGGTCCCTGAACTGCATTGGTGTAGGGGAGCAGTGGGGAAGCTCCTGTTTGTGGGACTAGTTGGGCCCAGCGGGGTCTTAATCTCACCCAAGCCACACCCTCCTTCTGTGCAATAAGCTGATCCTCATCCCTTGCAGGCCCATTGCCTTTGCAGGGGTGGTTTGATTTCCAGGCAAAGGCATTGCGGGTGTTGCTGATCACTGATCATTTGCACCCGCAAAGCCACGTGCGTGATTAGATTTCTAACCACATGAGCAAAGGAAAACATGGCTCAAGTGACTGGCAGCCTCAGGGTGTGTCTTGGCACCTGGGAAGCATCTCCTACCCCTAGCCTAGGGGCGCAAGACCCCATGTGCGGTAATTGTTCAGTGGACTTATTTGTGTTCAGAGCTGCACATTTAGGGTTTATGGATCTGGGATTTCATGCCTGGGAGGCCCTGTGCAAATGTTGCCTCCAATGCCCAGACACCCGCCCCACCCAGAGGCAATAAGCCCACTCAGCCGGGGCAGGGCAGGAGCAGCTCCAGTTTCTCACTGTACATGTTCTCTGTGCTCTTAAGAGTCTCATCTGAACCAGCCTTAAAACATTAACCCAGCATTAGGAATCCAAATTCTTTTTCATTTCCAGTCCTAACCAGAGGACTATTTAGCCATAAATATTCTTTCAAGTTACAGTTTTATATTGTAGTGGCAAGTAACTTTTTAAATTTAAAATAAAACTGTATTCTAACGCCTTATTTATTTTTAATCTTGTACACTATTACATACTGGCCTTTCATGTAGTCTTATTAATTATTATTTTATTTAAAGGATGTATGAAATTTTGTAAATACTTTTAGCTATGACAGGTTTGTTGCATGTACACTATGAGACTTTAAAAAGGCACACATTTAACAGATGCTAATTTTTTTTTTGTAAACAGAGGTTTTACATGTGCATGAAGATTATAAACCCTTTTGCTTCTCTTCTGCAATCTACTTACTGCATGCCACTCATGCCTGACTTCAGTTTTTTTTAAAAAAAATTGTGAAAGAGTAAGTATCTTTCTATATGTTTTTGACATATCAGTTTAACACATTGTTTCTAAGGCACTACTAGTTGCATGTGTATACTGCAAAGCAAACATAAAATTACAAAGCAACACCACAAGGAAACCTTCACCTGCAATGTTCTGCCAACCTCAGTGTTGCTCTGTCTACAGTATACAAAATATAAAATGTGCTCTCAACATCTATGCTACCTTTGTTTATTAGAAGCAATAAACTAAACTCCATATACTGTTTTGTGTGTGTGCGCGCGTGCGTGCGTGCGTGTGTGTGTGTGTATATATATATATATATATATATATATATATTTGCTTTCGTAGATTTTCACGGGTACAGGAATGCAGGTTTTAGTGTCTTCGGGTGTCTTCCCGTGTAAGAGTTGGGGTGTCTAGGCGACGTTTCGACGAGGTCTCACTCGTCATCTTCAGGCTGGTGCTTTCGGCTTCTTGTTACTGGAACAGAGCAGGATCTTTCGTGTCTTGACCTCTTGAGCTTGTGAAGAGTTGCACCCCCCTGCAATCCCTACACAGATCTGGCTGGCACAGGGCACAAAACCACAGCTCGCCCCTATACACGAAGCCAAGCCAGAGCACAACTAAGTGCAGTACAGCCATCTTCTCAGAAAAACTCTTCACAAGCTCAAGAGGTCAAGACACGAAAGCTTTAGCAACTAATCCACACTTAATGACCCACCTAAGTGGTACTCAGAATATCACTCAAGAAATCACTCAAGATATCCCTCAAGTAATTAAAGAACAAAAGAAGAAAAGGCACACTAACCTGGGAACTTCCTCTCTGCCCAGAACGTTGGAGGCTATACACCACACCCCCTCAACAGTATTTATAGGAACTCAAACACTGAGATCCTGCTCTGTTCCAGTAACAAGAAGCCGAAAGCACCAGCCTGAAGATGACGAGTGAGACCTCGTCGAAACGTCGCCTAGACACCCCAACTCTTACACGGGAAGACACCCGAAGACACCAAAACCTGCATATATATATATATATATATATATTCATTCTACCAATTCATTCAGTACTGATTGTTATCTTGTTTGACTTGACAGTATAAGTAAATGTTTGATTTTGGGAAATCCCCAGATGCCAGAGCACACAATTGTCTCTGTAGACATGAAGCTGCTTTGGGGTCTGCCCACACTTCCGCTGGTGCTGTGCCTAGAAAGCCTGGGTTCGAGTGTTTTGAGCGTGACCTGCTCCTTTCCCAGGGAAAACCTGCTCTTGTGGGATAGATCAGAAGAAATGGCAGTTGGGGAGATGAGGACCCAAATTGCCATTTTGCTCCACTTGAGTGCTAAAGAGCGGTTTGCTTCGGGGTGAGAAGCAGTGGGACGAGAGGACATGTGGGTGAAGGCTTAGACGGAGACCACTGTTTTCTCTATCCCAAATATTCTCATTGGCAGCAATTCCCCCAAGTTCTCAAGCAGGAGTCTTTTCTCGTGCTGCTCCCTTGGCCCTTCTAGCTAGGAATTTTTGAACAAATGAAGCTGACCTGCAGCAGGTCAGGTCATTCACTTCAATGTTTGGCAGCAGCCTCAGATTCCCCCCAGCTCTGCTACCTACATTTACCTGGATATGTCAAGGGTTGCACCTGGTAGCCTCTGCATGCAATGCATGGACTCTACCACTAAGCTATGGGCTCCCCCCCCCCCATGGAAAGATGAGTTTGCCCTCAAAGGCATTTGCAGGTCCTGCAAGAAGGACCTTGAGAGTGAAAGCTCCAGGCCTTAGTTCCATCAGGCTGTAAGCAGGCGGAACTGCCTTGAAGAAAACGGGGAGGGGGAGAAATAGCACCATTCAAGTTACCCAAATGCTTCTGTCAGTGGTAATAGTTGTTACTAGTTGTTGTATCCGTGACACAAAATATATGAAGAAATTGTTTTCGGTTGTTATAGATTGCTGAATATAGTTTTGAGTCAATGCCTTATTTCTTTGATTCATATGGTTCCAAAATGAACTGTGGTACCAAAAATAAAGTGCTGGGCTGAACTGTGGGATTTAAAAATAATACCAGATTTTCATTTTGCCTTTTCTTTTCTTTTCTTTCTGGGAGTTTTCTAAATAAACTTCAGGACTGCAATCTCAGTCATGCTTCTGAACATGTATGTCTCTGTAAGATATACTTTCAAGTAGGCATGCTATAGTCCCAAGCACTTCCAGTTAAACCAGAAACAACACTTTCAATTATTGCTCTTGAGGTTCCTCCTAATGTCATTTATGCCTGTGCAATGGTAATATGATAGCAGGATGTCCTGATGAACAAATTTTGATATTCAAAAGTTGTAATTCATTTTCTTACAAGGAGGGTTTGGACACCCAGAAGTATGATATACATATGCAAATATGCCGTTAATTGTGGTGATGGTTATTATTTCCTTAAATTTTAAGTTTTATTACACAACTTGCTTATTTTGTTTGCTTCTTTTGTTTGAAAAAATGCAAAAAGAAACAGCAAAGCAAGCCCAATTTATTAAAATGGTAGTATCTGAATATCTGAATCTAATATGGAATATCAAATGTATTAGGATGTCAGTAATATAATGTGACCAGAACAGAATGCAAATACCCAAAGGTATTAAACAGCCAGAGAGTGTGAATTTGCAAAACTTACTATAAAGGGAGTCTAAAAATTTAGCTAAATCTGTTCCCTTGCAGAATGGTTATATAACATATGATTTTCTTTTTCTTGTATAAATGTGAATATACATAAACACACATGCTAGGGCCATCAGAACATACCAAGCTATAGTGACAGAGCAACGATTAAAAGCTTTCCCGAGCTCACACAGGGATATTCTAACATTGCCACTTCTCTGCTCTCTCAGTCTGAACCATTCTGACAACATTTAATTTTTCCATCTTTGTCTTCTTTTTTGTGGATTCCCCACCCCACCCTGCCTCTATCTTTTCTGTCTGCCCACCCTCAGGACCAGGGGGTCCTCCACAACCACCCGCTCCCTGTCCCCCCAAAACAGTACTTCTGTTTTTTTCAGGATTCAAGAAGCTTGCAGCATTTAAAAACATCAGTTATAAAATACAGAATAATTAAAATCAATGTAGTTAAAACTAATAATTAGTTCTTCCCCAGCAAATGTGCTTATAACTCTGTTTTACTCCAGTAGGCAGGTTGGTGCTATGATCTAAGTAAGTTTTTAAAATCAGGAATTGCACGTGCTCAAGAGTATTTCTTCAACAGGATTGATCTTTTTTATATTTTTGCTCCAGCATATCAGGAATGCAGGAGCCACTGTGAAGTATGGAATGGAGGTGCATAGAAAAGAAAGGTCAGTTGTGTGTTTCACAACCACAGGATCCAACTCCTAGGGGCCAATGGGTCTAAAGTTGTCCCCACCCCCCAACATCAATAAGGCTGTCTAATCCCAGGTCTAAACCTACCTGGCTGAGCCACTGAGAGGAATCCCAGCCTGTCTGTCCAGGTGGAAATCAAGGGCATCTTCTCATACCCCCTCCCCCAATTAGTTTTTACAAAACTCTTAAGATAGTAGTAAGAAATGAGGAACTCAAAGGGCATGTGAATTGCAGGTGGTTGCATCTGTGCTATTAGAAATCCACATGTGCATTTAAATAACACATAAACATACAGAGAGTTGACTGTGTGCATTCAAGGTATCAATAAATTAAAATTCCATAATTATAAACTTGAAAGAATTGAGCTCCAGATCTTAAGCTCATTAGAAGGCACTATAAAAAGCCTTCAGGCTGACATAAAATATTCTTTCTATAGACCCACAAACTAGAGCTTAGGAGAACAATAAAACTGGAACTGGAGGATTTCCTAAACAGCTATCAGCTGCTCACTGTCAATATTTTCACACACAAAGCTTAAAGGGGCACTTAGAATCATAGAGTTGGAATAGACCACAAGGGCCATCGAGTCCAACCCCCTGCCAAGCAGGAAACACCATCAGAGCACTCCTGACATATGGTTGTCAAGCCTCTGCTTAAAGACCTCCAAAAAAGGAGACTCCACCACACTCCTTGGCAGCAAATTCCACTGTCAAACAGCTCTTACTGTCAGGAAGTTCTTCCTAATGTTTAGGTGGAATCTTCTTTCTTGTAGTTTGGATCCATTGCTCCGTGTCCGCTTCTCTGGAGCAGCAGAAAACAACCTTTCTCCCTCCTCTATGTGACATCCTTTTATATATTTGAACATGACTATCATATCACCCCTTAACCTCCTCTTCTCCAGGCTAAACATGCCCAGCTCCCTTAGCCGTTCCTCATAAGGCATCGTTTCCAGGCCTTTGACCATTTTGGTTGCCCTCCTCTGGACACGTTCCAGTTTGTCAGTGGCCTTCTTGAACTGTGGTGCCCAGAACTGGACACAGTACTCCAGGTGAGGTCTGACCAGAGCAGAATACAGTGGCACTATTACTTCCCTTAATCTGGATTGTATACTCCTATTGATGCAGCCATTGTTTCAACGGGGTTTGTAATGTGCATATAAAACCTACACCAGACAAAATGGTCATTTATCAACAGGCTTCTCAACATGTTGTTTGGAACAGAATGAGGCATTAGCAACTGGTGTTACAGCTCTGAGGCATGTGTGAAAACATAAAGCAGGTTCAAGAAATAATCCTGATTGTGTTACTCTGCTACTTGGTGACCATTTCATTTCTGCTTGTTCATTGCCTGCTACACTCCAATCAAATATTACAGTTCGTGATGTAGCAGAGATAGGAATTATAGTTTCCCGCAGTTACACCCAGGATCCTCTTGTTCAAGAGTGGAAGGGGTCGATCCTGTGCAAACCCAGGCTCCAAATATCCATCAGCTAAGTACCTCTGGGTGCAGCTCTGCTTCTATGATATTCTGTAGCAACCCATCCTTGCTCAGAAATCCTTGTTCCCGCAGAGCAGTGTGTTTAGTCACTGCTGACATGGCTCCAGGGGCACTTGAAATGCCCAGGTCATGTGCACAGGACGTAGCCAGCTTCTGCACAAGCACCTTTATATTTCTGAGAAAAATAATGGCATCATTTTGAAGACTTACTTTGATTTGTAGAACATATTTGCCAGATTGACATTCCTAGGGCAGCTGGAAGGATGTGTCTGCATGAAAGCAGTGAGCATCCGATTAAGTTGAGAGGCAGTTTATGCTACAGAACCAGCCAGCAAACCTGTCTTGGAGGTGTCACTTCAGCTTGCAGGTAAGGATCTTCCAGTGTGGATGCTCCTGCACTGGGGGGGGGGGGGCATCCCTACTTGCACATCAAAGGTAGCATGTCAAGGAGAGGACAATCCTTCTCCTGCTTACTAGAGGCTTAATTTTGTATGTTAAGTGATGTTTGTTCATTTTAGATGTGGGAGATTTCAAGCATGCAGGTTGCCCCCTCCCTCCACTGCCCGAGTGGCTCGATTCAGGCAACATTTTACCAGTTGGGGCTTCTCCCCACTTCTGCCTGCCCCCTGCCTAGAAACCACAGCTTTCTGTTTGACCCGCCACTTTCCCTGAGAAAATCCTCTGTTTACCGCTGAACTGAACAAACATCAATCTTCAGAAACACTGAGTGATGTTTGTTCTGATTCTGCAGAAGGAGCAGGTTTCTCCCAAGGGGGGAGCAGTGGGACAAGTAGAAGCATGGATGAGCCGTTGATTCTGCTGAGTATATAAACCAAGATGGTCTTGTTGAATTTGGTCTTACTGAGAAGTCGGAGGGACAACTGGCTCATTCGCACATAAAGCAAAGCATGGCTATACCTGAGTGACTTCTGGTACCCTCAGTGAAAGCTTTGTCCCATGTGCACCTTCCGCAGTCCTGCTCCTGCTGCACTATGCAGAGCCAAGCCATGGCTTAGGGCTGTGGACACATCAAAGCATATTCAAAACACATTCTTTCCCTCAAAGAATTCTGGGCACTGTAGTTTACCCCTCAGAGAGTTGCAGTTTCCAGCAACTCTTAACAAACAGGAGTGCTCAGGATTCTTTGAGGGAAGGAATCTCTCTGAGTGTGCTTTATAGGTATAGTGTGCAGCAGTGTGCAGCCGCAGTGTTATGCCTGAATCCAGGCTCGTGGTTTTCTACTCTCCAAACATACCACAATCTGCAACAAAGTTTTGTTCCTGGCTTGCCAAGGGAGACAAACCACAGGCCCCGGTTTGGATGAAATAGTTTGCTAAACCAGGCAGCGTGACGGCAGCAGGTTTGGAGGAGGAATGCAGTGGCCATGGGTTTTACTGCAAGTCCTTCTATGCTCATGCATTCACATTTAGCCATGGCTCAGTTTCATGTTATGTGTGAATTGGACCATTAAGAACTTGTTTCATGCAATCGTGCTAATTCAGCATTACTGATCTTGATAAATCAGGTTTAGATCCTGTGGTCTAATTCCCTCTGAATTCAATGGATGACAATTATCATTTATTTTGATGTGCTGAGAATCTGGTCCATTATGTTACAAATATCCTAATAGATTTAAAAACAAAGCAAAACAAAAAGCAAAACCCTCACTGCTTCAGGCCTATACTAATTGCGACACAGTGACTTGTATATATTTTTTTCAGCAATGAAAAGCATCTTCCAAGAGTTAAGCAGAGGTTTGGAGTAAGGCAAACGCTGCTGAAATCTTTCCTCAATGTCACTTTTTCCACTTAAATGTGCACCCCCCAACAGCTTTTTTTAATCAATGAGGGGAAAATACAGTATATACAACTGCATGTCATGTCTAATGTGGACGTAGAGAAAGGGACTGCCACAACAAATGTATATTATATTCTTTTCAGTATTACAATAACTTAACACTGGGTATCTTGGAATGAGAAGTTTGCATAAATAATACGGGTCTCTTTTTATGTATATAAAATATTGTAGAGTATCTTCCAGTCTTTTTCAGGAATGTTGAGTTGAGAAGAGCAATGGAATACTTGCCCTATTTTTATGTTGGGGGGAGGGGAGAAGTGAGTGGATTGAAATGTTAAATTTGTGAATGTACATTTCTTACTGCAACTTTTATACTGAGTGTTTGCACAATTATCATTTCTGGAATTTAATTAATAAAGGAAACAAATTGCTTGAATAAATATGGCTGAAGTTTATTTTATCAACATTGTGCTTGCTAACCCTGTTGAGCCTGCAGCCCAAAATAGCACTCTGTTGTTGCAGAACTTGAATAGGGTAAATCTTGTCTGTTATTAAGTAAATCTTAACTGTTGCTCGATGTGCACAAAATCCAACCACCTCCCATTCTTGGTAGTTTTTGACTTTAGTGAAAGAGGGAAAATTGCACGCAGTACTCTAGAAACGTTCTGCAATTTCGCTGGGGTCTCACTACAGTCAAAATGGCCCAAAGTCACACTGGAGAAACACTGTTGTTTAGCCCCTTCAACAAGGTCTGGTTGACACAGGCATACTAATCTTTTGATAATGGCAACAGAACATCTGCATCTCTTACCTCGCCACAAACCAAATGGTTTTCAATTGTGTCATTACTACCTTTGTGCCAGGGAGAAGGTATTTGGAGCATCAGAGGGCACAAAAATGAGAGGCACAAATACAAGATGGGTGACACGTGGCTTGAGAGCAGTACATGTGAAAATGATAGAATCATAGAATCATAGAGTTGGAATAGACCACAAGGGCCACCGAGTCCAACCCCCTGCCAAGCAGGAAACACCATCAGAGCACTCCTGACATATGGTTGTCAAGCCTCTGCTTAAAGACCTCCAAAGAAGGAGACTCCACCACACTCCTTGGATCTAGGAGTCTTGGTTGACCACAAACTTGACATGAGCCAACAGTGTGACGCGGCAGCTAAAAAAGCCAATGCAATTCTGGGCTGCATCAATAGGAGTATACAATCTAGATCAAGGGAAGTAATAGTGCCACTGTATTCTGCTCTGGTCAGACCTCACCAGGAGTACTGTGTCCAGTTCTGGGCACCACAGTTCAAGAAGGACACTGACAAACTGGCAGGGGGTTGGACTCGATGGCCCTTGTGGTCTATTCCAACTCTATGATTCTCAGCAGCAGAAATGGCACAAATGGCTTCAGTCTTCCACAGGGAATTCCTGGACTCATTCTCTATAGCAAAACTTGATTTGCCAAGAAGTGTTTGCTTTTGGGGAAGGCCTGGGGGAAAACGGAAAAGTTGGAAAACCCAGGTTTTTCCAGTTTTTCCCCAATGCCATTTTTTTCTGGAAAAAATAAAGAGAAAAAAACACAGTTTAATATGGTTTGAATATTTTCACACACTTTTTTTCCAATTTTTCAAGGAAAAAACTGCTTTGGGGGAAAACAGAAAAAACCTGTTTTCCCCCCAGTTTTCCCCCAGGCCTTTCCATCAGGTGTCCTCTGAATCATCACAGCATACCCAGTCTAATGAGGTGATTTCTGTCTTAAGGCTTGATGAATGAGTCCCAAAATGAAAACAAAATCTGCTGAGTGGATGTCCTCAATGGAAAGTCCAGGTAATGCTAACCTTAACTGAATTAGATGCCACAGTCGATTCTCCTTCACATCTCTACCTTTCACATTTTCAAAGTTGCAATTGGGGGGGATTTAGATTGCATGCTGCTGTTGCTCAGCTACTTTGAAACAGCTTATTTCTGCCTCACTGCCCCCATGAATGGCACCAATGGTACAATATCACACTCTTTCATCTGCTCTTGTTTGAGGTCCTTCTGGCAGGAGCCTGATTTTCAAGAGATTCATATCCCCAGGTGATTTATTCAGAATGGGGAGGCCTCACCAACAGTGGTGTGGAAGCACAATGGAATAGCACAACGGAAGGTCAAACACATTGGTATGATTATGAAAGTGTTCTGACTGAATAATAGAGAACATTATGTACACTTGACTATCTGTGGGCCAAATCCAAAGCATAGCACGCCAGTTCCATCCAGATAACAGCAGCCATTTCTGAAGCCTGTGGGTCAACGTTTCGCCTTGCTGCCCTTGGTGGGAACACAATGTTCAGATGCAAAATAATATGAGAATCTTACAGCACTTTCCCTTTTCTGGTTTGATGCTGCTCTTGCCATCCCTGAGAAAAGAGCTGCAGGTCACCAATGTCAATCCATTTACTTCTCCTCCATCTCTCAGTGGATTTTAATACCGATGGCATGGTGCCCTCCTGGAATGACTCAGCTACCATCATTCTTGGACAGGGATAGTCTGACCACTGTAGTCCATGCATTGTTAACCTTGAGGATGGACTACTGCAATGCACTCTGTGCAGGGCTGCCCTTGGACCTGGTTCAGAAACTCCAGCTGATGCAGAATGTGGTGTCCAGTTTGCTGATGGGTGCATCTGGTTGACTATATGGGACACTTGTTTGTTAAAGCATTTGCCCTGGCAGCCCATCTACCATGGAGCCAGAGGCAAGGTCATTGTATTAATTTACAAAGCCCTGAACAACTTGGATCCAAAGTTGGACCCCCTGAACACTTATATCCCAGCTCAGTCACAGAGACCAACTGCAGAAACATTAATGGTCATTCCCCAAGTTGGTGAGGTTCATTTGACAACAGGAAACCAAGCCTTTAAATGTCATTGGCCCAGTATGGTGGAATACCTGGCCAATAGAGATTCAGCTATTCCAACTTTTAAACACTTTTAAACTGTTCAACATTTACTGAAAACTTTTCTATTCATGGAATCATAGAACTGCAGAGTTGGAAGGGGCCCCAACGATCATTCATTCCAACCCCTTGCAATGCAGGAATCTCAGCTAAAGCCTCCATGACAGACAGCCACCCAACCTCTGCTTGAAAGCTTCCAAGGAAGCAGAGTCCACAACTTCCCGAAGGAGTCCACTCCAAGAGACTTATGTGAGCAATGAAGAATATATCTTTCTACAATACTTAGCTGATTTCTGATTTCAACTTTTTAATATGTTTTTATTGTATGGTTATTGTAAACCACTCTGATATTTGGTGAATAGTAGTTTATATTTAATAAATAAATTACATGAGGGGGGGGCACAGGTCAGCAAACAGTCCCTGCAGGCATCATGACATGGTATGATGGAGGAAGCTTAACTATGATGGTGCATAATGCCTTGATTCACAAATGATAGGTGGAAGGTCAAGCAGGTTAAAGCCCAGAATGAGCTCAGGCTTGCAAGAGAGAATAATAATAATAATAATAATAATAATAATAATAATAATAATAATGGTTTCTTGAACTATGTTCAAAGCAAGAGGAAGAACAAGCCAGTGTTTGGTCCTCTGCTTGGAAAAGACAGAGCTGCTATTGGGGAACAAAAGGAAGGCGGAACTACTCAACACCTTCTTTGCCTCTGTCTTCACCCAAAAGGAAAGCAATGCTGATAACAGAATAAATGATGATAACAGAATAAATGATGGAAAGAGGGAGTTCCAGTCCAAGCTAGGAAAATAGGTGGTAAGGGAAGACCTCGCTACTTTTAATGAATTCAAATCTCCAGGGCCAGATGAGCTGCATCCAAGGCAACTAAAGGAACTTGCGGATGTAATCTCAGAACCTCTGTGTATAATCTTTGTGAATTCTTGGAAAACAGGTGAGGTCTCTGCGGACTGGAGGAGCACAAATGTTTTCCCCATCTTCAAAAAGAGGAAAAAAGAAGACCTGAGCTTGACACTGATACCAGGAAACGTCCTTGAACAGATAACTCAACAGTTGGTTTGTGTGCACTTATAAAAGGATGCTGTGACTACTAAGACCCAGCATGGGTTTCTCAAAAACAAGAGAGAAAAAGTTAACAAGGGGTCATGAGTTGAGGAAGGGGATGCAAAAGAATTTGGGACTGCCAAGGAAATGCCTGTGATAAAGCCAGCCCCCTACATTTTCATTCAATAAAACTTCGTCCAGCCCCTGTTTGGACTCTTGTGCCTTTCACCACCTTGGGTCCCCAGATGTTTTTGGCCTACAACTCCCATCATCCCTGACCACTGGTCCTGTGATCTAGAAGAGTAGAAGAGTTTGGATTTGATATCCTGCTTTATCACTACCCGAAGTTGTCTCAAAGCGGCTAACATTCTCCTTTCCCTTCCTCCCCCACAACAAACCCTCTGTGAGGTGAGTGAGGCTGAGAGACTTCAGAGAAGTGTGACTGGCCCAAGGTCACCCAGCAGCTGCAGGTGGAGGAGCCGAGACGCGAACTCGGTTCACCAGATTATGAGACTACCGCTCTTAACCACTACACCACACTGGCTCTCTCTAGGGATCATGGTAATTGTAGGCTAAAAACATCTGGCCTACACTAAAAGAACCACTAAGCAAATGCCTTAGATGAAAAAAGAGTGCATTGGTGCACTGCATTTGTGGGCATTTCTCATTTCATTCACTAATTTTATAGTTTGAATGGAGCTGATGGAAATTCAGCCCTGGTAAAGCGAGCACCAGGTGTGCCTTGCTAGCAAATACCTTTGTGCCTGAATGTTTATTCTCTTCCTTCTCTACCACTTCTCTTTTTAGCCTTGTAGCTACTGTTGGCAGTAGCATCCAGCACACCAACATCCCCAGGAGGGATTGGAGCCGTCAAAAATAACATACGCTGCACATTTGAGGAAGGTTTCCTTGTTGAATATTAACTGAAATGGATGTAGAACTCTGCCATGCAGAATGCATAGGAGGCCAGCAAATGCATAAACACTGTGAAGACAGAACACAGTGTGGCATTGGGCTACAGCAGTAATGGATGAGCAATGTACTAGCTGGCTGACTTTTATGCAAAGGAGTTATTGACGTCATTGCACAAGCAGGGAACCTATTGCTATTGCAAAGTTTATTGACCTCCACAGCTGCTAAAACACACCTAGTTTATTATTGTTCATGAAATGGACATTTGGGGAACATTTATAATTGGTATCCAGAGATATATATGCAGTTTTTCCTTGATTAGTAAACACTCCAAGGGAACATTGTGCAATAAAAATCCTGCTTCACACATGAGAACTTCTCACTGGTTCCCAATACTTTGTCACCATTTTCCTGCTTTAACAATGATCTATAAAGTGAGGGTAGAAAAATAATTCAATAATTATTTATACTTTTATTTGTTTTTGATTACGACAATTTCTTCTAGGAAACCAAAACAGTATACATGAGTTTCCTAAAAGATCTATTCAGGTCCTGAAAAAACACAGACCTGCTTAGTTTCAGCAATGCTGCTGTATCATATGCCTTCAAACCAGGACCTTGGACATGACTCATAGAATCGTAGAATTTTAGACTTGGAAGGGACCTTGAGGGTCATCTAGTCCAACCCCATGCTAGAGGCCCCAACTTCCAAGGGAGAATGGGGGCATGGCGTTGCATGGTGTGTGATGTCAGGACGTCAGTAGGAGTTGGGAGCAGAGCCAAACATGGCAGCAATGCGGTGGCAGTGAGACCTCCATGGCCACAGCTCCTCTTCCTCTTGCCACCGATGTTAACTGGGGGCCGCTTCCCCACTCCTTCCCCTCCACAGCAGGAGGAGGAAAGGAAAGAGCTGGCCACTGAAGCCATGCCAGGCTCAACTCCATGCTTGGCCTCCTCCACCTGCTTTGAGCATTGGAGGAGCATTGGGGAGCGGAGCACAAGGCTCAGCCACTAGGAGATGGTACGTCTGCCCCCTGCAGTGCATCTCAAGTAAAGCGCCCATGACTGATAACCATCCAACCTCTGCTTAAAAACCTCTGAAGGAGAGTCCACAACCTCCCAAGGGAGACCATTCCACTGCCAAACAGCTCTTACTCTCAGAAAGTTCTTCTTGATGTTTAATTGAAGTCTCCTTTCTTGTAACTGGAAGCCACTGGTTCGAGTCCTACCTTCCACAGCAGAAGAAAACAAGTATATTCCCTCTTCCATGTGACAGCCTTTGAGATATGTGGCTATGCTATCTCCCCTTTTCCAAGTTAAACATACGCAGCTCCTTCAACCATTCCTCATAAGGCTTGTATCTCACAGTATGCTGAAGACTTTGTAAATTTAGCAAAGACTGACAAATATAGGCCACCATACAGCACACAGCTTTGTCCACATAGCTCCCAACATCACAAGTCCAAAGCAGCAGCCTATTCTGCATTACCTTCAAACATGCTATTGTCCATGATCTGACCAGAACTACAGATGTACAGCTCTGGATACTGCCTACACTTGTCTGCATTAGTTACATCCAGCTAGGAACATCTGTGCTAAGCACCACTTCCACATTTCCCCTGTCTGGACAAAGAGAAGATCTCTGGTGTCCAGCAGCACACAGGATGGCAGCCGAAGTGCCCAGCCCATGAGATCGAGGGATGGGGGGCAGTATACAAATAGAATAAAATCAATCAATCAATAGTCTGGTCAAGTAAACGTCCTGCCCATCATCCCCAGATTTTGCCTGACCCCCCAAATTCAACAAAAACAATTACCTGAAATAAGATCACGAAAAGGCAGGACCTTCTTGCCCATTCTTCTGTGATGACATATGTGGGTGTAGAGCAAGGGGAAGTAATGTTTTGGGGTCTGGGGCCCCTTGTGTGGTAGCAGCAGGTGGGGTAGAGCCACAAGTGGGAAGAACATCATGGATTATCTATTTCACTCTTCCTTCCCTTCACTCATCCAGCCACACACGCACAATCTCCTATATCTATATCTATATCTATATCTATATCTATATCTATATCTATATCTATATCTATATCTATATCTATATCTATATCTATATCTATATCTATCTATATCTATATCTATATCTATATCTATATCTATATCTATCTAATCTATATCTATATCATCTATACATACACACACACACTAATCTATGCACAGCTGCAACCCTCACCCACCCTTCCTTCCTTCCTTCCTTCCTTCCTTCCTTCCATTGTCATTGTCATTGCCATTCCTCAGGGTTGGGGGCCATAGCCAAGATTTTCGTTAGGGGGAGCAGGCCTTTTGTTAGGGAGGACCAGAACCTCAGTTTGCTATGCATTTTATTATTTTTTATTGATTAATAATAATAATAAAATTTATTTATACCCCACCCTCCCCAGCCAAGACCAGGCTCAGGGCGGCTAACAACCAATAATAAAAAAAGTTGATTAAAATACAATTTAAAAACAAGATTAAAATTAGGGGGGCAGCAGCCCCTTCCTGCCCCCCCCCCCCGGCTACACCCATGGTTGGGGCCTAAAAGGTGTGGAGGGCAGCATGTGGCACAGGAGTAAGGTTGCCCACTTGTGGTCTTTTTTTGAATTTTTTTATTAATTTTCTTTTCTCTCATTACAAATATACTTACAACATACAGCTTACATAAACTTCTCTCCCTCCCCCCTTTTGGACTTCCCTCGACTTCCATTTCTGATTTATTAACCTCATTATATATTCTGCTATTTTCTGCAAATATCATATTTTTTCTTTTATTACATTACCTGTTCCCTATCCATAAAATTGTGAATGTTTATTTTAATCCTACCATCAGATCAATATTCTTCCTTTGTTTCTGCAAATATAACATAAAAGGTTCCCACTCTTTTTCAGAATCCCTGTTGTCCTTTTCCCAAAGTCTGTGTGTCAGCTTTGCCATCTCCGCATAATTCATCAGTTTTTCTTGCCATTGTTCTTTTGTTGGAATTTCTCCCGTCTTCAAATTCTGTGCTAGTAATATTCTCGCTGCCGCCATGTACATAATGTCTTTTTCTCTTTTGGCAGGTCTTGACCTAAAATATCCAACAGGAAGGCTTCTGGTTGCCCACTTGAGTCTCTCTTGAGTGGTGGATTTGGTTTTTGTGAATTCAGATTCAAATCTCACCCAGCTCTCAAAAGAGATCCTGCATGGTTTTGGACCAGCCCTCACCACCCTTGCCCTCATCTACTTTGCCCAGCTGTTTTGAGTCCACAGCAATGCTCTGCTCTCCATGTTGCAGTAGACACAGCTCATGATTGGAGCAAGGAGGCACAGAACTCAAGGCACTGGTGCCCGTTTCCAAAAGCATTTATTCCCTTCATTTATTCAAGAGCTCTCAGTCATGCAACACATTCACACATGCTCTGCCAGTGCTATAGTCACTTGGGACGAATTGCTGGCAAGTCTAGTGGACCAGAGAGATGGTGGAGTGGAAGGAGGTCAAAGCTCCATCCTGCTCCTTGGGGTGTTGCACAGGCTTGCCAAAAGACCACAGTTCTTTCAGTCTCTCCTCAGTGTTTTGTCCATTGCAGACGCTCATTTCAATTTCAAGGACTACAGAGCAAGGACATTTGGGTGGGATTGCAAGCCCTTTTGCATCAACACCACCCTCGTCATGCCTCCAGGCCTTGGAAGTGCAAGCCTTCCAGATTCCCCTAGATGCCTCCAGGCAAAGAGGCGCAGCCACATTCTTCTTCCTCCAAGGAAGGTTTTTTTCACCATCTCATAAGTCCTTATTTAAGATAGCTATCAATGATGGTTTCTCTCTGGTAATCCTTGCAAAGAGCTTCCACTCATTCCAATATTACCATTCATTCATTGTCATTCATACAATTTTTGAACTGATACTATTAGAAATACAGTGGTACCTCGTGTTACGTACCATCCCCCTTACGAATGCTTCGGGTTATGCACGCCACTAACCCGGAAGTAGATGCCCCTTGTTGCAAACTCTGCCCCGGGATGTGAGCAGAAGTCGCGCGCTGGCAGCGTGGCAGCAGCGGAAGGCGCCATTAGTAAAAGCACGCCTCATGTTACAGGCGGTTTTGGGTTACAAATGGACCTCCAGAACGGATTAAGTACGTAACACGAGATACCACTGTAGTGTTACATCCATAAATTCACAAAATCTTCAGACTCGCTTTACAAAATAATATCATACTTGGATTTGGTGTGTGGCAGGCAGGTTACAAATTCAAGGATTCCAATTGATGGAGCCGGCAATGCCCTTCCATTGGACCTGGAGGGGAAGAGACTGCTTTGGGGCCTTATGTGGCATGCCTGGTGACACAGCATGACATTGCAAATCTCCCATTGCTTCCTGACATTGCTCCCTGCTCTGGGCTATATAAAGAATAAGCAAGTCAGCTATGCAAGTGGTTCATATGATGGAGCTGCCTGGTTTGTTCCTCAAGCCACAGTGACTCTGGAATGACAAACCAACTACTAATACTCCAAATGAGGTAAGGGTTGGTCTACCTCTTCTGTGTTTACAAAGGACCAGGGGTTTCAGGCTGATTTTTTGGGTGGCTGGGGGGAGTCTGGCCACAAATATCTTAAAATAGTTTAAGTTCATTCAATGTTCTTGCCTCCATTAGGTGCATAGCAAATAAATAACATTCCCTGGATAGACTATTTCCAGGATGTTTACTTGTATGGCGTGTGTTTTTTAAATGACTGTAGAGGATTTCCATTTCCCAAGTTTAAGTTCAGCTCCTTGAGGGCACAGAATTGTAAATGCAAAGCCAGTGGGGGTGGGAGCTGTGGCCCTCCAGATATCAGGCTCCGGCCTGGCAGTGTTCAGGCAGGAGGGGACTTTGGTCCAGCAGCATCTTCAGCTGTGAAGAAAGCCAACCCTGCTTGGGAAAGGGGTCTGCTCAGTTGGCAGCTCTGATCAGGAGCTGCCAAGCAAAGCCCATCCTAGCAGAGCTTGCACTTGATGCTGAATGTAAATTCACTGCCAACTAGGTGTCCTTATCTCCCCAGCCCATCACCAATTCTGATTCTCTTTCTTCTTTCCTCCTTTTTCCAAAAATGTCCTTATGCCTCACCTCCCCAATTTCCTTTCCTTTTCTCTTCCTTTCCCTCTCATTTCTTTCTGTTTTGTCTCCTTTTTCCCCTGCTTTTCCTTCTTTCCTTTCTCCAATCCCTGTCCTTCCTCTTTCACTTCTCCTTCCTTCTCTCCCCATTTCTTTACTCTTTCCTTCTCCCATTTCCTCCCTCTTTCTCTTTCTCTCTCTCTCTCTCTCTCTCTCTCCACCCGTATTCTTTATTTTTCCCTTCCCTTCCTCTCTCTCTTTCTTTCTCCTTTCCTGTTTTTTTTCTTTTTTCTCTTCCTCATCTTTCCCCCTTTTTCCTTCCTTCATTCTTTTTCTCCTTTCCTGATCCATCCTTCCTGCCTTCTCTTTCAAATTACAACAGCTGTTTTCTGTTAAATTACATTTCATAGGCAAGGCAAAATATATCACTGTCTATCTATAGTTAACAGCCAATTAGGAAAGCTTAGCCATTTCCTAATCAGTACAGAGGTTTTTAACCCTATGCACACTTTAGTGTGAGTAAAGGCCCAGGAACACAACTAGGACTTCAAAATCAAGGCTCGGAGACCATGAGGGCCGATCCACAAACTTCACTCCTTGGAAGTTGGGATGTCTGGAGCTTGCTCCCAAGTACCGGTAACTGAGCAAAGGCTGTGCAGTCTAACACTGCAATCTTAATCATTTTTTATTCAGAAGTAAGTCCCACTGAGTCCACTTTCCTTGTCTCCAGACAGCATTGAGGAAGCATTGCAGATCAACTTAAAGCAGAATGAAAGCACTACTAATGCACCTGCCACAGAGACACCACCTGCAACAGCCCTTACTTGTGTGAATGCTTCTCTAACCACAGGAGGACCCCTCCTTCTATGGACTGCTTAAATGTACAAGGCAGTGAAGGCAGAACAAAACTTCTGGCCTTGGCAGGAAGCACCAAAACAGACCTTGTCCTTCAGAACAGAGCTCTGTGAGACCTGACTGCTGCAGATGTCCAGACAAGACAGCACAGAGAACAGCTGGCTCAAAATAAGGACAAAGGCGGAAAGGAAACTTTTTAATTTTGCTGAATTAGTAGTGCTTTTACCTCCACCCCACCCACAGCGAAATGTAAAAGCAGAAATTGCATGACTTTGTATTAGTTGTCAAAGAACTAAAGAGAGCAGAGCAAAGATTGCCATGCCAGTTTCCACAGCCCCACCCACAGGTCCCCACAGTGGGAGAACATTTCCATTTTTTTTCTCTACAGGCAGCAGGGTTTTTTGGGGGGGGGTGTTGAGGGGTTTACCAGAAAGGCTGTGATGACCGGGGGGGGGCAACTTCAATAAAATACACACCCCGCAGGTATGCCCTGCCCCACATAATGAATCACATGACATGGCAAACACACACATTTTGAATAGCAATGCCCATCAGCTTGGGGATGGGGCTCAAATATTTTATTGGGAAGCTGAAGAGACCTCGGTCCCTAGGAGTCAGCTTCTGTGGTGGTGGCTCTTTCTTTTCTTGGCTTCTGCCTTTTCTGCAGCTTCTTCAAGTTGCACAAAACTGCTGTGGGCCTCTAGTATAAGAGCACATCATGACTCAGAGCCACTCCAAGCAAGGCGTTGCTGCAGGGGAGAGGGTCTCCACAGGTGAATATTTCACATCACTCCTGAAATACATTGGATTAGGCCATACCCTCCAACATTTCTCAGGTGAGGATAGGGACTTCCTGTTCTGTTAGGAAGCTTCAACTGCATTTGATCTCACTGCATGTATATTCATCATATAAGCACCTACTTGGGTCACCTTGAGCCAATTACAACCTCTCCGCTGAACCTACCTCTCACAAGTTTTGTAAAGAAAAAATGTGCAAACGAAGGGATCATGTGCAACACCTTCCACAGATAAATGAAATGAAATGAAATATTGGTGGTAAGCTGCCTTGAGTCCCTGTCAGGGAAAAGTGTGGGAATGCAGGAACAACAGCAGAGGAAACCGTGAGAATGATCAGGAACATACCAGAGAGTAAATCCTATCAAACTCAGTTATCAAAAATGCTAAGGACTGCAGTGAAAGGCTGACCATTCTGTCCCCAGTTACCTGGGAGTAATTCATTGAATACAATGGGACTTACTTCTGAGTAGACAGTGTAAGACTCCATTAGGAGTCTTAGGAAACACTCCATATGTTTCCTAAGAAATGGCTGACTGCTGAAGCATTGCAATGAAAGAATTTAAAGTGGATTGGTGACCTTTTCCTTCAAAGTTAGAGGAAGGGTTTTGTATGCCAGCTTCACCATTTCCTTCATTTGTTTGGTGCAGGAATTTTATTTTCCGTATAAACAGGATTGTGTTTTTGCACCCAAACCACTTTTAATTGCTCTCCAAGACATGGAGGGGAGGAAAAAGGAAAACCAGGACATTATGGGATTAAATCAGAAACTGGGATAGCTTCTGTAATTCCAGGACTTTTCCCTGGAAAATTGGAACCCTTGGGGTGCATGTTAGGGTCAAGGCTCTCGAGTTTCTTTCTGGTCCTCCTTGTCCTGTAGGTCTTGAGCAACCACCTGAAAATGGGTGTCTAGAAACAGAAGGAAGTGAAGATTTTTCTAATCTGGAACCAAATGCAACACCTGTGACATTTCTGAGTATCATGCTGCTGTTAGAGGCAGGTGCAGGACCAGTAAAAAAAATCATCACTCAGTAGTAATTGTGGGATACCCAGTCTCCTTTCACCAACATGCTTAACACTAATTAATACTTGAAGGGATTAAGACCATTGAATAAGCTGTTTTGCCACGCTTAGATAGGCTGCTCCTCCTCATCTTGGGAGGAAAGGTTACTAAACTCTTTGTTCTCTCACTCTTCCACCATGTGAACCCAATCAGTAAGGAGGTCTAAGCTGATTGCTCCAAACTTAGACCACATGGCTTTAGCAAACCATCTTTGTGTTTCATCTTTGTGATTTAGAAACACTCACCATTTTGAAACTGCCTGGCTTTTCTTGCTGCTGTATAGAAAAGTCCATGAATCTGGCCTTCGAAAAGTTGGTAAGCATGTGGCCTCTTTCTATGCTAAAGGAAGTGGGTAATTTTGGAAGCAATTTAGAAGAGGATATTTTAAAGTAGCCTATACTTCCATGCTTTATTTTCTTGCATGTTTTGTGATGTTAAATCTCTGCTGGAGCTGTCCCACTAAAGAGTACTTGGCCCAAAACTGGATTTAGGCATCCAGGGAATTCTCCTTTCTGTTTTACCAAATACCTAAAACCAACAATAATCCTGTTCCTAGTGAAAATAAAAGCATAATTTCTACAGATTTTAACAGCAAAATTGTAGCCCTTCAGCATGATACAGACATGCTTAGATGTAAGTCCCATCATGCTCACTGAGACTTACTCATGCCCAGAGTATGCATGCTTAGAACTGCAGCCTGGCAACTCAGTCACATCCTTATTTACTTGGATGTAAATGTTCTGAAGGGCTCATTCACACTCACACTTGTCCCATGCCTAAAAAGCATGGGTCTGAGTAGTTTTCTGTTTGAATTGCACCTTCTCAGCATGGTCCAAGGAGTTTTCCCCTTGCTTCACCCCTTTGCCAGCTGTAAATTGGAACAAGCTTGCATAAGACCAAAAGAGTTTTCTTGTGTGTGTGTTTCTCTGTGGCTGATTAGCTGCTCTCGCTGTGCAAAGGTCAGAGGGGGCAGGGTTTCTGTTGAGTGAGGTGATTAGCTGTGGGAGGCACGCCTGGCGGCACGCACAGTTTTATCCATCTTTTAGATTTAGGGGAGCTAGTCTCAAACGTTTGTTGGGGGAGACCTAGGGTTTTTTGGGGGGGGTTATTTGTCCTGTCTTCACGCTTTTTAAGATGGAGGACCACTGTAGCCACCCCCAACGACACATTCTCAAGATGGAGGGTGAGGGAACAGCTGCAGTCACCTGCGGTTCCTGCGCAATGTTTGCCATCTTGCCAAAGGTTGCAGGCAGCTTTACCTGCAGCAATTGTATGTTGATTGCCCTCTTAGAAGACAAAGTCCAGCAACTGGAGGAATGTGTAGCTACACTCCAAAGAATTAGAGAGCTGGAGCTCTTCTTGGAAGCAACAGAGAACACCGTCTCCACCAAGGAGGAGAGAGGGGACACCCCTGAGAAGGAGGCTAGTTCACCAACACAGGTGCCAGATATATGGAGAAATGTGACTCGAAGAAGTAGGAGGCCCAGGGTTCGCTCTGATTGTTTAGAAATACATAATCGCTTTGAAGTCCTCTCCCCTAGCATGGAAGACGAAGAGCAGACTCCATTTCAGGATCTCTCCCTCATTTCAGTCGATCAGGTATATGAAGACGAGCAGCAAATTCAGTCCTCAGGGAATGTGCAGGCGACCTTGGAATGGACAGCTCACAGAAGAACCCCGACCAAACCTAAGAGGAGGCGTGTAGTGGTGATAGGGGATTCCCTACTGAGGGGAACAGAAGCAGTGATCTGTGGGCCTGACAAGATGTCTCGGGAGGTGTGCTGTCTCCCCGGGGCTAAGATCCAAGATGTAACTGCAAGGAATCATAAAACCCACTGACAAATACCCCTTCCTCTTGGTTCATGTGGGAACCAATGACACTGCAAGCAATAGCCTCCAGAAGATCAAAACAGACTACGAGGCTCTGGGCAGGAAATTGAAGCAATTAAATGCACAAATTGTCATCTCATCTGCCCTCCCAGTTGAACGACGTGGCCCAGGGAGAGAGGGAAAAATAGTGGAAGTGAACAGCTGGCTTCGCAAATGGTGTAAACAGGAACGGTTTGGATTCTTAGATCACGGACTGCAGTTTCTTGAAGATGGACTTCTGACAAGCGATGCACAGTGGTTGGGAGGAATGTTTTTGCCAAAAATCTCAGAAACCTCACCAGGAGGGCTTTAAACTGACTAATGTGGGGGAGGGAGACAGTGCTCCTGAAGGTAGGAGTCTATCAATTGATGAAGATGATCATCCAAATGTCATAGACCAAATGGAGCAAACAGCACGCAGACCTAGTGGTGGGAGGAAAAAATCCTTAAATAAGAGACACGGATTAATGGACTTCAATGTCTGTACACTAATGCGCAAAGCATGGGAAATAAACAAGATGAGCTTGAGCTCTTGGTACAGCAAACTAAATATGACATAATAGGCATCACTGAAACCTGGTGGGATAAGTCCCACAATTGGAATGTAATAATGGAGGGATACAATCTATTTCAGAGAATCAGACCAGACAAGAAAGGAGGAGGAGTGGCGTTATATGTCAGGGATGTGTATACCTGTGAAGAGATCCAAGATTTAGAACCTCAAAGCCAAAGTGAGAGCATTTGGGTCAAAATTAAGGGAGAGAAGAATAACAGAGACCTCATTGTGGGAGTTTACTATAGATCCCCAAGCCAAACAGAGGACATAGATGATGCCTTCCTGGAACAGATGGCCAAGCATGCAAAAGGAAGGGAGATAGTAGTAATGGGGGACGTCAATTACCCAGATATCTGTTGGATGTCAAACTCAGCCAACAGCATAAGGTCAAACAGATTCCTCACTGGCCTTGCAGACAACTTCATTGTCCAGAAAGTGGGAGAAGCAACAAGAGGAACAGCCATTTTAGATCTGGTCCTAACCAATGTTGATGACCTGGTTAGTGGGGTAGAAGTGGAAGGATCATTAGGCACGAGTGATCATGCTCTTCTGAAGTTTACTATACAGCGGAAAGGAGCAGCCAAGCATACTAGGACTCAATTTCTTGACTTTAAGAAAGCCGACTTCATAAAACTTAGGGAAGTGCTGGGTGAGATCCCATGGACAGTAATACTAAAAGGAAAGGGAGTTCATGATGGCTTGGAGTTTGTTAAGAGGGAGATAGTAAAAGCACAACGTCAGGCAATACCAATGAGACGGAAACATGGAAGGTGCCTAAAGAAGCCAGGGTGGCTATCTAAAGAACTTTTAACTGAGTTAAGATTAAAAAAGGATGTGTACAAAAAATGGAAAAGGGGGGAAACCACCAAAGAGGAATTCAAACAAATAGCCGGCACATGTAGACACAAAGTCAGAAAAGCTAAAGCACAGAATGAACTCAGGCTTGCTAGAGAGGTTAAAAGCAACAAAAAAGGCTTTTATGGGTATGTTCGTAGCAAAAGGAAGAACAAAGAAACAGTGGGGACACTCAGAGGAGAAGATGGAGAAATGCAAACAGGGGACACAGAAAGGGCTGAACTCCTCAATGCCTTCTTTGCCTCAGTCGTCTCCGATAAAGAAAACAATGCCCGACCTGAAGAATTTGGAGCAAATGATTCAGCAAAGGAAACACAGCCCAGAATAACTAAGGAGATAGTACAAGAATACTTGGCTAGTTTAGATGTATTCAAGTCTCCAGGGCCAGATGAACTGCATCCAAGAGTATTAAAAGAACTGGCAGATGTGATCTCAGAACCACTGGCAGTCATCTTTGAGAATTCCTGGAGAACAGGCGAAGTCCCGGCAGACTGGAGGAGGGCAAATGTTGTCCCTATTTTCAAAAAGGGGAAAAGAGAGGACCCAAATAATTACCGCCCAGTCAGTCTGACATCAATACCAGGGAAGATTCTGGAGCAGATCATTAAGAAAACAGTCTGTGAGCACCTAGAAAGGAATGCTGTGATCACCAATAGTCAGCATGGATTTCTGAAAAATAAGTCATGTCAGACTAACCTGATCTTGTTTTTTGACAGAATTACAAGCCTGGTAGATGAAGGGAACGCAGTGAATGTAGCCTACCTTGATTTCAGCAAGGCATTCATCAAGGTGCCCCATGATATTCTTGTAAAGAAGCTGGTAAAATGCGGTCTTGACTTTGCTACCACTCAGTGGATTTGTAACTGGCTGACTGACCGAAGCCAAAGGGTGCTCATCAATGGTTCCTCTTCATCCTGGAGAAGAGTGACTAGTGGGGTGCCACAGGGTTCTGTCTTGGGCCCGGTCTTATTCAACATCCATATCAATGACTTGGATGATGGACTCAAGGGCATCCTGATCAAATTTGCAGATGACACCAAACTGGGAGGGGTGGCTAACACCCCAGAGGACAGGATCACACTTCAAAACGACCTTGATAGATTAGAGAACTGGGCCAAAACAAACAAGATGAACTTTAACAGGGAGAAATGTAAAGTATTGCACTTGGGCAAAAAAAATGAGAGGCACAAATACAAGATGGGGGGCACCTGGCTTGAGAGCAGTACATGTGAAAAGGATCTAGGAGTCTTGGTTGACCACAAACTTGACATGAGCCAACAGTGTGACGCGGCAGCTAAAAAAGCCAATGCAATTCTGGGCTGCATCAATAGGAGTATAACATCTAGATCAAGGGAAGTAATAGTGCCACTGTATTCTGCTCTGGTCAGACCTCACCTGGAGTACTGTGTCCAGTTCTGGGCACCACAGTTCAAGAAGGACACTGACAAACTGGAACGTGTCCAGGGGAGGGCAACCAAAATGGTCAAAGGCCTGGAAACGATGCCTTATGAGGAACGCTAAGGGAGCTGGGCATGTTTAGCCTGGAGAAGAGGAGGTTAAGGGGTGATATGATAGCCATGTTCAAATATATAAAAGGATGTCATATAGAGGAGGGAGAAAGGTTGTTTTCTCTGCTGCTCCAGAGAAGCGGACACGGAGCAATGGATCCAAACTACAAGAAAAAAGATTCCACCTAAACATTAGGAAGAACTTCCTGAGAGTAAGAGCTGTTTGACAGTGGAATTTGCTGCCAAGGAGTGTGGTGGAGTCTCCTGCTTTGGAGGTCTTTAAGCAGAGGCTTGACAACCATATGTCAGGAGTGCTCTGATGGTGTTTCCTGCTTGGCAGGGGGTTGGACTCGATGGCCCTTGTGGTCTCTTCCAACTCTATGATTCTATGATTCTAGGAGGGCACCGCCATCGTGCTGAAAGAGGTGCATGCTGAGAGAGGATTCCAGAGCATGTTCAGGGGGTACCATGGTCCTACTCTGCTCATGCTGTGCATCAGCCAGTTCTTTGGGGCTAACCCAATGTATTGGGGCTCATGGCCACGTATTGCAGAGAAACCTCAGTAGTGGTTGGTTTTTTCCTGCCATTTTTGGGGAACCTAGCCCACTAATGCTGTCCTCCTCCATACAGGGGGAGGGGCCCCTCCTAAGGAGCCCCAGGCTTCTGAAGAACACAAAAGATCATTTTCTAGCTTTGTGGCTGATACGGAGGGGGTGCATGCCTTCCTTCACCCTTCCGCCGATCACCAGAGGGTCTGAGGCGATGACCTCAAGGGCACCCAGCCCCGCGTGGACCCCTCAGCCCCCACACCATTGCACAAGCACCACACTCTACCCCAAGCCCCAGAAATAAAGTGCCCTTTGCCCTTTCCTACACCGATCCGCTATTACGGGCGAAATAAACCCCAAAATCTTATGCCTTCCCTCCTGCTCTATTTTTACTTTGAGTCGACCGTACGAAGCTGTATTCCCTATTCTTTCTATGGGTGCGTTCTACCCAATCAGAACCATGCATTCGCCTTGCAGAGCTAGCTCAGCGAGCCCCTGCACGCCTCATTTAACCTCTTGACAAGCTACTGACGGCTCCCCTCTTGGGAGAACAATGGAACTGAAACTTGTGAACTCATAAAAGTGTCAAATCTTGCTACAGTGTATCTATTTTGTTTCCGACTTCAATTATCAATATAAAATGGACAAAAATCTTTAGAAATTCGTATAAAATCAACCACAACTCCGATTTCCTGGCTTCTGGTGCCAATCGGCTCAGTCTCTTCAGGACTCCATGACACCTCCCCTGCCTCCATTATCCCTCGAGCGAGGTGTCACGTACTCAGGAAGACCCTAATCCGGTCAAATCGCTCTGCCAAGCCTTTCGTCCGGGCAATGCCAGGTGACAGACTATGCATACATAAACCATTGTCTTCTCATCACCGGTACTCGGGATATGCTTATCTGCGCATATCTCCAGCTCTGCATATTTCCCCTCCCTCCTCCATATGTTAATCCGGTGTAACCTAACCTCTTCCTAATATATTCATGATATAATCTGTGTAACCCAACCTCTCCTTAATGTATTCATGATGTAACTATGATGTATTTTGCACTGTATTCTGGGACATGGAGGGAAGTTTTAAAAGTTCATGTCACCCCTTCCCTGCTGTTCAATCTCGCCTTGAACCTGTTGCGCAATAAACTTGGATCTTCTGCAGCTTGCTCCTGTCTCCGGCTAAGCTCATTTTCCTCCGCAGAGACCCGCGGACTTAGTCCGACGAGCTGGGTGGCAGAGCAGCCTCGCACCCAGATTTTACCGTAACAGTGGCCAAACACAGAGGGGAAGGTGGCTCTGTGGTAGGTGGCTTGATACAAATGTTGCAACAGCATTTTAAATACATGAATAGCTTTAAATTTTGTCTGCAAACAATACTTCTGACAGGTTCCCCAGACTAATTATATTTTCTCCGTAGGTGGCATTTTGTTACAAGGATGTCTGAAGAAAAATGCATTTCCTTAAATGTCAAGAGACTGCCAAGCAATAGCACCCCTGCAGAGCTGTCAATGCTGCCTCAGAATTCTACACGAAATTTATTTCCTATGTCCAAGAAGTCATTTGAATTTATACCGTCCTTTGAAGAGTTGCCTTGGCAGCCCCAGACTGCCAAATCTTTGGATTTGCTACAGGGGAGGCTGCCTGTCATGTCTTTTCCCAGCAAAGAACCGGGCAACAGCTCCCAGTTTGCTTTTCTTAGAAGAAGACTCTCCACTATAACTGGTTCAGAAGGGTCTCCTGGAGAACTGGACCAAACTGCCATCCTTCCCACATCAGCAGTCGAAAGAACCAGAGACCCTGAAGAGTTGCCTGACAAAAGCAAGGATGCCACTGCAGAACAAGGATGCAAAGTGCAAGATGCAACACCTTTTAAAAAATCAGCCGTGAAAAGGAGAGGAAAAGGAGCCACTGATAACCAACTTGTGGTAAATACCTTTCTCAGACCCTGGGTTTGGGGGGCTGGTTGGTCAGTTGAGTTTGAATCTCTTTACAGTGCTTAGAAATGTCAAGCTAGTCAAGTGATAGAGAATAATATCGGCTAACTTAACAACTTTCATAGAGAATATTTGACTTCTGGAATGCCTGCATTACAATTATTCCACATTATGAGTGGGTTATTATGACATAGATCCTACGCAACCTAAAGGAAGGGAAGACTCATCACCACCCAGCAATCTGAGCTACAAGGAGCTGAAACTGGTGGGGAAAGAGTCATGGAGAGGGCAGAAAGTGCAGCTTCCAGGATCCTGCTCTGATCAGTTGATCTGGGAGACACTCTGTAGGTATCTTCAGATGTTTCCAGAAGCAGCAACCATCAGATCCACAAGGCATTGCCATTTGAGTGGTAAAAAAACTGACAGCTTTGGCTGATTGGCTAAATGTTGTCAACTAGCAGTCAAGTATAAAGCATCAATTATTTGTTTAAAGAAATATGAAAGGGAAATTACCGTAATTTAAAAAACAACCAAAAAAAAAACCCTACCAAGAGATCCCAGAAGCTTGGCAGACCACTGTGCCAGGCCACTTTGGTGGCCAATACTTTCACAAATGGGATTAGTTGCAAAACAAAAGCGGCTATGATCAAAATCACGTCAGGCAGATGACCCTCCCCTGCCCCTGTCCCTGCCCCTGCCATGAAGACCTGCTGGAAGAGCTAGGTACCCAATTGTCACAAAAAAACTCCTTAGTCAATCATATTATATCCACACATTTTACCAGTAAGGTAGGTTGGACTGAGATAAAGTGAGTGGTCCAGGGTGACCCAGGGAGTGTCATGGCAGACTGCGGTTTCAGAGCTTGGATCTCCCTACGCAAACCAAGGCACAACATTAGCTCCCCAGCACCCCTTTCCGTGCAGGTTGAAGTGTCCCCCACAGAGTGCTTTCCTGTGGGATCTGAAATCCTGGTCCTTGCCCTCAGCTAGGACAGCCATGTCCCCACAGACAATCCCTTAGTAGCCCTTCCATGTGGAGGAGGGTTCCATCCCTCCTCAGAAAGAGCTGCCATCTAGTGGAGACCCCTGCTTGTGGGAGCAGCGGTGGTTTCCCCCAGCTTTCTCCCCCAGCACCCTGTGCCCCTGCCCCTGTGGTTCTGGAGCCAACCCTCTAAAGCAGAGTTTCAGGAGTCCTTGTAGGCTGAAGGGGGAATCCTGGTGGGACTCTCCTCCCCCTTCTGATTGTGGGATCTCTGGACCCGCCTCAGGATGCGTGGGCAGTTTGGAGGCTTCTCAACCACATTGGAAAGAGTGAACAGGCTCTGGCAACTTTTTAGCAGCAGCCTAAACATTAAAGGGTCGCAAGTGGCGCTGTGGGTTAAACCACAGAGCCTAGGACTTGCTGATCAAAAGGTCGGTGGTTCGAATCCCTGTGACGGGGTGAGCTCCCATTGCTTGGTCCCTGCTTTTGCCAACCTAGCAGTTTGAAAGCATGTCAAAGTGCAAGTAGATAAATAGGGAAGGTAAACAGTATTTCCATGCGCTGCTCTGGTTTGCCAGAAGTGGCTTAGCCATGCTGGCCACATGACCCAGAAGCTGTTCGCCGGCTCCCTCGGCCAAGAAAGCGAGATGAGCGCCACAACCCCAGAGTCGGTCACGACTGGACCTAATGGTCAGGGGTCCTTTTACCTTTAAACATTAAAAGCCCTGATCTCTTGAGTGTAATTTGTTTGAATGGATTTTAATATTGCTTTTTAAAAAAATAGTTGGAACCTGCCCCTGGGCCTCATAGTGAAGGGCAGGTAAGAAATCTAATTAATAGATTACAATAAGAGCAGCAGCAGCAACAATGATACTGGTTGATAGGATCTCTGCCCCAACCCCCAAAAGAGTCTTTTTGGTTTTTTATGAGATGTAACCCCTCCTTTTATCCATTCCTCAAAATGTTTTTTTCCCTGAGAGATGTGTTTCCTTAAAAGGTTTGCTGCATATGACCCTTTCTTGCCTAATGCTTGCATGCTGACCCCAAACCCCTTGCACATTTATTTATTTATTTATTTATGAAATTATGGGGAAAAAACCTTCCCTCTCAATTTCAGGAAAATAGAGTAAGAGAGTGGGAATTACGTCAGCTAAAAAACATTGAAGAAGCAACTACCCATGAATTTACGATTGAAGATATTTGAACCTATTACCAGCAACTTCTACAAATGATAGGTGGGAGGGGCAGCGTAACAAGACGATGACAAGATTCACGCATCCTGATTCTACATGATACTGTAGCCTGTGCATGCAGATAAATGATGAGCCACTGAGTGTCCACTCGCAATGCACTTCACTTGCAGAATCATCAACGGCTCTGACAATTAATGCAAATCCATTGGGCTGCTTGCAAAATAACCTCTCTTGACAAAAAATATCTTTATCTATAGAGTAATCACAGATGATGCAATGGGGAATGTTTTTGCTGTTAGCATGGGGAAAGAGCAAGAGGCACCAACAACAGAACAACCTTTGGTGGATTACTAATTAATTGCCTTGTTTGGCTATTGGGTTGTTTTCCATTGAACTTGCCCTGTTTTAAACTTCCTGTCTCCCCATACCTCCCAGTTTGGTGGCTTTCATATATCTACAGTGTGTGACCTTGCAGAGTTACTGGCGACACTGTTTTGACTAAGAGGTGCAGCCTTAGGATCCGTGAGGCCTCGTGACAAGAAGGCAGACATCTGTGTGCCGTAATCTGACCTGGCTAAGGTTCTTCAATATCTTGTTGACTTATAGGAGAAGGAGGTTGTGGAGTCCAAGGTCATAGATCCGAGGGCTTGGGTTGCAGATGTCCCTTGGTGACCAGCTGCCTGGTGGGTCTCTGAGGGGAACTAGGAGTTTATAGCTGCACATTAGGATGGATACCTCTAGCCTAGGCCATAAGCAAAGCTTATACGACCAAGACAACCATGGCCACTGAACATCACCTAAAGCAACATTTTGAGATTCCTGCTTGGGATGAACCTGTAAGGAATTTGGGGAAGGGAAACAGAAATTTGGGGAAGTGCAAACAGAAATTTATTAAGACTAGCAAATTTTCTCAAGGCGGTTCCACACATCTCTCTTTGGGATACATCCTGTCCTGGGCTAGGTTGGGGTAATATGCTAGAATTTAAAAAGTTTCTGGTGGGATTTCAGAAAAAGCACTTCTGGGAAGCACAATGATAATTGTGGGAAACTCATGACATGGGGTGAAATGATTCCTCTCGGTGTTTATCACCACACAAGTACTGTGGATCAGGAGTCAGATGTGTTCATACGTATTTAAGGCTCAGTCTTTTAGTGCCCACAAAATTCTGGCTGGTATTTTCATTAACAAAGCTCAAAGGTCAGTGATTTCATTGCCTCGGGACCATGTGAAAATTGTACTCTTTGGCCCCATGTTTCCATGTTGCAAGATTTCCTGACATATGGTCTGAGCAAAATCTTTATTTTAACAAGTTCTTGTTCCACACCCCTGTACTGGTTTATTGAACGTGAATTTCTTTTCTGTGGTTCAAAATAGTTCTCCCGGGGGTGAGTCCACTTCATTGCACAGCTTTTCCATTCCATAAGTTAAATGGTGACCTTGACCCAAGTATTATATTTCAGTACATTTTGTAAGCAATCTAAACTGCTAATAGCGACTTAAGCTGTGATTCTGGAGTGAAGATGACTGTGCTTTTTGAGACATAGAGGTGAATTAATTGAAAACAAATAATACCTTCTAAATCTCACGTTAGGATACTGAATAATGGCACACTAAAAATAATGGCACAACTTTCATAAATTTGGAACCCTGTAACATGTGTATGGGTTTCTTTTGGTGGAGAATGCTATTAAATGGACTTAAGAAGCAGTTTAGTAAAATACTGTAAGGCACAATCTGTCCTCCTCCTTGCAAAGCTCTGCCAGTGTGAGGGGGGATTCCCTCCCTCCCTCTCTCTCTCTCTCTCTCTCTCTCTCTCTCTCTCTCTCACACACACACACACACACACACACCCCTCTCTTTTTTAGCTGCTCTGGCACTAGGGGAACCTCAGGAGACACAGTTTCCATTGAATGCAAAAACGGATTGAATTTTCCAGTGGAGCAGCTGTGAAAACAAGAACACCAATAGTGTCCTGTCAGTCCTTAAGTTCAGGTCTGACTGGCTGTTACTTCATGGCCCAGTGTGGCCTCTGTGGTTGGGCTTCAGAGTATGAAGAGCTTTTATCCCATTGGTCTCCTCTCCTTTATGTGGACAATACCCCCTTCAGGGATTCCATGAGGTCTGAATACCCAATACTTCTTGGGGATCTCCAACTCATGCTTCTCCTCAAACAAGAACGTAAGAGGAGCTTGTTGGACCAGTGGTCCTTCTAGTCCAGCGTCCTGTTCACACAGTGGCCAGCCAGGTCCCCGTGGGAAACCCACAAGCAGAATATGAGCACAAGAGCCCTCCCCCCACTCGTGGTTTCCAGCAACTGGGATTCAGAAGCCTTGCTGCCTCCAATTGTGGGGGTAGAGCAGAGCCAGCTGGCTACCAGCCACTAACACCCTCCTCCTCCTCCTCCTCCATGAATTTGTCCAGTCCTCTTTGAAAGCCATCCCCGTTGGTGGCCGTCATGGACTCCTGGACAAGGAAGTTCCACAGTGACTGTGTGAAAGGGAGGACTTTATTTTATCTGCCCTGAATCTTCAGCTTCCTGGGATGCCCACAAGTTCTAGTGTTATGAGAGAGAAATTAAAAAATTCTGCCTCCCCACTTTCTCCAGGTGGCGCATATTTTTACAAACTTCTGTCATGTCGCCTTTTCCTCGCCATGCCTCTAAATTTTAAAAAAATCTCAAAGGCTGCATCCTTTCTTCAAAGCGCAGTCGCCCCTTGATCATTCCAGGTGCCCTCTTCTGAACTCTTCCAGCTCTAGGATACCCTTTTAGAGGTGAGGTGACCAGAACTCGGCACAGCGCTCCAAATGCAGCTGCACCATAGGTTCATAGAACAGCATTAGGATAATGGCAGTTTTAATTTAAATTCCTTTCCTAATGATCCTAATAACTCCAACTTCGTCAGGCTAGGCTTTCCTGGATGCCATCATCTCAACACAAAAGTAGCCTGTCCAGGCAGCAACAGAATCTCATTTAGACGGGGAAAATAACTGGCAGTGGTAGAACAGTGCATCCTCCCCAGAAGGCAAGAACCCCAAAGCCTTGAGTTACTGGCTCCCCTTGGCCCCACAGACAGGCTACTATCTTGAGGGAATTCTAGCCGGCCCCTTTGGCCACTGCCCCACCCACAGCGTCTCCCTCGTGGGGCCTGCCTGGCGGTCAGAGACAACAACTTACAAGGCTGCTCAGGGGTCCAAGGGCTGGAGTTGGCAAACAGCCACCACCTAGTTCTTGCCATGCAGCCTCCTGCAGCCTGAAATGGTTAGCAAGTGGGGCTCCTTGCTGCTGCATGCAAGGCGCCGACCCATTAGTAGTTCAGCAGGGCTCCCGCCAGTCGTTGGGCTGGGGGTGCTGTGCTGTGCTAGAAGGAATGTGGCAAGGCGGTACTCCCAATCCCCTTGCGTCATGCGGCAGAGGGTGTCCTTGGTGGCCCGCACCATGCGTTCTGCTTGGCCATTGGTGGCAGGGTGGAATGGCGCCAAACGGATGTGGCGGATGGTGTTCTGCGCTGTGAAGGTTTGGAATTCTCCTGACGTAAATGTGGTTCTGTTGTCTGAGATGAGAGTGTCAGGGAGCCCGTGGGTTGCAAACAGCCTGCGTAGTACCCGGATGGCTGCGGACGTGGAAGTGGACGGTACCAGTGCGACTTCCAACATTTTGGTGTAGGAGTCCACCACTATGAAGAATGTTTTCCCCTGAAAGGGGCCAGCAAAGTCCACATGCAGGCGTGACCATGGTGCTCGGGTGGACTCCCATGACTGGACTGGGGCTCTTGGGGGATCTGGGTGGGATTCTGGCAGTGTTTGACCCAGGCCTCTATCTCTCCGTCGATCCCCGGCCACCACACATAACTCCTGGCAAGGGCCTTCATTCTCACTACCCCTGGGTCTGTCTCGTGTAGGGCTGTGAGGACCCTTTTGTGGAGGGGCTGGGGAACAACGACCCTGCTTCCCCATAACAGGCACCCCTTGTGGGCCGACAGTTCATGTTTACAGGTTGTGTAGCCTGCGAATTCTGGCCCGGGGCTGCTGCTGGGCCATCCCCTCCACACCCAGTCCAGGACCCAGGAGATGACCCTATCTTTCTTGGAATGGTGTGCAACTTCTTGTGCCTGAATAGGGCGATCGGGAAGCAGCTCCAGGCTCATAACCTCTTGTGCAGGTGCTGGGTCAGGGCCTGTTTCCGGTAGTGGTAGCCTGCTGAGGGTGTCCACGTGGCCCATCGCCTTCCCAGGGCAGTGAATCAGTGCATACTGGTAGCTGGCAAGGAAAATTGACCACCTGAGGACGCGGGGAGACAGCACTTGGGGGGTCTGCTTTTCGGAGGCAAACAAGCCAAGCAACGGCTTGTGGTCAGTCACCACGGTAAAGGGCTGCCCGTACAAGAAATCATGGGGTTTTTTTTACTCCCTTCACGATTGCCAGACCCTCCTTGTCGATTTGCGAGTAGTTCCGCTCGATTGTGTTGAGTGTCTGGGAAAAGTATGCCACCGGTACCTCTCTTCCGTCCGGGAGTTGGTGTCCCAGGACAGTGCCGATGCCATAGGGCAAGGCGTCGCATGCTAGCACCACCGGCAGCCTCTCGTCGAAGTGTGCCAAGACCGAGTTTGAGACAAGCAAGTCCTTGACTGCCTGGAATGCGGCCTCCTGGCACTGGCCCCACACCCAAGGGGCCACTTGTCCAGGAGTCTGTGTAGGGGCTCCGTTACCGCCGCCTTGTGGGGAAGGAAGGAATGGTAAAAGTTCAATAGTCCCAAGAAAGCCTGAAGTTCAGTCTTGCTCTTGGGCGCTGGGGCATCACAAATGGCCCGTACCTTGTCCCCAGTCGGATGGACCCCTTCTGCGTCCACCATAAATCCCAGAAAGTCCACCTGAGGCACTCCTAGTAGACACTTTTCCCGCTTCACCTTGTGACCCGCTGTCTGCAAACGGTGCAGAACAG
Organism: Podarcis liolepis; assembly: GCF_965112155.1. Classification (NCBI taxonomy): domain Eukaryota; kingdom Metazoa; phylum Chordata; class Lepidosauria; order Squamata; family Lacertidae; genus Podarcis; species Podarcis liolepis. Next base: position 59,916,342 of record NC_139563.1, on the reverse strand, counting down.
TGCGGAGGCGGTCCTCAAACTCCTCTGGTGTGGGCCCGGCAATCAACACATCATTGAAGAAGGGGGTGATGCCAGGAATCCCTTTAAGGAGAGAGTCCATTAGATTCTGGAATATGCCTGGTGCCACACTGACACCGAATTGCAGCCGCTTTACCCTGAACACTCCTCTGTGCGTCACAATCGTCTGTGCCTCTGCTGTGGCCTCATCCACTGGCAGCTGTTGATAGGCTTGGGTCAAGTTCAGCTTGCCAAAAATTTTTTGACCCAGCCAGGGTGGCAAGGACATAGCTGACCACTGGCACTGGGTATGCATGGGCCGTGAGGGCCTTGTTTGTGGTACATTTGTAGTCTGTGCAGATGCGGACCGAACCATTAGGCTTGACGGGTGTGACGATTGGGGTTTCCCAGGGGGCATTAGGCGCAGGCTCCAGCACTCCTTGCTCCATGAGCCGGTCCAATTCCTCGTCTATACAGGGTTTCAGGGCGAATGGGACCCGGCAGGCCTTGAGCCTGACAGGTCGTACTGCGGGGTCAAGCTGTAGAGCAATGGGGGGGCGTATACTGTCCCAATTTTCCATCGAAAAGCCCCAGAAATTCCTTGCATATGGCGTCCACATCCACTCGTAAGCTAGTGTGGTTCACCCTGGAGACGGCTAGCCCCAGTGGTCCAAACCATGCCAATCCCAGTAAGCTGGTTTGACCACAAGCAAGTCCAGTTGGCTCGTCCGCCCTCGATATTGCACCCTGAAGGTCCCCACCCCCATTGTGGGGACCTTACGTTTCTGGAAGTCCCGGAGGGTGAATGGCGCCGGCCTGAGTTTGGGACCCCCATTAGGACACAGTTTCCTTAAGGTGCTTGCCAAGATTATGGATAGAGTTGAACCCGTGTCAAGCTCCATGCGGCATGGGGCCCCCTCTATCTGTACCTCTATATAAATTTTCTCTACGTTGGGGTGGGGCAACTGGTATACCTGGAAGTCTGTGAGCTCCATCGAGTTGCCTTGGTGCGCTGGGCCCCGGGACCTGGGGCTCTTGGATCGGTCAGCTGATGCCTGGCGTCGGGTGGGCCGAGCTTGACACGCCCAGGTGATGTGTCCCAATTTTTCGCACTGCCTGCACTCTGCGTTGCAGAAACGGCAGGTCCTCCTCTCGTGACTCCCCCTGCAGCTTGCGCAGTTCCCTCCTTCTCGTCGAGGCAGCTGTGGTATGTAGGCTGCTTGAGTGCGCTGCTGTACTCGGTGCACCTCCTCCCTGTCAGATCCTGAGTCGTCAGTGAGGTCTTCGTGGTGGATCCTCGGTTGGGACAGCAGGCTCAGCCGTGCCTCTTGCGTCGACCTCTCGGCAGCTTCTGTTTCCAGGGCCTCCTCCAGGGCGACCTGGAACGTTAGGTCCTTCTTAGCGTAAAGGCGTCATTGCAGCTTCTCATCCTTCAGGCCACCGACGAGGCGGTCACAAAGCATGTTCTCCAATTCTGAGAAGTTGCAGAACCGGGCAGCTTGGCAGAGATAGGTCACCAACCCAGTTATGGTTTCCCCAGGGGCTTGCCGCTTTGCGTAGAAGGCATTTCGACGAGCCGCCACTGAGGGCTGCGGCGAAAAGTGCCCCTTCAGCCGTTCCATTATTGTTTTGTATGGAACAGTAGCGACGTCTTCAGGTGCAAGGAGAGCGTCTCAAACGTCTCTTCTCCGCAGATGCTGAAGAATATCGCCCTCTTCTTGGCATCTTCTTCGTTGGTGACCCCTTTGACTTCTAGGAGGAAGGTGAAACCGGAGGCATACGCTTCCCAGTCTCCGGATGCTGGGTTGAAAGGTGAGAAGCTGCTGTCGGTTGCCATTCTGAGTTCCTTGGGTCCTGGAGCTGAAGCCTGGATACACGGTGCGAGGCAGCGGTGCGGTAGGTGGCGGTGCTGCGGTGCTGTGTGTGGCGGTCAGCTCAGCAGGATCCCACCTTCGTCGAAGTAAAATATACTCAGAGTCGAGAGTGGATTTCATGCTCTTTATTCAGCTCATAGTGGTGAGGAGGGAATGAGAGTCCCCTCAAAGTATCTGCTTACATACATTATTTACACAATGGGCTGCAGGTGATTGGCTAATTCTGGAATAGTCCTGTAGGCCAATGAGGTTGTGGATTCACTTCTATCTGGAGCTGGATTGGGTGGCTCCTGCAGACCAATCATACTGCTGCATTCTGAATCCTATTGTTCTAGGACCAATCAGACTGCTGCAGTTTGGATCCTATTCAACTCAGTACATAACAGAAACTCAAAGTGATATATAAAAGCAAACATTAAAAACCAGGATAAAAACCAGGTTAAGCAACCAAAAATGCACAATTAATATATGTAAAAACAGATCAGACTCCACCTCCAAAGGACTGAGTGAATTAAGATTATTTTTGCCTGTCACCTAAAAATAGATAGTAACGGCAGCAGACAGGCAGGCAGGCAGGCAGATCTCCCTAGGAAGAGCATGGCATAAATGGGGAGCCACCAGTGAGAAGACCCTGCTTCTGTCATCACCTTCTGCTCCCCCCTCTCAGGGAGCACGTGGATGCAGGACCACGGAGCATGGAGGCAAAGACTTACTAAAATATTCCTAATGATTAATCTTTTGCCCCCAAAGCAGATGTTGAAGCTGTTGCATCTTTCCTCAGGATTAAGCAGACTCTCAGGAAGGGTCAAGGCCTATGAATGGGCTCCAATTTACAAAATATCTCTGTCATCACAAGTAAATGGTTGTTTTATATATCTAGCCACAGGAGACAAGAGAGATTTATCTTAATGTGTTCAAAATCCTGAACTTTCTTATAATATAAAGTACAACACTGTTCAGAAAATCTAACCCTGCTGACATGCTTAAAATTAATTGATAATTCAGTTACTTTAAAAATGTTCTCCAAACATGAAAGTACAATCTAAATCTTCAAATTCTACACGTTTCAGTATGGGAGGTTGGACAGTCATTTCAGACCACATATATATGACTATTCTTAAAATGTGCCTCATTCAAGAAGTGCCCTTTAGCAATTACTGATAATTGAATAATCATTTTTCAGTGCTGATGCCATCTAGAAAGAGTTGTTTATAGCTGTTAACTCTGAGATTTACAGGGACATTGATCATATCATGTCAGGAATATTTAAGAAAAGTGGTATATAAATATTGTAAACAAATAAATAGATGTATTCTTCTAAATATTAACAGTGGCGTAGTGTGGGTTGTCAGCACCCGGGGCAAGGCAAGTAATTTGCGCCCCCTAACCCGTGGATTTGCGCCCCCTAACCCGTGGGTTTGCGCCCCCTAACCCTAACCCCCAGATGTTGCGCCCGGTGCGGCCAGCCCCCCCTGCATCCCCCACGCTACGCCACTGAATATTAATGACACGGTGCATTTACAGATTTACCCTCTATTCATCTGGCTGTTCTTATTTTGATGGAAACTAAAATAAAAACAAAACAAAACACAACTAAACTGGAAGTCTTCAGGCACTTTGAGCCCATAGCTCCAAATTAAGCAAAAGAATGTGGAAACTATAGCCCCTAACTCATACATTATGATGAAGCAAATAGCAGTTTCGGACCTTGACCTGTAAACACACCTTAAAAAAACACCACAGAAAGTTAGTGATAGAAAGTAGTTCTGTGACACATTAATTGGGTTTCACTCAATGGGCTAAAAGGAGGGAACCATTGTGTGTCGGTGAATGGGAATGACCACTAGACAGATAGACTCACATAAATCTGGGTTGTGTTGCTGAGGTGCTTTGCTTGCATTTATCATGCAGGATTTCAATCAGCAGCCTTCAACCACATTTGGCTGAATGGTGCATAAGATGCAATTGCCCCGTAGTAAGGGCAGCAGAGTGGGGAGCATATGGCTGCCCTGGGTAGGAAGAAAGGGGGAGCTCTGTGTATCCATGTCTAATCTTGCCCCTTTCTAACATTTATTTACTGGGTACGTGTTTTTCTTTTTGTAAATCCACCAAAGAATGAAATAAAATTGGGATTAAGGGGTTTCCTCAGGATAGTGGAGGGCGTGTGTGCTGGGTCCTGTTGGTGTGGTGGTGATAGGAGATGCTCTATGGGGGAGGGGCAAAAAGGGGTTTGAGGAGGGTCATTTGGGGGGAGTGAGAAATGTTCCTATTTTCATCTGAGGAATGTTGGAGGGTGTGAAGTTCTCCACATTGTTCAGAGTTAAACTGTGGAACTCCCTTGCACAGGAGACAGCAATGGCCACCAACTTGGATGGCTTTAGAAGAAGACTGGACAAATTTGTGGAGGGGAGGGCGATCACTGGCTCCTAGCCAAGTGCCCCAACAGCTGAACACCAGTTGCTGGAAAGCCTGGGAGGGGAGTGCTGCTCTTGTACTCATGTTTTGTTTGCTGGTTTCCCCAAGCACCTGGTTGGCCACTGTGAGTAGAGGATGCTGGACCAGGTGGGCCATTGGCCTGATCCAGGAGGCAATTCTTCTGTTCCTATGGAAATGGAACAGGGAGCCCTGAGACGCCCAGAGCGGTGGAGAGGGAGCATCATTTGAGGGGAAATGAGCAGCTGCAGCAAACAGCTGGCAGGTGGCAGGAGGGAGAAAGGGATCACTGTCACTCAGCGCTTGAAACAGGCCCAGTCAAATGGCAGGCAGCCAAAGAGAGAGAAAGGGTTGCCATCAGTATGCCGATGACACCCAACTCTATCTGTTGATGGATGGCCATCCTGACTCGGCCCCAGACACACTGACCAGATGTTTGGAAGCTGTGGCTGGATGGTTACGTGGGAGCCGGTTGAAGCTAAATCCTTCGAAGACAGAGGTCCTGTGGCTAGGGCGGGGCGATATGGGATTGGGGGGGCAACTCCCATCTCTTGCGGGGGCGCAATTAGTGCCAGCACCGTCTGTTAAGAGTTTGGGTGTAATCTTCGACGCCTCCCTTTCCATGGAGGCGCAGATTGCAGCTATAACAAAGGCGGCATTTTTCCATCTCCGCCAAGCTAAGCAGTTGGCTCCTTACCTCTCTCGCCCTGACCTAGCCACTGTGATCCACGCGACGGTCACCTCCAGATTGGATTATTGTAACTCGCTCTACGTGGGGCTGCCCTTGAGACTGACCCAGAAACTCCAGCGGGTGCAGAATGCGGCAGCGAGACTCCTTACGAGGTCTTCACTGCGAGATCACATTCACCCGGTACTACACCAGCTGCACTGGCTCCCGGTGGAGTACAGGATCAGATTTAAGGTGCTGGTTTTAACCTTTAAAGCCCTATACGGCCTAGGACCCTCGTACCTACGGGACCGCCTCTCCTGGTATGCCCCACAGAGAAACTTACGGTCTTCAAATAAAAACATCTTGAAGGTCCCAGGCCACAGAGAAGTTAGGCTGGCCTCAACTAGAGCCAGGGCTTTTTCGGCTGTGGCTCCGATCTGGTGGAACACTCTGTCACAAGAGACCAGGGCCCTGCGGGACTTGACATCTTTCCGCAGGGCCTGCAAGACAGAGTTGTTCCGCCAGGCCTTTGGCCAGGGCACAGCCTGACTCCCTCCCTCGGCAATCTTCACGGAGCTCTGGCCCAATGGTTGCCAGTGGCCTGAATTAATTAATTTTACAATGAATGATTTTAGAGTGTTGTTTATGTTATACTTTTATACTGTTTTATTGTTGTTAGCCGCCCTGAGCCCAGCTTCGGCTGGGGAGGGCGGGATATAAATAAAAATTTATTATTATTATTATTATTAATTTATTAAAGACCTGGGACTCTCAAGACAGCAAAGTGTGAGAGCAGGATTGGTTGCACAGACCATTCACATTAAAAAATAAAAAATCAACAGCAGTGGCATCCATAGAAATACCAGAGTAACTGGGTGCTCCAGGGAATGGACTCCTAGGGCCTCTAGCAGGGTTGCAATGACATCTTCTAGATCAGTAGAAATAACATCCTGACCTAGAGTTGGTCACCCTCTATCTTTCAAAAGAATCTCACATAGATCAACATGGGCTCAGAAAGTGATAACCTATAAAGTAAATGTCCGTGCGAGGAAAGATATTGGCAAAGGAAGGAATAAGAAGGACCTCACTATAGTCACTTTTGGCAGTTATCTTTGTCGCACCATCTCAGTAAAACCTCTCAGCTCCAGACTGTAGAAGGTGAAAGCAATGTCTCTTGGATGGGACAGGACATGAAGGGCGGAGATTGCAGGGACACCCACTCAGCAGATGGGAGTGGGAGGCTAAAGAAGGTCCACAAAACAACTTTTAAAGATGGAGTCAAATCTAAATGGATGTCCTCCTAAACCGAGGGTGCCCAGGAGGGATGATTTGTCTACTTTTGTCCTCATTACAGTTACGACTCTCTCTCTTTTTTTAAATAAAATATTTATTGCAATTTTAAACAACAAAAATAACAACAGAGCTACAGAAAAAACAAAAAGGTTCAAAGTAAAATTATATTTAAAAAAGGTAAGAATAAGGAGAATAAGAATAAAAAATAAGAAAAAAGATTACAAATGTTCATAAGTTATACTTTCATGATCTTTGGACTTCCTCACATCGCCCTCCCCTGCGTTCTCCATCATATAGTTAAATACAGCAATTTGTTACCTTACTTCCAATCTTATTTTGTAATTCTCAGATATCCAATTCCAAATTATAAATATTTTGATCATAAATTAACCTGCTAAATTTGAACATAGTGTTTCTTCAGATTTCACAATTTCTCTACACATCACCTATTCTCATATATCTTACATTAGGTTTACTGCTGCTATGTTACTCTCATTTGTGCATACTCCTAACATTCATACAATTTATAACGTTTCTGTAGATAATCTTTAAATTTTTTCCAGTCCTCTTCCACCGTCTCTTCTCCCAGGTCTCGAATTCTGCCAGTCATTTCAGCCAGTTCCATGTAGTCTATCACTTGTGTCTACCATTCTTCCAGAGTGGGCAAATCTTGTGTCTTCCAATGCTTTGCAATAAGTATTCTTGCTGCCGTTGTTGCGTACATAAAGAAAGTTCTATCCTTCTTCGACACCCCTTGGCCGACAATGCCCAGGAGAAAGGCCTCTGGTTTCTTAAGGAAGGTATACTTAAATACCTTTTTTAGTTCGTTATAAATCATTTCCCAGAAAGCCTTAATCCTTGGGCACATCCACCAGAGGTGAAAAAACGTTCCTTCAGCTTCCTTGCATTTCCAGCATTTATTATCGGGCACGTGATATATTTTTGCCAGCTTGACTGGGGTCATGTACCACCTGTATATCATTTTCATAATATTTTCTTTCAGGGCATTACATGCCGTAAATCTCACTCCGGTGGTCCATAACTTTTCCCAGTCCGCAAACATGATATTATGCCCAATGTCCTGTGCCCATTTTATCATAGCTGATTTAACAGTTTCATCCTGCGTATTCCATTTCAACAGCAAGTTATACATTTTTGATAGTACCTTAGTCTTAGGTTCTAACAGTTCTGTTTCTAATTTCGATTTTTCCACCTGGAAGCCTGTTTTTTTGTCCAAATTAAAAACTTCCCTAATCTGAGCATAATGTAGCCAATCTTGCACTTTGTCCTTTAGTTTCTCAAGGCTCTGCAATCTCCAAGTATCACCTTTTTTTTCTATTATTTCCCAATATTTCGGCCAGTTGGCCTCCATATTGAGTCTTTTCGGGGCCTTGGCTTCCATTGGTGACAACCACCTTGGGGTCTTGTTTTCTAGTAAGTCTTTGTATTTAGCCCAGACATTGTACACAGCTTTCCTGACAATATGGTTTTTAAATGCCTTATGAATTTTAACCTTGTCATACCACAAATATGCATGCCAACCAAAAGCATTATTGAACCCTTCCAGATCTAGGACATCAGTGTTCTCAAGGAGAATCCAATCCTTCAGCCAGCAGAAAGCTGCAGATTCATAATACAACCTCAAATCTGGCAGGGCAAACCCCCCTCTCTCTTTAGCATCAGTTAGTATTTTAAATTTTATTCGGGGCTTTTTGCCCTGCCAGATAAACTTAGAAATATCTCTCTGCCATTTTGTAAAACATTCCACTCTGTCCACAATCTGTAGAGTCTGAAACAGAAACAACATTTTTGGCAATACATTCATCTTTTACAGTTACGACTCTCAAAGGAACTGGGCTGGTTATTGCTAAAATGTGAGGAAGTGAAGAGAGAGCATCACAACGGTAGAGCCATGTGCCAGTTTTGACAGGAAGATCTTTGTCGATCACCTGTCATTTATGATCTAGTTGAGATTCCCACATTGCAGAGGGCAGAACTAGCAATGTGCCACAATATTGGTGACAGCGGTTGTCTGGGACCAGGAAGCTACTGGACAGAAGGACCAGCAGGAAGCAATGAACCTAATGAGAGACAGGGAGAGAAACCATCAGCAGAACTACGATTGTGTGCAACTGGCTGGGAAGTTTGGAAGATGATGGGAAAGTTGTCAAGGTTACAGGTGTGATGCCACAGGGAAATGGTGCATTTTGCACCAGGCATGGAATGACTGAGGCCCATAGGGAGGAGCGGCATTTGGTTCTGGGAGGAAGGAGGAGGAGTTGGGGAGAACACCAGACAGGGGCTGGAGGGCAGCAGAAGGGATGGGGCTTAGGATGGCTTTGTCTGCAATGATGGGCTGCTGTGGAGAATAATCTGCTTTTTAGATGTCAATGCAATGAGATCTGCACCCCCTTTATCTAAACTCAGGTGCAAATATGTGCAATTAAACCATATATGGTAAAGACACTACATCCTGCTTCTCTCTCTCTCTTTTTAAAAAGATGTTTATTAAAATTTCAACATATTACAAAAGTAAGGAAAAAAATAAAAAATAAAAAAATAAAAAAATAAAAAATGAAAATACAAGATAAAAACAATTAAAAAACAGATTAGTCTTTCCATGTCTTATCTTTCATTTGCTTGTTTCCCCGACCTTCTCACACCTCCCTTTTTGTATTCCAGTTCAAATTAGTTAGTTCAGCAAATCCTTTCCCTCTTTGATTTTATCTTAATCTCTTCTTAAAATATAATAACTTTAAATTATCACCTGTTAACAATCCATTTTTACATATTCCTTTTAACATTGCTGCTAAAAACCACTTAACTTCAATCCAACATCATTCTAACATTCATTAATTTTGCAATATTTCTGTAAATAGTCTTTAAATTTCTTCCAATCTTCTTCCACTCTTCTCCCTGGTCTCGGATTCTGCCAGTCATTTCCGCCAGTTCCATATAATCCATTACCTTCATCTGCCATTCTTCCAGAGTGGGTAAATCTTGTGTCTTCCTACATCCTCCGCTTCTCAATGGAGACACAACCCTGGGTGAGCGCGTGGAACCATCTGCAATTCTGTGCCCCCCTCAGCAAAGATGAGGGGGGTGCGCAATCATTGTAACTATGCCTGATCAGCAAACAGGGAGCCCCTGCAGAAAAGACCCACTCTCCTGTTGCTGCCCCACAGACCTCTCAGGCTCTAAGACATGTGCTCTAAGCTAGGGAGCAAGGTTACACAGGTTCACCTTGAAGGATTACATGATGCCAGAAGGAGGGAAGGAAGGAAGGAAGGGGAAAGGCTTCACTTCCTCCCTCTCCAGAGCAGGGGTGCTGACTTGCCCCCCACATTGAGGGGGTGTGACCACATGACACACCTGCTCGTTCCAGCCCCCGCCCAGCTCCTGGGCTCCTACGCTCCCAGGCAGAGGCTGGGATGAGCAAAGATTCCCCTCGCTCTTTGCAGATCCCACCCAGCTCCTGCTGCTGAGCAGAGACTGGGGCTGGGGCACATGGAGGGCGTCCGGTGGCAGCAGGGGTGGTGGCCCCCTCAATATGGGGTCACAACCCCTTGCCCTGAAATATGGGGGGCTAGCACCCCTTGCACCCAATATACCCAGCACCCCTGCTCCAGAGGAGAGAGGGCATGACCTAGCTGAGTCTATCTAGCAACACAACTCTATGTTCCTTTACCCCTTCTGCTTGCTAGTTGTATCTGACTGCAATCTCCCACAAGATGGAATCTCTATATGACAGCAGCTCCTCTCCCCAACCCTCAAGTCTGGCTTGATGCTGCACCGAGGACTCAGGTGGGCACAACTCCACCCTGCTCACCGACCCAGGTCTCAGTGATGCAGGCCAGATCAGGCTCTTTATCCACAATCAGGTCATGGATGAGGGAGGTCTTACTCTGAGCCGACCTGGAAAAACAAGGGAAGCTGAAAAGTGGCAATATATGGCAGGTGAGCTGCTTCAAGGTGGGCAGATCACAAGCTTTCATTCTGTGTAATGAACTTAGGAAGCTGCTTTCTGCTGAGACAGATCATCGGTCCATCTCGCTTGGTGTTGTCTGCACTGCCTGGAAGTGACTCTTCAGGGTTTTCTCCAGTCCTCTCCGTAGCTGAAGCCTTGAGCCAAGGATGTGCTCCACCAGTGAGCTGTGGCCCTTCCCTGGACTGGCAGGCAGCAAGAAGCAGGGCTGGGCCAGTTTTTAGATCCTGTCTATGGAACTCCATCTCCTAAGGAGACTGACCAGGATGGCTCCTTTCAGCTATTTGTCAAATCATAGGGCAGTAAAAAAAAAGTCATTCTACACATCTGAAGATTGTTAAAGCACGTTTGTGTATTTCCTGTTTTGATAGTGGCTGCTGCAGACCCTCCAAGTGTCCCTATTTTCCAGGGACATTCCTGATTTAGAGAAGCTGTCCCGGTTGGTTTTTTTTTATTTGATCCCAGAATGTCACGCTTTTCCTTGGGACGTCCCTATTTTTATTGGAGAAATGTTGGAGGATATGGAGTTATCCAACCCCTGAATTGTCTGAATACACTCCTGTATAAGGAAGTTTTTTGAATGTTGAGGGTTTTATTATGTTTTTACAGTGGTACCTCAGGTTACAGATGCTTCATTTACAGATGCTTCAGGTTACAGACACTTCAGGTTACAGACTCCACTGACCCAGAAATAGTACCTTAGGTTAAGAACTTTGCTTCAGAATGAGAACAGAAATTGTGCTGCCCCGTTAGCTAAAGTGGTACCTCAGGTTAAGAACAGTTTCAGGTTAAGAACGGACCTCCAGAACGAATTAAGTTCTTAACCCTAGGTTCTTAACCCACTGTATATATGTTGGAAGTCACCCAGAGTATAAATAGTAAAATTATGAAATGGGATATCCCTGTTTTCATTGGAGAAATGTTGGAGGATTTGCTGCTGTTGTCATTATTGTTTAATTATATGTACTGTAGGGCCGGGCTGTCCTTAAGGCGGATTGAGGCAGCCATCTTGGGCAGTGGAGTGCAAGGGGTGGAAAAGCGAGAAAGAGCGGTAGTGGCTTCCAGGTTCCTGCAAGATCTCACTCAGCAATGATGAGATCTTGCTGGAGCTTGACAGTCACATGACCCTGGTAAGCAAGGCTTTGGCGGGATGGGGGGGAGGATGGGGGGCAGCTTCTCATGTTGTCTCAGGTGGTGAAACAAGGTGGGCCCCCTCAATATACTGTGCTGCATTATATTATATCTTATACTGTGTGTTTCATGTGTATTTGAGACTATATTGAGAGAGCCCTGATAAGGGTGAAAAGGCAGAATATAAACTGAAAAGGGAACTCTTAAAACCTGTATCATCCTATAGTACATATTGGAGGAGTAAGCGAAAGGTTGGGCTATGGAAGTCAAAACCAACATATCACTTAGAGCAGTCAAAATGTAGCAGGGGCATCTGCCCAACAGACTGTAGAAATATTAGGGCTAGCAAGCGAGCTGGTTGTGCACAGTCTCTACATTTAGCAAATCCATTTCATTAATGTGTAATGAAAAGTGGGAGGAAGCAAAAGGTCAAGATAGGAATGTGGAGGGATGTTGTTCAAGATGAAAGCAGATGCCGAAGGCTTACAAACAGCTAGTTTTTGTACGTATCCCTCTCTCTTTTGATGATCAAATCAAGGTCGAAAATTCTTGTTATTGGAGAATAACAGTTTTCTGGGCCTGAACATCCCACTGTGATAGCTCAGTCAGTAGAGCGTGAGGCTCTTAATCTGAGAGCCATAGGTTCAAACCCCACGTTGGGCAAAAAGATTCCTGTTTTGCAGTGGGTTGGACTAGGTGACCCTCAGAGTCGCTTCCATCTCTACGATTCTATGATCCACTAACAGGTTTGGAACATTTAACTGTTCAGCATTCTCTGCACTCAAGTAGGTCCCACCAAACTCAAACCACATTTATTCAGAAGCAGATCTCACTGAGTTCAATGAAACTTACTCCTTTGTAAGTGTGTGTTGTGCTGGAATCCTAGAAGCCAAGACCCAAGTTTGGGGCAAACATCACATAAAGCATGCATCAAATAAAAGTGGAAGTATAGACTATAAATACTTTAAAGTGCGCCTTTCCAGTAAATCCCAAAATGTCTCCTTTTAAGCTCATAAAATGGCTTATTTACAAAACTCTTCAAATGTCAGATTCATGTGTTTTCCCTTTAGTGGAGTAGGAGAGCTGGAACCAATGTGCCCCTTTGTTTTCAGATAGTACATGGGGAGATGAGTCTAAAAAGCCCAAGGACACAAATTTTCATAGCCCTCTAGCGGTTATGATGGCTCATTTACCAGAAGTAATGTATTAAACAGAAGTGTCTATTCGATTCTGACTAAACTAAGCCTCCTAGAACAATATCTACACCAGGAGACAATGATTAAATTCAAACCTGTGGTCTAAGCCACTGAGCCCAGGGCTTGCCAATCGAAAGGTCGGCGGTTCGAATCCCTGCAGTGGGGCGAGCTCCTGTGGCTTGGTCCCAGCTCCTGCCCACCTAGCAGTTCAAAAGCACATCAAGTGCAAGTAGATAAATACGGTAGGTACTGCTCTGATGGGAAGGTAAACTGCGTTTCCGTGCGCTGCCCTGGTTTCGCCAGAAGCGGCTTAGTCCTGCTGGCCACATGACCCAGAAAAACTGTCTGCAGAGGAACATCCGCTCCCTTGGCCAGTAAAACGGATGTGCGCCGCAACTGCAGAGTCGTTTGCAATTGGACTTAACTGTCAGGGGTCCTTTACCTTTTTTTAGAGTTATATGAGGCTGGAACCCTCCATGCTGGACAGTAGAGAGCACAGAAAATAACCTCTGTAATGCAGCTGGTCTATTATTCTGAAGTGTAAAAGCAACTGCTGCTTGGCCCTAGAGCACAAGAGAGCACTTCTCTGCCAGACTTTGAAGGTGAACAGCTCCTCACAGTTATCAAGTCCACAAATGTGTGAAGCGGCCTTTTACTCAAGCAGACCCAAACCCTGTAACAATTTCACTTTTTTTGTGTGGCCCAGAAACATCAGGTTAAATCCAGCTTCAAAGCCTCAAGCCTCTTTGAAATGCAAAGCCTTAATTTGCTTTAAATATTTTCAACTGTAGCAGCAAGTTTAGCAGGTGAGCTCTAAGGCCAACTCTAAGGCTCCTTAGAGTTGGCCTTAGCTTTATCTCACTTTGCCTGTTCTTCTGAGGTGTTGGTGGCATCTACAACAGCACTCAAAGCCCCAAAAGAAGGAGATTGTGCCCAAACTCAGAGGACACAGAAGTATAATTCATCTGGTTTCTTATTACAAATTACAAGAGCAACTCCAGCTTGATCCTTGGAGAAGTGATGTTTTAAACATGACAGCAAGTGTGCTGAAGGCACAAACAGCCTTTGTGATGGGTGTCATATCAGCACAGCAGCACAGAGTCTGCCTGGGCCAGGACTATGGATTGCTTCGCTGCAACAATGCACACAGATCGGTGAGTGCACAGAGTTTCGGTGGGATGCTGTCTGTGTGGAGCACTGGCGTGGGCAAGTGTTGCTACTATTCGGCCACAAACACATTTGTCTGGGTTTGGGCCTCCTTCTGCTTACACTTGAAGTCCCCAGTTTTTTCTCACCCTACTTCTCCCAGAAGGTAAGTAAAGTCAATAAAATCATGATAGAAGTTTTACTATCTCTATAAAACCGTCTCTATCCCAAAACTAAATGTGTTTTGAGGGACATCTCTAGGGCTGGCCTTTGGATCCTGTGCCCTGATTCTTTGGCACTGTGCCAAAGAATGGACCTGGGTACCTCACACCAGATGAACGGCATGAGCGAGGAGAGAGCCAGACGCCAGGCAGGGAGCCAGCCCAGGCAAGAGGAATGACGAGCTCTGAGAGAGGAGGCTGGTGAGATGGAAAAGGAGGTGGTTTGATGACTGGCAGAATCCGAGACCAGGGAGAAGAGCTCGTGGAATAAGATTGGAGGAAATTTAAAATTTATCTACAGAAACATTGTAAAATTTTTGAATGTTGATGACGTTGAAATGATCTGAAGGGGTTCTAGCAACAAGGTAAAATGTAAAATGGGATTGATAATAGATAAGTTAAATTGGAGATGAATTTGCTGAACCAAATTTTAAAAAAGGGATACAAAAAAGGGAGGTGTGAGAAAGTCAGGAGAATAACTTAACTAAAGATGAGAATTTTAAAAAGGAGTTTTGTTTTTATGTGTTTTCTTTTATTTTTTTATTTTTTCTTTTCCCTTTTGTGTTTAATGTCTGTATTTTTGTATTTTGTGATTCTGTATTTTTCTGTTTTTGTACTTTTTTCTGAATCATTTTATTGATAAAACTTAATAAAATATTAATTTTTTAAAAAAGGAAAAGGAGGTGGTTTGGTGAGGTGTCAAGGGAGAGAAAGAGGGGGCAATGATGCGGCAGGCAGGGCTATTGTTTGTAAAACAAACAATAAAACAACAATTTCTACATATTGTTATGGGTTTGTAAGGGCAACGATCCCCTAAAACTCCTGGGCACCAGGTTCTCCCCATAATGTCTGAAATCAGTATATGTAGGGTTTAAAGTCAAGCCAGCCTCCTCAGGAGCAAAGGCAAGTGATAGCAGAATCATTACCCTGGAATTTTGTTACCACTGGGCAGAGAAAAATAACACACCCCAGAATCATAGAACTATAGAGTTGGAAGGAATTAAAAAATCAAGGAGTTTGGGGATAAGGTGCCATCAGTCCAGCACTGGAGAACACTCAGCTCTTTCTGCATAACATCTGAATCATTTCATTTCACTTTTAATTTGTAACCTGCGTTTCTATATTACTATACACAAGGCGGATTACAGCAACAACATTTGCAACAAAGAACACACACCTTATAGTAATCTGATCCAATACAAAAAGTCATATTAAAACATCTTTAAAATGGAATGGCTTATATCAAATAAAGAAATATTCAGTAATCTATTAGAATATAATAGTACACAATAAAATTAACTCTCAAACCACCAGCAAATAATAATTAAACATAAATTCACTCTTAACAGTTACAATAATTACTAAACCATGATCAATAAAAATAACTGCAAGTCACAATGCATAAAATACCACAATATATACAAAACCATGTAAAGGCATCAGATTGAGAAACAAAGACACACAACTTATAAAACTATTCCCCCTCCCAGTTCCTCTTCTTCCTTCCCAGCTGCTGCTTCTGCTGTTCTTACAGTCCTGCCCTGGGAGAGGCTACTTGCTCAGCTGGGCTTGGCTGGCAGGGGTGGGCTCTTTCCTCCTTTTTTCACTTCCTCGTGGAGGAATCAGACTTCTGATGAATTTCTTTAGTGTCTTTCTGTAGGTTTTCTTGTGGGGCGACTTTGCCAAGCAACTTCCAACCAGGAGCCCTGTGGACAGCAGCTTTGAGTTCCTTTCCTCTTTTGGTGAGGCAGTTCCTTGTGAAGAATTTGGTGAAGCTGGAGCTGGCGATGCCTCCCAGCTGTTAACCCTTTGCCACAGAGCTAGTCTGAAGATGGGATGTTGGGGTCTCAGCATGAAGATCCTTAATCATCAGTCAGAGGAGGTCATACAGTTCCAGAGCCATCTCTTGGGTCAGTGGTGAAAGGGAGGAGGAAAACAAGCTGAGCTTGAATCCTGCCCAGGCCTGGTGGGTGACTGTAGGTTAGCAGCCTACCCTGGATGGGGTTGCTTTCCCCCTGAAGGAGCAGGGTCGCAGTTGGAGGGCAGGGGGCTTCTGGATGCAGCTCTGTCCCTGGAGGCTCAGGAGCCTCAGTGGCTACAGGGCCTTCAACCAACAGTGTCTGGTTTGACAGCCATGGCCATTCCTGGACTGGGAAAGCCTGGCCACAGTCATTCATGTGGTGGTTACTTCAAGGCTGCAGTACTGCAATGTGCTCTAAGTGGGACTTCCCTCATGCCTGATCCCGAAGCTGCAATTAGTGCAGGATGCTGCAGCACGATTGCTGACAGGAGTGAGCCCTTGACAGCGTATCACACCTGTGCTCAGAGATCTCACACTCTCCAACATATTGAAGCCAAAAACTGGGGTGTGCATCTTCCCAGCCATGCTCCCGTGTGAGTCATGTGACCCATGCGAGAGCATGGAACTCAGAAACATGCACTTTTGAGCTCTTTGATTCCATGTGAGATTGATTTCATGCATGTTTGGGCACCGTGCTGAGAGCATGGAGCCCCAAAACAGGATGTCCTGATTTAATCTCTCAAGACAGATGGCTGCCAACCACAGATTGGGACTAGTTTACCCAAAAGATCACCTTAGCCAATAGACACCCACTAGATCGCTTTCATCAGTCCCATTTTAAGCCATTAATATTAGGAAGCAGCCTTCACTCTAGTCTTTTCAGGGCCTGCTAGAAAACTTTCTTATTTAGACAAGATAAGCCTACCCAGATGCTTAGAAAGTCGATGCACATTTTCATCTGTTTCTAATCTATTGCTATTTTGACTGTTTAAAAGTTTTAAATTATTGTTCTTAATTTTTCTGTCAGGGAACTGCCATCAGCTCAGAGGAGAGAGGTGGGAGGGCAGTTGTGTTATAGGGAACCTCTGAAAATCTTGTGAAGCAGTTCCTCCTCCTGCGAGGAGGAAAGCCCCGCCTCCAGTGGAAAGGAGGTGCAGGGAGCAGGGAATGCCAGGGAGAGCCTCAACACTGAGCCTGAGCAGACCGGAGAGGAGGGAAGTGCCCCTTTGCCAGCGCCCACTCTGCGCAGTAGGTTTCAGCGCAGGGAGGGGAGGAGAAGGATGGGGGTCACGTGACTGTTATGCTGAGGGAGGTACAAAGACCGACCACTCCCAGATTCTGCTAGCGATTGAGCCAGACATGAACTTATGACGCTCTTCACTGTAAATAGTTTGCACTAAGAATAAAGCCTGGAAAAGACAGGTCGGAGTCTTGCCTCTTTGCTCTCGAGCAACCACACCAGCATCTGACATTTTCATATAATTTTTGCAAACCACTTTGGGTTTTTTATAATCAAGTGGTGTGTAATTTTTATGAAATAAATAAATAAATCACATGCAGCCAGGCCCTCAAGGAAGACGGTTGCTATCTCATATGGAGTTAAGCATTTTTCACTGGAAATGTAGAACCAAGTTATTTTAAAGTAAACTCTTGAAAATGCAAAGTATCAGATTGTGTTCAATTCAAAGCAAAGCAGCATTAGGAAAGTGACACTAGGACAAATGTTTGTGTAAGTTATTCGGGGCGCTGCCATGGCGTTCCCTCTCACTCGTCAGCCTCGCCATTGCTTTAACAAACAAAAACAGTGTAAATCAGGGCCACTGGGTCAAAATGGTCACAGTGTAAAATGTTCTGACCGGGTAACAGCTGGTTTTCCTAACTGCTATCGACTTCTCTGAGTCATCACGGAACAGCACATGAATCACAGCCGCTGTGCTGTTACTTTTATAAGCCCTCTTTCCCACAGGCTCATGAGCTAAGTTTTCATTCCAGCCTCCGTTTGGGGTTTACAATGACGTCTAATGTTTAGAAGATGTCACTGAAATGGTCCTCGAGGGGCCAGGCTGTGTGCTGGTTACGCACATTGCAAACTCATTGCACCACCTTTCTTGAACTCTATTTAGGTTCAAGTGCTCAGTGATTCCCATTAAGTTCTGTGGGACAAAGAACTTTCACGTTATTGATTTAAATGGTCTTAAGTGTGCCTGCTTATTCCCCCCATTCCTATTCATAGTTCTCCCTTTGCTTCCCTGTTTTCTGCAAACTTGTCAGCCTCAAGTTTGTGATTCCCCAATGTTGATGTATCTTTTTTTAAAAAAATGGAGCATTTCTTACAATGTTTTCTTGGGAGCTTGTGCACATTTGAGCATTATTTAACTGTTCACCTTTTCCTCATTCAAATTAGGATGGAGTAGTTCACACCTGCATGTTTCTGAATCTGTATCTAGGGGGTGACTTCAGCCTTTCCTGGACATGCCAGTAGGCTTTCTTTGTGGTGTTTGTCCCTGCCTTCTTGTTTCTAGATTATATTATGTACCTGTAGGACAGATAGCTCCACACAAAAAGTGTGCAATTGAAAATTCCTCCACCAGAAATAGTTAAGAGTGCAGCCAGAAAAGATGTGAAAGCCTTGAAGAAAGGGGAACAGTCGAAAGTGACCATTGATCCACACAGCCCTAAACCCTGAAGCAAATGGTCTGTGCCCACAAGTGGGATGGTTTGGAACCTAAGTTCCTCAAACTTACTGTATTGGCTCTTCACTGTAGCAGGCAGACCTGAATTTAAAGGGGGAAAGCACTGAGAATGGTGGTGTTTGAGGATAGCATCATGCGGAGTATGATGGGGATTAAGTGGGAATAAAAGCAGCTGCAAAGAGGCAAACTATATGCTAACAGCTGTTAATGCAGCCAGGTGTCTTTTAAAAAATGTTTCATAATGTTATTCATAGTTAATGCTATCTGGGTTTTTTGCTGTTTTAATGCTTTGAATAGGTTTTGGATTGTTTTATTATTTGCACAATGCCCTCAGGTGTCTTGCAACCCCTTGAGCTCCTTTCCTCCCTTTTACAGAAAGCCTACAGAGATGGATTCCAGCCTGGTCAGATTCATGTTTCCATGGAAGGAAATCCCACTTGCTTCCATGGGATTTACTCCCACTTAAGCATGCATACGATACACCCTTGGTTTATGCTAAACTATATGCAAGGACAGTCTGTGTTATTCTTAAAGCAGCCCTTAAGGGAGCAGCTGTGCGATGGAGCCTTTGATAAGCACGTAGCCCAGCCTCTTACCCACTGATGCCAGGGACTCACATCTGAGCTCTGCTAAAGCACAAGTGTATCCACAGGAAACCGTCCCAAATAATCCTTTGCAAACACACTGTTGACATTAGCTCCTACGTGCTGCTGCGTTCAGGAGTTACCGGATCTCAGGGGCTTTGATTACCCTCTGGGGGCCTCTCTGGGTATGTCATTGTCCTAATAACCTCCAGCCACATGACAAAAATTAAACAAGAGGCCTTTGAATCTGTTGCTGTGGAAGTATGAAGTCAGCTACTGAGGTTTCAAGGCGTTCGTTTCTCCTCCGTCTTTCTCAACAATAATTTAAATACCAGTAATTGAATTGTCCAAAGTAGCAGGACTTCTGATAAAGAGGGGGGGGGAGAGTTCATTTTCTGTAGACATATTTAGAACTGTCCTGGAAAGGCTAAGAATGAGTAGAATAGTGATGCATTATTTCATCATTTAAAAAAATAGAGTGGGAGGGGCACAAACTACCAATGAAATGATGCTTTTCTGTCCCTCCTGCTCAGACAATAGTTAACTTGGGGTTAAAGATTAACAGACTGACAAGGAACTGTATAAATGCCCTGTGGTTGGAACACAGGGCTAGCTGAACGTGAGGAAGCGAACGGGTGCTCCTCTCCAGACTCAGCTGCTTTGCTGACTGGTGTCCTTCGCCATGTGTTCCACAGGCCTCCGCGGTGAGCTGCTGCTCCTGCTCCTCTGCCCTGGCCTCATCCTCGGGGCTGCTCTCCAACCCATGCACTGTGCCCCATGCACTGAAGAGGAGCTTGTGCTGTGCCCGCCGGTGCCTGCCAGCTGCCCTGAAACTGCTCATCCGCCAGGCTGTGGCTGCTGCCATACCTGTGCCCTCCAGCTGGGGGAGCCCTGTGGAGTATACGCAGCCCGCTGTGGCCGGGGGCTCAGGTGCTCTGTGCCCCCAGAGGAACCCCGGCCCCTGCACGCCCTCCTCCATGGGCAGGGCACCTGCCTTCCCGCCTCTGACACGGCAGAGGCTGCAGGTAAATAATGTGCCTTCCTGTTTTGCATACTGCTTTGCATGTCTAGCAATTAGCGCATGGTTAACTTACTTATTTTATTACATTTATATGCTGCCTTATTCTTCCAAGGAGCTCATGGTTCTCCTCCTCCCCATTTCATTCTCACAACAGCTTTGTGAGGCAGGTTAGGCAGTGATTGGTCCAAGGTCAACCAGGGAGCTTCATGGCTGAGTGGGGATTTGAACTCTGCTCTCCCAGGTCCTAGCCTGACACTCTAACCATTACACCACACTGGCTGTGGCAGAATGCCAAGAGTATGTGGCTTTGGCATTAGATCTTCTCCACAGCAAGCAGCTAGTGGCCAAAAAAATGTGGGAAATGTTCCTGCGTGTCAGAAAGCTGAGCTGTAGAAGCCCAGGCTGGGCCCAGTGCCAGGGCAAAGGCTTCGTCCACTGAACATTCCAGGTTTGATCCTGAGCAAAGGTGGAGCTGAGCTCTGCCTGAGACCTTGGAGATCTGTCCCATAGGAGTCAGATCCAGAGTGTGACTCCTGAAGGCACACCTTCACTAAGGGACGTTTTACTTATGGAGAAAGTTGGGGTCTGAGTGCAAAGCCAGGGGTATGTTGCTAAACTCTCAGTCAGAGGAAGAAACCCCCCAAGGGGCCTGGACCCCCCCTTCACCTGTGGCAGCCATGTTGATGATGTTAATGTGTGTGTGTTGTGGAAGAAAAGGAAGGAAGGAAAATATTTGTTGCCTCTTTTCTGTCCTGCTCCTGTGCCTATTTCTGCTCCTGTGTTTTTGCAGACACCTGACAAGCAATAATTCTCTCTCATTCACATCCACACCATTTAATTTCTACTTCTCAGCATGTTGTTAAAGACATAGGGGTTACAGGTAGTTTTAATAGAAATCATAGAATCATAGAATCTTAGAGTTGGAAGGGACCCAAGGGCCATCTAGTCCAGCCCCCTGCAATGCAGGGATCTCAGCTCAAGCATCCAGGACAGATGACCACCCGACATCTGCTTAAAAACCTTCAAGGAAGGAGAGGAAGGATGCTATTGAAAATCGATTCAATAAATGCTGTTGAAAATAGAATCTCTGCACCACAGTCCCCATCACTGGGATATGCTTTAAATTAATCAGCTCTGGAATACCGTTTCAGATGTCAGTGAAAATATTTATCATCTTTTACAGGGCTAGACCTGTCACTACAGCTAGGAGCAAAGCATGTTGTGATCACCTGGGAGCAACCACAGACTCCCATCTGCTTTTAAACTCTCCTGTGCCCAGTTTAACTTCTGTGGTGCCAATATTTCAGCTGTTGAAAATTACATTAAGCAAACCATAGGAAACTTTGTAGAACTGTGGCTTGATCATGAATGGATAGAATTTTGCTTTCCATTAGGATTCAGCCAAGGAGTTACAAAATACTTGTGAATTCCTGAACATTGTTATAGGGCAAGTCTCTCCTGCCCCCCATTTTGCTTGTAGTTCAAGAGTCCCTAGTACTGGTAATTCCCATGGCTCAATTTGGACATAAGGATTGCTTAAATGGAAACTGACACTTTGACACTAGCCAAAGTGCTATGATTTGAAGTGTAATGAAAAAAGACTTTTGCCTGCTGCCTCCCCCCCACCCCCCGGCCACATAGTTAGATCCAAGAGGTTTCCATCAAAAACTTAGATTTCACTGCCACAGTCCCTTATTTATAAATCTCTCTACACCCCACCCCCACAAGGCTTCTATTTGTTACCCCTTCTGTTGCCTCCTTTTTGCTCACCTAAAAACTTTTTTGCACATTCAATTAGTACTTTTTATTTGAAAATTGCTTCAAGTGCTCTTCCCACATTGCACATGGGCAAACCTGGGGTTCCCTTTTTCAAAAGGAAGCAACTTGCATGATGCAAATGTTTGCAAACGTGTATTTGCCATAGTCAGGCAATATTTTTTCAATGTACATTGTTACCAAAAGCCATAATGGTTCATTTGCTCATGGTCTTTAATAGTAACACTCCAGCATGATGGAAGTAATTGTTCTAGGAGCAGTGTTCAAAGACATCCTGTTTTCATGCTTCAACACACATTAAAGCTACACTAGAGCTTGCTCTAAATGCAATATTGGTAGTCCTGCATTTTGTCTTTCTGACCAAAATGGAGAAGAGGAGGTTAAGGGGTGATATGATAGCCATGTTCAAATATATAAAAGGATGTCACATAGAGGAGGGAGAAAGGTTGTTTTCTGCTGCTCCAGAGAAGCGGACACGGAGCAATGGATCCAAACTACAAGAAAGAAGATTCCACCTAAATATTAGGAAGAACTTCCTGACAGTAAGAGCTGTTTGACAGTGGAATTTGCTGCCAAGGAGAGTGGTGGAGTCTCCTTTTTTGTAGGTCTTTAAGCAGAGGCTTGACAACCATATGTCAGGAGTGCTCTGATGGTGTTTCCTGCTTGGCAGGGGGTTGGACTCGATGGCCCTTGTGGTCTATTCCAACTCTATGATTCTATGATTCTATGACGAGCTGAATGCTTGCTGTCTCCTCTGGACACCTAGGAACAATGTCACACCATTAACAGAAAGAAGCAAAGGGCTGTTGTTTACAGCAGTAGAAATTATCTTTCATTTCAGGATGCCCTCTCTTAGCTCTTGCATATGTTTGAATTTCTGAATTAATTGCTAGACTTCCTGTAATAAGTCACACTGTAGGGTTTTGAAAAATGTTTCTTATAAGAATAAGAGTTTGGATTTGATATCCCGTTTTATCGCTACCGTAAGGAGTCTCCAAGCGGCTAACATTCTCCTTTCCCTTCCTCCCCCACAACAAACACTCTGTGAGGGGAGTGAGGCTGAGAGACTTCAGAAAAGTGTGACTGGCCCAAGGTCACCCAGCAGCTGCATGTGGAGGAGCAGGGAAGCGAACCCGGTTCCCCAGATTACCAGTCTATTGCTCTTAACCACTACACCACACTGGCTCTTATAACCACTGCTGGCTTCTGGATCTTTATACTCTGCACTAGAATCATCAAAATTCTGTATCTGTCTAACTCACATTTGTGATAAGAAAAGCTGAATCCGGAAATAAACAAAAATTACTTTTACGCGTACTTGTGATGGTTTTATTTCTCCTTCCTCTAAGAAATGCAGATGACACAAACAGTTCTCACCCCTTGCTCCTTTTTATCCTTACAGCCTTGTGAGGAATCATGGGCTGAGAAAGAGAGACGGGTTCAAAGTTGTCCAGGGAGCTTCATTTGTGGAGCAGAGATTTGAACTTGGGTCTCTCAACACTGCCAGATAGATTCATTCTGAGATGAGATTCATCTTAATTGGCATTATTCTTGTTTTGCATGATTCTACCACTATTTTTAAAAAATCCCATAATTTATACAGCTTCTGTTAGTCACGAAAAAGGAAAAGGTGTTACATGGGTTACTATTGGAAAGCTGCGTCTTCTGGCCTTTGAAAATCATAGCAACTCACCTGCACTCTCCCTAGGCACTGCCCTACACTGATTTCACAGCTATATGGGCTAGATATTTTCTTTTACTTTATTTAAGAGATCCAAGATTCTCGGGAAGTTGAATTATTATAGACAATACAGTGTTTTCAAGTTTTCATAAAAACCATGGCACACACAGAAGACTCCATATAAATGTCTGTTTTTCCTTGAGGGATGGAGGTTCCAGCCTGGATGTCGTAGCTCTGCTCTTCTAGAGCTGCCATTCAAGCCGCGGAGCTTGTGTGGAGTCATGTTTCCATTTGTGCTTCTCCCCTGCTAGAGTCCCTGGAAGCAGAAGACATGCCCCATGAAGACCGTGACATGACAGCTGATCAGCAGGACAACACCCAGCTGACGTTTGCTGCTGGCCAAGATAAGCCTGTCCCTTGGAATTCGGTCGCTGCCCACGAAAGTATGAAAGCCAGGAGACTGAATGAACTTAAGAAGTTAAAGAAACAAGTGAGTTCTCTAACATCCATTTTCTGTTGTATCTGCATGCTAGATTGAAGCAAAGCAGGCCATCAGTGGAAACATAATTTAGAATGCCATGAAATTAATTCCTTAAGCCATGACAAATTATATGATTCTAATGTGGTATAAATAGCAAGTGTTCTGGGCTTGGCCATGGGGAACTCCAGTTCATATTCCCACCCACTCACCAAACTCGCCACATGGATTTAGGCAAGTTGCCATTTCATAGCCACGAGGCTAAAATGCCACACACGAACTAGTTGGAAAAATAGTGTTGGGATACGTCTCTAGGGTAGGGCCAGTTCAAGACATTTTGCCACTTAGGGCAAATCAGAAAACTCCTCTTCCCTCCCCCCCCCAACCACCTGAGGCGACGAGAGGCAGCCTGGGGAGACCACAGCATGCGGAAGCAGCAGGGGATCACAAGGAGGCCGGAGAGGAAATAGGCAGTGGCAGTGATGGAGGGGCAACTCAGGGGGCAACTGGGGTGGTAGCGGCAACTCCTATCTGCAGGGAAGGTGTGAATCTGTTGCACTGCTGAAAGTTCTTCCAGATGTTTGGTCAGAATCTCCTTTCCTGTAATGAAGCCATGGGTTCGGGTCCTGCTTGCTCCCTCTTCCATGTGACAGCCCTTGAGATATTTGAAGATGGCTATCGGGGAAGAAATGGAGGCAGTGAGAGATTTTACTTTCTTGGGCTCCATGATCACTGCAGATGGTGACAGCAGTCACGAAATTAAAAGACGCCTGCTTCTTGGGAGAAAAGCAATGACAAACCTAGATAGCATCTTAAAAAGTAGAGACATCACCTTGCCAACAAAGGTCCGTATAGTTAAAGCTATGGTTTTCCCAGTAGTAATAATGGAAGTGAGAGCTGGACCATAAAAGTAGTGATGTATGGAAGTGAGGGCTGGACCATAAAGAAGGCTGATTGCCGAAGAATTGATGCTTTTGAATTATGGTGCTGGAGGAGACTCTTGAGAGTCCCATGGACTGCAAGAAGATCAAACCTATCCATTCTTAAGGAAATCAGCCCTGAGTGCTCACTGGAAGGACAGATCCTGAAGCTGAGACTCCAATACTTTGGCCACCTCATGAGAAGGGAAGACTCCCTGGAAAAGACCCCGAGGTTGGGAAGGATGGAGGGCACAAGGAGAAGGGGACGACAGAGGACAAGATGGTTGGACAGTGTTCTCGAAGCTGCTAACATGAGTTTGACCAAACTGCGGGAGGCAGTGGAAGACAGGAGGGCCTGGCGTGCTCTGGTCCAGGGGGTCACGAAAAGTCAGACACGACTAAACGACTAAACAACAACAACAAATCATGTCTCTTCTCAGTTTCCTCATTTCCAGGCTAAACATACACAGCTCTCTCCTCCATTCCTCATAAGGCTTGGATTACAAACCCTTGATCATCTTGGTTCCCTCTTCTGCACACATTCCAGCTTGTCAATTTCCTTCTTAAATTGTGGTGCACAGAACTGGACACAGTACTTATGTGGTCTGACCAAGGCAGAATAGAGTGATACAGTGGTACCTCAGGTTAAGTACTTAATTTGTTCCGGAGGTCCGTTCTTAACCTGAAACTGTTCTTAACCTGAAGCACCACTTTAGCTAATGGGGCCTCCCGCTGCTGCCATGCCGCTGGAGCACGATTTCTGTTCTCATCCTGAAGCAAAGTTCTTAACCTGAAGCACTATTTCTGGGTTAGTGGAGTCTGTAACCTGAAGCGTATGTAATCCGAGGTACTACTGTACTATGGCTTCCCTTGATTGGGACACTATACTTCTGTTGATGCAGCCCAGAATAGCATTAGCTTTTTAAGCTGCTGCATCACACTGTGGACTCATGTTAAGCTAGATCCTTTTCACATGTACTGCTAGTAAACCAGGTATCCCCCATCCTATATTTGTGCATCTGGTTCTTCCTGCCTAAGTGCAGAACCTGACACTTGTCCCTATTGAATTTTATTCTGTTAGTTTTTGCCCCTTTCTCAAATCTGTTAAGGTAATCTTGTATCCCGATTCTGTATTTTGTGGCATTAGCAATCCCTCCCATTTGTTTTGTTTTTTTCAAAAAATAAATAAATATTGGTTTTCTCTTATAACACAGAGACAAAAACACAAAAGAAAACATTACATTTGACACAACATAAAAACTTAAGAACAATAAAAACACACAAAATAAAATAGGAATTTTTTCTTCTTGTTCCCTGGTGTATTTACATTGCTAAAAGACGTCTTCGACACCCTCCAATCTGGATTTCATATCACATATTTAGCAGTTCCCAGTTACATGCAACCCCTTCCATTTGGTGTCTTCTGCAAATTAGATGAGCATCTCCCCAATACCTTCATCCAAGTCATTAGAAGCATCAGAGCCATCATGTATATTACACCCCACAGAGGAAAACAAGGACAAGAAATGTAGGTTCTAGCCTACTCTGAAGTTAAAAAAGGTAAAGGTACCCCTGCCCGTACGAGCCAGTCGTGTCCGACTCTAGGGTTGTGCGCCTATCTCACTTAAGAGGCCAGGGGCCAGCACTGTCCGGAGACACTTCCGGGTCATGTGGCCAGCGTGACGAAGCTGCTCTGGCGAGCCGGCACCAGCGCAGCACACGGAAACGCCATTTACCTTCCCACTAGAAAGCGGTACCTATTTATCTACTTGCACTTTAGGGGTGCTTTCGAACTGCTAGGTGGGCAGGAGCTGGGACCGAAAGACGGGAGCTCAGCCCGCCGCGGGGATTCGAACCGCCGACCATGTGATCTGCAAGCCCTAGGCGCTGAGGTTTTACCCACAGCGCCACCCATGTCCCTTTTACTCTGAAGTTAGGATACTGGATTTCAGCAGTTTACAGCTGGAAAATACTCCCAGACACTAGGCCCAGGCAGCTGATCTTTCACCATGTTCCATATTTATCCTATGTTCAATGCTCACATATAACAATATACTCACATAGCACTGTAATGCCAATAAACATTTGCATTTGGTATCTTAATTACAAAGTTACTTGTTGTAGGATTATAATACTCTTACAAAGCTGTTGTGAAAGGAATGTAATCAAAACTCTGAAAACTGCAAGGAACTATATTTACTATTTATTTACTAATAAATAAAGTAATAAGCAGAGAAGCAGTCATAGCAGCGATGTTATGAATTAGGATGGGAGGGTTTGCTGAGTGTCCTGTACCTGCAAAGAAGTGCCACTTGAGAGCACCAAAGGACAGAAAGTGAGCTGCTTAACCAGAACAGCATGGCGTGATGGAGCTCAATCCATGTGGTTTGTCATAGAATCATAGAGCTGGAAGAGACCATGAGGCTCATTTAGGCCAACCCCCTGGAACGTAGGCATCTTTCACCAATGGAGGGCTCAAACCCTTGGCCCTTGATTAAAAGTCTCATGCTGGCTGAGCTGTCACAGACTTAAGAGCATGAGTATTATGAATACCTTTGACAATGACCCTTGGATGCAGTAGATTCTCTTATTTGTCTGAAACAACAACTTGTGTTGTTAGATAGCAAGAGTCATATAAACATCGTCTGGTTATAGAATGCCAAGGTTTCGGGTTCAATCCCCGCCTGGGACAGCTGCCTATTCCTGCATTGCAGGGGTTGGACTAGACTCAGGATCCCGTCTAACTCTGTGATTTTGTGCTATCCAGCCACGAGTCAGGCCCTTTGGGTTCAAGGACTACAGACTTCAAAATGCCTTAATAAGTAGTTTGCTCCAGATTTCATTATAAAAAGTTGTTTATATATCAGTTCTTATATGTTATTATTTAACACTTCAATATTTACAATATTCTTTCAGGCACCATGTAAAAAAGAACTCTACAAGGCGCTGGAGAAGTTAACCAAAGATCAACAAAGAATCGGAGGAGAGATATACAGATTCTATTTGCCCAACTGTAATCGGAATGGATTTTACCACAGCAAGCAGGTAATCTTGTTTTGGGGGTAGGGATGGATAACTGCTGGTTTCTCTCAGATACACATTTTTTTCTTTCTTTAATTCAGTTTGCATCAGTTTGTGGTTTATTAAATAATTTTAGGGTCCTCATGAGAATCCAGCAATATTTTATTGTGTCTATCTCCTGAGGCATACATGTTGATATTTTCATGCACACTTTTATCTCATGCACACATTTTTGTTACCATGTTGCGGTTGGAGAACAGCATCACAAAATATGGAGAAAGGCCAGTTTTGAAGGATAGCTATGTTTCTGTTCATATGTTGTTTTGAGAAGTGCAAATTAGGTACATTTGCAGCCAAACATGAAACAAATTTCTTCCACATCCCTGGAGTCAATAGCTAGAGACAATTATTCCCATGTTGCTGAAATGAATGCTTTCTTTGGAAGAAGGCCTCTGTCTGCAACAAGATAGTTGCACAGCAACTTCCTATGGTAGAAAATGGTTTTCAGTTGTACAGGCTTAGAATAAAAAAGGAAGGGGGGAGAAAGTGCTTTGGAATTAGCTCTATGCAGACTCCTCATTTTGAGTACAAGTGTGAAGATCCCACTCCATGACAACATTGATATCCATGTGAAAGATATGTATGGGACTTACAGACGTATGCTGTGCAGTTCATGCCTTCTGCACATTTGGAGGATACTCAAACATCAGTCCATGTACAAACGTTCTTCCGTAGGCATGGATACTGGGTGCAGAGAGTGGGAGGCCTTGCTCCCACAACAGCAAATCATTCCATTACATTGTCTGAACAATCTGAAGTGTAGGTCCCCAGTCTCCACACATTTTAGTAATATTGCCTCAATAGAGACACTCCATATCCAACATTATGCATATATAATTGATTGAGCAATGCGAACATATGGCTGAGTGACAATTGCTGTTAGCTTGAATTACTACAGTGGTGCCCCGCAAGACGAATGCCTCGCAAGACGGAAAACCCGCTAGATGAAAGGGTTTTCCGTTTTGGAGGTGCTTCGCAAAACGAATTTCCTATGGGCTTGCTTCGCAAGACGACAATGTCTTGCGAGTTCCTGCTGGGTTTTTTTCCTCCCCCCCCCTTTTTCTAAGCCGCTAAGCCGCTTATCAGATGATCCGATCAGCAGATAAGCCGCTAAAAGCCGCTAATAGCGCTAATAGCGCTAATCCGCTAATCCGTCAATGGGCTTGCTTCGCAAGACAAAAAAACCGCTAGACGAAGAGAATCACAGAACGGATTCTTTTCGTCTTGCGAGGCACCACTGTAATTTTATTTCTACCCACATTGAGTAGCCAGCATCCCTCCGATGTGTTTCAAAATTGAATGACTCCCTCAAATAACCTCATCTCATGAAGCATCTACTCCATTTCAATTACTTTGAAATAAACGTATTCATTTACCCCAACTAGTGTGAAACTTCACTTGATCGAAGTCCTGCAAAATGCTGGTGTGTCTATCCAAAAGATGGGAGCAGAATTCCTGGATCCATCGAAGTGACCGGCAACCCTGAATGTGAACAGTATTTTGACTCACAAGAATAAGAGCAAATATACAACAAAGTTTATGCAAGTAGACTCCAATTTTTCCACAGTCAAGGAAACCCTCAGGCAGCAGCTCTTTCAGCACAGACTGGTCACACAGCCTAGTCCTAGGCATGATTTCTCAGATGCAAAGCCCCCATGATCCCAGGATGCACTGCCTGTCAGTGCATATAGGACTGTGACCTAGTGTTGCAGGGGAAATCCCCAATATTGTCTCATCTTGTAATCTTAAAGAAGATTGGACAGTGGAGATGCTGGACCTTCACACCTTCAAATGTATAAATAACAGTAACAGGACTACTTTTGTAGCCTGATCATATTTCATGATTCATAAACAGTGCTGGATTATTTATTTTAAATTTTTTATATATTTTATTTGTCTGCATTATTAACTTATAAATCTGTATTCTTCAACACTTTGATACTTAATATATGATACTTTTAATATTGTTTCTCTGAAAATATGCACTTTTTCTGTTTTCAAAGAGCACTGTAGATCAGTTAATAGAGTGCAAAAATTATGGAGAAAATAGTTTTGTCAATGATTACTTTTGTATCATGTATTTATGCCATTTGAAAGTGTAGTGTAGATATGAGAACGACACCGAGTACAGTTCTAGTATTTATTTAAAAGCCTATTCCATTTTCTTTTTTTCTTTTTATTATGCTTTATTATAAACACCACCAAAAATCAAAAAGAAAAACCATACATCTATGTCAATTGTTACACCAAATACAAAATAAACAAAAGAATAAAACCATATATTCTGACAGTAGATCTTCTTCAAGTACATCTAACTTCCCGTCTTCTCCATACTTCATTTAATATTTACAAACTTATTGCATAAACCTGTCTGTTCATTTTATAATAAAGTATTATTCTCCTATGATCTTGTTTCTTATTTCGTACAACTGCAGAAGTTATTCAAAGGCAGGGACCTAGTTCATACTGCAACAATTCTTCTTATGATATGTTAAGAAAACCTCCCACTTTGCAATAAATACTTGTTTTGACTTATCTTTCATTTTTTGGGACAATTGGGCTAACTCTCCATATTTGGCTAGTTTTTGTAACCATTCTGACCTGGAAGGGATTTTATCCCTTTTCCAATTAGTCACTATTAAGATTCTCACTGCAACTGTAGCGTATTAAAAAAACTTCTTTTACATTCCTAGGAATGTCTGGCCCTGTTATTCTGAGTTGAAAAGCTTCTGGTTTTTTAAAAAATGAAACCCTAAACATTTTTTTAAGTTCTACATAAATGATGTCCCAGAAGATCTTAATTTTTTTTAACATAGCCACCACATGTGGAACATAGTGCCAGTTTCTACACCGCATCTCCAACAAGTATTAGATACTTTTTTTTTTACATTTTGGAAAGCTTCTATGGCATCAAGTACCAACAATATTGCATTTTTACGACGTTTTCCCTCAAAGTATAACACGCTGGCCTTGGCCAATAAAGCGAGATGAGCGCCGCAACCCCAGAGTCGGCCATGACTGGACCTAATGGTCAGGGGTCCCTTTACCTCTACCTTTATAACACGCTGTGAATTTCCAATTAACTTTCCATAAATTTCCCCACTCTTTCATTTCTATATTATACCCAAAATCCTGGACCCATTTAATCATGACAGCTCTCACCTCCTCCTCCTTGACTTCCCAGTCAAGGAGGAGGTGGTACACCTTTAAAAGAGTTTTTATTTTTGAATTAACCAAATCCGCTTACAATCTGGATATTTCTGGTGCAAACCTGCTTTTTTTATCTGTTTTAAATGTTTCAAACAATTGATAACAATGAAACCAGTCTGCTATTTGCTCTCTTATATCTTCAAAGCTTTTCAGCTTTAGATCATTGATTTCTTCCCTTAATAAAGTTTTATATACTGGCCAATGTCCACCCGTATTTTTCCTCTTTACCGCAGCTGCTTCAATTGGTGATATCTACCAAGGTGTTTTGGGCTCTAAACGATCTTTATATTTCTCCCAGACTGTGTATAGGGATTTTCTGACAATGTGATTCAAAAAGTTCTTGTGAATTTTAACTTTCCTGTACCACAGGTACACATGCCACATGTGCCACTGTTGTCATACCCCTCTAAATCTAACAAGTCTGGGTCCTGAAACGTGCACCACTCTTTTAGCCAGGTGAGGCAGGCGACCTCATTTTAGGTCAGGTTGGGAAAAGCCTCCTCTTTCTTTAATGTCAATTAGGATTTGATGTTTAATTCTAGGTCTCCCCCCCCCCCCCCCGCCATATCAATTTCGAGGTGTCTTTTTGCCAGGTTTTGAGGCAGCCTGTCCCACCTCTTATCGGGATTGTTTGAAACAGAAAAAGTAATTTAGGAAGCATGGTCATTTTGATGAGGGGAATTTTTCCTAAAAATGAGGTTTACCCTGTTCCATATCTCGATGTTTCTTTTTGTTTCATTCCAGACTTTCGTATAGTTATCTTGAAACAAATTTATATTTTGGGTGGTAATCCAAATGCCTAGGTATTTTACTTTATTACTAATCTCTAGGCCAGATGTTTTTTCCAAATCTTTCATTTCTTGCACTGTTACATTTTTGACCAACAATTTCGTCTTAGAGGGATTCAGTTTAAAGCCTGCTGCTTCTCCAAAAATTTTAATTTACTTGAATGCTCTTATCAAGCTTTCTTTTGGATTTTCGGTCATGCTGAGTAGGTCATCAGCGAATGCTTTAAGTTTGTATGCCTTGTATGCCTTGTCTCCTAGTGTTATTCCTTTGATGCCTTGATCTTCTCGTATTAGATTATTCAGAACTTCCAACACTAAAATGAAGATCAATGGAGACAATGGACATCCTTGCCAGGTACCTTTACTTATTAAACATTCTTCTGTGATGTTTCCATTGATAATTATTTTGGCTCTTTGTTCGGAATAGATGGCATTAATCCCTTTGTAAAATTGTTCACCGAGCCTTATTTTCTACACCAGCTTTTTCATGAATTTCCATGATATGTTATCACTGAGCACAGTTCTAGTATTTATTTAAAAGCCTATTCCATTTTCATAGCATGCTGACATCACTCCTCCATTTCCATGTTCAATTCCATGGAGCAGCTCATCCCCTGGGCATTTGTCCCGTGACTCCTAGGCATGGGGCCAAGAGGTCTGTCTTTTATCCCACTGCTTTCCCCAGGAAAACCCACTGATTACCACTGAACTGGAACAACCATCCATTGGGTTTTCTACAGATGGTTCTGATTCAGCAGTAAACAGTGGTTTTCCCTAGGGAAAGCGGTAACTTTCACACATAGACGCTGTAGTTGCTGCTGCCACAGGAAAAGCCTCCCACCCATGAGGCCTGGCAGGGTGGGAGCACAGCTCAACAAAGACAGTTCCCCCTAACTGGGCATCAGTGTGAAGGTCGCCATGCAAGAAAGAACGTCCTCCTGTTATAGTGTCATAAATGAATAAGACTACAATGTATAACATTTAGCATATGTAAAATCTCACAAGTTGACCTTGTGTTATTTAAGATGAATTATGAAATAAACTATTTTCTTTTGACACTCTCTCTTTTGCTTTCATCAGAGTGCTGGCTTAGACACTGAGCTGCAACAAGCACAAATGTTGTTATGAGCCACTAATGGCCAGACATAGCAGGTGGGGACGTACATTTGCACCTGTATTTCAAGATGGATGGGAGTTCGTCGTGCATCGCCAGCCACCCCATGGCATGTGGCTGGGTTTGCAGTATTGGAGGGTTTCCACTTGGCTGTGCATCAGAATGCAAATGCATATCAAGAGATATATCCACCTCCTCTCTTCATGCACAGCTCCCAGCTGAGCAGGACATCTCCCTTGCTACACTGAAACAACCAACACTCTTTTAGCCTAAAGTCTGCAGCTTCTCTGTCCTATAGGCTCATTTTGTCAGATCAGTCGTGAAGCCCACTGGGTAACCTTGAACCTACCATCACACACAGGTACTCCTGCCAAAGCTTATTTTATGAAAAATTCACTCGCTATCGACATCAAAACAGCCAGACCTGTGTGTAGTACTCTAAACAAATAAGCGGCCAGGGCTGTCTTAATCATAGGCACCAGGGGTGCAGGGCACCTGGCGCTGGGCTCTTAGGGGTGCCAGGCCAAGAATCCGGGGCCCGAGAGTTGGAGTCCGGGGAAGAGCCTGCCGGCCGGTTGGAGCACTGTGGTGGGCTCTTCTGCTGCAGGCGGCTCTGTGCCGCGAGTTGGGGGGCAAGTGAGCCAACAAGGCACTGAGGCGGCCAGCCGGCTCTGCCCTCCTGCATGCCTGGGATTGGCGTAGGGCCTTGGAGAGGCCTGCCCAGCACACTCTGCTCACACCATGCGGCAACCAGCTTTGCTCAGTCGCTGACACCGACGCGTGTGGGGGATGGGGAGGAGAGGGAATGAACAAAGGAACAGTTTTACACAGAGGGCTTGAGAAATGCAAGAAAATAGCAAAGTAGCTTGAGGGAGGGATTTAAAAATAACCTTGAAAGTGAGGAGTATCTTTTGTGTTTCTTTCTCCTTCTACCCCTCCCCACTCTTCTTCTCCACCTCTCCCCCCAGGCAACCCCCTCCTCCTTAACAGTCACCCAGCTTTATGGGGACAGGGAGAATGTTGCAGGAAAGGACCAGGTCTGCATGTGTGCCCTGTTTCTTACTTTCCTTCCCTGTAATAACAAAATATTTCTGCTTCTGATCTTAATCTTGTTTTGCCCTCCCCACACTCCCACCCATGTGCACACTAATTTTGGGAAAGGCAGGCCTGAGCTGCCATGTGGAGAGCATCAGCCCAGCAGTGGTATTGCCTAGACTCCCATTGACAAATGTGCTCCCACTTACATACATGCCAAAAATAGAACAGAAAATGGGCGGGGTGGAAGCAGAATGGGGAAGATCCCACTTAGGGCAAGGAGACCCCAGTGAAAGTGACTCCCACAGGGGAGCTGCAGAAAGAATGTGGCTGGTCAAGGGAGCCTTGGACTCCAAAAAAGTCAAAAACCACTGCTCTAGTGTTTTGCCTGCACTGAGCAAAGTCCCCTATAACTGTTCTCCTACACACACAAAAACTACACAGCATTCCCCTGCAAGGATCTCTTGGAGGCAGCAGTGTCTTTGAAGACTTGCTGAGTGAAAAGTGATTTGGGTGAAACAAAAGCCAATGATTTGCAGAAGTGGGTGGGACAGGAGCCGGCCAGTGGGCACACAATGCATCCCCCCCCCCCCGACAGCCATAGATCCCAGTGCACAGACAGCCTGTTCCAAATAGCTCTCCATAAACACGTCCTTTAAGTATTAAGCTCTTGCCATCTAGCAAAATTGCTCAGCACTTTTCATACTTTAAATATAATTTGAATGGCTAATACAGGAATCTCTGTGGAGCCATCCATGGTTACTCAGTTTAAAAAAGGAAAAGGAAAAGTGTGAGCAGATATACCAAAAATGATTTCCCAAAAGGTTTATAAAAACCGTTACTTAATTTTAGGGCTCGGGTCAATAAGGGATTATGCTATGCTAATGTTTCTATGGAATTTAGTCATAAAAAGTTCAGCCTGTACTAAAAACTAATTAATTCTGAGGTTTTGGTATGCATTGAAACTTCCTTCTCCTCATGCACAAATAGCAAACATTGTGCCCTCTGGGCTGTGCTTACCAGGGAGGTGGAATGTGATATTCCAAGCTCCAAAGACTATTGCACTGTATGCCAAGGAGAAAGGACATTTTCTGAGGGCGCTTGAGAGATAATAGATCTGCTTACAGGCGATGCTAATTTCATTTTCTGTCACTTATGTGAGGATTTATTCAGCTTATTTATTACTCTCCTTAACATACTGACCCAAATATGTAGAGCAACCCAGCAGGCCTCAAGAAAGTTCTTTGGCTGCTTGTGGGGAACTGCCAAGGGGGCAGGGCAAGCACTCGGGGGCTGCAGTGCATTCAGCGCTGACCCACCCATGAGGCAAGGTGAGACAGCCACCTTGGGCAGCAGGATCCACAGGGGCAGCAGATCCAAGGAACACATGACTTACTGCTGCCGCCACCATGCTGGCATCTGTGGCATGCTCCTGAGAGCAGGAATCGGCTGTCTCTTGGGTAGCCCATCCCAGGCTGCCTCTACAGAGACCTCTTGGCCAAAGTGAGGCACTGCTGGTCTCGCCTCACTGCCTCGATGCCAAAATGTCTTGGGCTGGCCCTGAATGCCTTGGTGGTCTGCACTGGACCAGCACATTTACCAGCTTTGCAGAATTGGAGCAGAGAAATGCCTGTGATGACAACAGTGCGTCTGGAGGAAAAGCCTGCCTGTCCTCAGGTTCCTAGAAGGGAGTGAAGATGCCACACAGTCTGCACATGGAACACATTTAGTGCCTTGGAGGCAAGACAGGGCTCTGTTGTGGGGTCTGTTCCTATATATATATATATATATATATATATATATATATATATATATATCCTGTCCATCTGGCTGGGTTTCCCCAGCCACTCTCCATGGCTTCCAACAAAAGATTAAAAATACATTAAAACATCAGTCATTAAAAACTTCCTTCAACAGGGCTGCCGTCAGATAGTTGATTATTTCCTTGACATCTGGTGGGAGGGCGTTCTATAGGATGGGTGCCACTACTGAGAAGGCTGTCTGCCTGGTTCCCTGTTACCTCACTTCTCGCAGTGATGGACCCGCCAGAAGGCCCTTGGAGCTGGACCTCAGTGTCTGGGTTGAACAATGGGGGTGGAGATGCTCCTTCAGGTTTATTGCATAATATAAAGGTCAAGGTAAAGGTACCCCTGACTGTTAGGTCCAGTCGTGGACGACTCTGGGGTTGCGGCGCTCATCTTGCTCTATAGGCCGAGGGAGCCGGTGTTTGTCCACAGACAGCTTCTGGATCATGTGGCCAGCATGACTAAGCCACTTCTGGCGAACCAGAGCAGTGCACAGAAACGCCAGAGCGTACTTTCCTGCCAGAGCGGTACCTATTTATCTACTTGCACTTCGTACTTTCGAACTGCTAGATGGGCAGGAGCTGGGACCAAGCAACGGGCGCTCACCCTGGTGCAGGGATTCGAACCACCAACATTCTGATCAGCAAGCCCTAGGCTCAGTGGTTTAGACCACAGCGCCACCCACGTCCCTAGAATTGAATAATATAGGAAAGAGCAAAAAGGTAAGTTCTCAGATCCAATGAGTGCGGGGGTTATAACGGACCCCAGCAGTGATGTGCAGTCGGTGGACTAGGGGGACTAGGCTAGTCTCCTAAATGTTCCTGGTGAATTAGAGTATTAAAGCCTGGTGCCCAAAGCTCAGGAGGCTCCTGCCCGGCTTAGAGAGGTGCAAAGTTCCCCTATGAAAAATTTCAGCACACACTGCAGGTCCCCAGCAATGTCCCTGTCAGGGTGAGAGTCAAGGTTTGCTCCGTCTAAACCGTCCCAAGATTCAGTCTATTTGCTTTCCTTCTATAGAATTCAATGGGATCCAAACATCTCTTAGAATACCCCAGTCCTGTTTGTTAGGCCTGGCCTGCTATCCTGGCTTTCTGCTTGCAGAGACTTAGGTTTTTAAAAAACGTACACAGCTCACTGGGTAAGTATGGAAAGAAGCATTTGGCAATGTGCTATTTTTCTAGAAAAAGAGCTGCCAGAACTCACCATGAAGACCTTCCTTGTACTGTTATCATGGCAGCGGCTGAGAGGCGCTGAAACTAAGTTCTGGCAAGTTCTGACTGCTGATTCCACCATTTTCTTAAGCCACATGTTGCAAAATGACAGTTGCATCTGACAAAGAGACAAGGGCACAACATGGTGCACCCCCCAATCATGCGCTGTGCGTTTGTGAGGGCACCCGTTGCAGATTCCACAGCAGCTACTGGCAGGCTCAAGGGCCAGGCTGGTGAGCCCTGTTTTAGTCTACCTGCCTTTACCACCTTGTTCTGTGTACATGTGTCTCACATCCAGGCCATGTGATGTGAAAAATGCTACATGCAGATTCTTACGCCCTTTGTTCTTAACATATGCTATTCATGGTTTATGTGAAAGTGATTAGCAATTGTCAGGGGTAATCAGGTGTAATACTGAAGTTTGTTTTATTGTGTTTTCATTGGGATCCTAAATCACAAGTGAAGTGTTTGCTTATTAAAATATTGAGCTGAGAACTGAATTTTAAAAAAGACCAATGAAAGCAAAAAAAGAGGCATTAATTCACTTTTACACCATTCAGTTCTGTGTGGGCCAAAAATAACAGAGCTAATTCCACACATGTTACTGAATTATGCCCCACACTAATTACAGCTGGCACCTAGGAGAACTAGGTTTTTAACTTTTTGGGTGGCATGAAAAACTTCCCTAAGCTCATCTTGATCATCCTATATGTATACAGTGGTACCTCTAGATGCGAACGGGATGTTTCTCTGGAGCCCCGTTCACATCTAGAAGCAAACATAACCAGCGACGGCACGTCTGCGCACGCCGCTTTGCGCCACTTCTGTGCATGCACATGATGTAATTTTGAGCATCTGCGCATGCGCAAGCATCGAAACCCAGAAGTAACACACTGTATTTGCGTTGCCTGACCTTGTCCACATTGTTGGAGGTCAGATGGATCCCACAAATATTTCAGGTATAAACTGGAAAATCATTAGGCAGTTTGGCTTCTGAACAGGATTTCTGGGGACAGGGTGGGGGGATATTGGATGCTCATGTCATGTCTTTTTGAAAATTAAATACTTGCCTTAATTTAAAACACTGTAATTTAAAACACTGTAACATATTGGAGTAGAAAATATGGAGAAAATTCTGTGACCTTAACTTTGTGATAGCAAAGTTATATTGTAGATATACTGTATTCCAACCCAATGCCATTTGATAGGCTATCTGCTTTTTAAGGCAATGACTGTTTTTCTGCTTGCTCTGTCCACATAGAGGCTTGCGGAGCAGCTCCATTAGAACCTTCATTAGGCCACATTAGGACTCCTACAACTTAAAACAGGTGAGGATTAACCTGAAAACAGGGTGAGACTTCGGCCCAGCTTTTCTGGACTGCTCTCCTCTGAAAGAGGCGTGTTCTGCACATCACTAAGAGAGGAGCAGAGTCTTTGCCATGAAAGTGAATTATTGATCCCATTTTATAAACAAACAAACAAACAAACAAACAAACACAGTGGTATATTTATTGAATCTCTCAAAGCAGTTTTCATAAAGGACTCCTTAAGTTCTGTGTGATTCTGGAGTCTCCTTTCATGAATCAGGAAGCATGTTCTGAGTCATTCAAGAACTTTGCCAACACTGGAAAAGTAGCTCAGAGCACTTAAGCTCAGGGAGATCAACGAGTTTTAAAGTGCCCAACTTTAACTTCTTGCTCATGGCCCCAAGATTCAGGAGCAGGAATCTATCACCCTTTGTAGAAATCAAAAGATACTTTCTTCTTGGAGAACCATCGTGTTTTATTTATATTTTTAATATATTTTTATTGCTGTCCAGGGATAGCTCATTCCCCACAAACCTTCAAATAATGACAAGCCAACTAGAAACATTGCTCCAGGCTGTGAGGCCTTTCAGAACATTTTCCCTAGGACAGAGGCAGAATGTGGCTGGCTTCTGCCTGCAATCTCCTCTCTTGATCATTGCCTAGTCCACATCTTCAGCAGATCAGAAATAAGGGCCAATATGCATGGCAGCATGGTGCTCTTCCCTGTGCGAGGGCCCTCAGCCCCTTGTTCAACATCTTTATAAGTGGCTTGGACAAAGGAATTGAGGGGATGCTCATCAGATGGGCAGATTTTTGCAAAAATAAGATAGGTGGTATACAAAAAGTTGTCATCCTTTTTCTTTCGCTATGTGCTTCCCTGGGATCAAATGTTTTAATAATAGGCTCTACAACTTGAGAGTTACAGGCTGTGTCCAGTGGCAGCCTTGTCTCACAAACAGTAATCAAATCAGCTCTCTTCACACTGTTTATTCAGACCTCTCAAAGAGTCTCCTGTAGTAATGGAGAGATCTGGAAGAGAGATAAACTTGCCTCTTATTTGCTCTTCTCCTGGAGACACCTAGTTTGGCTGTCCTAGGGGATTTTATCATCCATGCTGACACGACCTTACAAGGAACCGCTCAGGACTTCATGGAAAGCATGGCCTCCATGGGCTGTCCCTAAATAGGTCAGGCCCAACTCATAGCCACGGACATGCTTTGGACTTGCTGTTCACCTCTATGGATGTTGGTAAGCTGACACTAAGCAAAAGCGAAACGAAAGAAGTGCCATGGTCAGATCACTTCCAGGTGCAACTGGACTTCTCCATGACCCTTCCCCTCTGCAGGGAGGTGGGACCTATTCAGATGGTCCACCCCTGCCACTTAATGGATCCAAATGGTTTCCAGAGAGTGGTAGGGGATGCCATGTTGATGACCATTCAGCTGATTCCCTGGTGGCCTGCTGGAATGTTGAGTTAACCAGGGCTATTGGCTGTTTGGCACCGAAGCGCCCTCTCCGATTGCATGGAGCCTGGACAGCCCCGTGGTTCTCCATGGATCTGAGGGCAATGAAACAATCGCCTTGGCCCAGTATAGCTGAAGGAGCGTCTCCACCCCCATCGTTCTGCCCGGACACTGAGGTCCAGCACCGAGGGCCTTCTGGCGGTTCCCTCATTGCGAGAAGCAAAGTTACAGGGAACCACGCAGAGGGCCTTCTCGGTAGTGGCGCCCGCCCTGTGGAACGCCCTCCCACCAGATGTCAAAGAGAAAAACTACCAGACTTTTAGAAGACATCTGAAGGCAGCCCTGTTTGAGGAAGCTTTTGATGTTTAATAGACTATTGTATTTTAATATTCTGCTGGAAGCCGCCCAGTAAAGCAAGATGAGCACCGCAACTCCA
The DNA here is from genome assembly GCF_965112155.1 of Podarcis liolepis. Lineage (NCBI taxonomy): Eukaryota > Metazoa > Chordata > Lepidosauria > Squamata > Lacertidae > Podarcis > Podarcis liolepis. Next base: position 59,875,992 of record NC_139563.1, on the reverse strand, counting down.
GAGTCATCCACGACTGGACATAACTGTGAGGGGCCCCTTTACCTTTTTACATGTATTTTCATCTCTGTCTCTGAGGTAACTAAAATCATAGAATCATAGAATCATAGAGTTGGAATAGACAACAAGGGACATCGAGTCCAACCCTCTGCCAAGCAGGACACACCATCAGAGCACTCCTGACATATGGTTGTCAAGCCTCTGCTTAAAGACCTCCAAAGCAGGAGACTCCACCACACTCCTTGGCAGCAAATTCCACTGTCAAACAGCTCTTACTGTCAGGAAGTTCTTCCTAATGTTTAGGTGGAATCTTCTTTCTTGTAGTTTGGATCCATTGCTCCGTGTCCGCTTCTCTGGAGCAGCAGAAAACAACCTTTCTCCCTCCTCTATGTGACATCCTTTTATATATTTGAACATGGCTATCACCCCTTAACCTCCTCTTCTCCAGGCTAAACATGCCCAGCTCCCTTAGCCGTTCCTCATAAGGCATCGTTTCCAGGCCTTTGACCATTTTGGTTGCCCTCCTCTGGACACGTTCCAGTTTGTCAGTGTCCTTCTTGAACTGTGGTGCCCAGAACTGGACACAGTACTCCAGGTGAGGTCTGACCAGAGCAGAATACAGTGGCACTATTACTTCCCTTGATCTAGATGCTATACTCCTATTGATGCAGCCCAGAATTGCATTGGCTTTTTTAGCTGCCGCGTCACACTGTTGGCTCATGTCAAGTTTGTGGTCAACCAAGACTCCTAGATCCTTTTCACATGTACTGCTCTCAAGCCAGGTGTCACCCATCTTGTATTTGTGCCTCTCCTTTTTTTTGCCCAAGTGCAATACTTTACATTTCTCCCTGTTAAAATTCATCTTGTTTGTTTTGGCCCAGTTCTCTAATCTGTCAAGGTCGTTTTGAAGTGTGATCCTGTCCTCTGGGGTGTTAGCCACCCCTCCCAGTTTGGTGTCACCTGCAAATTTGATCAGGATGCCCTTGAGTCCATCATCCAAGTCGTTGATAAAGATGTTGAATAAGACCGGGCCCAAGACAGAACCCTGTGGCACCCCACTAGTCACTCTTCTCCAGGATGAAGAGGAACCATTGATGAGCACCCTTTGGCTTCGGTCAGTCAGCCAGTTACAAATCCACTGAGTGGTAGCATAGTCAAGACCGTATTTTACCAGCTTCTTTACAAGAATATCATGGGGCACCTTGTCGAATGCCTTGTTGAAATCAAGGTAGGCTACATCCACTGCGTTCCCTTCATCTACCAGGCTTGTAATTCTGTCAAAAAAACGAGATCAGGTTAGTCTGACATGACTTATTTTTCAGAAATCCATGCTGACTATTGGTGATCACAGCATTCCTTTCTAGGTGCTCACAGACTGTTTGCTTAATGATCTGTTCCAGAATCTTCCCTGGTATTGATGTCAGACTGACTGGGCGGTAATTATTTGGGTCCTCTCTTTTCCCCTTTTTGAAAATAGGGACAACATTTGCCCTCCTCCAGTCTGCCGGGACTTCGCCTGTTCTCCAGGAATTCTCAAAGATGACTGCCAGTGGTTCTGAGATCACATCTGCCAGTTCTTTTAATACTCTTGGATGCAGTTCATCTGGCCCTGGAGACTTGAATACATCTAAACTAGCCAAGTATTCTTGTACTATCTCCTTAGTTATTCTGGGCTGTGTTTCCTCTGCTGAATCATTTGCTCCAAATTCTTCAGGTCGGGCATTGTTTTCTTTATCGGAGAAGACTGAGGCAAAGAAGGCATTGAGGAGTTCAGCCCTTTCTGTGTCCCCTGTTTGCATTTCACCATCTTCTCCTCTGAGTGACCCCACTGTTTCTTTGTTTTTCCTTTTGCTACGGACATACCCATAAAAGCCTTTTTTGTTGCTTTTAACCTCTCTAGCAAGCCTGAGTTCATTCTGTGCTTTAGCTTTTCTGACTTTGTGTCTACATGTGCCGGCTATTTGTTTGAATTCCTCTTTGGTGGTTTCCCCCCTTTTCCATTTTTTGTACACATCCTTTTTGAATCTTAACTCAGTTAAAAGTTCTTTAGATAGCCACCCTGGCTTCTTTAGGCACCTTCCATGTTTCCGTCTCATTGGTATTGCCTGACGTTGTGCTTTTACTATCTCCCTCTTAACAAACTCCCAGCCATCATGAACTCCCTTTCCTTTTAGTATTACTGTCCATGGGATCTCACCCAGCACTTCCCTAAGTTTTATGAAGTCGGCTTTCTTAAAGTCAAGAAATTGAGTCCTAGTATGCTTGGCTGCTCCTTTCCGCTGTATAGTAAACTTCAGAAGAGCATGATCACTCGTGCCTAATGATCCTTCCACTTCTACCCCACTAACCAGGTCATCAACATTGGTTAGGACCAGATCTAAAATGGCTGTTCCTCTTGTTGCTTCTCCCACTTTCTGGACAATGAAGTTGTCTGCAGGGCCAGTGAGGAATCTGTTTGACCTTATGCTCTTGGCTGAGTTTGACATCCAACAAATATCTGGGTAATTGAAGTCCCCCATTACTACTATCTCCCTTCTTTTTGCATGCTTGGCCATCTGTTCCAGGAAGGCATCATCTATGTCCTCCTTTTCCAATCCGCCTAGTTAATGACTTAATCAATCTTATAAACACTTTGGATAGAGCTGATCAGACTAGCTCAGATAAGGTTAATTTAGGAGTGAACACCTTTCCTGAACTGTAGTTAGACATATAGAGCACTTAATACAAAATAATATTCTTAGTATGGCAAATATAACTCTCATCTTAAAATAAGCTTCCCTGCTTGCTTTTCAAAACCCCTGCCATTTTTTGCTCCATGGACTTATGACATATCGAAAGGGTGAATACTACACTTATCTTGGAGATATAGATGCAGGCTTTGGAAAGTATTCTGGGGAAGAGAATTTGAAAGCATATGCTATAATGATTGTATAACATTTATGTTATATTTAAATAGTTTATTTAAAAAACAATTATATTAAATACAGACTAACAGAATATTCATAATACAGTATATTTTACAGAAAAAATAGCCAAGTAGAAACATGTTTCTTTAAAAAAAAAGTTCTTTGAGCTTTCTTTTTAATAAAATATTTTACCCGTGAAGATAAAAGTTTCTCGGCAGACCTGTATAAAGACAAAATAAAAATGCTTTTACTTTGAAACCTTGGGTGTGATCCACTCCACACTATATTACTTATAAGTAATTTCACTGGAATAAAAATGAGCTCATGCTTAACTCCCCAACTGAAATCCAGGCAACTTAAAAAGTGCATAGCTTGGATTGGGTCTTATCCAGTATGTTTAATATCTTTACAGTCTATAAATTCTTCAACACAGAAGGAGAGTTATCTTTCGGGATCAAATTGGTCACAGGCTGTTAATTAAAAAAACACAAAAAAACACAAAGTCAGTGGAGACTCCCTGAATCCATTCTGAAGTGCCTTTTAGCCCTTTAAAATTTTTCTGGGTATCCATAGTGCAGATTTAGTTGGGATTTTAGAACTCCTTGTGTGGCAAGATGGAAAGCCAGAAGTGTGTCAGTGGCAGGTTGCAGCTGCAGAGACCACAGAGACTGACTCCCTGCAGTATAAGAAGGGACAAAACTCTGAGCTCCCAAGTCTAGCGCAGTCTATGCTGCAGCCCAGTCATTCCAAGGCTTCTGATAGTTAAAATGCCACACGCAGATTCCACAGAAGGTGGTGGATATCCATCATTTGCTTTCTAGATTGTAGCAATGGACATCTCCTTTCCCCTTCCCATCATATCCAGGGAGTCGCTGCCCATATTTATCCACACACCAGCAGTATCCTCTTTTTCGGCCTCTGGATGGACGACACTGCAAGACAAAAGATGAGATTTGATTAGTGGCAACAATCAAGCCAAATGTTTTTGGTGGCATTATGCCTGACGTATAGCATGGAAGGCAGATTGAGAGTACATGGATCAAAACTGTAGGAGAGAAACAGCAGTGACCTTACTGTGGGAGTCTGCCATAGATCGCCAAGCCAGACTGCAGACTTGGATGATGCCTTCCGAGAGCAGATTACCAAACATTCAAAAAGGAGATATATAGTAGTCATGGGAGGCTTCAACTTCCCTGATCTGTTGAAACTCAAACTCTGCCAAGAATGTAAGGTTCAACAAATTCATCCATTGCCTCACTGACAATTTCATTTCCCAGAAGGTGGAAGAACCAAGAAGTCCTCAACAATGGGGGGGGGGGGACGGGACTGAAAGATGAAGCGGAAGTACCTGGAAACTTGGGAGGAAGTTTCATGATACAGAGGCAAGGGAAAGCTGAGAGTAGTCAGACATGCACTCTGGACTTTAAGGCAGCCAATTTCAAAAAGCTGAAGCAGTTACTGGGTGAGGGGCACCTTGGGCTCCTACCAAAGCTCTGCTTTCCCCCAGTTCAGTTAACCCACACACAAAAACCTTGAAAAACTCTTTGGTGTTTTCCCTAAGTCAGAAAAATGTGCATGCATCTGGAGGGCATCAGCAATACCTAACTACTTCCAGCACTCTTTCAATGTTTTGCCTGCCTTCACGCTTAAGCATAGCTGTCAGCTTTTCCATTTTCTTGCGAGGAATCCTATTTGGAATAAGGGAATTTCCCTTTAAAAAAGGAAAATGTTGGCAGCTATGCTCTTAAGACTTGTCCCACTTGCAAAATCTGCTCATAAAGCAGGGTGTATAGAGAACTGTTAGTGGTGTGCTGGCATAAACACATTTCCCATAAGAGGAGCCATATATCTGGGCACCTTAATGATGAAGGCACAATTCAGACAAGTCTATGCACTTTTAAATCCCACTGATCTCTGTAGGTTTGTGATAGTCATCAATGCTCCATTTGAATTCAGCAAAACTTAAATGTGTTATAACATTGGGTGCATATTGCCCTGAGGACATTGCATGAGGATGAAGGATCCCTGGGGACACAGGCACAGTCATGCATTTTAAGACTGGGTTGTAGGGTTTGAATCCTCAAGCCCAAAGGAAGTCAGAGAATTTCTCCTGAGCTTGTGGTTTGAGACTCAAAGCCTGTGTTGTACATTGTCATCTTATCAGCGCTGCCAGTGCTGGGAAGGAGTGGAATTTTGATGAGCCACATAGAAGGCATACAATCAAAGTTTACTTCCAATGCCAAATGACTGTTAAGGTTCTAATTATCGCACCATAAAAGCTATTCATAGCAGCCCCAAAATGTGAAGAAGCCTTATAAATCACATCAGTGTGTAACATTACACACTGCAGCTGTCCACCACCCTGGAGCTGCATCAACCTTTAATGAGTCTATGGTAACCTCATGAGTAAGGGAGTTGCATATGAACCCTTTATTTGGGAAAGAAAGGCACTCAATTTTTTTACAGGCCACAAAGGGAGCACATGCCTGGCCAAGACACTGTGGCAACAGAAGCCACTCTAGTTGCATCTGCTTGCTAGAGGAATTCCAGGCTTGCAGCTGACATTTATGAGCAGATACATAATCCCCTGCAACTGAGTTATCACTTCATATTGAAGGCCTACATGCCTCTTTCCTAATATACAGGGCTGTCTTTGTAAATAAATAAAAAGAATTTCTAGAGAAAGCATTATTCCCTGATTTATCCAAACAGCAAAAGCAGAGGTTTGCTCAGAAATAATAATTTAGTAAAGATGGTGGGCAAGAAAGACTAGTTTCCTGAACTCCCCTTTACAAGTTAAAAATAGCAAAGGTTATGTTTGGAGCACACATATTAGGAAGCATCTCAGGTGGGGATAGAAAGCTCTCTCTTTAATATCTGTGAACTCTGTCATATCATGTGTTGCTTGGCAAACCTCCTTCTGCCATATTGTAGAAGTTGTTGTCCACATGTTAACTGATTATTATTATTATCATTATTACTGTTTTATTTATACCCTGCCCATCTGGCTGTGTTGAATGTTGATAAGGTTTTATGGCATAGGATTCAGAGAGCACCTTACTGCCAAAAAAATGTTTTTTTTAGCATTGACATAGTTAGTTTGTTCAGGAGCGTTATATTTAGAGAGCGTGGCATGAATTTTGCCAGTCTTCACCTGGGAACACAGGAAGCTGCATTAGATGAAGTTAGACCACTGGTCCCCCTTATTCCACAATGGGGAATGCTGACGGACTCTGACAGCCCTGCCTAGAAACCCCCAGCCTAAAGTGGGCATCTTCAGCCTGCGCTACCTGCCCTCTGGCAGACACGTTGCACTAGAAGGAAGGTGCCCTTGAGGGAACAGAAGCCACAGGACCTAACAATCCTCTCTCTCTTTCTCTTCTAAAGAAAACAAAAAGGAAGGAAATAATGGATTATCTAGGACAAAATTATTCTTTTAGGCAACTTTAATGGAGTTACGCAACCGGATTAGGACAGAAGAAAAAAAAAACATAGCAAACGAAATAAATTACCAAACACTTTCTTCCAATTAATAGATTTAATTTGTCTGAATGATGCATGGAAGTTTAAACACCCAATGGTGTTCACCCACTTTTCTGATCCTAACAACTCAGCAGGAAGAACTGATGGAATCTGGATTACTAAGAACATGTTGAGTGAAGTCAAAAAAGCTGAAATTCATCCCAGAACCATCCCAGATCACAGTTTGGTGGAAATTTTGTTAAAAGGAAAAGAGAGGAAATTAAGAAGGTGGCGCATGAATGAAAGCTTATTAAAAGATGAAAAGATTTTACAGAAAGCCAAGCAAACATCAAAAGAGTATTTTGAAATGAATTTAAGGAACCGATCAAGGAACCAATGTGAAAATTGTCTGGGAAGCAAGCAAAGCAGTGTTTAGGGGTTTTTTCATCCAACAGAATGCATACAAAAGAAAAATGAAGGGAAAAAACCTGAAGTATGGGAGAAACTGAAGAAAAAAGAAAGAGAATTATTTAAGCATCGAGATGATGAAAACATCAAACAAAATATCTGAAATGTAATGAAACTGAAGGTACTTTCTACCACCTTTGGTGGACGTGCCCGAAGATTAAGGCGTTCTGAGAAATGATATATAATGAAATGAAAAGGTACTTAAATGTACTTTCCCAAAGAAACCAGAAGCCTTTCTCTTGGGCATGGTCGGCCAATTGGTGTTAAAGAAAGATAGGACTTTTTTCATGTATGCTACTACAGCAGCAAGAATTCTCATCGCAAAGTATTGGAAGACACAGGATCTACCCACTCTGGAAGAATGGCAGATGAAGGTGATAGACTATATGGGACTGGCTGAAATGACTGGCAGAATCCGAGACCAAGGGAAAGAGACGGCGGAAGAAGATTGGAAGAAATTCAAAATTTATCTCAAGAAATATTGTAAAATTAATGAGTGTTAAAATGTTGAGGTTATAGAAAAAGGGGGGTTACAGCTGTAAAAGATCAAGTAAAAGAGAAGAACAAGGGAAAATTAGATTAATGTAAGGGGGAGGATTTGCTGAAATGAATTTGGAAATAGGGATGCAGAAAGGGGAGGTACGGGGAAGTCGGTGAAGTAAGTTTTACGAAAAGAAAAGATCTGAAATTATACTTGTGTGTTTATGTGTTTGTTTGTATTGAATTGTATGTGTTTTTATAAATGTTGAAAAACCAATAAAAATTCATTAAAAAAAAGAAAACATCAAACAAAATATCACAATTCTTCAAACCCAATTCTCAATGCTGATAAATGAAGAGCTAGAATGGAAAATTAAATGGTTGAATCACAAACATTTCAAATTTGGGAATAAGTCTGGAAAACGTTTGGTTTGGCAGCTAGATAATAATCAACAAAATCAAAATAAAAGACAAATGGACAGATGACCAAAATGAAATTAATAATAAATTTGTTAAATATTATAAAGAATTATACAAAGAAGGTCCAGAAGGAATAGATAAAATTAAAAATTACCTAGAAGAAAGCAAATTATCATTGATCCCAGAGGATAAAATTACTTCATTGAATTCACCAATCATGTCCCTAGAGGTTCAACAAGCAATACAAAGATCAAAAATAGGGGAAACTCCTGGCCCAGATAGGCTCCCAGCAATTTATTATAAAAAAATGGAAGAAATTTTATTCCTTCCCCTAAAATATTTAATGAATGATATATTGATGAATGGAACTCTCCCAAACACATGGAAGAAAGTTAAAGGTAAAGCTAAAGGGACCCCTGACCATTAGGTCCAGTTGTGACCGACTCTGGGGTTGCGGCACTCATCTCACTTTTTTGGCCGAGGGAGCCAGCGTACAGCTTCCAGGTCATGTGGCCAGCATGACTAAGCCGCTTCTGGCGAACCAGAGCAGCACACAGAAACGCCGTTTACCTTCCCGCCGGAGCGGTACCTATTGATCTAATTGCACTTTGACGTGCTTTTGAACTGCTAGGTTGGCAGGAGCTCGGACCGAGCAATGGGAGCTCACCCCATCGCAGGGATTCGAACCGCCGACCTTCTGATCGGCAAGTCCTAGGCTCTGTGGTTTAACCCACAGACCACCCTGGAAGAAAGTTACATTATGCTTATCCCAAAACAAGTTGATTTAACAAACATAGCTAATTATAGACCAATCATATTGCGCTTCTAAACAATGACTACAAAATGTTTGCAGACGTCTTAACCTCCAGGGTCAAAACAATTCTCCAAGAATTGATACATAGAGATCAGACTGGATTTCTACCTGGACGTCACATGCAGTGTTATTCATGTGTTGGAATACTTGGACTTTAAAATAGATAAACCTGCTGTGATTATGTTAGTTGATGCTGAAAAAGTGTTTGATAATATCTCGTGGAAATTCATGAAAGAATTATTGAAAGAAATGAGGTTTGGAGAATTTTTTTGTAGAGGAATAAGTGCTATATATGCTGAACAGTGTGCTAAAATAATCATTAATGGCAATATCATGAAGGAATGCCAAATTAACAAAGGTACATGCCAAGGCTGCCCTTTATCTCCTCTAATATTTATTTTGGTATTGGAAATCTTTAAAAAAAAAGAAGTCAAATTAAAGGGATAACCTTAGGGAACCAGGCTTATAAAATAAAGGCTTTCACCGATGACTTGCTCATAATGACAGAAAATTCAAAAGAGAGTCTATCAAAAATAATTGAAATAATACAAAAATTTGGTGAAGTAGCAGGCTTTAAATTGAACAAAACAAAAACAAAATTATTGGTTAAAAATACATCAGTTCAAGAAAAAGAAGAATTGGAAAAAACATTTGGCCTGAAAATTTGCCAAAAAGCAAAGTGCCTGGGTATTTGGCTAACCCCAAAGAAGAGCAACCTGTTTCAGGATAATTATGTAAAAACTTGGGAGGAGATCAAAAGAAACTTGGATATTTGGACTCAAGTTATCTTTTACAGGAAGAATTTCAGTTATAAAAGTGAGTGTACTATCTAAATTACTTTTTCTATTTCAATCGATTCCTGTGCTAGGTGGGACGGGCTGCCTCAAGGAATGGGAAATATCTATTTCAAGGTTCATCTGGCAGGGGAAGAGGCCCAGAATCAAATATCAGATTTTAATTGACATTAAAGACATTAAAGCCTTTCCCTGCCAGATTTAAGATTGTATTACGAGGCGGACTGTCTTACGTGGCTAAAAGAATGGTGTACACTCAAAAATCCAGAACTGCTTGATTTAGAGGGATACAACAATAGGTACAGCTGGCACGCATACCTAGCATACAAGAAAGTAAAAGTACACCAAAACTTCCCGAATCACATTATTAGGAAATCACTGTACAAGATCTGGGAAAAATATAAAGATCTCTTAGAACTTAAAAGTGCCTTGGTGGATATCTCCAACTGAGGTACTAGCGGTAAAAAGAAAAAATACAGAGGGAAATTGGCCGACATACCAAGTCCTATTGAAAGAAGAGGAGAACCAGTTAAAGTTGAAGAAATTTGAAGAAGTGAGAGAATACATTGCTGACTGGTTCCAATATTTCCAATTATTTGAGAGATTTAAAGTTGACAAAGGAAAAGGCTTCACTCTAGAAAACTCAAGATTTGAAATACATTTAATCAAGACCAAAACCAAAGTTCTCTTGAAAACATGCCGACTCCTCCTTGACTGGGAAGTCAAGGAGAATTAGGTTAAACCAACTATGATTAGATGATATCAAAACATCCCTAGAAACAAGAGATTCTGCAGATGCTCTATGAATGTCCCGGACACTGTAGAGCATATTCTCTTTCATTGCCCATTGTACAGTACGCTCCGTCAACGCATGCTGTCCCCTCTTTTGGGTGGTCTGGAACCCCAGCAAGGTGAATGTGTGGGATTCTGCCTATCTGACGTTGACCAAAGGATAACGGCGGGGGTAGCCGAGTTTTTGGCTGCAGTCCTCCAAGGAGCAGGTTAACAAGGAAAACCACTGATTCTATATGTATATATATATATATGTTTGTAGCCAACTGCTGCCTTTTTATATATACTTCAAGGCTTTTACATGTTATTTTCCTTTTTACGGTTTTTATTTGTATAATGCCTAATAAAGGTTTGATTTCAACAACTATGATTAGATGGGCCCAAGATTTTGGCCACAATATAGAGATACCACAAGGGAAAACCTCCAAAAGATGTTCTATCGCTGGCATTTGACACCTTGCAAACTAGCTAAGATGTATAAAAACCTTGCAAACAATTGCTGGAGATGTGGAGAGCCTGATGGAACTACATTGCATTATGTGGTGGACATGCAAAAAGATTAAACCATTCTGGAATGATATTTATCTTGAACTTAAAAGAATATTGAAAGTGAATATCCCGAAAAAACCAGAATCATTTTTACTGGGCATTACTGGTTTGGAAATTCCAAAAAAGATATAATAATAATAATAATAATAATAATAATAATAATAATAATAATAATAATATTTATACTCCGCCCTCCCCAGCCCAGCCCAGGCTCAGGGCAGCTAACACTGAATATAAATACAGTAAAAATATATATATAAAAAAAATCCACTTGATTAAAGTATAAGTTAGAAAAAGGAAAATCTTTTTGTATGCTGCCACAGCTGCGAGGGTTATAATATCTACACCTTGGAAAAGTGGATACATGCCCACCAGATTTGATTGGACATTGAAACTGACAGAATATGTGAAATTAGATTATTTATCAGAAAGAATTAAATATAAATCCAAGCAGGAGTTTGTTTCAAATTGGAAATGTTTTAAGGAATATTTAAAAAGTAGTTGCTCCAATCTGAAAACGGTAGTGGTCTTTGAGTAATTTCTGTAGATAATAAATATCAAAAGGAAAACACATAGAAATGGTAATATCTTAAATAATAAGAAAATAGATAAATATAGGCAATAAGTTTACTAGCACAAAATGGAAAGGGACGGGAAGTCATTTATTTATGAATAATATGATTTTAAAAATTGCATCTTTCCTTCTTTTTATGCGTGTGTATGTAACATTTGATGATTTAGGGTTGGTAATAATGATGAATATAAATATACTTTGGAAACAGATGTAAAGTTATGATGTAAAGATACAATTGTGAGCAATAAAGCAGAAAAGATTTTTTAAAATTAAAGATATAAAAATGAAGAAAACAAAAAGGTGTTCGCAAAGAAGGATTATCTTAAGAAAAAGAAAACCTATCCATCACCAAGGACTATGGCTTCCGCCAAGCCCACCATGATGGTCTTTGAGAGCCAGGTGAGATGTTCCAGTTTTTGCATGTCTCCTATTGGCCCTCTACAGGTGCAAAGGAATCTGAAGCCGAGTGTCTGCTCAGAGCCTCCTTTTCTTCCTTCACAGATGTCAGTCACACTTTCAGCGCTGACAGTCAAGGGGTAGGTAAACCAACCATTTCGCCAGTTGTATTACGGTGCCTGGGAAGAAGAAGGAGGTAGCCGCCTCTTGCTCAGGGGCCCTGCTAGGTGCTTAAAGGACTCGGGATGGAGGTTCGTGACACAAATTTGCACAGCCTAATTTATCTGTAGAGATACCTCTAGGCAAGGCACTTTAAGCCAAGTGACTACATGTACTTTTTTTTAAAAAGGGAAGGAAAAGGTCCACACAGAAATCCAATGAGGCCACAGCTGGAGCATAGTGAGGAAAGTCCCTGGGTGTCTCCTAGCAACTGAATGACAAGGAGACCAAACTAACTGATGCTTTTAAAAATATGCTGATGTCCCAAATTAGTGATGCATTTCACAAATGAGACCAGCTTCCCTGCAGAGACTGCTGCCCTGCCCCCCCCCCCCTGTTGTGAGGCAAGACTGCAGCATCATCCACATGAACTATGACAACTGCAAGAAGTCCTGAAGATAGTCACAAAACAAGAGGTTTATTTGCATGCTGAACTCTTTGGGCTATTTCACCCCTACTTTCTGCTAGGTCTCTAATCCCTCAGCAATGACAGTTTGGGAACAGCGGGTGCCTCTTTCACTTCTCTGGCTGCAGCCTCCTGCCATGGAGCCAGCATTACCCACAACCTTCCAGGGTTTGTGTTCATCAAAAAGCTGCACATTGTGCTGGGCAGACTCCTCTCCCTCCCAAATGTTTGCTTTATCCATGTTTATATCATTACAGTATATGAACTAACACAGCTTTATTCTAGCAGAAAAATAAAGGGTGTATTCTCTTAGACCCTCAGACAGGAAAAGCAAACATCATGCCACATGCTAGAATAGCACAATGCTGGCTGTCCTACAGAGAGATTCTCAAGGGGTTGGTCGGCTGGCACTCTGTGCATGCAACAATCCTATGTGCTGAAATGGAGCCCTGCCCTAGAACAAGAGGAAAACCTGTGGCAGAGTTAACAATTGGCTGAGTGCCGGTGGGGAGAAGATGTCACCACTTTTCTTCATTTGTCCCTTTGCTACATAGGTGAATTTTGGATCAAGTGGGTTTAAATACAACTTCTTCAATAACTGTTGTCATTTGTGAGTGTTTTGTGAGGGGAGTGTGGGAGCAACTGATGGACCATAGTGGATCACTGGCATGCAAAGCCACTACATGGCACCAAAATAAGGACAGGGGCATTGTCAGGGTGGGACAGAGCACAGAAGAAACCACTTGCGTACATCAGCTCAAGAGGCTTTCTGCAATCTTCCAGCCAGCTACATATAATCACAATATTATGTTGCTGTGGATGTGCATCTCATAGGGCAACACAGCAGGAAGGAAACTATGTGAGCCTGTTCTTCTGCCACCAGAGAATGAGTAGCTAGGGCAGAGGGTTAGGGCAGAGAGTGTCTAAAGCAAGCAAGATTAACAAGTATTCATTGCTTGAATACTTAAATTTTCTGCAGATTCACCAACAAAGAATCACAAAACTGTAGAGCTGGAAGGGACCCCTGCAATGCAAGAATCTCCACTGAGGCATCCCTGACAGATGGCCATCCAACCTCTGCTAAAAACCTCCAAGGAAGGAGAGTTTGCAACCTCCCAAGGGAGACCTTTCCACTGCAAAACAGCTCTTCCTCTCAGAAAGTTCTTCCTGATGTTTAGTCGGAATCTCCTCTCTTTCAGAGTCTCCTCAAACTGCAACGGTGCCTCTTGCTCGCCTGGGAGATGTGCCTATAGAAACCTCTGACTGCTGTGTGGCTGCTCTGAAGGCCAATGTCCTGCTGCTCACACTCCAAGCTCAAGTGGCGACCGACTCCAGGGGTTACTTCCCTTGGAATGTAGCTCAGCGGAGCCAGTGGTGTCTTTAGGGTATGTGGTTTTCTTTGCACCTTTTTAGCACTTCAGTGGGTCTTGCTTCTCCATTAGATTTCTAGGGAAGCCCCCAATTCAGCTTTGCGTCCAGCACAGAGCAAGTCATGTCCCTTGGTCTTTGACTTCCAGCATTAACCAAAACTCCTTGACTCATTGCTCCCCATCCTAGAGGGACCTGGCATCTAGCCAGGTGAAGGGTGGGCAGGTGAGGAAATGCCTACCTCCTTCTGGGAGAGCAGCATCCCTTCGTTGCCACGACGGCCACATGGCTCACTCTGGGAGATGCTGATGAGAACACTGAAGGGGCCAAGCAAGGCCAGTCAATGCCTTATAAAGAAGCCAGCCAACTGGTTCAGTATGTTCCCCTCGCACAGATTCTCACAATCCTACATTCACAGGCTCCCTGGTCTGGAAGGGACCCCTAAGCCTGTAACAATATAATTCAACTTCCTGCACACAGGAAACTAGCATGTCAGGGAGAAGGGTTCTACCTTAGCCCTCGACCTGACAGGTTTTGTCATGTGAAGTGTTGGCGGGAGATGAAGGAATGTAAGCATACAAATCCCTACTTGCAGTCTGAAGTGGGACATCCCAGGAACAGGCTGAGCAAGAACAAAGCCTTCTAAGCTGGTTTGCTTTACATGCTGCATCATTTTCCTAACTGCCGCTTTTCTCCCACAGCTCCCCTTTTGAAATGTTTTTCTACCCCCAACTTTGGCAGAGCTACAGATGTACACTCCCTCCTGACATGAAGCAACACACAGTACACCGCTTGCTCCAGAGGAATTATGGACTGAAATTGGGGGGAGGGGATGGCCAAGCTGGCAGTGGAGAGGACTGTGCAAAAAAAAGTTTAAATGCTCTGTGCCTGACAGGACAGAGCCCCAAGGGGACATCTGAACATATCCATAGTGCTGGAGTGCAAACAGTCCTCCTGGAGCAGCACAGCTGCTGGAATTTCAATGCCCACCCCCACCCCTGCCCACCCCCTGGAATAAATTCAAGGTTCAAACTAGTAAGGAGTGAGGCATCAGCTGCTGCTGCTGCTGCATGGAGCCTGCGTCTGAAGTTACTGCAAACGATAGCTGTGAGAGACAGCGAGACCAATTTCCAGGAATGTGTACTCAGTTATTGTTCTTGGTAATAAATCAGGCAACAGCCCAAAGTGGCAAAAGCTATGCTTACTGCTGATTAATTTGATCAACTTTTCTTAATTTATTATGCCTTGGTTGTGGCAGTGGGCAAAAAGATTGTTAATAATGCTGTTATCTTTTAGGAGGTTGTATTTTAGAGGGTGAGAAGTGTAGACAGCATAGAGGCCAGGACTACCATCTGATATATATGCACTTTAAACACACTGAATTCACTTCTGAGTAGACACAGATGAACTTACTGCTTCTTAAAAGAAACATGCATAGGATTGCACTGTAAAGAGTGTATCTGCCTCTTTTTGAAAGGACTTTCCCTGGAAAAATATGTTTTGCAATGCAACAATTGTCACCCTGATCTCCATTGTCACAATTGTCACCCTGATCTCCTGATCTGCAACAATTGTCACTCAGATCTCCTGAGCTTGCAGGGCAGCAGCTGAAGGAGGAGCAAAAGGGTTTTCTTGTGTGTGTGTTTCTTTGTGGCTGATTAGCTGCTCTCCCTGTGCAAAGGTCAGAGGGGGCAGGGTTTCTGTTGAGTCAGGTGATTAGCTGTGGGAGGCGCTCCTGGCGGCACGCACAGTTTAATCCATCTTTTAGATTTAGGGGAGCTAGTCTCAAACGTTTGTTGGGGGAGACCTAGTTTTTTTTGGGGGGTATTTGTCCTGTCTTCACGCTTTTTAAGATGGAGGACCACTGTAGCCACCCCCAACGACACGTTCTCAAGATGGAGGGTGGAGGAACAGCTGCAGTCGCCTGCGGTTCCTGCACAATGTTTGCCATCTTGCCAAAGGTTGCCGGCAGCTTTACCTGCAGCAACTGTATGTTGATTGCCCTCTTAGAAGACAAAGTCCAGCAACTGGAGGAATGTGTAGCTACGCTCCAAAGAATTAGAGAGCTGGAGCTCTTCTTGGAAGCAACAGAGAACACCGTCTCCACCAAGGAGGAGACAGGGGACACCCATGAGAAGGAGGCTAGTTCACCAACACAGGTGCCAGATATATGGAGAAACGTGACTCAAAGAAGTAGGAGGCCCAGGGTTCGCTCTGATTGTTTAGAAATACACAATCACTTTGAAGTCCTCTCCCCTAGAATGGAAGGCGAAGAACAGACTCCATTTGAGGATCTCTCCCTCATTACAGTCGATCAGGTATATGAAGACGAGCAGCAAAGTCAGTCCTCAGGGAATGTGCAGGCGACCTTGGAACGGACAGCTCACGGAAGAACCCCGACCAAACCTAAGAGGAGGCGTGTAGTGGTGATAGGGGATTCCCTACTGAGGGGAACAGAAGCAGTGATCTGTGCGCCTGACAAGATGTCTCGGGAAGTGTGCTGTCTCCCCGGGGCTAAGATCCAAGATGTAACTGAACGACTGCAAGGAATCATAAAACCCACTGACAAATACCCCTTCCTCTTGGTTCACGTGGGAACCAATGACACTGCAAGCAATAGCCTCCAGAAGATCAAAAGAGACTACGAGGCTCTGGGCAGGAAATCGAAGCAATTAAATGCACAAATTGTCATCTCATCTGCCCTCCCAGTTGAACGACGTGGCCCAGGGAGAGAGGGAAAAATAGTGGAAGTGAACAGCTGGCTTCGCAAATGGTGTAAACAGGAACGGTTTGGATTCTTAGATCACGGACTGCAGTTTCTTGAAGATGGACTTCTGGCAAGCGATGGGCTGCACCTCACAACGGTTGGGAGGAATGTTTTTGCCAAAAATCTCAGAAACCTCATCAGGAGGGCTTTAAACTGACTAATGTGGGGGAGGGAGACAGTGCTCCTGAAGGTAGGAGTCTATCAATTGATGAAGATGATCATCCAAATGTCATAGACCAAATGGAGCAAACAGCACGCAGACCTAGTGGTGGGAGGAAAAAATCCTTAAATAAGAGACACGGGGGAATGATTAATGGACTTCAATGTCTGTACACTAATGCGCAAAGCATGGGAAATAAACAAGATGAGCTTGAGCTCTTGGTACAGCAAACTAAATATGACGTAATAGGCATCACTGAAACCTGGTGGGATAAGTCCCACAATTGGAATGTAATAATGGAGGGATACAATCTATTTAAGAGAAACAGACCAGACAAAAAAGGAGGAGGAGTGGCGTTATATGTCAGGGATGTGTATACCTGTGAAGAGATCCAAGATTTAGAACCTCAAAGCCAAAGTGAGAGCATTTGGGTCAAAATTAAGGGAGAGAAGAATAACAGAGACCTCATTGTGGGACTTTACTATAGATTCTTGTAAAGAAGCTGGTAAAATGCGGTCTTGACTATGCTACCACTCAGTGGATTTGTAACTGGCTGACTGACCGAACCCAAACTGGCTGACTGACCGACTGACGGTACCATCAATGGTTCCTCTTCATCCTGGAGAAGAGTGACTAGTGGGGTGCCACAGGGTTCTGTCTTGGGCCCGGTCTTATTCAACATCTTTATCAACAACTTGGATGATGGACTCAAGGGGATCCTGATCAAATTTGCAGATGACACCAAACTGAGAGGGGTGGCTAACACCCCAGAGGACAGGATCACACTTCAAAACGACCTTGACAGATTAAAGAACTGGGCCAAAACAAACAAGATGAACTTTAACAGGGAGAAATGTAAAGTATTGCACTTGGGCAAAAAAAATGAGAGGCACAAATACAAGATGGGTGACACCTGGCTTGAGAGAAGTACATTGAAAAGGATCTAGGAGTCTTGGTTGACCACAAACTTGACATGAGCCAACAGCGTGGCGAGGCAGCTAAAAAAGCCAATGCAATTCTGGGCTGCATCAATAGGAGTATAGCATCTAGATCAAGGGAAGTAATAGTGCCACTGTATTCTGCTCTGGTCAGACCTCACCTGGAGTACTGTGTCCAGTTCTGGGCACCACAGTTCAAGAAGGACACTGACAAACTGGAACGTGTCCAGAGGAGGGCAACCAAAATGGTCAAAGGCCTGGAAACGATGCCTTATGAGGAACGGCTAAGGGAGCTGGGCATGTTTAGCCTGGAGAAGAGGAGGTTCAGGGGAGATATGATAGCCATGTTCAAATATATAAAAGGATGTCACATAGAGGAGGGAGAAAGGTTGTTTTCTGCTGCTCCAGAGAAGCGGACACGGAGCAATGGATCCAAACTACAAGAAAGAAGATTCCACCTAAACATTAGGAAGAACTTCCTGACAGTAAGAGCTGTTTGACAGTGGAATTTGCTGCCAAGGAGTGTGGTGGAGTCTCCTGCTTTGGAGGTCTTTAAGCAGAGGCTTGACAACCATATGTCAGGAGTGCTCTGATGGTGTTTCCTGCTTGGCAGGGGGTTGGACTCGATGGCCCTTGTGGTCTATTCCAACTCTATGATTCTATGATTCATTCTATGATTCATTCTCTGCCTTGCTTTCCAGTCTCCTGCCCATGCTTTAAGGGGACGAGGGAAGGTAGATGGGTGTCACCTTCCTGGGTGTCAGTCAGTCACCTTCCTGGGTGTCAGTCAGTCACCTTCCTGGGTGTCAGTCAGTCAGTCAGCTCCTGGGCACCTGGGGCTCCTACTGCATATGGACACAGCTCGTACCCCATGAGCTTTACCATCAACAGGTAACTGCATGCCTGCATAGTGTTAAGTTGTTGTATCTGGCCACCAATCCAGAAATATTTCTTGGGTGGCTTACAAAGAAGACCAAAGCAATATTAAAAATATAATGTATAAAAATTTAAAAACTATTCTTTAAACAAAAATTTCCTAGCAACCACATAAACTGCATAGTTTACAGCCCAGATTAAAATTATAACAGTCAAATGTTAGTTTAAAATGCAACTAAAAAGGTCTCTGCATGTGAGCTGTGGAAGCTCTTCCGCAGCATCAGTTACCACCTCCCATCCCTTGGCAAAGAATCTGGAGCATCTTCAAGTTCACTTGCATGTGGCTTCGAAAGCTCCTTGCCAACCTCTCCAGTCCCCTCTGCCCTGAAGAGAGCGAGCATCTTGCCTATCTAGCAGGAATCCCATCCCCGCTTCTTCATTTCTGGATAAAAAGAAGCTAAATGCACCATTCCAAATTGCTAAAAGCCAGAAAGAAGACCCTGCAAAATGATATCATGACCATTGTAAACAATTAGAAGACAATGTGAACTTTCTGAAAATATGGTTCTAATTTCTTACATCTGGTCCATGGGGTCACAAAGAGTCGGACACGACTAAACGACTAAACAACAACAACAAATTTTTTACAAGGACCAACAAAAATTCACAAAGTAGCACAGACACTTTTGATTTAAAGAAAACTCTTCTTCAGGATGGACGTGAAACAAAAAAAAAGGGAGGGGGGAGAATAAGATGTTTTAAGTGGAAGCCCAGACTTCTCTCCCCAGAGTGATTAAGGCAGATTGCGCCTGGTAATAAAGACTGCTTTCTCAGAAAATCTAAAAGTCAGCAGTTATTACATCCCGTTTCTGGCCCTAATATTGGTCTACTGTAAGAAGATAGCAGAGCTAGGGGAGAACATGGTTACTGTAAAAGGAACAAGATCTAGATTAAGTACTTGAAACCTGAACTACAGCCCCAAATATAAATGGAGGGAAATCCTCAGCTGTTCAAGATAAACTGTAGGGGTAAATATAAAGCAAGTGTTGCCCTCCTTCTACTTGGACAATGAAGAAAAGTGAAATCAAGGCCCCACAAATGCATTTATGCCTTGGATGATTGAAACTGCCTTTAAAGATGTCACACACAGAGAGAAAGTCAATACAGAGCCATATGAGCAACATATGGGGAAGCAGTTCTTTAACATCTGTGTACTCTTTGGAAGGTACAGCAAGTTGGCTGGTCACTTGATGTTGACTTTCTTCATTTCCAACTCCCAAACCACATAAAAGGCCAACTAAAACATACAGAGAATGTTTTACTAATAATATTTTCTAATGAAAGCACAGCAGACATCGCACATTTGCATCATTGCTGCAAAATGGCAACTGGAAGCAAGAGGTGTGGCCTGGGAAACCATTCATGGGAAAGACGGCGGTTCATGTGGCAAAACTATCTTTTAAAATGCAATGCGTCATGCAAAATAGCAAGGAAGCCTCGTGCAATATCAGCTTTAAGCACTTACATTTCTAAAAACAGGAGGTATTAGGAATCACCTGTCATGAAGCCATGCCTCCTAACTTGGAAATCATGATATAAAATTCTCATTCTCTAATGGTTGCCTGACACGTTTCAGAACTGACCTTGACACTGAAAACAGGTTAGGGATTTGGGACATCACTGTGTCACACATCACAAAGTACCATATTTTTCCATCTATAAGATGCCCCCATGTATAAGATGCCCCCTATTTTGGGGGACTCAGATTTAAGAAAATGGGGGGAGATGGCCCCATGTATAAGACACCCCCTAATTTTTGACATTATTTTTTAGGGGAAAGACCTAGTCTGCTGGAGAAGAATAGCTTGACCACAATGGTCCAAGCTTTGGTAACTTCAAGACTGAATTACTGCAACCCTTCAGCTTGGTCCAGAATGCTGCAGCACGACAACAGGGGAACACCTGATACTGGGGATAATGGTTTCACTGATGCACAGGAAACTGAGATCATCCTACAGAAACCTGCAGAAAACCACAAGAAGCTAGCAGTTGGAAGGGAATAACTTGTGCTTTCAGTTGTTTCTATATTAATGCACAGTGTAAAGGAAACAAGCAGGACAAATTTGAGCTCTTAATACAGGATGATGAATATGACCTAATAGGCATTACTGAAATCTGGTATGAGAGTCATGACTGGAATGTAGAAATGTAGAACCACTGGCAGTCATCTTTGAGAATTCCTGGAGAACAGGCGAAGTCCCGGCAGACTGGAGGAGGGCAAATGTTGTCCCTATTTTCAAAAAGGGGAAAAGAGAGGACCCAAATAATTACCGCCCAGTCAGTCTGACATCAATACCAGGGAAGATTCTGGAGCAGATCATTAAGAAAACAGTCTGTGAGCACCTAGAAAGGAATGCTGTGATCACCAATAGTCAGCATGGATTTCTGAAAAATAAGTCATGTCAGACTAACCTGATCTCGTTTTTTGACAGAATTACAAGCCTGGTAGATGAAGGGAACTCAGTGGATATAGCCTACCTTGATTTCAGTAAGGCATTTGACAAGGTGCCTCATGATATTCTTGTAAAGAAGCTGGTAAAATGCGGTCTTGACTATGCTACCACTCAGTGGATTTGTAACTGGCTGACTGACCGAACCCAAAGGGTGCTCATCAATGGTTCCTCTTCATCCTGGAGAAGAGTGACTAGTGGGGTGCCACAGGGTTCTGTCTTGGGCCCAGTCTTATTCAACATCTTTATCAACGACTTGGATGATGGACTCAAGGGCATCCTGATCAAATTTGCAGATGACACCAAACTGGGAGGGGTGGCTAACACCCCAGAGGACAGGATCACACTTCAAAACGACCTTGACAAATTAGAGAACTGGGCCAAAACAAACAAGATGAATTTTAACAGGGAGAAATGTAAAGTATTGCACTTGGGCAAAAAAAAGGAGAGGCACAAATACAAGATGGGTGACACCTGGCTTGAGAGCAGTACATGTGAAAAGGATCTAGGAGTCTTGGTTGACCACAAACTTGACATGAGCCAACAGTGTGACACGGCAGCTAAAAAAGCCAATGCAATTCTGGGCCTCATCAATAGGAGTATAGCATCTAGATCAAGGGAAGTAATAGTGCCACTGTATTCTGCTCTGGTCAGACCTCACCTGGAGTACTGTGTCCAGTTCTGGGCACCACAATTCAAGAAGGACACTGACAAACTGGAACGTGTCCAGAGGAGGGCAACCAAAATGGTCAAAGGCCTGGAAACGATGCCTTATGAGGAACGGCTAAGGGAGCTGGGCATGTTTAGCCTGGAGAAGAGGAGGTTCAGGGGAGATATGATAGCCATGTTCAAATATATAAAAGGATGTCACATAGAGGAGGGAGAAAGGTTGTTTTCTGCTGCTCCAGAGAAGCGGACACGGAGCAATGGATCCAAACTACAAGAAAGAAGATTCCACCTAAACATTAGGAAGAACTTCCTGACAGTAAGAGCTGTTTGACAGTGGAATTTGCTGCCAAGGAGTGTGGTGGAGTCTCCTGCTTTGGAGGTCTTTAAGCAGAGGCTTGACAACCATATGTCAGGAGTGCTCTGATGGTGTTTCCTGCTTGGCAGGGGGTTGGACTCGATGGCCCTTGTGGTCTCTTCCAACTCTATGATTCTATGATTCTATGATTCTATGAGTGGTTTAACCTATTCAAAAAGGATTTACTGAACAGGAAGGAAGGAGTAGCATTATATACAAATGATGTATACAACTTGTGAAGAGATCTATGACTTGGAGCATGGAAGACAGATTGAGAGTATCTGGGTAAAAAACTATAGGAAAGGGAAACAACAGTGACCTTACTGTGTGTGCCTGCCATAGACCTTGAAGCCAGACTGAAAACTTGGACGATGTCTTCCTAGATCAGATAATCAAACATTCAAATAGGAGACATATATTAGTCATGACAGACTTCAGCTGTTCCAATATTTAAAGGGTACTAAATGAGCTTGCGGATATAATCTCAGAGCTTCTGTCTAATATTTGAGAATTCTTGGAGAACAGGTGAGGTCCCTGTGGAATGAAGTTGGGCAAATGTTGTCTCCATCTCCAAATCCGGGGGGGGGGGGGGAGAGACCTAGACTGGTCAGCTTGAGATCAATACCAGGAAAGGGCAGATTATTAAACGAAAGCGCCTACAAAAGGATGCTGTGATTACCAAGACCCAGCATGGGTTTCTCAAAAATAAATCAAGCCACATGAACCTCTTTTCTTTTTTTTTGAAGGAGTTACAAGCTTGATGGATCAGGAGAAGGCAGTGGATGTAGTGTATTTTATTTCAGTAAGGCTTTTGACAAAGTTCCCCATGATGCACTTTCAGAGAAGTTGGTAACGTGAGCTGGAAGAGATAACCATTAGGTGGATTTGCAGCTGGCTGGCAGACCAAACCCAAAGAGTGCTTACTAATGTTTCCTCACCATCCTGGAAAAAAGTGACAAGTGGGGTGCTGAAGGGTTATGTCCTGGGTGCATAGCTGCTCAACATCTTTATAAATGACTTGGATGAAGAAATTGAGAAGGTGCTCATCCAATTTGCAAACGACACCAAACTGGGAGGGGTAGCTAATGCCACAGAAAACAGAATTGAGATTGAAGATACTTTAACAGATTGAACAAAATGAATTTTAATAGAGATAAATTTAAAGTTCTACACTTAGGAAGGAATAACCAGTTGCACAGATATAAGATTGGGGACAACTAGGCTACATCAACAGAAGTCTTGTATCCAGATTGAGGGAAATCACAGTCCTGCTATATTCTGCCTTGATCAGACCACACCTGGAATACTGTCTTCAGTTCTGGGCACCACTATTTAAGAAGGTTATTGGCAAGCTGGAACATGTGCAAAGGAAGGGTCACCAAGATGACCAAGGGTCTAGAAACTAAGTCTTATGAGGAATGGTTAAGGCAGTTGGGTATGTTTAGCCTGGAAGAGAAGACTGAGAGGAGATAGTATAGCCTTTTTCAAATATCTTAAGGGCTATCACATGGAAGAGGGAGCATGCTTGTTTTCTCCTGCTCTGGATAGTTGGATGCAAACCAATGGCTTCAATTTACAAGAAAAGAGATTTCTACTAAACATTTGGGGAAACTTTCTGACAGTAAGAGCTGTTCGGCAGTGGAACAAACTCCCATGAGAGGTGGTAGACTCTCCTTCCTTGGATGTTTGTAAGCAGAGGTTTGATGGCCACCTGTCATGGATGCTTTGGCTGAGATTCCTGCATTGCAGGGGTTGGACTAGATGACCCCCCAATGCGGATTTTATGATTCTGTGATTGCCGACAGAAGTAAAATTCAGTATATTACACTCCTCCTCTAAGATCCTCAATAGCTTCAGTTTGTTATTAGGTCAAATTCAAAGTACAGTGGTACCTTGGGTTACATACGCTTCAGGTTACAGACTCCGCTAACCCAGAAATAGTACCTTGGATTAAGAACTTTGCTTCAGGATGAGAACAGAAATTGTGCAGCAGCGGCGCAGGAGGCCCCATTAACAAAAGTGGTGCTTCAGGTTAAGAACAGTTTCAGGTTAAGAACAGACCTCCAGAACAAATTAAGTTCTTAAACCAAGGTACCACTGTAAAACCCTCAATAGTTTGGTGCCAGTATAAATGAAGGGTAGCTTTACTCTGTGTGCAGTCACTCAAGCACTTCAATCTGCAGAAGTCAAGAGAGCCTCTCTTAACAAATAGGTATGTTAATATGGGACAAAAGGCACCTTCAAGTACTGCAACACAGTTCTGATTAAATGAACATTCTGCACTATCCTAATTCAAGTAAGTGAGGGTCAGCATGCATACAGAGAAAAAAATAGAGGCAAAAGTGCAAAACTGAAAGAGAAAACAAGACACAAAGTCTGCAAGGTGGGCTCTTTGGTGGTGCATGTTTATGTCTGAACTAACCAAGGTGTGGGTAGGTCTGGTGGTCTGCAATTGTCAAGAAAGGTCATAATTTCATGAGGCAGGTGCCCAAAATCCAGACTGCCTGAGATGCCAGCATTACTTAGAAGTAAATGTTCTGAGTGCATATCACTTTCTTGATCACATCACCTAGATTTTGGAAGCAATCCTCAGCAGCATGTAAAGGATACATACATAAAGTTGCTTAGGTTGTTGTCTGTAACATGACCCAACTCAATTTTTCTAGGAACCCTCAAGCAGCTAATTACTATTCAAAGCATTGATCTATTACAGCCATATGCTCATTTTGCTGTCCATCCCCTTCTTTTTCAGAGAGCTGCTTCTTTTTTTCAACGAAAGGTACTGGAAACTAGGGCCAGCGTCAAGCTCATCTGTGACTTGGCAGAGGTTTCTCCAATTTGATCTGCTGTTATTGACATCAATTGCATCTGACAAGAAGCATTGGAGCCATGCCAGCAGGTGCCCCAAACTGCTGTATTTGGTAAAAATGGCATGGGTTGAAGATTAATTATTTGTTGTTCAGTGATATTTTACTGGAATTACTGACTATAACAGATGAAGGAAGGAAAAACATAAATGGCTGAGAAATTTCACTCACCTGTTTTTTCTTGTAGAATCCCTTCTTGTCACAATTTGGAATATGCAATCCTCTCGGGCTTAAGACATTCAGAATCTTTAGGTTGTTTAATGTGTCTTCCATTTCTCTGCGACAAGGACCCTGACAATTATAATGATCGCTTATTTATTCTTACAAGTCAGAAAATCCTTATATGCCAATACTCTTAGCGTTCTATTTGACACTATGGTAAACACTGGTATTAAGTGTTGTATTAAGATGGAGAATGAAATTTTGACTAAAATAGCAAAAGAACACTAAAGGGTTAAGGAAGGACATTTCCTTAGCCCTGGGTGAAGCCTCCAGAGGGGTGTCACTGTGTGTTTTTGACCCGGGTGAAATAAAGCCTAGTTCCACTCCATCTTAGCTGAAGGTTTCTAGAATATTAGAGAGCCAACTTTGTCTTCACATAAAGGCAGCTGGAACTCACACATCTGCCTATCAAGAATTTGGCTGCTTTAACTACTATTTTACACAGCAGATTGTAATTAGGCTTGTGTTAAAAAAAAAATTAAAATGCTCCCAAGCTAACTGTACCCACATAGAGAACTGCATTTAGGGATCAAATAAACGGCCACCTCACTGTGAAGACATTTAGTGGGGAGAAGGGGACATCTAAATCCAGCTTCCGCCCCCTTCAGAGTAGCTGATTAAAACCTGATCCACACTCACCTATTGCACCACACCACACTATACCTAAACTGAACAAATGTTCTACACATTTAGGGCAATTGCTTGGATCCTAAGATTACCGTATTTTTCGCTCTATAAGCTGCACTTTTCCCCTCCTAAAAAGTAAGGGGAAATGTGTGTGCATCTTATGGAGTGAATGCAGGCAGGAGGCTCTGCTCAGCGCTCCCTTTATAAAGAGCTGCATGGAGCGTGTGTGCGGCTCTTCGGGGCTTTTTCCCGAGGAGGGAGAAGGGCCGCACACTCCGCGCGCTCTTTAAAGGGAGCGCGGCTCTTGGGGGAGCCTTAGCCGCGGGCAGCCTCTCCCGGGCAGGGGGATGAAGGCTCCCCTTGCCCAGGAGAGGCTGCGAGTGGCTATCCCATAATGCACACAAAAGCTTAGTTGGTCTCTAGGGTGCTACTGGACAATTTTTTAATTTGGGGCTGTTATTCACTTTTTGGTGTTTCTTTTTTATTTTACATGTATTTATTGTTTTATCATACACAACTGCAAATATTTTAAAGATGTTTAGCATGATTCTAATTGCAGTGTAATATATGTTTGCCTATTGCCAGGCTGCCAGAAAAGCCCTTCCGTCTGTAAGCAGAAACAGGCATGGCTTCACAGTACAGTGGTACCTCAGTTTTCGAACGTCTCCATTGACAAACATTTCGGTTTTCGCATGCCATAAACCCAGAAGTAAATGCTTCGGTTTTCGAACATACCTCAGAAATCAAACATGCCACGCGGCTTCCGTACTGAGTTTTCGGTTTTTGAACGTTTCAGAACTCAAAAGGTATTCCAGAACTGATTACATTTGAAAACCGAGGTACCACTGTAGTTAACCTTTTTGCCCAGTAACCAAGGAGACACAGCACATCCATCAGCTAAGAAAGTCAGTTGCAGAAGCTAAAGTTCCGTCCTCTCTTCCCCCTTATTTATACCTCCCTCCATGCTTTTTCACTGTGACTCGGCTTTTCTTAATTGTTCTAAACTTTTCTTGACTCTTCTTTCCTGCACTGAGAGTGGGGAGGAGAAGGAGCTGAATCAGGACTGTATTGCAGGAAGGAGAAACCTCCCCTGCTCCTTCTCTTTCAGTGTCTGTGGCTCCCTCAAGCCTCTCCCCTTCCTCCTCCCTCTATTCCTCCCTGGCTCAAAGTCCCCTTCCCCCTCAGGTGTCTCCTGGACCACCGGCTGCCACCCAGCCAGTCCCTGACACCCATTAAGTTCACTGAGCCAAGATTCAAAATACCACATCATGGTTGAAACTTAAGATCAAGTTGCCTCAGGATTTTGCAGCGCGGTTTCACCACATGCTAGTTTAACAACACACAAAAGGCATCTTCTTTCTTCTTTAGTGGAGGCACAAAAACACCTTTGTTTGCTCTTTGGGGCTTCTTCATTTTAGGAAAAATATTTGTGTAAAATGCAGATTAAACACTGATTATTTCCAGTGCCTTTGGATGGTGCATAGGGCTCCAGATACATTGTCTCAATGATCGTTATATCAACCCTGCAAAATCCCCTGGGAGGTAGATCTCCTGCAGGTGGGCTCTGTGTGCGCTGAGCTTAAGGCTGCCTCATGAGCTTGAGGCTGACAGATCTGAACAAGAGACTACCTGGTTCAAAACTACAACTATAACTTCATCCAGAACTACAACTATAACTTCATCCAGGTTGACAGACTTTTCTGAACAAGGAATACATGCTCAGGTGAAAACTTTCTCACATTGGCATAGTGTTACATGGAAGCAGGCCAAACTATGGCTTAGTGAGGATAAGCAAGTGCACAGGTACCTGGAGGCAAAATCTCAGCTGCTTCACTCTCTCATCCTGTTGCTGCCACATTCCCAAGAGCTAAGCCATGATGGAGCAGAGGGTCATATAGGAACCTGGGGCTGTGGTCGTCTCACTCCCAACAAACCACAAGCTGCTGTGAGTCTGTTCTTCATTAACAGCTCACAGCTTGTTCAGGGGAGAAAAAGCCCAACCCTAGACTCAGACACAACACTAAACCAAACCAAACCAAACCAAACCAAACCAAACCAAACCAAACCAAACCAAACCAAACCACAGCTTCGCTTTGGGCAGCGCAGAGGAAGAAGAGGAGGAGGAGTTTGGACTTGATATCCCGCTTTATCACTCCCCTTAAAGAGTCTCAAAGCGGCTCACAATCTCCTTTCCCCTCCTCCCTACAACAAACACTCTGTGGGGTGAGTGGGGCTGAGAGACTTCAGAGAAGTGTGACTGGCCCAAGGTCACCCAGCAGCTGCATGTGGAGGAGCGGAGGTGCGAATCCAGTTCACCAGATTACGAGTCCACCACTCTTAACCACTACCCCACACTGGCTCTCAAGGACTGGAAGAGGAGCAAAGAGGCTCTCAGATTTGCTCTAGGCACCACGTTGTGGGCAAAGGAGACCACTGGCTCCCCCTTTATTGTAGCCATGTTTGAATAAAAAAGAATGGCAGGCACAAACCCTCTGCCTCTCTCCCAAGCCCTGTGTCTTGCCACTCCTGAAGCAGTTGGGGAAAGGTAACAAAGGAGGCAAAACTGCAAGAGACTCCTGGACTTTCACACTTTCTCCATCCTGCAGCACAAGCCAAGCCCTGGTCTCTTATGGAAGCCTCTGAACATGCTGCGAGGAGTGGGGGGAGTGGTGGCAAGGAGAGCCACATTGATATTTGCAACCCGCAGATAGCTCTAACCTCCAGAGCAGCTTTAGGAGATTATGAGACAGAATCCCCTTTTAAGCTAAGGTGGGCAGGCAGGGCTTGGGCTATGGCTATCAATTAAACAGCTATACTGGGAGACCAAAGAGAACATCTCCCAAGGAATCCAATGCTTCTGGCTACATTCCAAAAATTTACAGCAAGCCTGCAAGTTACACAGGGTCAGTGACAGAACTTGGGGTCTCAACCCCAAGGAGATGGGGGGCCCCCATCTCCTACCCGAGTCAGCACGCTTGCCAGAACTCCAAGCACACCTGAGGCTATTTAGCAGCATATTTAGGGTCCTTCTGACCAGGACACCCCCTCAGCTATGTGGGACCTGCAGCAGCCTAGTTGTCTCATGCCACAGAGACGATAATGTCAAATGCCTGAATTGCGTGGGAAGGGTTCCCAATGGGACGGTTTCCCAGGAATGGGGAACTCATGGCTCTCCAGAGACTGCCCGACTCCAACTGCCATCAGCCCTTAGTCAACACAGCAAAAGGTCGACTATTACAAAGCCATAGGCCAACAACATCAGGAGGATCCCAGGTTCTACATCCTGACTTACAGCATCATCCTAGTTCCTGCCCTGCTAGGATGAGGTCAGAAAGGGCCCCTATTCACAAAAGATCCATTGTGGAGCAATAAGATTGCTAAAAAGTTGTGACATACTTCGTTAGTACATTTTGTAGCACAGTGCAGTAAACCTTCAATGAAGATTTTCTCATTAATGCTCAGGAGAAGTAGTGAAATGATGGCAAAGCAGTTGCCAGCAGAAAGCGCGTTGAGAGGTCCGTGCTCCAGCAGATCTCACTTGGGCTTTCACTTGGCAGTTTAACGGATCAATCAACTGATCAATCAACTCTTTTAACATTTCTCACAAATTAGCCTCCAAGAGGCAATTGGCCCAACTTTGAATATATTTTTAAAATTCTTTACATCGTCTATTCCTTACAAATAAAGCAATTCAGGGGCATTGACTGTAGGTCACATTACAAGCTTTTTACAGGTAACTTGTTTCTGAGGTAAAATGCATGAAAAATTTATTTTTAAATGGTCAAAATTAGTTGCTTTATTAATTAAATATTCCAATTTCTCAATTAATCTGAATTTAACCACATAGTAAGGCACAGGAGTTTCTAAATCGTCAAGCCCTTTTCCTTCTGGTCACATAGCTGGACTGCAGAGCTGTACAGCAGACAACAGGAGCAGTTACTGGGAAGCAGCCATCACAAATGAGATCTTGTTTTTGTAATCACCACTTTCCTCTTTTCTCACCCACTGCCTGGATGGACTATATCCTACTGGCCAAGTTTTTGAAATCCTGGCTGTCATCTCTCAATGAAACCAGGTCTGTTCATTGACGTACTGTCAACAATATTTCTGCTGCTTCCACTATTGCTGTTTCCCTTTTTATTTTAAAGAAAAATGCTCAGAAGATGGCCTTTGTGCCGTTTGCACTCAGAATAGATTGCGAAATTAAATCAGCATCTCTAAATACGAGTTATTGCAATGTCAGAACTTGAAGTTCCTCAGTTTCAGAATTGGTTGGAAGGGGATAGCATGGAAATAAAGTCAACCTGTCTATTACCCTGTGAACACAAACCTTTGTGTTTCCTTCCTCCTTGTGGAAGAATCATAGAGTTGGAATAGACCACAAGGGCCATCGAGTCCAACCCTCTGCCAAGCAGCGCTCTCCGAAAAGCCAGGCACCCTTGGGCTCCCACTGGAACATTTCTACATTTTGTGACAAATGAACCAGGCAAGGCCACTTTTCACTTTCATCAGACTCTCTACATTTTCCATTTATGTAGGTTTTTGGAGTGGTCCCTCCCTATTTTTTTTCCTTTTCAACAGCACAAAGTTGTGTCTGGATCAGCCATGAGTGTTTTGATGCACAGCCAAGAAAAACACAGCAACATTTTGTGTGCTGTTGGCATGGGGATCTGCCGCTTGCCTGCCAAGAGCAGTACATGAACCAGAGTATTCTCTGCTCCCGTTTCCTCCAGTCCGGTCAGGTCTGCAGACTTTGTTCATATCCTACACATAAGGAACAAGAAACAGTGACCACTTCATCCTCCATGTGTGGTTTTTTTTTCACCCAGAGGCATTTTCAGCATGGCAGAGCAATCACTAGCAAAGCTAGACACTGCTTTGTGTGCAGAAGAAAACTTCTGATAGCCAGCCAAAAGTTGATACTGAGTCCTGCATTCACAGCACTTGCTATGACTGGCTGCTTGGGATTATAGGCTCGCAGACATAGACAGAAAGCAAGGAATTTTTATTTATTAGCCGATCTGTTGTGTATGTAAGGGGAACAGGACATTGCCACCATAAAATCTTGTCCAGCCAGGCACCTTAAGTATGGAGTGGTGTGGAGAATCCTCTTTGAAACGTCACTTGTCTTCCTCAAACTTTTCCTTCCTTCAGGATGACTCAGATGTTTCGGCTAAACACAAACCCCATTTACCTTAATGTTTTGCGTTAGGAATGAGACAAGCCATGATTTACACCAACTTTGCTTTCTGGGCAGAGATATCCTCCACCAGCCATGGATTCCCAACAGAACCCTCAGCTGCTGGTGAGAGAGATGGAGGAAGACCCTCAGCCTCACATGACTAACAACCTCCAGGAATATTTAAAACTCCCTTGGGAAACCAACCAATGAAATTCACTTTTCTGCTCTCAAAATTCCTCTGATATTTCTCCCAAACAAGCAGCTTCCACATCTGCCTCAAAAATTCATTCGAGGCAAAACCTGATGTCACCTCTGGTTCGGAGCTGTATGCAATGATCAAAAGAGGCACAGGGACTCTAACCTGCCTGTGAAGTGACTGCTGGTTGACAGATTAAATGTGATTGCAATGGTTCTGTATAATTCAGAAATCTTGCAGCTGTCAGGATCAGTTCTAGTAATTCTGGCAACAACACAAGCTCAGACAACTAACAATATCTAGAGTCTGCATCCATTTAAAGTGATATTTACGGAACACATGTATGTTGCTTTTTCTGTTAAATAAAAATTACTTACATATTCAGTCTCCTGCTTGGACTCAGAAGAGAAATTCAGTGTGTCTGTGCTTTGTGAATCGTATTTGTAGCGTTGGGTATTTTTGGCGTGCTCTTTCCTAATGACATCTATTTTGGTGTGGTGAGCATGTGACTTGGGTTCCAACAGTCTCTGTGTGTTGGAGACAGACTGATTCTCTGTGCTGCTGATGTTCTGGTCTTCTTCCGAATTGCTGGCATTCCCTTTAAACAAAAACAAATGTTCAAAAGTTAGCCCATCGTTTATTAATTGTAGCGGAAGAACTTCCACATGATAATGTCTCTGAAGGTTATTATCACGGTACATTAGGATGGTGCACGGAGCATTCAGGATAGCAAAAATAAGAAACTGCAACCTACTTTTTTACAATGGGGGAGACAAAACAGAGGAGGGCAAACAATAGGAAAAAGGGGGTGAAAGTGAACGGACGAAGCTGCGCTTATGGAGGCTTTCATAAACATAAAAAGGTTTCAGCTACTCAGGCCACAATGCTTAAAAACCAGGCACTTATCCAGGAGGGCTCCGCTGAAGTCAGTGGAGCTATTTTGGAGTAAGTGGTTTGAAGACAGCAGCCTCAATATCATAGAGACGGCAGAAACTATTTCCTGAACAGAAAGAGTTCAGTATTTTCATGACTGAAGGAACCTAGTGACTTTGCAACCAATCATGCCAGTGTTATTATTGGGCTGCAGGAGTTGTGTGTCTTTCATTTATATTTAGATGTTTGAAACCTGTCCTATAAGCTCTAAATTGATTTGTTTTCACAGTCATAATTTTTAAACCACTAACATCTAGCAAATCACCTTGCCTGAATTTGAAGCATTTCCGCTTCTTACCAGGAGAGGGCACATTTTGTCATGACTTGATCATTTCTGAAGTCTGGACCCCAATGAGAAGTTTGTCAGCAGCTTACACCCCTGCAAGGCATGCAAATATCTATACAGGTAATTTGTCAAATTTGCATGCCTTGTAGGCATATATTCATGGTGCATAAAATGCACTGTGAGAGTGCTTATATTTATGATTAACATGAAAAACAATGTGTTTTCCTCTGAATGAGGAGGAAACTAATAACGAAAGGTGACCCACCATCCATGACAAATGGGTTGATATTTATTTAAATGGATATTCTGACCAATTGCTTATACAGCTGCTGTCATTGGGATTTATTCCATGTTCTAAATTATTTCATATTTAATTCTCTTTAAATAAACCTAGAATCTACAGTGGTACCTTGGGTTAAGAACTTAATTCGTTCCGGAGGTCCGTTCTTAACCTGAAACTGCTCTTAACCTGAGGTACCACCTGAGGGCCTCCTGCTGCTGCCGCACGATTTCTGTTCTTATCCTGAAGCAAAGTTCTTAACCTGAGGTACTATTTCTGGGTTAGTGGAGTCTGTAACCTGAAGCGTCTGTAACCTGGAGCATCTGTAACCTGAGGTACCACTGTATTTGAAAGCTGTGAACATTGTTCTGCTATGATCCTTAGACATTACGCTGATTTGGCTTTTGCTAAGCATTACAAAGAATTGCTTTCAAATATGGGACAGGCACAACACTTCCAAGTCTGCACAATATTTCGTCTTCGTGTGACTGCAGCGGGTTGCATTTGGTCTTGGATGTTTTTAAAGGGAGCATCTCTCAAGCTTGCTTCAGGCTTCCATTTCAACTAAAGGTCACCTGTGGCAATTACACTGGGAATGCACAACTATTAAATGAAGAGCAGAGAACTGCCTGGCTTTAGAACCGACCACAGCAAATGTGTACTGACATCTTTATTCAAAATGACACAAGGCAAGAAGTTCTGCAGTGGAGCTGAAGGCCTGAGCAACATAAAATGCGGCCGGTTGGCAAAAGGGGGGCTAAGGCATCACCTTCTGGCAGGTGGTTTTGGCACAGCTACTGCTGACCCTGGGCACACACAAAACATAAACGTTTAAGAAACCGGATTCGAGGAAGCAGAGTATTCTGTTTTCTATGGGTTTTATTCAAAGCCTCAGCAATGTTTAAACTTCACACTGTTTGGGGTTTGTTAATTTGGGTATTTTGTACAATTCAATTAAAAACATACACACAGAAAGTATGTTAATAAAGTCTGCACAAATTTTCTGTTGAAAACCCTTATTTTTGTTTTTAGATTTTTTTTCAAGCATCCCATGTTACTTTATCATTTCCCATCTGCATATATATATATAGAGAGAGAGAGCGTGCGCACTTTAGAAAATAGTTTGCATATCTATTACCGGATCATGACTAACTTATTTATGTGATCTGGCAATGAACTATTCATAAAAATAGCAACCTGATTTCCCCTCCCCCTTTGAACTTGGAGCATAGTTAGAAATAATTATGTCCCACTGCCCAGGCATATATAGGCCTTTCCAAAGTTTGGAAGAGACTGAATGAGAAAAGACCCTGTTATTTTACACAACGGTTGCCAAGTTAGCTTCATCTCCTTTTATAGTTGCCTCAGAATCACTCTGGAAAGGGAAAAAGGGGTTGTCTAAGCAACGTAGCCTTTTATTTGGGGGTGGGGTGGAGATGTTTCGCCCTGTCTTTGGAATCTCTGAATGCCAGAAGGCTCTGGCCAAGGCAATGGAAGAGGGCAATTGTGCCACCTACATCATTTCCGAAATATGAATACGTCACACAGCAAGCAGATCTGTGAATAATAATAATAATAATAATAATAATAATAATAATAATAATAATAATTTATTTTTTGTACCCCGCCCATCTGGCTGGGTTTCCCCAGCCACTCTGGGAGGCTTCCAACAAAGATTAATTACATTAAAAGGTCACTTCCCTAAACAGGGCTGCCTTCAGATGACTATCTTGCTTTGCTAAACATCCACCCATGAAACCCCCAGTTGTGATGGAGGAAGGCTTCCCCTTCAACAGGCACAACACTGGTCTGTAGTTTTTTGCTGAGCATGTTACCATACAATCCTAGAACTGCAGAGCTGGAAGGGACCCTGGAGCTCCTCTAGTCCCCCCCCCAATGAAGCCCCCGCATCAGATGACCCTCAGAAGAGGAGAGCCCCCCCCCCCCCACCGGAGGGAGCCAGGCTTTCCTCTTGGGACTCCCGGCTCCCTTGAGATGGAAGCTCTGCTAGGGACTTGCCGAGGGGCTGAGCTGATAGGTTTGCCCAGGTTCTCCCATAGCAAAGCCCCCCAAAATATATACATATATTTATACAATGATTTATTTGCTTTTTGGAGTTTGGACGGATGGCTTTGCTGTTTTGGAGTTAGTTAAATAGATCTGATGGTTCTTAGAGCTTGTGGGGTTTTTTTTGTTGATACTCTGTACTCTGCTTCAGGGGGTTTATGCTGTGAAGCCATCTATAAATTTGTTTAATTTTTATGCTTCCTCTCTCCCCACTCGTCTCTAGAAAAGGAGGATGCAGCTTTCTTGTCCTAGTGCAGATGTTTCAAACTTCCTGCTTTCAGGGAATGGTCTGTCAAAGACCCCCAGCAGCAGGGATGGGCTGTCCTGTGGGGCCACCTGAGGTGAATTAATAACGTGTTGCCCCACTTCTGCCACTGGTGGAATGCACCACCATGTGCCAAATTAGGAGAGGGGACGGTGTCCTGCCAGGCTGTGCCACTCACCAGAATGCCAGCCTTGCAGAAAGTCGGTGAGAGGAGGGTGCTCTGGCAGCCAAAGCGGTGGGGTGGGCGGGGGGGGGGCCCTCTTGCACTTCTGCCACCTGAGGCAAATGCTACCCCCACCTCACTAGCCAGCTCTGCCCAGCATATGCCAGCATGTGTCAAAGAGTCTGCAGCACATTCCAAGCTGTGCACAGTTTATGCGGCACAAGGGCAAGTCTTGCGGAGCCACACCGCTGCCCCATGCTACTAGCCAGTGTGACCCAAGACAACAATGGCACATGAGCTCCATTTGGGGAGTCCACAACATGTCTGTTAAGAACACGTACACTGTGAAATCCACATTGTGATGGAATACAATGAAAGAAGCCCCCCAGCACACACACTTTAAAAAAATCAGCATACAGCATCTAGCACAATGCCTTGCAAACTGAAAACAGTATTAAAGTGATCCACCCAGACACTCTATGCTTTTCAAGTGCTCTGGGGGGCGGGGGAGTTTAGGAACCCCAGACCTAGAAGATAATGCATACTCTCTTAAGCTGAACATTGCAGTGGGGAATTGGCACCCTGAGAGACTTGCCTGTCTTTATGGATCCTTTACAGGGAGGAAGCTCTGAGAAGCTTCCAAGGAACCCCAGGGGTTCTGGAACAGTGAGGGTCTTATTTACTTTAGGCAAATCTCAGCTTGATTGCTGATTTTTTAATTTTAAAAAATGGTTCAGTGCTGCATTTTTCTTTCATTTCAGTAAGTATTTTCATTTCTTAGTATTTTATTACAAAGATATCTCATAGCAGTTCAGAAAGATAAAACCATTTTTTAAAAAAGTCATACATATTGCAGCACACATAGGCCAGAACAACTCAGCGACAGGGGTTCAGGAAAGTCCAAGCAAACAGGTGAGTTTTTGCTAAGTATCAGAAACCACCCCCTTTGCTTAGTGCTTCCTGAATAAAGGGGGGGGGGATTCCATTCCTGAGAGTCAGCCTGCTTCTGCAGGGACCACCATGGCAGCCCCCAATAAGCCCCATTGAGAAGGAATCACATCAGCTGCACTTATTGAGCTGAATCTTTCCACTCACTTCTGGCCACTGAAACTGCAATCCCACATATATGAAGTCCCATGTCTGTAGCACTGCACTGTGAGAGTCCTCTATGCCCCACTGCAGAGAGACGGGGTCTTGCTTTTATTCACCGTTAGGGAAGTCAAGGGTGAAAGAATCAGGGCAAGTAGTATCCCTAACGTGGAAAAAGGAGCCAGCCCGGCCTGCCCATTCCCACGGCTGATATATGAGGCCACAAAATCCACCTTCTCCTCTTCTTAGCCGACAAATAGGCTCAGGTTTGATTTGTATATCTGATTAAATAATAGCTGCCTATTATTCTGAGTGGACTCCAAGAAATGAAAGAAACTGATGTAGCGCAATGCTGTTTGCATGCGTGGCATATTTAAAGATTTTCCTCATTCAATTGTCACAAGGTGAGAGTCAGAAATGTGCAATCGTTAATGGGTCATGTTGAATTCCAAAATCCACATTGGAGTGATACCTTCCTCAGGCCCAATCAGAATGCATGGCCTGCTTTAGAGTTCTCCAGAACTCTTCATATCAGGTGAGATGTTCAAAAGGACCGGCAAGAGGGAGGGAAGTAGAGTACAAAAACTGGGCTGATAATTGTAAGCCATGAGGTTTGCTTGTAGGTTCAGTTCCAGGGTAGATATTGCAAGCTAAACAAATCTGTGGCAGGTGCTACAGGCATCAGGTTACACACCTAGATCCTGGGATAAAGAAGCAATTTCTACTCATCATCTGTGAGAAATTAAAGTCTGGTAGTAATCCAAATCTTAAATAACCCATCCCTTGCTTTGTGTAACATCTCACCTGATGAAGGGCTCTAAAGCTTGCCACACTTTCATGATATTTTGGCCCAGCTGTGGACTCGGGAGGTTTTTTTTCTAATGGACTTTTGTTTTTATGACCCAGTCTGCATGTGATGCTTAGCCAAACCGTGAACCATGACAATACCACAAATGTGCAGGTATGCACAGTAAAATTAATTTTTTTTTTTTTAATGACCACTTTGCTCCTCCCTGGTCATCCTGCTGTCACCCTACCCAGAGCTAAACCATGTGATGTCCAAACCCAGCCTTGTAGTTTTCTTCTCCCAGACAAACCAAGTATTGTTATTGCAGTAAGCCAAGAATGAGCCTTGGCTATGTCTTCGGGTTTGAAAGGCCACCTGTGGATGCAACACAAAGGCCTTAACTCCAAGTAGGGTAGCCCCACAGGAGCAAAGCAGCCTTGATTTCTACAGTGAGTGCCCACACATTCCCACTTAGCTAGGGTTTGGCCTAAAGTCCTTCCTTACATGCAAGGCTAAGACACTCTGGGGACTTAGTCAACTCAAGTGTAGACAGAAAAGCAGCTTCTTAATTTAGGAAAGGTCAGCCAAAGACGATCTGCTATCAAGCAACAAATCCTCAAATGATCTTCATCATCAGCAAACCAGTCTCTTATAATGCTTTTTTTTTAAGCCTATGCAACTTTTCCAATCCTGAATCCCAACCTTGTGTTCTGAGAAAAACTGTGTATAAGGAAGTTGACTTGACCACCTGTGCTCAGTTATAGGCACCACTGTAATTCGAGTCACTGGTTTTCTTCTGCAAGTTTTTCTGGCAATTTACAGTTGTTTTGTTAAAAAAACAAAACAACTGTAAATTGAGAATCCTCCTTTTTTGACCCCTTAGGAAGTCACTGGAAGCCCCCAGATTTAGTTTGAAAATGACAATTTACACCATCATTTGTATCATACATTATTACTATAGCAAATCCGAAACCCGCTGAGAGTATGTCCCACTGAAAACAATGGAACTTATTTCTGACAGGAAACACGTAGGACTGAACTGTACAGTTGCAATTCTAGGCAAACTCACAAGGGCACAAGTCTCTGTTGAGCATTAAGCTGCACTTCCCAGTGGATATGAACAGGGTTGCACAGCACATTTTTTGCTCCAGGCAGCGCTTCCCTCCTCCCCTCCACTTTCTAGGAAGGCTGCAAATAAGACACTTGACTATGCTTGCTTTAGTCTCCTGAGGTTGAGGAGACTGACCATTCATTCGTTCATTTGGGAATTGGGAAGGCTCTTATGCAGTCCATCAGTGTCCCCTCCCTCCATCTTTTGCATGTGCAAAGAATGGTTTTGAGACATAGATAAATATATAATTAAGGAACAAAAGAAGAAAAGGCACACTAACCTGGGAACTTCCTCTCTGCCCAGAACGTTGGAGGCTATACACCACACCCCCTCAACAGTATTTATAGGAACTCAAACACTGAGATCCTGCTCTGTTCCAGTAACAAGAAGCCGAAAGCACCAGCCTGAAGATGACGAGTGAGACCTCGTCGAAACGTCGCCTAGACACCCCAACTCTTACACGGGAAGACACCCGAAGACACCAAAACCTGCATTCCTGTACCCGTGAAAATCTACGAAAGCATATATATATATATATATATATATATATATATATATATATATATATATATATTACTGAACTGAGCCAGAGCTGACACATTTTTGCAACAGAATACAGTCACAATTGTGACCAGAATATAGAGCAATTCAACACCTAAACTTTTTTCTCATTTGGGAGCTAAGTGTTCGCAAAGGAAAAAATGTGTCAAGAGAGAAGGTCAAAGGTCGTTTTACATCATCATGCCCTTTTCTGTCTTCAAGTCAAGCATATTGGACACAGGTGATACATCAGAAACTGAGTTGTTGTGGACACAGGCACAAAACAAACACCAGGGGGCGAGACAGCAAAGCAAACTTCACTTGCTCTCCGAACAGCCGAGCCAAAATTGCGCAGAAAATGGTCCGCACAAAATTCGCCCAGCCAAGCGCCAACTCCGCTCGCAGCGAGCAGTTTCCGCCCCCGGAGCGGGGCAGGCGGGACGCCGGGGCATTTCGAAATGCGACTGAAGGAGAGCGGGCTTGATTTATAGCATTTGTATGCTACCCGGTAACATCAAGGTCTCCGGCTGGCTTACAATGAATAAGGAAAGGTCGTTCACAGCCCAAGACCAGACGCGAAGTCCGAAGCGCCAGAAAGACCTCTGGAAATCACCCCAATCTGAGGAGACAGATTTCTAAGGAAATGACCCGCGAACTGACGGCAGGAGGAGGAAGCGGAGCGGCGGGCGGGACCTTCCATTCCTGCGCCCCCGGGGGAAGCCGACGAGCGCCCGCCTCCTCCCTCCCTCGCTGGGCGCCGCCCGCTCACCTGGCCCGCGGGTCCCTCGCAGCAGCCAGGCTCGCCCTTCTTCGCCGCCGCCGCCGCCCGCTCCGGGCGCGGGCTCCTGGGGGGCGCCGCTGACGTTGGTGCAGAGCCCCTTGCCGTCGAGCAGCGCGTGGAGGGGCTTCTGCTCGCCCCGGCGCGGCCGGCAGCGCAGCCCGGCGCCGCACAGCTCCGTGTAGACGCCGCACGGGCGGCCCTCGGGCAGCGCGCACGTCTGGCAGCAGCCGCAGCCCGGCTCGGGCACCAGCTCGGCGCACGGGGCCGCCGGCGCCTGGCACTGCGCCCGCGCCCGGGAGTCGCACGGCTCGCAGCGCACCACCGGGCCCGGAGGAGCCCCCGACGCCGCCGCCAGAGCCCACAGCGGCGCCCACAGCAGCGCGCACAGGCGGCGCACCATCGCCGTCCCGCGGGAGCCGGCGCGGCGGGCGGGCGGGCGGGCGGAGGACGCGGGGAGCGAGGCTCTCCGGCGCCCGGGCGACGCGGCGGGGCCCCGCAAGGCTCCCTCTCGGGCGGCCCAACCGTCAGGCGCGGCCGGAGCTGCACGGAAGGAGCGGCGAGGCAGCGCGAGAGGCAGCCAGGCGCGCCCGCACAGAGCTCCCGGCCGCCGGACAGCGCGGCTCGTCCATCTGCCGCCCGCCCGCCTCCGGCGCCGCCTATATAGCGCCCTCGCAGGACCCGCCCGCCCGCCAGCCCGAGGGGCGGGGATGGCGGGGGCAGCGCGGCGGCCGAGGAAGCGCCCGCTCGCCGGACCCGCGCGCGACTGAAGCTCGAGCCCTTTGGGATTGCCCCCGGCTTCCTATTCAGTACCCGCCGTAACTTAATCAAAAATAAGTATACTTTTTTTTTGGGGGGGGGGGGGAGTTGCTAACCTGTACAGTATTCTTAAATCTAGCAAT
The DNA here is from genome assembly GCF_965112155.1 of Podarcis liolepis. Lineage (NCBI taxonomy): Eukaryota > Metazoa > Chordata > Lepidosauria > Squamata > Lacertidae > Podarcis > Podarcis liolepis. The sequence continues at coordinate 59,835,777 of NC_139563.1, read as the reverse complement.
CTGTGTTGTCTGCCTTATGGAACCCACCTGCTTGGGCAGAGCTTTCATTAAGGCGTTATTCGCAGTCTTGCCGTCTATATCCATAATGCAGATGCACCGAAACTATTATTCAGGAAGCAAGTGTGTTATCCTATTAATATGCAACAAGACTCCCGTTTCAATCACTTGAATGGCAGTGCCGTTCAAACTGCGTGCAAGCACCGCGTCTCGTCATCAATTAAGAGGGGCGGGGCTTACCTGTGGCCCCCCCCCCCAATATTTTATTTAGGTTGACACCTCTGTATCTCAGAATCCCAAGCAAAATTGAGATCTTATATCATCATATATCATCATCATATAAAAGAACAGGGCAAGGAGGCTTCCGTTTATTGAAGCTTTAAGCGATGGGAAATTATTTGTCTCTGTGTTTTAATCATCTGATGTCTTTCCATTCTCTTTCTTTGTCTCTCCCTTCATCCTAAAAACACAACAGCAGAGGTCACTGGTTGCCCAGTATTGAGTGAGGGATTGAATAAATGAGCAGATTTGCAAAGAAGGGACTGGGTACTGACTCGAAATGGAATAAGAAAGTTTTCTGTTCTGTTTTAAAACCCTCATAGCCTTTTTGGGGTCTGAAAAGCTTTGGGGTGATTATGTAGATTGTGTCCAAGATCCAATAGCAAAATAAAGAACATTTGAGCCATTGATGTCTGCATCTTATAATAATAATAATTTATTATTTGTACCCCACCCATCTGGCTGGGTTTCCCAGCCACTCTGGGCGGCTTCCAACAAAGATGAAAAATACACATATTTTCCCTGAACAGGGCTGCCTTCAGATGTCTTCTGAATGTCAGGTAGTTGTTTATCGCTTTGACATCTGCTGGAAGGGCGTTCCACAGGGCGGGCGCCACTACCGAGAAGGCCCTCTGTCTGGTTCCCTGTAACCTGGCCTCTCGCAGTGAGGGAACCGCCAGAAGGCCCTCGGAGCTGGACCTCAGTGTCCGGGCAGAACGATGGGGGTGGAGACGCTCCTTCAAATATACTGGACCGAGGCTGTTTAGGGCTTTAAAGGTCAGCAGCAACACTTTGAATTGTGCTCGGAAACGTACTAGGAGCCAATGTAGGTCTTTCAAGACCGGTGATATATGGTCTCGGCGGCTGCTCCCAGTCACCAGTCTAGCTGCTGAGTTCTGGATTAGTTGTAGTTTCCGGGTCACCTTCAAAGGTAGCCCCACGTAGAGCGCATTGCAGTAGTCCAAGCGGGAGATAACCAGAGCATGCACCACTCTGGCGAGACAGTCCGCAGGCAGATAGGGTCTCAGCCTACGTACCAGATGGAGCTGGTAAACAGCTGCCCTGGATACAGATTTGACCTGTGCCTCCATGGACAGTTGTGAGCCCAAAATGACTCCCAGGCTGCGCACCTGGTCCTTCAGGGGCACAGTTACCCCATTCAGGACCAGGGAATCCTCCACAACTGCCCGCCTCCTGTCCCCCAAAAACAGTACTTCTGTCTTGTCAGGATTCAACCTCAATCTGTTAGCCGCTATCCATCCTCCAACCGCCTCCAGACACTCACACAGGACCTTCACCGCCTTCACTGGTTCTGATATAAAAGAGAGGTAGAGCTGGGTATCATCCGCATACTGATGAACACCCAGCTCAAACCTTCTGATGATCTCTCCCAGTGGCTGCATGTAAATGTTAAAAAGCATGGGGGAGAGGACTGAACCCTGAGGCACCCCACAAGTGAGAGCCCAGGGTTCTGAACACTCACCCCCCACCACCACTTTCTGAATACGGCCCAGGAGGAAGGAGCGGAACCACTGTATGACAGTGCCCACAGCTCCCAGCCCCTCAAGACGGTCCAGAAGGATGTTATGGTCGATGGTATCGAACGCCGCTGAGAGATCCAGCAGAACTAGGAAACAGCTCTCACCTTTGTCCCTAGCCCGCCGGAGATCATCAACCAGTGCGACCAAAGCAGTTTCAGTCCCATGATGAGGCCTGAATCCTGACAGGAAGGGATCCAAATGGTCCGCTTCTTCCAGGCGTGCCTGGAGTTGTTCAGCAACCACTCGCTCAATCACCTTGCCCAAGAATGGAAGATTTGAGACTGGGCGATAATTGGCCATCGTGCCCGCATGTAAAGATGGTTTTTAAAGAAGCGGTTTAATAACCTCCTCTTTCAGCGGGTCTGGGAAGGCTCCCTCACGGAGAGAAGCATTCACCACCCCACGAAGCCCATCGCCCAGTCCTTCCCGGCTAGCTTTTATAAGCCAGGATGAGCAAGGATCCAGGAGACAGGTGGTTGGCTTCACTCGTCCAAGCAGCCTGTCCACATCCTCGGAGGTAACAGATTGGAATTGATCCCACACAACTTGACTAGACAGGACTCTAGCACTCTCCTGCCCTGGCCCTGCTCCCACGGTGGAGTCTACTTCTTCCTGAATCTGAGCGATTTTATCTGCAAAAAACTTTGCAAAATCATTGCAGGAGATCATGTGGCCCGTACTGGGCCCCAATGTCGCAGGTGGTTCCGCTAAATTGTGAACCACCTGAAAAAGTCTCCTGCTGCTGTTTTCTGCAGATGCAATAGAGGTGGTGAAGAAAGTCTTCTTCATAGAATCACAGAATCATAGAGTTGGAAGAGACCACAAGGGCCATCGAGTCCAACCCCCTGCCAAGCAGGAAACACCATCAGAGCACTCCTGACATATGGTTGTCAAGCCTCTGCTTAAAGACCTACAAAGAAGGAGACTCCACCACACTCCTTGGCAGCAAATTCCACTGTCAAACAGCTCTTACTGTCAGGAAGTTCTTCCTAATATTTAGGTGGAATCTTCTTTCTTGTAGTTTGGATCCATTGCTCCGTGTCCGCTTCTCTGGAGCTATCGCCACTTGGTAGGCTCGACGTTGAGCTCTAACCTGTGTCCGGTCAGATTCGGAATGGGTTATCTGCCACCGGCGCTCTAGCCGTCTCAACGATTGTTTCATTGCCCTCAGATCCGTATAAAACCATGGGGCTGTCCAGGCTCCATGCAATCGGAGAGGGCACTTCGGAGCCAAACAGTCAATAGCCCTGGTTAACTCCACATTCCAGCGGGCCACCAGGGAATCAGCTGAAAGGCCATCAACATGGGATAAAGCATCCCCTACCACTCTCTGGAAACCATTTGGATCCATTAAGTGGTGGGGGTGGACCATCCGAATTGGTCCCACTTCTCTGCAGAGGGGATGGGTCGCAGAGAAGTCCAGTTGCACCAGGAAGTGATCTGACCATGGCACTTCTTTCATTTCGCTTTTACTTAGTATCAGATCACCAACATCCATAGAGGTAAACACCAGGTCCAAGGCATGTCTGCGGCTATGGATTGGGCCAGACTTATTCAGGGACAGCCCCATGGAGGCCATGCTTTCCACGAAGTCCCAAGCAGCCCCTTGTAAGTTTGTGTCGGCATGGATGTTAAAATCCCCTAGGACGACGAAGCTAGGTGTCCAGGAGAACATCTGCCACAATCTGAAGCAGCTCGGGCAGGGAATCCTTGGTGCAGCGGGGAGGTCGGTACACCAAAAGGAATCCTGTACTGCCCCTATTGCCCAACTTCCAGAACATGCACTCGGAAAACTGGGTCTTCCCAATAGGACGCCTGGTGCAAACTAATGACTTCCTAAAAATAACTGCAACCCCCCCTCCCCGCCCACATGACCTGGGTTGCTGTGCGTAAGAGAAAACTGGTGGAGAAGCAGCGACAAGGACAGGCCCATCTGCTTCATCCAACCAAGTCTCTGTTACACATGCCAGGTCAAGTCCTCCATCCATGATCAAGTCATGGATGGCAGTGGTCTTATGAGTCATTGACCTGGCATTGCACAGCAGCACCTTCAGGTCATGTGGGTATCCCTTGCTGATTCTAGTATCCATCCAGTCAGGACCAGACCCGGAGGCAGGGATAGTCCTCAGACAACGACTAAACCTGCCTCCTCTGTAATGACATGGTCTGGTCTTAGCATAACTCCTTCTCCTACCCGTGATCACTGAGATCGGTTGTCCCAGTGCATCCCCCCCTGTGGGACCCACTCCCCGGCAGCCCTGACCCCCCCTTAAGAACAGAATAACACCTTAAAAAACACACAATAAAGCAATACAAACAAAAAGCAGTAAAAATTACAAAAACATAAAATCAAACAAATTCCCAGGCCCAATAAACATCCATCCCACCCACCCCCACCCCACATACAAAAAATTCAAAAGAAAAATTTTAAAACATTTTAAAAGCACTCTGCACCCCTCCAGCAGTAACAGCAACTGTCCTAGTGAGGCCCGTCAGGCCCTGCCCTGGACCAGGTGGTAAGTGGCAGGAAGGAGCAGGGCCCCCAGACACTCACACAGGAGAGTCCTCCTGGGCAGCAGAGTGCAGCAGTCCTTGTGGGGCTTCAGGCCCCGCCCTGGGCCAGGTAGGTGGTAAGCGGCAAGAGCAGGGCCCTCAGACACTCACACAGGAGAGTCCTCCTGGGCAGCAGAGCGCAGCAGTCCCTGTAAGGCTTCAGGCCCCGCCCCAGGCCAGATGGTGAGTGGCAGGAAGGATCAGGGCCCTCAGACTCACACAGGAGAGTCCTCCTGGGCAGCAGAGCACAGCAGTCCTTGTGAGGCTTCAGGCCCCGCCCTGGGCCAGGTAGGTGGTAAGCAGCAAGAGCAGGACCCTCAGACACTCACACAGGAGAGTCCTCCTGGGCAGCAGAGCGCAGCAGTCCCTGTGAGGTTTCAGGCCCCGCCCCAGGCCAGATGATGAGTGGCAGGAAGGAGCAGGGCCCTCAGACACTCCTTCCATTGTAACTGGGACTGATTTTTATTGCACCTTTTCTGTTCCATTGCAAAATAAGGAGTTCATCATTTTTTAAATTTGCAAGCGCCAAGTTTACACCCAGTTAAATAAATATTTAAGTTCTACCACAATCCCATGTAAGCCACCAATCTGCATATTCAATCTAGCTCTCTCTAGTATAGATTGCCATATGCCACTCATTTGAAAGTACACCTTGAGTAAGAGCCATACAGTGGATCTTCTCCTTCCCTCTGAACCCCTCAGCCGGACTTCTCTGTGACCCTTCCCCTCCACCGGAGGTGGGACCAGTTTGCTTTGGCCCAACAATAGCTGTCCAGGTATCAGCTGCCTTGGGGCGGCAGGCAGACACGCTTCTCCACTCTTGGCCTCTTATGGGCTTGGCTGCCATAAACAGGTCTTTGCGCTCACCATTATTATGGAGATCCTTTTGATATTTTAAAAGCTGCTACTATGGTTGCCCTTAGTATGTTTTCTATACAAACTCGTTCAGTCCTCCATACCAGATATGTATCTTGGTTGCTCTCTTTAGAACCCTCACCAGTTAGATTTCACTGATAGTAAGTGGAAGACAGAAGTGCCTGGCGTGCTCTGGTCCATGGGGTCACGAAGAGTAGGACATGACTAGATGACTAAACAACAACAAAGGCAGTCAAAAGCACACCATACCCGAGAGAAGGCACATCCTGTTGAGAGTGTACGTCCGGGCTTTGTAAACCAGCTAGGCTTCCAATATCAAGATCTGATACACGAGGGGAATTTGTGGTTCTCCTTGTCAGTGATGGTCAGGGTTGCTGAGAGCTGCAACTCAGCAACATCTAGAAGACCATAGATTTCCCACCCCTGCTATACCTAGACCACTTACTTTGCCCCTTAGCGCAGGTGAGATTCATCCTAGGCCTCTAAATATCTCTGAGTACTTCTGACAATGAGGGACGCGGGTGGCGCTGTGGGTAAAACCTCAGTTCCTCAATCTTCCCTACAAAAATAACCAAGAAGCATGCCATAGATAGTTTAAATGCTTTCTTTTTATTGGATTTTAAAAGATGTGACCTGTGTAACAGTTTTACAATCTCAAGAACCTATCTGTAAGTTGGATAAGTGCTTCCTCTAAAAGTATGAATCAATTTTTCCATCTATGGCAATGTACATAAAGAGCCTATGTTTCATGGGCAAGTGTCAAACTTACAGCAATGTTTCATTTGGAACTCTGCAAAAAGAAAATTCTGGCCAATGAACCATTAATGGTTCTGTCAGTCAGCCAGCTACAAATCCACCTAACAGTTACTGTTGAAGTCAGAGTAGCAAAATTGCAGCAAAAAGCTCAAATCATATATAGGACTGACGCCCTTCTTTGGAAATTAAATCAATGTCCAGACTTTAGCATTCAAAAACTTTACTCACAGAAACTTATAGATGAATTAAAACGCAATATTTATAGTCACATGCTTATAGAAGCATGGGCTTGCAGTGCCCTATTATATTTTCCACTCTTTTCAGAGCTCCTCACTCAGCCTTCTGTGTCTCCATTAGGCCAGGCCTTGCAGCTGCTAGGAGAGATTTCCACTTTCACCTTTTCCTGCAGCTTTGCTCTTTCTTTCAAGCAGAGAAAAGCACTCCAAAACTCTATTCAACCTTGCAGTGTTCACAGTGGATTCAAGCACACAACCATCTTGCTTACATAAGATGGAGTCGCAGCTTCGCTAGATACCTCCCATATGACCAAAGTTAGCCAATCACATGAGAACCACTAGAGAACTCTATAGAATCCAGTTACCAACCAATCATATTTAAATACATAGTGATGCATACAAGCATTTATAATTTCAGTAAATTAAATTACTATACTTAACATTTACCTCACTTAGCCAATATTTTACCAGCCTCCTTACAATAATATCATGGGGGATTTTGTCAAAAGCCTTACTGAAATCAATATATGGTATGTCCACGGTATTCCCCTGATCCATCAAGCTTGTACTTTACTCCATCCGGGGAAAAATTGAAATTTGTCTGGCATGACTTATTTTTGAGGAACCCATGCTGGGTCTTAGTAATCATAGCATCCTTTTCTAAGTGCTCACAGACCGACTGTTGAATTCTCTGTTCTAGCACCTTTCCTGGAATTGATGTCCAGTTCACCTGTTGGCAGTTACCTGGGTCTTCTCCCCCCCCCTTTTTGAAGATGGGGACAACATTTGCCCTCTGCAGGGATCTCACCTGTTCTCCAAGAATTCACAAAGAGCAGAGACAGAGGTTCTGAGGTTACATCTGCAAACTCCTTTAGTACCCTTGGATGCAGCTCACCAGACCCTGGAGATTTGAATTCATTTCAAGTAGCCAGGTGTTCCCTTACTACCTCTTTTTATATCTTGGGCTTCAGCTCCCTCCTTACATCATTTATTCTGTTATCACTTTCCTTATGGGTGAAGACAGAGGCAAAGTAGGTGTTGAGCAGTTCCGCCTTTTCTCTGTCACCCAATAGCATTTCTCTGTCCATCTTCTCCATGCAGAGGACCAACCACTTGCTTTTTCTTCTTGTTGTTTTGAACATTGCCAAATAAACATTTTTTATTATTTTTAGGCTCTCTTGCAAGCCTGAGCTCATTCTGAGCTTTGAGCTGCCTGACATTCTCCTTGCAACTGTTGGCTACTCGTGTATACTCCTCCTTTGTGATTTCCCGTTTCTTCCATTTTTTATAAATGCCCTTCTTACATCTCAGCTCATCTGTAAGCTCCTTATGCAGCCACACCAGTTTCCCTAGATGCCTTCCACTTTTCTTGGTGTTGGAATTGTGTGCATTTGGGCCTTCAATATTCCACCTTTAAGAAACTCCCCTCCATCTTGGGTTCCATGAGAATGCAACTGGAATGCATGTCCAACTACAGTCAACTTTCCCTTGCCTCTGTATCATGAAACAGCAACAAGAACCCCCACATCATTCTAAAGGTCATCAATATTATTTTTAAAGTGCACATTTTATATGCACAAAATAAAATGGGATGGGTGGAGGATGGTGGCAGCACCAGGTTTAGGGCGGTGCAGGCAGCTCCCCGCACAGGGTACTAACCCAAGGGGACACAAAATAATAATTATAAAATAATAAGGAATTGTCAGGGCTGCCGCCCAGTCCCAGCTCACATAGGACCAAGTCAGCCAGCGTTCAGTTTCAAAGAGTCTTTATTGGATTACAGGTTCCATTTCCAAACTGCAACGTGCAGCCCTACTTCTTCTAGGTCAGAACGACGAAGACCCGTCTGAGTCTCCGCCTCTAGCGCACCAGCTTAATACCCTAGCCTTGCTCCACCTCCTGCGCCTTTCCTTCCGTCTCTGGGTCCTCCTGCCCCCCTGGGTCTCTCCTTTCCTACTCTCTTCTGGCGCGGACCCCCCTGACCCTTCCGCCTCCTTGCGGCGGGCTTTGGGACTCGGTTCACTCTCTGGGCTGCTGGCTGCGCCAGCTTCCGTTACATTTGAACTTGGCGCGCGCGCCCAACTCTCCACTTTCCTCTTGATCGTTTCCTCGCTCCCCGAGGTGGGCGTGACTACTCCTGACTCATGCCCTCCCTCCTTCTGAAAGTCTCCGGAGCCCGATATCTGGTCCCCTTTCTCCCCGCTGCTCCCGGTTGGGAACGTGGGTCCCGATCTCCAACTGCTGCTTTCTGATCCCTCTCTGGACCCTTTTTCCTGGGGTGTCCCCCTGCTCTCCCCCCTTGCTCTGGCTGCTGGCGCTCCCTTCTGGGAATCCTCGGACTCGCTAGACAGGCTCGGTGATCTCGGGTCGTCATCCCCACTCATCCTTCCTTCGTATTCCTCCCCCTCGCTCTCTGTCTCCTCCCTTCTCTGCGTCTCTGCTCCTGAACCCCTGACATCCATCCCCCCCTCGAAGCCCCCCCTTCCCCCCTCCCCGCTTTCAAGGGTGGTTGGTGGGTGCTCCGTCATCACGGGAGTGAATGTCGGATACAGTTCGCTCCCCGTTGCTGGCCGCCAACTGAAGACCTCCGAGTCTTCCTCCCCGCGTTCGTCAACGGTGGTCTCCTCCGCCTCCATCTCGGTGCCGCCGTGCTCGAAACCAAGGTCCTCCCCGCAAACGTCCATGTCCGTCTCTGCGTCTGTCGCTGGACCTGGTGTCTCCTGCCACTTCCGGCGCCACTGCTCCTCTGGCCGATCGTCCCACCAATACGAGTTGTCGGACGCCGAACCCTCCGGTGACCCCTCTGGGGAACGTGTGCGCGGTGCGGGTTCCCCTTCCGAGTCGAAGCCATGGAACGTGCTGGAGGAAAGCGTGGGCGTGAACAACCAGTCGTCGAAGAAGCCCGCTGGCATAGGTCTGTGTGGGAAAAGGGCATGAAACTCATCCTTGAGCAGGGGTTCCTCCAAGGCGTAGTCCGGCACCCAGCTATTAGTACTGGCCCGGGTGCCCTCCCTTGCTAGTAGATATTCTACTCCGTCTTCCCCCCATCTGGAGTCCAAAATCTCCGTGACTTCGTTGATGGGGTCCTGCTGTGGCAATCTTCCCACCTCCGTCCGCTCCGGAGACTGACTCGGTGCCGTTCCTGGTTCCTGGAACCTGTGCGGTGCCCTGTAGGGAGTGAGCACCGACCTGTGGAACACCGGATGCATCCTGGAACCCTCTGGTAGCACCAGCCGGAAAGCCACCGGGTTGATCTGCGCTTCGACTCTGTATGGACCGAGTTGCTTGTGCCCTAGCTTCCTCTTGGCTAACGATCGGGTCGGCACCGCGTGGGCTGCCAACCAGACCCAGTCTCCCACTCGGATCTCCTCGCCAACTCGCCTGTGCTTGTCAGCTTGGACCTTGTATGCGTGCTTCGCCAGCTCCAGCTGCCGTCTGAGTTGATCGTGGACCTCTTGCAACTCAGATGCGAAAGCGTCCGCCGTCTGTGGTTCCCCTTCCCCCACTCTGTCCAGTCCCGGGAAGGTTCTGGGATTCCTCCCATTGTTGGCGAAGAACGGCGTCACCCCTGTGGATACGTGTTTCGTGTTGTTGTAGGCGAATTCGGCGAGCGGCAGGTAATCCACCCACGTCGCCGGCTGTTGATTGGCATAGCATCTCAGGTACTGCTGCATGATGGCATTGACCCTCTCCGCTTGCCCGTTGGTCTGCGGGTGCCTTGCCGATGTCAGGTTGATCTTGACGTTCAGGAAGCCCATCAGCTTTTGCCAGAAATTCGAGATGAACTGGCGTCCGCGGTCGGACAGTATAGACCGTGGCAGCCCGTGCACTTTGAACACGTGATCTATGAACAATTTGGCTGTTTGTTCTGCCGTGGCCACCTTCGCACACGGTATGAAATGTGCCATCTTGGTGAACAAGTCCACCACCACTAGTACAGCTGTCTTGCCTCTCGAGCTGGGTAGATCCGTGACAAAGTCCAGGGCCACCCTCTCCCATGGTTCAAACGGCGTTTGCAGCGGTTCCAGCAGTCCCGCCGGTGGTTTGTGCACCGGCTTGGCCCTCTGGCAGGTGTCGCACCTCGCGACGTAGTCCGCGACTTCCCCCCTCAGTCTGGGCCACCAAAAGTCTCTTGCGACCAATTCCACCGTTTTTTCTGTGCCAAAGTGCCCGGCCGTGGGTGCGTCGTGCAGCTGCTGCAGTACCCGGGCGCGAAGTTCGTCTCCCGGCACGTAGACGGCCCCTTTACGTAAGAGCAAGCCGTCTCGTATCTGGAACTCGTCGCCCTTCGCCGTGCCCCTGTGCACCTCTGCCATCTTCGCCTGCGCGAATGAGTCGTCCGTCAACGCCCTTCGCACCGCATCCAGGTCTACTGTGGCTGAAGCGCACGCCCACGCTGTTGGCGCGAAGATGTGCATGGCCGCCGCTGGCGTCGCCTCTTCGAGGTACTGCGGTTTTCGGGACAGGGCATCCGCCATGATGTTGGTGTCGCCCGGGACGTACTCAATTCGGAAATTGAAGTCAGCAAAGAACTCCGCCCAACGGATCTGCCTCTGGTTCAGGAACCGAGCCGTGCGCCAGTGCTCCAGATTCTTGTGGTCCGTGCAGACCTGCACCGTGTGCTTGGCGCCGATCAGGAAGTGCCTCCACGCCTTGAAAGCTGCATGAATGGCAAGCAGCTCCCTATCCCAGATGGTGTAGTTCTGCTCCGACTTGCTGAGCTTTCTGGAGTAGAACGCCCCCGGCCTCCAGACCCCCTGCGGGTCCTTCTGCAGCAGTACCGCTCCCACTGCTCTATCGGACGCGTCTGTCTCCACCCTCAGCGGTCTGCTGGGGTCGATATGCAGCAGTTGCTCTTCCGACGCGAAGAGACGCTTGAGTGTCTGAAAGGACCGCTCCGCCTGCTCCGTCCAGATGAATTTCTTTTTCTTGGAGCTTAGCGTGTCCGTAATAGCTGCCGTCTGCATCGCGAACCCCTTGATGAACTTGCGATAGAAATTGGCGAATCCGACAAACCTCTGGACCTCTTTCCGGTTGCGCGGGCTCTTCCAATCCAACACCGCATGAACCTTGGCGCTGTCCATGGCTAGCCCCTTGTCCGACAGCTTGTAACCCAAGAAATCCACCTCCGTCGTGTCGAACTGGCACTTCTCCAGTTTGGCGTACAGTCTATGCTGCTGCAGCCTCTTCAGCACCTCCCGAACGTCCTGGTCGTGTGCTTGCTGCGAGTCAGAGAATATCAGGATGTCATCCAGAAAGCAGACGCACTTCTTGTAGAGGAGTCCCGCCAACACGTGATGCATAAAAGCTTGAAAAACGTGGGAGCCATTTTGCAATCCAAAAGGCATAACTCTATATTCGTAGGTGCCCAGAGGCGTGAACATGGCTGTCTTCCACTCATCGCCCTCCCTCATACGGATGAGATTGTACGCTCCTCGCAGGTCCAACTTGGTGAACACGCGTCCCTTGCGCACCGTCGCCAGCAGGTCGTCAATCCTGGGCATAGGGAAATCGGAGGGCTTGGTCATTCTGTTTAAGAGGCGGTAATCCACGACCAATCTTTTTTGGGGCGTGTCCTTTTTCTTCACGAAGAAAACAGGACTGCCCCCTACTGCGCTGGACTCCCGGATGAAACCGCGCTGCAAATTGTGATCGATGAACTGTTTGAGTTCCTGTAGTTCGTCCTCAGACATGGAATATAGCTTTCCCTTCGGCAGCGTCGCCCCTGGCAGGAGGTCAATCTTGCAGTCATATTGCCTGTGCGGTGGTAGCTTGTCTGCCTCTTTCTCGCAGAAGACCTCCAGAAAGTCCGCGTATTTGTGGGGAACTGCTTGCAACGTTCCCAACTGCAGTTGTGAGTCCTCCTCCTCCCCCTCCTGCCTGGGCAGGATGCAGTGTTCTGCGCAGTAAGAGGAGCCGAAGATCAGCTGTCTCTGGTACCAAGCCAGCGTTGGACTGTGCCTGTCCAGCCAACTCATGCCCAACACAATGGGCGTGTCCGACAGTCGGGTGACATTAAAACTGATGACTTCCCTGTGGTTACCAAGTTGCATCACCATTGGTGGCGTCTGCTTCACCACCTGCCCCCCTAGCAACTCTCTGCCATCCACTGTGACGACTTGCAGGGGCAGAGTGGCAGGCAGCAGCTTTATAGCGTGCTGCTCCACAAAATCCTGTGCTATAAAGTCTGCGTTGCTTCCAGAATCCACAGAAAGCGGCACTTCGATGGTGACTCCATTGGGTAGCTGGAGAGACGCTGTGAGTTGCACTACTGGTTTGGGTGGGAGGGGGTCCGTGGGTTGCAATATCGCTGGGGACTGCTTCACGGATGCGTCTGGCTGGGCCCCAGTGCCTCTGTCTCCAGCCAGACATCGTCGTTTCCCTGCTGGGCTTCGCTGCATTGTGTGGCCACTTTCACCGTTGCGGAGGCTGCAGTGTGCTTGGAGCTCCTCTGGGGACACTCTTTCGCCAAGTGTTGAGGGCTCTCGCATATGTAACACTTCCTGGTCCCTCTAGGAGGTTTAGTCTTGACTGCTGTCGGTGCAGAGGCTCTGCTAGCTGACTGAGCCCTGGCGCCTCCCACTTCCATAGGTTCCACTCCCCCTCCTGGCGGAGGTGTGGATTGCGCACGCGCTGCTTCCCTTGGAACGAAAGAGAAACTTCTCGCTGCTTCGCGCCCTCCACGTCCTTCATCTCTGCACCATGGACGTTCTTCCAGCCTCACCCCCACAGTCAGCGCCCTTTGGACCACCTCCTGCGTGCTTCGGGGCCTCTCCCCCCTCGCAATTTCATCCTTCACAGCAGAGCTGAGACCCTCCCAGAACAGGTCCCTGACTGGGGGCGAGTCCCGGTCCCATTCCAATGCACTGACCAGCGCAAAAAAGCGGGCGTGGTACTGTCGGACGCTCGCCCTCCCTTGTTTCAGTCCATGAATCTCCCGTCGGGCAAGATCCACATCAATGGTAGACAAAAAACATGCATCCATCGCTTTGATAAAGGCATCTGCACTCTGAAGCGCCGGATCTTTATCCCTCCACAAATTGCGCAGCCACGCCTTCGCATCCCCATGCAAATGGGACAGTATAAACCCCACTTTCTCTTGCTCATCTCTAAAGTCTTTTGCCAGCAGTTGCAGTGCGCACATCACATCTGCTCGAAAGTTGGGGTACTGTTGTAAATTCCCATCGAAGTGAGCCACCAGCCCTCCTGCTCTCCGTGCCAACCCAACCCCCTCCGGTCTGGGTCCTGGCTGCCCATGCTTAACCCATGCTTCAAACCTGGCGTGGAGATCTCGGTAGGCGGCTGCCACATCCTCCTCCCTTTTCTTGGATGCCAGTACCTCCGCATTCAATTGGGTAACTGCCTGTTGCAGCGCTGAAACTTTCTCTGCTTCCGTCATCTTTGCCAACCGTCGTGAGCTTGCTCCCACACACCGATCCCCTCCTCCAGCTGCTTCTGTCTCCGCTGCGAGGTATCAGGTGTCAGAAGCTTGTGAGACGGGTCTTACTGTCAGGGCTGCCGCCCAGTCCCAGCTCACATAGGACCAAGTCAGCCAGCGTTCAGTTTCAAAGAGTCTTTATTGGATTACAGGTTCCATTTCCAAACTGCAACGTGCAGCCCTACTTCTTCTAGGTCAGAACGACGAAGACCCGTCTGAGTCTCCGCCTCTAGCGCACCAGCTTAATACCCTAGCCTTGCTCCACCTCCTGCGCCTTTCCTTCCGTCTCTGGGTCCTCCTGCCCCCCTGGGTCTCTCCTTTCCTACTCTCTTCTGGCGCGGACCCCCCTGACCCTTCCGCCTCCTTGCGGCGGGCTTTGGGACTCGGTTCACTCTCTGGGCTGCTGGCTGCGCCAGCTTCCGTTACATTTGAACTTGGCGCGCGCGCCCAACTCTCCACTTTCCTCTTGATCGTTTCCTCGCTCCCCGAGGTGGGCGTGACTACTCCTGACTCATGCCCTCCCTCCTTCTGAAAGTCTCCGGAGCCCGATATCTGGTCCCCTTTCTCCCCGCTGCTCCCGGCTGGGAACGTGGGTCCCGATCTCCAACTGCTGCTTTCTGATCCCTCTCTGGACCCTTTTTCCTGGGGTGTCCCCCTGCTCTCCCCCCTTGCTCTGGCTGCTGGCGCTCCCTTCTGGGAATCCTCGGACTCGCTAGACAGGCTCGGTGATCTCGGGTCGTCATCCCCACTCATCCTTCCTTCGTATTCCTCCCCCTCGCTCTCTGTCTCCTCCCTTCTCTGCGTCTCTGCTCCTGAACCCCTGACAGGAATAAATAAGGAATTATTGTAAAAATGAGAAATGGGGGCGGGGCAGATTTTGTCCTCTCTGAGGGCTGCACATTACCAAAATCCATCCCTGATAGTGGCAAGACTCCCAGGTCAAAGGGAATTTGTCACAGCAGCAGGCTCACCCTACCTGGGTTCCTTTGCACCCTGGGAAGGGGGTGTATCTGCCACCACTCCAAATATCACTTGACCGCAATGGCTGCTTTAGAAATTGTTATGTTTCACATGTCCCACGTACTCAAAACACTGTCAAGCTTCATAGACTGGAGCAGAGGCTGGGTCCTTTGCTAACTGAACTATTTTGGGGTGCAGTTTGTTTATTTTTAAAAAGCAAATGTTCCAGTGAACATCAGTCCAAAATGCTTGCACAGTAACAGCCCTTGCACACCCCATTCGGGATATTGGGCATGTTGTTGCTATACATATGAGGTAAACGCAAGAGAAGGGACGGGACCGTGCTGCCAGGAGGGGGCTCCCTGTGCCCCTTGGCTCCTCACGGGAGCTGCTCCCTGCTGGCTCTTGAGCAAGGCGCTTCATGGTCCCCTTGGCAGGCATCACCCCCAGAGTCCCCACTCTGGGGGTGATGCCTGCCAAGGGGACCATGAAGCGCCTTGCTCAAGAGCCAGCAGGGAGCAGCTCCTAGAAGCACAAGCCCTTCTAGGAAGCTGCCATCTACTGAGTCAGAGCTTGGGTCCATCTAGCTCAGCATTGTCAGCACTGACTAGCAGCAAAGGAGCCTCTCCCAGCTCTGCCTGGAGATCCTGCCAGTGGGGACTGAACCAGAGACCTTCTGCTGGCCAGGCAGACACGCCAATGCTGTACTTCCCCAAGCCTTTGCAGAGCAACATTAGCAGCAAAAGACAAAGTCAAGGGAGAGAGGAAAAGAAATGCACAAATGTATGTACAACTGACTACAGGAAGAACGTGGGTGGCAGCAAGGAGAACAGCTGGCAAAAGTCATGAACTTGCTCAGATGTTGGCCATGAGAAGACATGAGTGGAGTGAGGCAAGAGCTGCAGAGGGTGTCCACAGACCAACACTGTTTTGCTGGCAGGTTTCAAGTGTATATTGGAAATCTGGGCTTATGCAATGAAAGTGGCTTAGAATTCTGTTGCGCTGGCACAACAAATACACTTAAAAAACACACACTCAAAAACTCAAAAATGTTTATTCGGCTTTACGCCCATCATAAAGCACAACACAACACAACAAAACAAATAAAACAGCGGACTCGTACAAGCCACAAGTAATATAACACAATTCACTTTTTTAAAAGTTTTATGTGGTTAAAAAAGTGGCAGGGAAATGCGCTGAGAAGGGTACAGGCATGGCCAAACTTTGCCCTCCAGCTGTTTTGGGACTAGGACTCCCATCATCCCTAGCTAACTGGACCAGTGGTCAGGGATGGTGGGAATTGTAGTTCCAAAACAGCTGGAGGGCCAAGTTTGACCATGCCTGGGTCACTAACAGGAAGAGGTATAAAACCACAGAAACAAATGAGGAGGGATTCAGAATGAATGCTCGTTGTAGAATAATCGCCCCATAAAGAAACCAAAACAAATGTGCAATAAAGACAGGACATAGTCTAACCACTGCATAAGCTCTGTGCAATTGGCATGCATAAGGATGAATGCTCAATAAAGTGGTCTCAATGAGCCTTTTCCTTACAGGACTTTGGAATGTTCTACATTTCCCAGATGTGTGAGAAATGGCCTGAAACCAGAAATGTGATATTGGATAGTCAGACCTCAAGCTGAAGTGCTAAATGTTTTATATATTGAGGTAAAAAGGTAAAGGATGCAACAAGTTTATTTAGTATTGTGAACTGAATGCCAAAATGCACAAAAGTTAATCATGCAGATAATTTCATAAGGCTAAAACAACAACATCAACTAGTGCCCTATTTACACCAGCTTGTGTATGGGGGATAACAGACCACATATGTAGAGGGAATCTCAGATAGTGCTCTTATGGAAGCCATATAAGCCTCCTTCTTTACACATGGGCTCATATCACCCCATTTCATTGAATAACTTTGATGCCAAGTTGTTTACCTTTGCTTTTGCTAAAAGACTAAACATCTTTATTGGAATGTCAGAAATTCAGGGTTCATTGCCAGAAGACATATTTCTGACTCCATTATTATATTTCATGCTATTACATGGTATTTCAAACATATGTTTCCTTAGGTCTCTCTTATCAATAAAGAGACTTGAGAAGCCTGCCAGGGTGTTTGTGCATCCTTGCAAATTTGTCAGGATGTTACAGGGGGGACACACCACTTTTAAGCAAGATAATGCAATGACCTTGGTGTTTCAGGTAAAACTGTACTCACTTGGAGTGACCCAAATTGTGCCTGTCAAACAAGTTTTGGAGAGAATGGAAACCCTTTAACCACACCATCTCTCTCTCATAAACAGCAAAACTACAGAGCAATGAAGAAATAAAACTGGGAGGAGGGACATGTCAGAGAGATATTGTCAGGCTTCAGTGTGGGGGGAAAAAACCACCTCTGAGGTCTCACGGGTACCCTTGACCTATATTGGGAAAACTAGAAGACTCTGAGAAAGGGAGTTTTGTCCCAAGGCGAAGAAAGAGTTCGCAGAGAACAAACAGAGGTTGTAAGAGGAGTCACATTAAAACTGCAGCACGAAAGCCACAGCAAAAGTGCAATTTCCTTCCATGGGACCAGGAATTCACTTTTCTCTCAATTGAATGAAGGCGAGTTGTGTATCCCACTGGGTCCAGAACCAAAAGTTGCACTACAAAATTTAAGATGCAAACATGAGAGGGAGCAAATATGTTAATTTCCATTTTGTTTACATGTAGATTTTTCATTTGGAAAAACTCTAGTCATGTTCCATATGAACCTGGGTTATTTAGCTCAGTGCTGACAGCAGCTCTAAAAAGACAGGTAGAGAGATGGGCCTGCTTCTGAAAGCCATTTAATTGGATTTGCCAAAGACTGGACTGCATATTGTTGTTTAGATCTGGAGGGTAGGCTAGAATATTATTTATTATTTATCATTCCTCTTACTTGTGTGAGTTTAACATTTAGTTAGCAGTATTTAAAATTGCCATCCCTTTGCAGCATAAAGTGTGGAAACATCTGCAACAAGGTTTCTTAACCTGATTAAGAAATACAGGATGCTTTAGCCAATTGGATCTTCTTCTTTCTTTTATCCTTCTAAACAAAGGAACCACACTGAAGTATGTAATGTAACAATAAAAATTGTAATATAACAAGACCAGATTATACCAGAAAGCAGCACTGAAAATAAGATGGTGAGAATCTACTTTTAGATTACAAAATCTTATATTTTTAGATTACAAAAGTCATCTGAAGCACAAACTTAAACACTTACAAGATTACAGCAAAGAGAAAGAAGACACTTGACACCTCCAGAGGTGAGACATTTCACTGGGATTCTGAAGAGAAGTCACCCTCATGAGTGTGGACATCTGCTTTTATACTTTTCTAAACTGTCTTAGGCCAGCCCCCCATTCACAATGCCCATCTTTTAGGGATCATGACTGGGCATCCAGTCCATCTAAAACAGCCACCATATAGGCTGACTGAAACTCACAACCATCTGATTAGATTCTACACACAAGCAAAGTTGTTACTGGCCTTGGCAAGTTTCCAGACTCAGCACTTCCTCATGTCTTATGAACATCTGCAATTACCTCATACTGTTAAGAGTACTTCTGAAATGTTGGCTCATAATAGTCTCGGTACTCTTCCACCATTGAGGCTGATGCCCTGTCACCTAGTTATATCATCAGGCAGTACCAAGATTGACTCATCTCAGTTTGTTGATCCTCAGGAAACATCTGGTTTCATTTCTGTTGGCAATTCAGCCTGTTTGCAACTTCTAAGCAGCTTGATGGTAAAATTAATCTTTTCCTTTGCAACAACTTAAAGCTGTAAGCATTTGAAGTCATCTAACAATCCTTAAATAGTCATTAGTCACATTCCCCCCTCTTTGTGACTCCCGCCAGGTATGTGGTATATGATGCCTTCTACCACCTCTGTAAGCCGGCTATTCTGCATGCTGGGCACAACAGGTCCATGTCTGCCCAAGGATCCTGCATTCTTCCTACAATACCCAGCAATAGTCCTGGATTCCAAGCTGTCCTGAAAGGCTCAAGGATGAGGCATGCCTATTTCTAGCTGCAACTGGTATTGGGCAAATGTATCGTGGCTGCAATTATCCATGCCCTGAGGGTCTATAATACTTAACACAGCAGTGAGATTGATATACAGGTTTCTGAGACTGAAAAATGGAATCATACTTCTGCCTATACACTAGAAGGGCCAAGTTAAAAATTATTACTGTATATAAAGCCCTCAACAGCTCAGCCTCTCCCCAATATGCCTCTCAGCCCATGCTATGAGCTCAGCAGAGGAGGTGAGTGAGCAACATTCCACAGCTGTGCAGGAAAGGGTCTTCGCTTTAGTGGTGCCCTGACTATGGAATGTCGTATTCTGACAGTTATTATTTCTAGTATGTATTTATTTATACAGTACTCTGCCTTTTCCCCTGATGGTGACTCAAGGCAGCTTACTGTCTGTTCATACACACACACACAGAGAGAGAGAGAGAGAGAGAGAGAGAGAGACTTTTAAAGTGACTTTTATGAAAAGCGGATTTAGGGGAACATGGCCGGCTTGGTCGCTCTGGGTGAGGAACCATAGAGACACTGCGGGAGGTGCCACAACTATTAAGTAGGATGGAACGAGAGAGGCTGGGGAAGCCCCAAATTTTGGTATTGCACAGGGTGCCACTGAAATTGGAGACCCCAAGATCTGCCACTGCTTTTATCCACACAGCTTCGGGGCAGAGCTGACAATGGGAGGTTTGCTTGATATTGTCCCTGAGGCCTTCTGCTGTGTATGTCATTTTAATATTAGTTTTAGATTTTGTTGCTATTCAGTTTATTTTTATTCTGATTGGATGAAGGGCAGGATAGGAAAAATAATACCAAAAAATAGATAAAACAAATGCTGGGAACTCTTTAAGAAATTCTGCACACCAAGACTCTGTTACCAGGCTTATTTCTAGCCAAGCAGTCTTTGTTGTGTCAGAAGGCATGATGCCTCTCTGCTCCAAAGAATACTACTTTGGGATGGAAAAGAGAAGCCAGTTGCCTCATTCCAAAGAACAGGGAGGCTGTAAGGACATTGGCATTTGCAGCAGGATATTCCTTGTGGGGCCAGCTGGCTCAACAAGTTCCTGCTGTGGCAAGGCAGGATGTCCGATGTGGTGACATCAGGCTTGGAGGTTTGCCCAGGTTACATGTGTGGCTGTTAGGCTGCACAGATTCTGGGAAGCGGCAACAATTACTATGCCGAGAGAATGATGGAGAAGGATTGTGAGAGAAGGCAGTGCTCCTTTTTCCTTGTTCGCTTAAGTCAGGGCTTCCCAAAAGGTGCGGTGCACCCACCCTGGTGGGGCAGGAGAGGGTGGCAAGTGTAGCGGGAAGATTCAAGAGCAAACATTTGAACATTTCAGTGCAGTATAGTATAGTATTGGGTTTTTTTGTATTTTGCAGATTATTGATAGATATGCTCTTTTCAAAATGAGAGCCAGAGCATCAAGTGATACTGAGAACAATCCTGGTTGTGATTCAGAATCACCATTCAAACAGAGCACTGGCTTTTCTTCTATAGTTCCCCTTGACGTCTTGTTGTGAATGGGGATTGTCTACTCTGACAAATGTGAAAGATCATCAAAGAGAAAGGACTCAGCTATACAGCTACAAATAAATGTTTTAAGTGTGTTGTAAAGTGCAATATACAAATGTGACACTAGATGGTGATGTTGAGCTATGGCAAATTCAATATATTTTTCAAAACTTTTTTTAAAAAGCATTTTCACAGCTTTTTTTTATACATATGTAAATTCCACCAAAGTCTTATTTGTGTTCACGAGGAAATGAGAGTTTGTTTGCCTCAGATTAGACCTAATAATTGGCAAAAGCAAGCTCACACCTCTCACTGTTTGTATACATCCTTAAGATACATATGTAAGAGGCTCATTTATAATTATATTTTGGGAATGAATCATGTTCTTATGTAGCTGAATTATTTTATACTTTCTAGATGCCCCACGATCATATTATAAAGTACAGTGGTACCTTGGGTTACAGACGCTTCAGGTTACAGACTCCACTTACCCAGAAATAGTACCTCGGGTTAAGAACTTTGCTTCAGGATGAGAACAGAAATCATGCAGCAGCAGTGCAATGGCAGCAGGAGGCCCCATTAGCTAAAGTTAAGGTTAAGAACAGTTTCAGGTTAAGAACGGACCTCCAGAACAAATTAAGTTCTTAACCCGAGGTACCACTGTAGTTGTGTTTTGTGTTATAAATCAAGCACTGCTGGGAGTTTTTTCTTTTTGTTTTCCAGTATATTTCTTATCAATAAAAATTTCAGTGTGGCACAGGAAAAAATTTATTCTGAAAGTGTGGCCCAGATAAAAAAAGTTTGAGAACTGTTGCTTTAACACCACAATGGTCAATGATTCCCTTTCTGGCCCTTTTTTTTCAGTCAGATATTTGTACATTCGTACCTTGGAAGTCAAACAGCTTAATTTCTGAACATTTTGACTCCCAAACCTGGAAGTGACTCTTCTGATTTGCAAACTATTTTTGGAAGCTGAATGTCCGACGGGGCTTCCAATTGGCTGTAAGAGCTTCCTGCAGCCAAGCCATGCTTTGGTTTTCAAACATTCTGGAAGTCGAACGGACTTGGATTCCGTTCAACTTCCAAGGTATGACTGTATTTGAATTGCACCTCTGTGTGCAGACAATCACATGTTCAGATCGGTGGGGCTTGGGTGCTACTGCCATGTTCCTTCACATCTACAGCACATATCAACTGGTTTGCATCAGGCTTCCTTTCTGTGCTGCAAGGCTTTCTGTTGTGTTTGCATGGTGGATTCTGCATCAGCTGCGACCATGGACCTCCCGTTTCAACCAGGTCCAGTGGCAATGCAGAGGTGCCAGTTTGTTCAACTGGTGCTTCCATACTGATGGTGAAAATGTTCTGGAAGGCCTGCAAACACAATCTTGGTAGTCAATATAACCCTGGGACTAATTGTTACTTGCTGCAATAATGAGTTCATATATGCATATCTGCTGGCTTTGGAGTTTTGAAGCCTTAGTTTTGGTTTAGCTAGTTGGGAAAGGGGAGGTTTCTCACGGTGACGTCTCCAACTGTGGGTCAAACTTCCTGCTTACCTGAGCGCTTCCATGCCTTAGTTGTGAATGGGGAAGAGCTCTGACTTGAAGCTCATAACTGTCACAATGTTAGGTAGCTTCTCCGCTGGCCCTGAGAGCTTCCAGGAAGATAAGAAGCTTTGGGTAGCTGGTATTTGGGGATCACTGGCCTTACTTGCTTGGCTGGTCTGAGTCTGACGAGGCATATCTGGGATTTTAAGATACGATTCTCTGTGAGATCTTCACTGAGTTTAGTTGTGCTTCCTATGAAGGGGGCTGTCATACCATAGCAAAACTGTCATTGAACACTGTGTCATACAGCAAAAATATCAGAAGTTTCAGTTTTCAGATACCATGAACACCTATTGTATTCTACTTTGCACTGAAAATTCAGATTTTGACCAAAAACCTGAGAAAAGGAAATATTTTTGTTATTAATCAGCTATGTTAAAACAATTCCCTAACAATTCTGGAGGAAGAATAGAGGGAATTTGGTCCACCAAAGATCTACTAGGTGAAGTAAAGAAAGCTGAAATTCTCCCTAGAACAATTGCAGATCATAATCCAGTGGAAGTCTGCTTAGAAAGAAAAGAGAAAAAATCCTGTAGATGGCGTATGAAAGAGAGTTTGTTGAAGCATGAAAAGATTATACCAAAGGCAAAACAGATGCTATAAGACTACTTCGAATTGAATCTGAATCAAGGAAGAGACATAAAGATGGTTTGGGAAGCACGCAAAGCTGTACTCAGAGGGTTTTTTTATAAAAGAAAATGCTTATCAAAGGAAAATGAAAGCAAGGGGGTGATGGAAATATGGGAGGAAATATGAAGGCATGAAAAAGAATTATTTAACAAACCAGATCATGAAAATATTAAACAAAATATAAAAATCCTTCAAACACAATACTCAGTGGTAATAAATGAAGATCTTTCCTGTTTTTTCTCTCTGAATTGCTTGTTGTACCTCTAAAGCAGGGGTTGGCAAGGCTTACTGAGCATGGGCCAGATCACTGCCGCGGAGATCCTCCATGAGCCGGGCTGGCTCAGTGTGATGCTGGAAAGCACGTCTGCGTAGAAGAGTGACTAGTGGGGTGCCACAGGGTTCTGTCTTGGGCCCGGTCTTATTCAACATCTTTATCAACGACTTGGATGATGGACTCAAGGGCATCCTGATCAAATTTGCAGATGACACCAAACTGGGAGGGGTGGCTAACACCCCAGAGGACAGGATCACACTTCAAAACGACCTTGACAGATTAGAGAACTGGGCCAAAACAAACAAGATGAACTTTAACAGGGAGAAATGTAAAGTATTGCACTTGGGCAAAAAAAATGAGAGGCACAAATACAAGATGGGTGACACCTGGCTTGAGAGCCGTACATGTGAAAAGGATCTAGGAGTCTTGGTTGACCACAAACTGGACATGAGCCAACAGTGTGATGCGGCAGCTAAAAAAGCCAATGCAATTCTGGGCTGCATCAATAGGAGTATAGCATCTAGATCAAGGGAAGTAATAGTGCCACTGTATTCTGCTCTGGTCAGACCTCACCTGGAGTACTGTGTCCAGTTCTGGGCACCACAGTTTAAGAAGGACACTGACAAACTGGAACGTGTCCAGAGGAGGGCAACCAAAATGGTCAAAGGCCTGGAAACGATGCCTTATGAGGAACGGCTAAGGAGCTGGGCATGTTTAGCCTGGAGAAGAGGAGGTTAAGGGGTGATATGATAGCCATGTTCAAATATATAAAAGGATGTCACATAGAGGAGGGAGAAAGGTTGTTTTCTGCTGCTCCAGAGAAGCGGACACGGAGCAATGGATGCAAACTACAAGAAAGAAGATTCCACCTAAACATTAGGAAGAACTTCCTGACAGTAAGAGCTGTTCGACAGTGGAATTTGCTGCCAAGGAGTGTGGTGGAGTCTCCTGCTTTGGAGGTCTTTAAGCAGAGGCTTGACAACCATATGTCAGGAGTGCTCTGATGGTGTTTCCTGCTTGGCAGGGGGTTGGACTCGATGGCCCTTGTGGTCTATTCCAACTCTATGATTCTATGTCCGCGGTGCCGGAAATTGCTTCTGCGCATGCCCAGATGCTGAAAATTGCACCTGCACAAAAGTGATTTTCGGCATCTGGGCATGTGCAGACGTGATTTCCAGCATCGCGCTGCGCCAGTCCAACCCATATGCATAGAGCTCAAAATAATGTTAAATGCAACCTTTCCAAAAAACAACAACCCCAAAATCATTTCTATTGGGTATTACAGGTTCAGATATTGGTAGAAAAGAAAAGTTTTTCTGTGTGATAAAATACCCACTAGATCAGAATGGTTATTAAAGCTGGTAGAATATGCAGAATTAGACAGTCTCTTGGAAAAGATAAAAGTCAAAACAGGAGTTTATTTCAAACTGGGAACCTCTAAGGAGGTATATAAAGAATAACTGTTGCAATCTGAATTTGGTTGCAGCCCTTGAGTAATCTCTGTGAATAATCGAGGTTAAAGGGGATATATACATATGAATATTATTGTTTTATTGTTTTATTATATAGTGATAAGTTGAGACACCCCTTCATGGATCACTGCCTTGCTGTGGTGAAGGGGCTTGAATAACTCAGAGAAGCTATGCCGAGCAGGGCACCCAAGATGAACAGGTCGTAGTGGAGAGTTTTGACCAAATGTGATCCACCTGGGGGAGGAACCGGCAAGCCACTCCAGTATCCCTGCCAATAAAACTCCATGGACAAAGACAACAGGCATATAAAAGTTATGACACTGGAAGATGAGCCCCTCAGGTCGGAAGGCGTCCAACATGCTACTGGGGAAGAGCAGAGGACAAGTACAAGTAGATTCAGAGCTGATGAAGCGGCTGGGCCAAAGCCGAAAGGACGCTCAGTTGCGGATATGCCTGGAAGCGAACGGAAAGTCCAATGCTGTAAAGAAAAATATTGCATAGGAACCTGGAATGTAAGAACCATGAACCTTGGTAAGTTGGATGTGGTCAAAAATGAGATTGCAAGAATAAATATTGACATCCTGGGCATCAGTGAACTAAAATGGACGGGAATGGGCAAATTCAGTTCGGATGACCACCATATCTACTACTGTGGACAAGAATCCCGTAAAAGAAATGGAGTGGCCCTCATAGTCAACAAAAGAGTGGCGAGAGCTGTACTGGGATGCAATCTCAAAAATGATAGAATGATCTCAATATGAATCCAAGGCAGACCTTTTAACATCACAGTAATCCAAGTTTATGCACCAACTACTGGTGCTGAAAAAACTGAAATTGACCAATTCTATGAAGACTTACAACACCTTATAGAAGTGACACCAAAGAAGGATGTTCTTTTCATCATAGGGGATTGGAATGCTAAAGTAGAGAATCAAGAGATAAAAGGAACAACTGGCAAGTTTGGCCTTGGAGATCAAAACGAAGCAGGGCAAAGGCTAATAGAGTTTTGTCAGGAGAACAAGCTGGTCATCACAAACACTCTTTTCCAACAACACAAGAAACGACTCTACACATGGACATCACCAGATGGGCAGCATCAAAATCAGATTGATTATATTCTCTGCAGCCAAAAATGGAGAAGCTCTATACAGTCAGCAAAAACAAGACCTGGAGCTGACTGTAGCTCAGATCATCAGCATCTTATAGCAAAATTCAGGCTTAAACTGAAGAAAGTAGGAAAAACCACTGGGCCGGTAAGATACAATCTAAATCAAATTCCTTATGAATACACAGTGGAAGTGAGGAACAGGTTTAAGGATTTAGATTTGCTGGACAGAGTGCCTGTGAATATGGAGGTTCACAACATTATACAGGAGGCAGCAATGAAAACCATCCCAATGAAAAGGAAATGCAAGAAAGCAAAGTGGTTGTCCAACGAGGCCTTACAAATAGCGGGGGAGGACTTCCGGGTCAGCGCCATTGGTGAATGGCAGAGTTCCTCCAACTGGAGGAACGGGCTCCATGAAAACTGGGTCTTCCCGCCGCAGCGAAGGCGGGGATCCGCTAGAAATCCCAGGCGGAGGAAGCCTGGGAACGTGGGGTTCGGCAGGGCACCAGAAGCACCCCTCTACTCACGGGGAATCCCATTTAGGGGCTCCGGAGTGAAGTGGGGTGAGTAGCGCGGTGCTACGAACTGACTGCTACTTTCACAGAGTGAAGCCGCACAGCCATTGCCAGAGAGCGCTGACTTTTTCCTGTGGACAATTGGACTTAAAACAAGTACCCGTGAGTAGAAACGGAAAATTGGATCAAGAAATTGTTTTAATTTGGCAACGAAGCAGGAAGGTGTAAACAGGAAGTCCGCCTTCCGTTTCCTTGTATATAGACTAAAGCAAAAATTTTGCAAGCTAAAGCCGGGAAGCTGTCAAAAAAGGACTAAATTTTCTTCATTTAGCACCACTGAAACCCCCCCCTTGGAAGCAGGAGAAAAGGGGGGGGACTCTGTTTAACCCTACCAGGAGAGGGAGTTAAGAAGGATAAGTTTTCATCGTCTCTAACCTGGGAACGGGGTGTCAGAGACAGAAACTGTTGCTGAGGTTCATTGATGGTGAAAGTAACACTTTGACAGACAGCTAATGAAGAGAAACAAGTTGATTCCAATGTTGCCTCTTGCATCCTAAAGAAACAAAATATCTGAAAAACGTCTGAAATATCTGAAAAATGAAAGTAACTTTCCTTTGTCTTAAAAAAAAATGGCTACAAGTAGATTGTCTCCTCTAGAGGGAGCTTGCTAAATTGTTGTTGCAGCATATTTGAGACCCAACATCTATGAGATTAAGACTGTGGGAACAGACTTTTTTGACCTTGAACAAAGATGAGCTGGGAGAAAGACTGGTTGCTTGCTCTATGCAAGACAAATGCTTTGCTGGAACAGATGCATGAAAAGATGGATTTAATGAATGAGAAAATGGATTTGACTGTTGTGGTTAATAACATTGATACAGAAATCATTCAAGAACCAATCTATCAACCTGTACTGACTGGGCAAGTGCAGTCGACAATGGAGGAGGATGTGGCTGCACCTCAAATAGTACAAACGGAGAGACCCGAGGCCCTACAGGAGCATAAGCCATTGTTATTGAAGATTGAAGCTGGAGTGGGCCAAGGGGAGTCTGGAGATGAGGAGATTTTTAGCTTTGGAGAGATCCTGAAATCTGATTTTAAATTCATTTTGGATTATATCGCGGACTGTGGGGAGTGGGACTGTGGGGAATGGGTGAGCTGGATGAAGGGTGATGGAGACAACTCTGGGTTGGAATCCCCCAGAGACCTACTCCCCAATGAGAAAGGAAAGAAACTAAGACAGAGACCAACAAGAGACAAGGAAAAGGGCAAGCACAAACAAGATGAAGAAGAATTGCAGAAGGGACATGGAAGAGATTTAAGGGCCTCGGACATAAGGCTTCCAGGTTGATGGACTAGACGGAATGGACAATAAGGACAATAAGGACTGACATGACCCGAGACTAGGAAGAAGAGACGCTGGATGATGATTGGAAGAGAATTTATAATGGAAACTTTTTTATTTTAGAATAAGCTAATGATTATTAGGGAAAATGTGGGAATGAAACTATACGACTCTAGCAGAAATGATATTAGGAGTTATGTATATTTGAAATTTAAGATTTAAGTTTTAAGGCACTTAGGGGTAAGATAAGGATAAATAAATTAAGGTAATCTGAATAATAGAATATGGGGAAAGATGGTAAGGATTTGTTGAGCTAATTATTAGGATAAATTGTTAAGACAAATTTTATAACAAAAAATGAGAAAGATGGAAAGAATTTGCTGAAATAATTACTAAACTAGAATACAAAAATGGAGGTGTGAGGAGGTCAATGAAACAAGCAAATGGAAATTATGGATATGCAATTTGGGATTTGTGTTTCTTTTTCTCTCTTTTTTCTTCTTTTTTACTTTTCTATTGCTGTATTGTTACATTTTGTGCTTTTCTTTTGTTTATTGTCTTTTTTTCTTTTTTCTTTTTTTTGTACTGTAGTGTTGTTTGTTACTTTTTATTTTTCTTGCAATTCTGAAATTATCAATAAATATTATTTTTTAAAAAAACAAATAGCAGGGGAGAGAAGGCAAGCAAAATGCAAGAGAGATAGTGAAAGATACAGGAAATTGAATGCAGATTTCCAAAAAAATAGCAAGGAGAGACAAAAAGGCCTTCTTAAACGAGCAATGCGAAGAAATACAGGAAAACAACAGAATGGGAAGAACCAGAGATCTGTTCAAGAAAATTGGAGATATGAAAGGAACATTTCGTACAAAGATTACCATAATAAAGGACAAAAGTGGTTAGGACCTAACAGAAGCAGAAGACATCAAGAAGAGGTGGCAAGAATACACAGAGGAATTATACCAGAAAGATATGGATGGGTCGTGGTTGCTGACCTTGAGCCAGACATCCTGGAGAGTGGAGTCAAATGGGCCTTAGAAAGCACTGCAAATAACAAGGCCAGTGGAAGTGATGGTATTCCAGCTGAGCTATTTAAAATTTTAAAAGATGATGCTGTTAAGATGCTACACTCAATATGCCAGCAAGTTTGGAAAACTCAGCAGTGGCCAGAGGATTGGAGAAGATCAATCTACATCCCAATTCCAAAGAAGGGCAGTGCCAAAGAATGCTCCAACTACCGCACAATTGCACTCATTTCACATGCTAGCAAGGTTATGCTTAAAATTCTACAAGGCAGGATTAGGCAGTATGTGGACCGAGAACTCCCAGAAGTGCAAACTGAATTTCGAAGGGGCAGAGGAACCAGAGACTAAATTGCAAACATGCGCTGGATTATGGAGAAAGCTAGAGAGTTCCAGAAAGACATCTACTTCTGCTTCATTGACTATGCAAAAGCCTTTGACTGTGTCGACTGTGTTGGGAAAGATGGAGGGCACAAGGAGAAGGGGACGACAGAGGATGAGATGGTTGGACAGTGTTCTCGAAGCTACCAGCATGAGCTTGACTAAACTGCGGGAGGCAGTGGAAGACAGAAGTGCCTGGCGTGCTCTGGTCCATGGAGTCATGAAGAGTCGGACACGACTAAACGACTAAACAACAACAAAATTGAGGCAATAGGTTTATTAGCGTGGGAAAAGTTAGAAAGGATGGGAAGTCAAATTTATGTACCAAATGTATTGTAGGAAGACTTATTTATTTTTTATTTTTTTACAAAATTGAATTATGTAAAATAAGGAAGATACATCTTTGATGTACTGATGCAATTATGGATAATTAAGCATAATAAAAAATGAAAATAAATAGTTATGTTAAGACAAAATGGAAGACAGAAGGTTTTAACATGATTTCATGGAAGATGAGCTTAGCACTAGCAGATAACGATGCAGCCTGCTTTCTCCCTCAGAGTGTAGGAATTGAACACTCTGAAGTAGAAAGTTGTCATTGGCAGCACCCTCCTGGAAATTAGAAAATCCATAAAAAGGAAAATGAACAAAACACCAGATGTCTTTGTGTTACAGCCAAAAGGAGAAAAGTTTCAATGGCATGAACATCTAAACAGGAACAACTTGACGGTGAGTTGACGTGTAAATGCGAATGTGCATAAATAATGCTCAGTTTGTATGCCTGCACTATATAATAAAATAAATCCTTAAAGGACCCCCTGCTGTCAATTGAAATAACAGCACAAGTCATAATCTGTGAAAACTGTGTCTGCTAGAGTTATTTGCCAGACGCACACATGTGTTATGCAAGAGGTAGATAGACCTTTCAGTTGATTTTACCTCACATGTTCCAATAATGTGGGAACTTCAGAGCAGGCAGGACCTGTCATACAGCACTATATCTATATCTATATCTATAATTTAAAAAGCTTGCATAGCTAGGAAAGACTCTTGCTTGAGACTCTGACCAGGAGTTTCTGGTTGGAGCAGACAAAACATGTCTTGGTGTGCCAGTTGCACCACTAAATGGCAACTTGGTGTTTTAAATCCAGAGTGCCTAATCTTTTATGACCCAAGGCTGCGGGGAGGTTTGGTCAGCCCTCCAAGGACCCTCTGCCCACCATGGGTGTGGCCAAAGTGGAACTGGCCAGCAATACTAGTCAATTTTGCTATATGAGCCCATTCACCTCCTCTCACTGTCCAATGTAATATAGGAAAAGTCCCATCCCCCGCCCAGTCCTAGCATACTGCTATATCACCAGCTGTAAAAGGAGAAAGTGACTAAATAAAATTATGAATAGTTCTAATGGTAAGTCATCCTGTTATAAGTTCACTAACTAGCTATAGTTCTCCAAAAAACATTATTTAATAACATGAGAAAATGATGTGAAGGGCATCGGCAGCCTGTGTCCCACTCTCTAGATGCCCATCTAACAATGAAGGTGCTAAGTACCAACAAAAAGTTTAGCTTACAGCAACATCATTTTAAATGGGAGCATGGTCTGTTGAGAGATATGTTGCCAGTTTAATTCCCATACTCGTTCCATGATGTTTTGTCTTAAGTCTTTGTCCCAGTTATTTTGAGATGTATTTCTAGTTACTGGCTTCTCAAGATTTTTGCTAAGTTCAAGTGAAATTATATTTTTATGTGCTGCTTTTCACATTTAGCCTAGGGCTTGCCGATCAGAAGTTCGGCGGTTCAAATTCCTGCGATGGGGTGAACTCCCGTTGCTCGGTCCCAGCTCCCTAACCCTAGCAGTTCGAAAGCACATCAAAGTGCAAGTAGATAAATAGGTACCACTCTGGCGGGAAGGTAAATGCCTTTTCTGTGTGCTGTTCTGGTTCGCCAAAAGTGGCTTAGTCATGCTGGCCACATGACCCGGAAGCTGTCCGCAGACAAACGCCGGCTCCCTCAGCCAGTAGAGCAAGATGAACACCGCAACGCCAGAGTCGTCCGCCACTGGACATAACGGTCAGGGATACCTTTACCTTTAACGTGGTCTTTCAGATGATCTGCAGACAATCTGGCATTAAAAATCAGGAATTATTGTGACTTGCTCCACATTCCTTCCTATGGTAGAAGGTGGGAAGTCAAATAAATTAATTGGATATATAGACATATAAATACATACACATTGTGGAATCAGACATCTAAAATCTGTTGGGAAAATCTATTTCTAATAACATCAGGCTAATTGCTAATTTCCTCGCATGATATTCCTATGTAGTAGCTGGTAAAATATGAGTTTGGTTGAAGTTAGGTGGATTTGTAGCTGGATGACCAGCTGTGCCCACTCATAATCTTTGGGGAAAAGAACAAGTGGGGTTCTGTCCTGGGCCTGTCAGAAAGTTATTCCTGGTGTTCAGTTGAAATCTCTTTCCTTGTAACTTGAATCCATTGGCTGGGGTACAAATAAATTGTTGTTATTATTATTACCCTTCATAACAGGAGAAAACAAGAGGGACTTTCCATGTGACAGCCCTTGAGATATTTGAAGATGGCTCTCATATCTCCTTTCAGTCTCCTCTTTTCCAGGCTAAACATACCCAGCTCCTGCAACTATTCCTCATAAGGCTTGGTTTCTGGACCCTTGATCATCAACCTCATCTGCACACCTTCCAGCTTGTCAATATCCTTACATTATGGCGCCCAGAACTTTACAGAGTATTCCAGGTGGGGTCTGACCAAGGCAAAGTAGAGCGGTATTATTACTCCCCTTGATCTGGACATTAGACTTCTGTTGATACAGCCTACAAGACCACTAGCTTTTTTTTGCTGCTGCATCACCCTGTGGACTCGTGTTCAGCTTGTGGTCTACTACCTACCCCTCCCAGTTTGGTGTCTGCAAACTGGATGAGCATCCCCTCAGTTCCTTCATCCAAGTAATTTATAATAATATAATTGTGGATCGAGGGCCCCGACCCCGCTAAGTGAAATAAATACACATGGACACGTGGTATAAGGTTAATGGGCAAGAAAAGGCCACAACTTTATTGATTACAGCAGTGAAAAGGTATTGGCTTAGGCATTGGATGACTATAGGTGGTGGGTTTATTCAACAGTAGGTGGAGCCTGTTGATGCTCATCCAACTATAGGCTCAACCCCTGATGTCACCGAGGGTCGTGCCATGGCCTCCCGCCAAGCAGGCATCGGACGGAATACACGACCGCCAGATTCCTTTAACGGAATAACTCACGGTAGATAGCATAGGTGATGGCCACACCTAGCCCTTGACACAGCACAACACATGAATCCAATGCCTAACCTACCCACCAATACCACAAAAGTTGTGATGATTGCTACGAGGTAGGCGAAAAAACCAAAAAGCCTAATGCCAAATGGAAAAATTCCTACCAGGCCCCCCAGACAACAGGGGCAACCAACCTAAGGTCCATAGCAAGGCCAAAAACCTAGACCCTGAGCTAAATGGGAGTGGAGGGTGGGTGACTCGCTGCAGGACGACGAGGACTGAGGGGGAGGAGAAGGTAAGGAGGGGCAGGGGCTAAGGCCCCTGCCAGGGCGGAGTCTGGGCTCCCGCCCACAACCACTCCCCTCTCTTGCAGGGAGGAGAGTCTTTGTGGATCGAGGGCCCCGACCCCGCTAAGTGAAATAAATACACATGGACACGTGGTATAAGGTTAATGGGCAAGAAAAGGCCACAACTTTATTGATTACAGCAGTGAAAAGGTATTGGCTTAGGCATTGGATGACTATAGGTGGTGGGTTTATTCAACAGTAGGTGGAGCCTGTTGATGCTCATCCAACTATAGGCTCACCCCCTGATGTCACCGAGGGTCGTGCCATGGCCTCCCGCCAAGCAGGCATCGGACGGAATACACGACCGCCAGATTCCTTTAACGGAATAACCCACGGTAGATAGCATAGGCGATGGCCACACCTAGCCCTTGACACAGCACAACACATGAATCCAATGCCTAACCGCCACCCGAGCCGCAAAGGGGCTCGCCGCCAATACCCTCACAGCTGCAACCAATCCCTAATGCTGCTAATGACATTCCCAATGTCTGTTAGATGAACTCCGTCATTCCGGTACATGGCTTGGTCGCCGATCCGGATACGGTCATGATAAATGACTCGGCCATACATAAAGCGCACCCAAAGGGCTACCGCCCGGTTCAGGAGTTTCCTGGTTTTTTCAATGGCCATACAGTTCTGCGCACCGCGCCAGACAATTCTTTTCAAGAAGGAGGACCAGAACACCATTGTTCCAGGGCACAAGGCCGCAATCGACTCCCAGTCTCTTTTTATGCACCACAACAAATCCCCGCTTCTCCTATTGGCCAGGTCATTCTCTCCCAAGTGAATGATAAGGATGCCAGGAGGGCCAAACATGGCAACTCTGTCAATCAGCAATGGCATAAGCTCTTCCCACCGCATGCCGCATCGCGACAACCAGGCAACTCGTATCCCAGGAGGCAAACCAAGATGATGGGTAAGGCCGCTGCTGACCGCCCGAACGCGGGCCCAATGAACAATACTGTGGCCGCAAATCCACACGGTGCCCCCGGAAACAGCTGAGAACGAAAGAAAGGAGAAAGCGGGTAAGTAGATTCAGTGTAGCGGAGCACAAACTAACGTATATAACCCTTATAAGCATTGGATTTCCATCGGCCCAATTCTTTAATCTTGTCCGCAGGCACGCCCAGGCACGTGGCAGTTGAGGCAGCACTGATCCTAAAGGAGTGGGCAGCATAAGCCCGGGAAGCTAAACCGCAAGCATCAATAGCTTTGCAGAGTACCCTGGTGAATTGGTGTCTCAGGGGGACCCGTCTTCATGTAGCAGAAGCGGGCCCTGACCAGGTGGTCTGAGGCGAAGATACTGCCTGGTGTCCTTTACCGGACAAGGGCCCTGCCCCCCAGACGCTGTGAGTTTTAGAAGGACACCCTTACCGGCCTGATCAGTTTTGGATTGTCGTATCCGTACCAACATGCTCGCCTCAGACAGCTATACATCTTCCATAAGGAGGCCCCGCATCACACCATTCGCACTACCTTTGACTACGACCTCGCCCACTCTTAGGGCGGCAAAAAAGGCGATGGCATATGCCACAGAAAAGAGGCGGGCCTCAAACCAGGACCAACAAATTGACCGGAGTTTTTTGCGTATTTGAGAGAGCAACCCATAAGAAATTGGCTTATGGCCCTGAACCCTAGGGGGTTGTAACCTGCCCCAGCCTTCGAGAGCTCTACGGACCAGGAAGTCACTGCATGGATCGGAGAAGAACGTGGCCTTAGCAAAGAAGCTAATGGCGGCTACGTGTATTTTTAATGTTTTAGGCGCGCGCCCTAGGTCATCAAGGTGTGAAAGGTATTGCAAAACGTCATCGGTGGTGGGAGGCGCGCTAGCAGAAAGCCCCGAAGACCCAAACCTGAAGCCCAAGAAATCGCACCAGGCCTTCTTGTAAGACCTGAGGGTGGAGGGTGCGACAGACGCTAATACTCCCTTAATCACTTTGCGTCTCCAACGTTCCACAGGTGCTCCGGAAAGGGTTCTGGCAACAGCTGTGCTCCAGGTACCTGAACCCCATGAAATCACACCAGACCTTCTATATGATCTAAGCGTAGAGGGTCCGACAGACGCTAATACTCCCTTAATCACTTCACATCTCCAAGCTTCCACAGGTGCTCCGGAACGGGTTCTGGCAGTGGCTGAGCCCTGGGAGCTAATGCTCAGAAGCGAGGCACTGGAGGACGAATGATTGGAGTAGACATGACACCCTCTCGGAACGCGATGACTGTTTAGCCAGTATGTTGACCACTGCCTGGTTATCAGTTCTGAAGCACACCCGGTGATTCTGGAACTCCTCAGTCCAAATGTGAACAGCCACAACTAAGGGGGGAAAAACTCCAGAAAAGTGAGATCCCACGTGATAGCCTCGCCTTGCTCCTCTGCTGGCCATTGTTGAGCACACCAGCGTCCCCTAAAGAATAAACTGAAGCCCAAGGACCCAGCGGCATCAGTGAACCTGGCAATTTGAGGACAGGTTGAGGATTTCCTGCCATAAGGAGACTCCATTGTAGCGTTCCAGAAACGTGATCCAGATCTCAAGGTCTGTCTTAACTGATTTTGGGAGTCTTACCCTGTGGTGCGGTTTGTTTGTTTGTTTGTTTGTTTGTTTGTTTTTGTTATTTTATTTTATTTTTAAGGTTAGATATGCACATAGGCCCCAAGCCTCATTTTGTATCATGACTTTTAAACTTCTGATTTGTTTCTGAGTCACTTGGTGCTCTCTGTGCTGAATCTGAAGGGGGCTGGCACACAGACTAGTTGAATGTGGATGTTCATTATGCACTGTATCATAGTATAGTACAGTACAGTGATTATAAAAATATCTGCTTGAGTATACGTTTTCATCATGTGTAAAACTCATAATGAATAAACAAATAGTTCTATATTGTGATCAAGTAACTCCTAGAACAAAATTGTAAGTTTTAGCTTCAGAAAACCGGTTGCTTCTAGCCAACATCCTGTTGCCAATGTAGCTAAAATTTTAGCACTTTTGATTGTTAGCTGATAACACGATTGTTAGTATGACAAGAGATTGGTGGGATGCTCTCCTACAGATTTCCAAAACTGTTGTACTACAGACACAGCCAGGACATTCCCAACACAGCCAGTACATTCCAGAACACTTCTATCTGGTACTGTAAATGTCAGGTTTGAGTTTCACTCAAGCTAGAAAGAACTGCTACATATGCAACATGTTCTAGAAGATTGCCAAAGGTGAGCTCTTGGCCAAAGCGTTATCCACTTCAGTGAAGTGTTATTTCTCACCAAACTAGCAATTTGTTTACTAACTATACATGTTCCCTAATATAGTTAAAGCATTGAAATTATGCGATTTCGACTGTTGGGCTTAAAGGCTTACTAGATTATAGGACTAAGGACTAAATCATTATTGTACTTCTTTGCAATTTTGCCCACAGCTGCCCTGCTAATTGGGAGAACAGGAAATGGATCTGGAACACTTCAAAGCAGTACCATTGCTCCCATGTGTCTTCCTGTTTGGGCTGTCATTTTGTTAAAGCTGTGGTCTTGCTCTTGTAGTTGATCTGGGAGAAAAAGGCAGGTTACCCAGGAAAAAATAAATAAATAAATAAATAAATAAATAATTCCTGTATGAGGTGTTATGGA
This sequence comes from Podarcis liolepis, assembly GCF_965112155.1. Lineage (NCBI taxonomy): Eukaryota > Metazoa > Chordata > Lepidosauria > Squamata > Lacertidae > Podarcis > Podarcis liolepis. The sequence continues at coordinate 59,799,958 of NC_139563.1, read as the reverse complement.
ATGATACATTTTGTAGCTACCCGTTGGGTGAGGCGAGCGTCCTTCCCCTTACTGACTTCTGATTAGGAGAGTCCTTCGCGGTTAAGGAGCCACTACTGGGATTCTGCAACCCTCTGAGAAACCCTTCCAAAGACAGGATGCTGCACTTCCGTCCGGATGGATAGACAAGAGGTTGAGGAGAGGAGAAAGCTGAATTGGAGAAAATGCTAGACCCAGAAGGACTTTATCGATGGTTCCCTGCTGTGGGGGCTCGTCTGGAACTAGAGTGGTGGAAGCCCTGACCTCCCCAAAAGGGCCGCTTCCCTTTGTAAAACGCTGTGGCTGGGTGAGCCCCCGCACATCTCTCACACTCGTGCGGGTACTGACAAGACTGCCTTTGGCATTGCCCTTTATTGAATTACCAGCACATCTTACGTTTTAAATCCTTTCTAAGGCCCAGCTTTCCAATGCGATACACCTCTGATGGCTTCTTCTCAACATACGGGCTAACTGCCAGATGCTAAATAGCGGCGGCCTCCCCAGAAAGGGCGTAAGCCATTCTGACTCATCATCACTGGCTGATGAGGTGCCTGATTCTGGAAGCTGGACCCTGGGCTGCTTATTCTGCAAAGAACTAGAAGAACTGGAAGCAACTGGGTTATTGATACGGGCCGGCAGCCTCCATGCAGGTGCCCTGGTGCAGTTCTCAAAGTCGGCGAGCAAGCCTGAGACCTAGTTTGCACAGCCGCCGTTCCTGTCTGAGGGCTTGGGCCTGCACCTGGGTAGTTTAAAGGCTGGCCACTGGTTTGCGAAACAAGGAAGTAAGAGACGCAAGGCAAATAGAACTAAAGAATAGCTAAGAGAAAGCGCTGTTCATAGTCAACAATGAATGATCTGAAGGCATTAAGGAACTGCGAAATGGGTTTGGGTTTATTATTATGACGGTTGACAGCTGCAGTGTGTGCTGGTACTGCACCCGTGCGCTTCCACTTGGGTGCCATGAGCTGCTCTGTGCACTAGTAAAATGCGCCTACTATTTATTTTGTCACTTATTATTATTATTATTATTAATATTATTTTATATAATTTTTATTTATTTATTTATTTATATTTTGAATATTAATTATTATTATTTTATTTTTTATTATTTATAATTATATTTATTTATTTATTGTTATTATTAATTATTACTTATTTATATTTCAAATTTATTTTATTTTATTACTTTATTTTATTATTGTTGTTATTTTTTAATTAGTATTAATATCACCACTCAATTAATAACTTAACTGTAATTAAATGTTAGTATACAATTATTGTGCATCAATAAAGTTCCGAGCATTGTTGAGGGATTAATTATTAATCGATAGTATCTCAATTAATAGCCAATGGATTTATAGCTTTGAGTAGGAATTACTATTATCAGTTGCTCTGCGTAACTGCTGACAAAATGAACAAGCTATACGTCACTTAACTGCACCGCTTGTATTTATTTATATTTATTAAATCACAACCCAGCAAGAGTTCAAGCAGCAGCGCTCAACTACATATTAGCACCTGGCTCCAAGGAACAATACCATACACAGAGCAACCCCAACTGCATTCAGACAGAATTAGAAGATAATTGCCTATAATAAGAGTTGCCCCCTTTAAATGATAGGCAAATCTAGGCACAAAGCATTGCCAAGTAATCCAACAGAATTGAAAATAACTGCTTACAAGGAGATGCTCAGAAGCTGCAGCCAAATTAAGAGAAAAGGAAATCAATAAGATTCCAGGCCCACACCAGCGGCCCTCAGAAAAGGAGGGGTGGGGTTGCTCTTAATATCTCACTGCTGGGGAAACTTTTTTGAAACAAAGGAAACTTTGCCAAACAAAGAAAAATAAATCTTTGCCCACAAGGTAGGCTCAATACCAGTTGATTGAAATAAGGGTACTTAAACAGACAAAAGACTGCAATTGGTCAAACTGCTGGTTAGTTAAACTGACAATGCAACTATGCAACTGCTGAACTGGCAGGTGCTTAAAGACAATGCCTCACAAACTGCCGGCCACTCAGAGAGTTGAAAAACCTGTCTGGCAACTGTGATGACTCTGGCAAGAAGCAAAGGGAACTCCAAAGACCCCGATGTATCTCCTGAAAGGGTGGGGGGAGGAGAAGGAAAGCGTGGGGGGGAGTTGGGAGGGAGGAGGGGTGGAGGGAGTAAAATGAACATGCTGGGCAAGGAAGTTTTTGAAGAAAAGGAAAATAGCTGTCCTTTACAGTGAGCCAAAAAGAAATGGAAATATAAACCGTGGGTTAACCTGGACTTTCCAGTAAGGTACTATAAGCCGAAATCTTTTGTTGTTGTTGTTGTTGTTGTGTAAAAGTGGTTTTCTTTAGGGAGCCTGTACTGGCAAGTGAAGCCAATGACAAGAACCAGGCAAAGGCACACCTTCATAGGTTTTAAACGTATAAACATGGAGTGCTGAGGAATGGTTCCCTGATCAGAAACCCTGAGTTGTCCACCCCAAGCCCTGCCTTATTTCTCCCCCAAACATCAAGTGAAGGGGGGGTGGCCTAGAGAAACCAAGAGGGGTGAGGTTTAAGCGCACAGTCTATTCCAAGCCCCGGCAGCCTTTAAAATTTTACAGTGGGCTCCCGATTTAAGTGCTACCAATGGAAGGGATGGCAGGGTAAATTAAACCCACACTAGAAGAGTAATAAATAAATAAACGGCAGGCACAATAAACAGCAGGCACCAACACACGCTGCAAGCACACACACACACACGCACACGACTTAAAATTAGAGAGGAACAGGAAAGGGAACCCTGAGGATCATCTAGTCCAACCCAAGCAATGCAGAAATATTCAGCTGTCCCAAACAGGGATGGAACTTGCAACCTAGGCCTTATCAGTGCCATGCTCTAACTAACTGAGCTATCCAGGCTCTCAAGGACAATGGAGGGGGAAAACGCACCAGCACCCTGGCCAACAAATTAAAATGTAAGGCAAACCCACTCAGTCACCCAGACCAGCCATGCAATTGGACAGGTAAGGGCAATAGAGGGGAAAACGTACACGCACCCTGGCCAAAAATTAAATAAAAACGCACAGCCACCAAGGCAGAGGCAGGGTAAGGAAAGCGAGGATACGAGGAAGAAAGAAAGACGGAGCCACACTCACACTCAGACCTCGCTGGGGGCATGTGCTGGGCAGGGGAACAAGCTGCAGCTTAAGAAAGGTAATTCGCACTCAGGCCGCACAAACAAATCAAGCACCAGGAGTGGGGGGGAAATAGAAGGTTAAATGTAGGTTTTCACACGGAAAAGAGGACACAGCAAGGCAAACCTGGATGCCTGGGTTTTTTAAAGTTAAAAGGCAAGCCAGGAACCAGGCAGCCTCCACACACACAGCCCCCACCCCCGACTCCAAACCTCGTGGCTCTTCCCTGTGATAACTGAGATGACTCCTAGCTGATGACTCGCTGCAGGACGACGAGGACTGAGGGGGAGGAGAAGGTAAGGCGGGGCAGGGGCTAAGGCCCCTGCCAGGGCGGAGTCTGGGCTCCCGCCCACAACCACTCCCCTCTCTTGCAGGGAGGAGAGTCTTAATGAGACGGAAACATGGAAGGTGCTTAAAGAAGCCAGGGTGGCTATCTAAAGAACTTTTAACTGAGTTAAGATTAAAAAAGGATGTGTACAAAAAATGGAAAAGGGGGGAAACCACCAAAGAGGAATTCAAACAAATAGCCAACACGTGTAGACACAAAGTCAGAAAAGCTAAAGCACGGAATGAACTCAGGCTTGCTAGAGAGGTTAAAAGCAACAAAAAAGGCTTTTATGGGTATGTCCGTAGCAAAAGGAAGAACAAAGAAACAGTGGGGTCACTCAGAGGAGAAGATGGTGAAATGCAAACAGGGGACACAGAAAGGGCTGAACTCCTCAATGCCTTCTTTGCCTCAGTCTTCTCCGATAAAGAAAACAATGCCCGACCTGAAGAATTTGGAGCAAATGATTCAGCAAAGGAAACACAGCCCAGAATAACTAAAGAGATAGTACAAGAATACTTGGCTAGTTTAGATGTATTCAAGTCTCCAGGGCCAGATGAACTGCATCCAAGAGTATTAAAAGAACTGCCAGATGTGATCTCAGAACCACTGGCAGTCATCTTTGAGAATTCCTGGAGAACAGGCGAAGTCCCGGCAGACTGGAGGAGGGCAAATGTTGTCCCTATTTTCAAAAAGGGGGAAAGAGAGGACCCAAATAATTATCGCCCAGTCAGTCTGACATCAATACCAGGGAAGATTCTGGAGCAGATCATTAAGCAAACAGTCTGTGAGCACCTAGAAAGGAATGCTGTGATCACCAATAGTCAGCATGGATTTCTGAAAAATAAGTCATGTCAGACTAACCTGATCTCGTTTTTTGACAGAATTACAAGCCTGGTAGATGAAGGGAACGCAGTGGATGTAGCCTACCTTGATTTCAACAAGGCATTTGACAAGGTGCCCCATGATATTCTTGTAAAGAAGCTGGTAAAATGCAGTCTTGACTATGCTACCACTAAGTGGATTTGTAACTGGCTGACTGACCGAACCCCAAGGGTGCTCATCAATGGTTCCTCTTCATCCTGGAGAAGAGTGACTAGTGGGGTGCCACAGGGTTCTGTCTTGGGCCCGGTCTTATTCAACATCTTTATCAACGACTTGGATGATGGACTCAAGGGCATCCTGATCAAATTTGCAGATGACACCAAACTGGGAGGGGTGGCTAACACCCCAGAGGACAGGATCACACTTCAAAACGACCTTGACAGATTAGAGAACTGGGCCAAAACAAACAAGATGAACTTTAACAGGGAGAAATGTAAAGTATTGCACTTGGGCAAAAAAAATGAGAGGCACAAATACAAGATGGGTGACACCTGGCTTGAGAGCAGTATATGTGAAAAGGATCTAGGAGTCTTGGTTGACCATAAACTTGACATGAGCCAACAGTGTGACGCGGCAGCTAAAAAAGCCAATGCAATTCTGGGCTGCATCAATAGGAGTATAGCATCTAGATCAAGGGAAGTAATAGTGCCACTGTATTCTGCTCTGGTCAGACCTCACCTAGAGTACTGTGTCCAGTTCTGGGCACCACAATTTAAGAAGGACACTGACAAACTGGAACGTGTCCAGAGGAGGGCAACCAAAATGGTCAAAGGCCTGGAAATGATGCCTTATGAGGAACGGCTAAGGGAGCTGGGCATGTTTAGCCCGGAGAAGAGGAGGTTAAGGGGTGATATGATAGCCATGTTCAAATATATAAAAGGATGTCACATAGAGGAGGGAGAAAGGTTGTTTTCTGCTGCTCCAGAGAAGCGGACACGGAGCAATGGATCCAAACTACAAGAAAGAAGATTCCACCTAAACATTAGGAAGAACTTCCTGACAGTAAGAGCTGTTTGACAGTGGAATTTGCTGCCAAGGAGAGTGGTGGAGTCTCCTTTTTTGGAGGTCTTTAAGCAGAGGCTTGACAACCATATGTCAGGAGTGCTCTGATGGGGTTTCCTGCTTGGCAGGGGGTTGGACTCGATGGCCCTTGTGGTCTCTTCCAACTCTATGATTCTATGATTCTAATAATGATGAACAAACATAGGTAACCACAAAATTTTGGCAACAAAGTGTTATATAGAATTTTATCCACACAACAACCCTTTAAAGTACAACCTACTGCAGTTTTAGCCAAAGAACCAAGAGCACTAGCACCTTTATTACAGCACAAGCTCTTTCTTGGGCCAGAGTCGCCTTCATCAGATACCCTACAGCTGGAGTCAGCAATTCTTCTGCATACCAGTTGCTGGAATTCACAGGAGGGGAGAGGGCTCTTGCACTCGGGTCCCACCCTCCTGCCCCCTCTCCCCAAGACCCGCCTCATCACAGTCCAGGTGTGTCAACACAGCTGGAGCCCCAGCTGGCCATTGCAGAAGAGGCAGTAGCCCCAGCCTCCAAAGAGTGGCTGCTGCTGCTCTGCCACCCCTGGGAATGCTGCCGCCTGAGGCAGCCACCTCACTTGGTCTTACGGCTAATCAGTAAAGGCAGACCAAGCCAGCTGGACCAACAGATGGACGAATTACAAGCCTGGCAAGTCTTGGCAACTCGAGTGCATAAGGGCACTGCACACCCTAAAATATTTCTTAAAAACAAAGCATAGACAACACTATACCTAACCAATGATAAATCTTCTTCTCTTGGAACCATTGACTATCTCTCTCAAAAGACTCCTCAGAAATATTTCCAAATCATAGATATAATGGTTGTGCTCTTAGGAATTCAAAAATTTCCTTATGACACATGTATTTGTGAAACATTATTTTGCTCCTTCAGAAAGTCCCACTCGCATACTGTGAGATTTAAATTATGCCAAGAATCCAGTTCAGGACTGAGTATCAGTTCTAGCTAACACACAATGAAATTCAGCATATAACCAAGGAGGTTATATTTCATGCTAAAATATTGTTTACCAAAAGGTCTCCAGTCTCCAGTGTCTAATCCATACGATGTCCTACACTGAACCCCTAGGTTAATCTGTTAATCCCTTCATTGCATATTTGTATACTGAAGGCTCCAATCAGTCTTGCCTCTGTTTGTTAAAATAATAACCTGCTGGCTGGCTAGCAAACTGGAGTTAGCTGTGTTTACATAACAATTTTACATAAGTAAGCAATTCGTCTCGCCGCCACCCCAGAATGCATTGAGTTCAGCAGGAGATCAGACTGCATGGCATGGCTCTAAGATGCAGCTCGCTCTTGCCATAGCCATGCCTCTTCAAATATAGGCTACCCTAATTTTCAGAGAGGAAGACTGTGCAGGTGTGTGCCTTTGAAATAGCCGTCCAACATTTACTTCCAGTTATTTAAACAGCTTTGTCTTCCTTCATGGCCTTTGCAAACATCTTTTAAGAACTTTCCCTTGATGGATTAAACCAGTCACAGTCAGTCTGGTGCCTCTAGCCTCACTAGTTGGGTATGAAAGTAACTGCTTTCTCCCATCGCTAAGGTTGGCAGTTCGAATCCACTCGACAGAATGAGCTCCTGTTGCTCTGTCACAGTGTGACATTACGCCAGAAGCAGTTTAGTCATGCTGGCCACATGATCCGGAAAGCTGTCTGCAGTCAAACACCAGCTTCCTTCGCCTGAAGCAAGATTAGCACCACACCTCATAGTCATCTTTGACTGGTCTTAACTGTCCAGGGGTCCTTTACCTTTACCTTTTACTACTCAAAACTTGGGATAATGTCTCACCCTACATGAAGGCTGAATTTGGCAGTCATGGCCAACTGCTATTTGCAGACCATATTCACATAATTTTACAATATAATGCCTATTTAAATAACATTTAAATACAGTGGTACCTCGGGTTAAGTACTTAATTCGTTCTGGAGGTCCGTTCTTAACCTAAAACTGGTCTTAACCTGAAGCACCACTTTAGCTAACGGGTCCTCCCGCTGCTGCCGCGCCGCCAGAGCACGATTTCTGTTCTCATCCTGAAGCAAAGTTCTTAACCTGAGGTACTATTTCTGGGTTAGCGGAGTCTGTAACCTGAAGCATATATAACCTGAAGTGTATGTAACCCAAGGTACCACTGTAGTAGTTACTACGTTTAACAAATGTGCATTATATTAGTTTATGTGTTGGGTACTTTCATTTGTCCTGAACCTACTGCCAGTCCATTTCATGGGTTCCACTATTAGAGGAAAGATTCCCTGCTGCCCAGATCCCAACCCAGAGATGTATAGTTTCAGAATGATGACTTTGAGCACGAAGATGCAGTTTGATTTCTGCAAAATGTAGGATCTCTTCTCACAGTGAGGAAAGCTTGTAAAGATACTCTGGTGTTCTCATTTGATTCAGTGGGTTTTGTAAGCAACTTGACAAATAAAAATCACTTTGGGGGGATCTTAAAAATGTGCATTTAGAAGTCATGGAATCATAGAACTGACAGACGGCCATCCAACCTCTGCTTGAAAACTTCTGGGGAAGGAGCGACCACCTCCCAAGGGAGACCACTCCACTATCCAACAGCTCTTCCAGTCGGCATCTCCTTTCTTGGAACTGGTTCTGGTTCTGCTTCCTGTGGTCAACCTACCACACCTTTGTGTCTTCTGCTGCAGAAGAAGGTGGCTGCTGCTGTTGCTGTGTGGGCACTATGGGGCTGCCAATGGGTCCTGAGGTCAGGGACCCTTGGCTAGAGGTTTGACTTGCTTTACCAAGATGTCCCTTTCAGATTATTCCCTGCAATGCAATTGATAAGGACAGAGTATAGATTTATGGGATGGAGTATTTTCCCCACATACTTATCTGTGTGAGTGTCAGAGGAGGAAAGAAAGAGATAATCTATACAGTGACACCCACAAGGGCAGAATAAAGCAAACCTTTTATCCAAGGGTTTTCAATTTATTCCACGGCTGGTGAAACATCACAGTTTATGTGATCGTTATCCAGTCCCTACATGTGGTACAAATCACACACAAAAACAAAAGCCACCCACACAGAGAGAGAAGAATCAGTTTGGAAACCAAATAAGTCCTGACCTTTTCCATGAAAAATGCCAAAAGATGTTCCATCCTGTGGGAGATGGAATTTTAAATTCCAGGACTTACATGCCTTGCCACATAAGTTCTCACCAAGCTAAAGTTTGAGACAATTAAATAATAGCTTAAATATGGATGGATGAATATGAATAGGGATCATTCACACAATATACTTTTCATTCCTGCAAACAGGCCTGTCACTTCCTGCTGCTGGCAGGCAATGCAAGGAGCAAACCATGCAACTAGGAGCCAAGCAGAGCCACTTAGGCAACTGCTGGAGGCTGCCCTTGAAGGGTCTCTTGGGGAGCTCTGAAGTCCAATACTCTCTTCACAACATTTTTGATTTCATTCCTTTATATATCCCTCTGTAGGCCAGGGAAGATCAGGGCTCTTTATGTTGTTGGGGGTGGGGGGATGTATAAAACTGAAGGTGCTCCTTTGCATTATAGGGGGAGAACAGTGGCTCAGGCAGAGAACACTTCTTGTGCCCTCATTAAATATATGACTTACTGAAAGAAAAATATGCACATGGTTGTAAGTCAATTTTCCATAGTCACCTTTCAAGGGCTATTGAAAATAATAATAATAATAATAATAATAATAATAATAATAATAATAATAATATTTATTATTTATACCCCGCCCATCTGGCTGGGCTTCCCCAGCCACTCTGGGCGGCTTCCAAAAAAATATTAAAATACCGTAATACATCATACATTAAAAGCTTCCCTAAATAGGGCTGCCTTCAGATGTCTTCTAAAAGTCTGATAGTTGTTGTTCTCTTTGACATCTGGTGGGAGGGCGTTCCACAGGGAGGGTGCCACTACCAAGAAGGCCCTCTTCGTGGTTCCCTGTAACTTGGCTTCTTGCAGTGAGGAAACCGCCAGAAGGCCCTCGGTGCTGGACCTCAGTGTCCGGGTAGAACGATGGGGGTGGAGACGCTCCTTCAGATATACTGGGTCGAGGCCGTTTAGGGCTTTAAAGGTCAGCACCAACACTTTGAATTGTGCTCGGAAACATACTAGGAGCCAGTGTAGGTCTTTCATTATTTTTATTAAAAGATATTTATTGAGATTTTTTAAGTGTTACAAAATAAAATAAAAGCAGAAGAAAATACAAAATAAAGATAGTTAACAAAGTAGAAAAAGAAAAAAACAAACCCCTTCCAACCATACGAATACAAATTCAGAAATAAGAAAAAGATACAGAAAAAAAATTACAAAAATACACCACAAACAATTAAGAACATTTAAAAACAAATTCATTATTCTCCAATCCTCAACTGTCATTACCTTCTTTCTTTCACATCCTCCTCCTCCCTTTCTTTGTATCCTAGTTATTAATTATCCCAACAAATCCTTTCCATATTTCATAATATTCTGTCATTACATTACCCTAAACTGTTTTATTCTTGTCTTTCTATAGGAAAATAAACCTTAGAGCTTAAAACTTAAATCTTATCCTTACCAACGTCTCATAACCATAATATTCTTTCATAATTCTTTAAAAATCTTTACTAAAGCCGAGTAATTTCATTCCAACATTTTTCTGACATTCATCAATTTTCTAAAACAGTTCTAATGGTTAAAAAAAAGAAATACAAACAGATCCAATCTTCATCCAACGTCCCTTCCTCCTGGTTCCGGGTTTGTCAGTCCTTATTATCCCATCGATCTAGCCCATTAACCTGGCAACCTTATATCCGAGGCCCTCAAGTCTCTTCCATGTCCCTTCCACAGCTCTTCTTCATATTTGTAACTGTATTTTCCCTTGTCTCCTGCTCGTGGTAACTCCAGCTTGGCAATATTTTTAACCCTTCTCGACAGATCAGCCCCTTTTCCATATTCAACAGTGAATTCCATATGGTATTTAAAAGCATGTTTCAAAGACCCTCCAAAATTAAGAGCCCCCACAATACCAAACATCTCACGGCCCATTGCCAGATTTGAAAAGTCCAAACATCCCAGCATAGGGGGGGTGTCAATCCAGCCCCCCATTTCCAAGCCAAGCCAAACTTTTTCTTTCCAAATCTGGCTTTTTCCAAGTTCATTTGTCAAATTCAAAAACTCATATTCCTGTTGGGCCTGTTCTGTCAGGACACACTCCTGATTTAATTCCTGGGTGGGCTCCACATATTTTCCCACTGTTCAAAATTTCCCACTGCCTGTTCAAAATTTCTAGTCGAAGTCGCCATCAAATTCACCTTCTCATGTAACTGTTCCAGTAGGGCATTTGTTTTATAGAAAGCACACAACAAAGCTTCTGAATACATTGTCTTGCAAGAGCAAATGCCTATTCCCACGATTGTAATCTGTAACAGCTGCCGGCTCCCTGGAGTTGGTTACAGTTTCACAGTCTCCCTCTAGGGGGAAAACTTCTATTTGTTCTCGCAACAAAGTTTCCCTTTTTGAGATACTTTGTCAATATTTATTCCTTTAAAGTGCGAGGAGAAGCAGTGGAATCACTATGTTTCTCTTCTTTTAGCTATCTGTCAAAAACGCTTGTCTCTGGTCAATGAACTTCAAACGTCAGTCCTGACACCCCGCTCCAGGATCAGGACGGAGGAAAGTTGCTTTACTTTAAACTCACTTTAAACAGTCCGAAAAAGATCCCCCTTCTTCTCCTGCTGTCGAAGGGGGGTTCCACAATTTTAAATGATGAAATCCAATCCTTTAAAGGCGATTTTCTGAGCCCTAGTTTACGTTGTCTTTGCTTTATTCTGTCTACAAAAGAACGGAAGGCTGACTTCCTGTTTAGACCTTCCCGTTCTGTACCAAATTAAAATAGATTTTTAAGATCCAATTGCTTTCTGCTCACAAGTCCCCATTTAATGTCCAGTTGTTCAAAGTCTAAGTACTCACGGGTGCTTATTTTAGAGTCCAAATAGTCCCAGGAAATCCTCCTAGGATTCCAGGAGGAAAAATCGAAACTAGAGACAGAACTGTTAGAACCAAAGACCAAGGTACTTTCGAGAATGTATAACTTGCTGCTTAAATGGAATACACAGGATGAAACAGTTAAATCTGCTATGATAAAATGGGCACAGGATGTTGGACATAACATTATGTCTGAGGACTGGGAAAGGTTATGGAACACCGGTATGAAGTTTACGGCATGTACTGCCCTGAAAGAGAACATTATGAAAATGGTATACCGGTGGTACATGACCCCAGTCAAGTTAGCTAAGATATACCACCTGTCTGACAACAAATGTTGGAAATGTAAGGAGGCAGAAGGGACATTCTTTCACCTCTGGTGGACCTGCCCGAAAGTGAAGGCCTTCTGGGAAATGATATATAATGAACTGAAAAAGGTATTTAAATATACCTTCCCCAAGAAACCGGAGGCCTTCCTCCTGGGCATGGTGGACCGGAAGGTGTTAAAAAAGGATAGAACCTTGTTTATGTATACAACCACAGCAGCAAGAATTCTTATCGCAAAGCACTGGAAGACACAAGATTTACCCACACTGGAGGACTGGCAAACGCAGATGATGGACTATATGGAATTAGCAGAAATGACTGGCAGAATCCGAGATCTGAGCGAAGAAAAAGTTGAGGAGGACTGGAAAAAATTCAAGGACTATTTGCAAAAGTACTATAAGTTGTTTGAATGTTAAGAACGGGTACGATTAGGAAATGTTATGCTCCTGCAATTTAATTAGGTAAATGATAAAGTAAGTTATAACAGAGGAAAATAAGACAATTTGAGACAAATATATTATGTTTATTATAAAGGTACTAAAATGGAATTACAATTCTTTCTTGAAATTGGTTACATAATAATTGAAAGGTACAGTAAGTTGGGAAATAAGGTAACAAATTGCTGACAATGTGAGTCTAAAGAATGCAATGTTGGGAGGACGTGAGGAGGTCCACAGGAGAACAACTTTTGGAAAGATAATATGAAATCTAATTTTCCTTTTTTCCCCCTCTCTTTCTTTTCTTTCTTTTTACTTCGTATCTTTTTATATCTGTCTATTTATAAAAATTGTTTCTTGCTCACTGTTTTGTAACAGATGTTGTGAACTAATGGAAAAGAAACGCAATAAAAACTTTTTTAAAAAAAAAAACAAATAGTCCCAGGAAAAAGGCAGTGCTCTCCGGCAACGGCTATGCAGCTTCGCTCCGCGGAAATAGCAGTTGACTCACAGCACCGCGCCACTTCCCCTTCTTCACTTCGGAGCCCGTTAGTGGGTTCCTTAGCGAGTTGGGGGAGCATTAAAGGTGCCCACCGAGTCCCATGGTCACAGGCTTCACCCGCCTGTGATTTTTAAAAGGGTTCCCGCTTCGCCGTAACAGAGAAGACCCGTTTCCCGCGGAGCTAGTCCCTCCAGTTCAGAGGGAGTCCGCCATTGCCGATGGCGCCACCCCGGAAGTCCCCAGTGTAGGTCTTTCAAGACCGGTGTTATATGGTCTCGGCGGCCGCTCCCAGTCACCAGTCTAGCTGCCGCATTCTGGATTAGTTGTAGTTTCCAGATCACCTTCAAAGGTAGCCCCAAGTAGACCGCACTGCAATAGTCCAAGCAGGAGATAACCAGAGCATGCACCACTCTGGTGAGTCAGTCCGCAGGCAGATAGGGTCTCAGCCTGCGTACCAGATGGAGCTGGTAAACAGCTACCCTGGACACAGATTTGACATGTGCCTCCATGGACAGCTGTGAGTCCAAAATGACTCCGAGGCTGCGCACCTGGTCCTTCAGAGGCACAGTTACCCCATTCAGGACCAGGGAATCCTCCACAACTGCCCATCCATCTCCTGTCCCCCCAAAACAGTACTTCTGTCTTGTCAGGATTCAATCTCAATCTGTTAGCTGCCATCTATCCTCCAACCACCTCCAGACACTCACACAGGACCTTCACCACCTTCACTGGTTCTGATGGGTATCATCCGCATACTGATGAACACCCAGCCCAAACCCCGTGATGATCTCTCCCAGTGGCTGCATGTAAACGTTGAAAAGCATGGGGGAGAGGACAGAACCCTGAGGCACCCCACAAGTAAGAGCCCAGGGGGCTGAACACTCATCCCTCCCTCCCCACCACTTTCTGAACATGGCCCAGGAGGAAGGAGTGGGACCACTGTATGACAGTACCCCCAGCTCCCAGCCCCTCAAGACGGTCCAGAAGGATGTTATGGTCGATGGTATCGAACGCCGCTGAGATATTGAGCAGAACTAGGAAACAGCTCTCACCTTTGTCCCTAGCCCGCCGGAGATCATCAACCAGTGCGACCAAGGCAGTTTCAGTCCCATGATGAGGCCTGAATCCTGACTGAAAGGGATCCAAATGGTCCGCTTCTTCCAGGAGTGCCTGGAGTTGTTCAGCAACCACTCGCTCAATCACCTTGCCCAAGAATGGAAGATTTGAGACTGGGCAATCGTTGGCCATTGTGGCTGCATCTAAAGATGTTTTTTTAAGAAGTGGTTTGATAACCGCCTCTTTCTGCGGGTCTGGGAAGGCTCTCTCGTGGAGGGAAGCATTCACCATCCCATGAAGCCCATCCTTCCCAGCTAGCGTTTATAAGCCAGGATGGGCAAGGATCAAGGAGACAAGTGGTTGGTTTCACTCGTCCAAGCAGCCTGTCCACATCCTTGGGGGTAACAGATTGGAATTGATCCCACACAACTTGACTAGACAGGACTCTAGCACTCTCCTGCCCCGGCCCTGCTCCCCTCCCACAGTGGAGTCTACCTCTTCTTGAATCTGAGCGACTTTATCTGCAAAAAAACTTTGCAAAATCATTGCAGGAGGTCATGTGGCCCATGCTGGGCCCTGATGGAGCAGGTGGTTCCGCTAAATTGCGAACCACCTGAAAAAGTCTCCTGCTCCTGTTTTCTGCAGATGCAATAGAGGCGGTGAAGAAAATTTTCTTTGCTGTCACTATCGCTACTTGGTAGGCTTGACATTGAGCTTTAACCCATGTCCGGTCAGATTCAGAATGGGTTATCCGCCCATTAGAAAGCTCTAAAGCAGTCTTGGCTTACCTGGCATCTTCTGGCTTGGGAGCACAACTCCCCTCAAACCCAGCAGATGGGAGTTGTCCTCCAGAGCATCTGGAGGGCAGCAGATTGGCAAAGGCTAAAGTGCTTTTAAAAAGAAGGAGCAGGATGTGGTCAATGCTACATGCCAACCCTTGTCTTGCTCCTGGGAACCACATACCTGCTTCCCGCTCTTGAATTTCTTCTGCTCCAGACTGGGTTGCTAGCTTTACCAGCCTAGGCTAACAAGTCACTCCTGTCGGATTTGTGCATTCATATTTCTCATATGAAAAGAGTCACACAAGTGAGAGTGGGGTAACATACTTGCTCATTTTTTTCTTGCAGTGGCCTTGCATAAACTCGGTTTGTTTTGGTCCAGAGCTCTTAAAATGCATGTCGGCTTGGCCCATTCGCATATTTTGCAAAAATGACCTAATAGACTTGGATTCTCCAGGATGTGTTGTGAGAACTCTTTCACAATGGATGTTGCTGTTTGCAGTTCTGCTACTGATCATCCTTTTCCACCATCACCAATAATCCATTTGCACACCCCCAAGGGTGCTGTGATTAGTTCGCCTTTTGATGTCTTTGTTCTCATCTTGGCTGCTACTGCTCTGCCTTGTGAGTCTTGGGGAGGACCGCTCCCCCTTGAAGCCCATATTCCACCTTGGGTCTGGGGGCGGCCCCATACTCACCACCACAGCTTATAAGACTCCAAGGAGGCCTCGGGTGTGAGGGGTGGGATGGATGTTTAGTTGGGTTTGGGAATTTGTTTAATTTTGGTGTGTTTGTAACTTTTATTGTGGTTTTTTATAATTAGATTTTAAGGGCAGGGGTAAGGGCTGCCTGGGAGTGGGTCCCAGCCAACAAAATGGCTGGGGCAGGTTCCACAGGGGGGGTACACTGGGACAACCAATCTCAGTGATCATGGGTAAGAGGAGGAGTTACGCTAAGACCAGACCATGTCACTACCGAGGAGGCAGGTTTAGTCGTTGTTTGAGCACTATCCCCACCTCTGGGTCTGGTCTTAGCGTAACTCCTGTTACACATGCCAGGTCAATGATTCATAAGACCACTGCCATCCATGACTTGATCATGGATGGAGGACTTGACCTGGCATGTGTAACAGAGACTTGATTAGATGAAGCAGATGGGCCTGTTCTTGCAGCTGCTTGTCCACCAGGTTTCTCTTACACACAGCAACCCAGGTCATGTGGGCGGGGGGGGGGGTTGCAATGATTTTTAGGAAGTCATTAGTTTGCACCAGGCGTCCTATTGGGATGACCCAGTTTTCTGAGTGCATGTTCTGGAAGTTGGGCAATAGGGGCAGTACAGGATTCCTTTTGGTGTACCGACCTCCCCAAGGATTCCCTGGCCAAGCTGCTTCAGGTCGTAGTGGATGTTCTCCTGGAGACACCTAGTTTGGTTGTCCTAGGGGATTTTAACATCCATGCTGACACGACCTTACAAGGGGCCTCCCGGGACTTTTTGGAAAGCATGGCCTCCATGGGGCTGTCCCTGAATAAGTTTGGCCCAACTCATAGCCGCGGATATGCCTTAGACCTAGTGTTCACCTCTATGGATGTTAGCGAACTGACACTAAGTAAAAGCGAAACTAAAGAAGTGCCGTGGTCAGATCACTTCCTGGTGCAATTGGACTTCTCTGTGACCCTTCCCCTCTGCAGGGAGGTGGGACCAATTCGGATGGCCCGCCCCCGCCACTTAATGGATCCAGATGGTTTCCAGAGAGTGGTAGGGGATGTTTTATCCCACATTGATGGCCTTTCAGCTGATTCCCTGGTGGTCCGTGGAATGTGGAGTTAACCAGGGCTATTGGCTGTTTGGTACCGAAGCGCCCTCTCCGATTGCATGGAGCCTGGACAGCCCCGTGGTTCTCCACGGATCTGAGGGCAATGAAACAATCGCTGAGATCCCTCCCCATTCGTCAGGTATCAGACCTCTGGTGGACGGGGGAGAAACTACAACCTGTTTTTTCTTCCTGCCCCTTTCCTTTTGTCTTTTTATATATATTTTGTTGATGGTTTGAAGCTTTTGTTATCTTCTTCGCGGTTGGGATTTAGCCCAATTGAGGGCAAGAAGAATAAGAAACGGCTTTAAAAAAAAAAAAAAAACAACTTATGGATTAAACAGCTTTATGAGGATTAGCCCGTTTGGGGGCAGGAAGATCTGAGAGTTGTCTACTTGCTGGAGTACAGTTCACCATCCCTTAGTATTGGTAAAGCTGTTTGGAGCTGTTGGGAGAGCTGTCTACTTATTAGAGTTAAAATATTTGAAGATTTTGGGAGGTCGATAAACTATATTTTTTTTCCTTTTTTCTTTTTCCTTTCTCCCGGTTATCCTCTGGGCCTCTCTTCCTGTTTGTTGGAATACCCTACTTGGTGGACCAGCCTAAGTGGTGGCATTAAGAAGTGAACATCAGACCCCTACCCAACCATAACCAAGACTATTTAATACACTCTATTACATAACCAACCACAAACCTAACAGAACTGAGTGCATGGAACTTTAGTGGATTTGAAAAGAACTAATAGGACTCTTATAAAATACTGTTAAACTGATGGTTACGTCCTGACTGGGAAAGGGCAATTAGGATACTGCAAATAGGTTCATTATTTTACTCAGCCAGTGTATTAAGTTATACTTATACAAAATGTCTCATGTACCAAAGAAAGGTGGGAATGGGGGGACACCAGTAGAAAGAAAGGGATCTAAACAAGAGACAGATTTCAGATCGGAAATATTAAAGATGTTCGCAGAGATCAGGCAAAGTGAAAAAAATCTGGAAACAAAAATAGAACAGGTAGATTCTAAAATTGGGAAAATGGATAAAAAAATAGATGAAACAGTGAATGAGTTGAAGGGGCAGATCAAAGAGGTATCCAAAAGAACCCATGTGCTAGAAGAAGGGATGAAAAGGACAAAATTGGAAATGAAGGACTTAAAACGGGAAGATGACAAATTTAGGATAGGACTCTTGGAAACCAATAAGATACAAGAGGAAATGTGGGATGCGATCTCCATGGGTGAACTCCGGCAACGGGAAGTAAATTTAAGGTTGAGGGGGATACCAGAAAACCAAGGTGAAAATATTAGACAAAAACTAACAATAGAATTAGCACAATGGCTGGGGTTACAAGCTGAGGAGGTGGCGAGTACTATACAAAATGCCTTTAGACTAAAAGTGAAGACGATCAAGGCGAAGAAATTCCCAGGGGACTGTCTTATAACTTTTAAGGATAGAGATATGAGGAATTTGGTACTTCAAAAAAACAGAGAAAAAAGATTATATATTGATGGTAGTTACATAATTGTTTTCAAAGATATACCAATTAGACTGTTGAAACGGAGAGATCCCTACAAGCCACAGGCGCAAATTCTTAAAAAGAACAATATAGAATTCAAATGGGAATTCCCAGAGGGAATCTCATTTACTTATAAAAATAAGAGGCACAAATTAACTAGTCCAGAAGAAATAGGGAAATTCCAAAGAAAATATAAAGAGTTGTTAACGGAAGAGGAAGAAGAGGTCAGGGGAGCAGTAGGAGGGGTAGAGGCAAAGGGTCTGAAAGACGCGGGGGAGAGGAGGAAGGTTGAGGAGGGGCTGGAGGAGGAGGAGGGGGAGGAGGGGGAGGAGGAGGGAGAGGAGGAAGAGGAGAGATTATAAGGAATTTAAGCTGAGAAAAAAATATTTTTGTCAATGGAGAATAAAATGGCATTAAAATTATGGAACTGGAATATAAATGGACTAAATGAAAGGAAAAAAAGGAATAAGGTGGAACAATTCTTAAAGAAAAAAAACTTAGATATCATCTGTTTGCAAGAAACGCATGTAGCAAAAAGGCACAGGAGAATTTTGATAAATAAAAGACTTGGAAACGAATTTATATCTTCGGATAAAGGGAAGAAAAGAGGAGTAATTTTGTATATCAAAAATAACATAGAAGCTCACCAAATCTTCAAGGATGAAGAAGGAAGAATTATTGCTGTTCAAATTAATTGGCAAGGTGAAAAAATAATAATTGTCGGAATCTATGCCCCTAATGGAAATAAAACTGATTTTTACAAAAACTTGGAGGAAAGATTAATGGAATATGTGGACCAAAAAATAATTATGATGGGAGATATGAACGGGGTAGTTTCAATTGACATGGATAGACTGAGAGAGAGTGGTTCAAAAGAAGGTAAACTACCCAAATCATTTTTCGAAATGATTAAAAACTGTAACTTAATAGATATTTGGAGGTTAAAACACCCATTGGAAAAACAATACACATATTACTCAGAACCAAACCAATCGTTGTCGAGAATCGATCAAATTTGGATGTCGAACGAGTTGACTTTAAGAACCCTCCAGGTAGAAATAGAACCAAGAGTAATTTCAGACCATAATCCGATTAAGTTAGAGATTAAAAGTTTTGAAGAACGAACGTTTAGATGGAAGATGAACGATTACCTTTTCGATGATCAAAAATTTGTACAACAGGCACAGAAGAAAATGAAGGAATACTTTGTGGACAACTGTAATAAAGGGACAAAAATGAATATAGTGTGGGATGCAAGCAAGGCAGTGATGCGTGGACTTTATATACAACAAAATTCAATTAAAAGAAAGAATAGAGAGAAAGAAAAGAAAGAAATTCTAAAACAAATTATGGAACACGAGCAAAAGTTAATCAAAAAACCAAATAATATGAAAATCAAACAAAGCATTAAGGCCTTGCAAACCCAATTTGCTATGATAATAAATAAGGAGGTGGAATGGAACATTAAAAGAATAAGACAAAAGAACTTCGAATTTGCGAATAAATCAGGAAAATGGTTAGCCTGGCAGATCAAGAAGAGAAAAGAGCAAAGTACAATAAGCAAAATTAGAATGAAGGAAGAAGAGATTACCAATCCTAAAGGTATTAGGAAAGGATTTTTGGACTTCTATAGTCAATTGTATAGGAAAAAAGAGAAGAACAATATAAGGAAAATAGAGAGATACCTAAAAGAGAAAAAGGTGCAAAAGATTCCGACAGAGGCAAGAGATAGATTGAATGCCCCGATAGAAGAAGAAGAAATTAAGGTGGTTATATCAGAATTGAAAAATGGGAAGGCCCCAGGACCAGATGGTTTTACAGCAAGGTACTATAAAGAACTGAAAACAATTCTGGTAACACCGTTGAAAGAAACAATGAATAATATATTAAAAGAAAGAGATATCCCAGAGACCTGGAAGGAAGCATATATAACTTTTATTCCGAAAGAAGGTGCGGATTTAACACAAGTAAAGAATTATAGGCCAATCTCTCTGCTTAATACTGACTATAAAATCTTCGCAGGAATAATAGCAAAGAGATTAAAAAAAGTGTTGCAAGGAATTATCCATGAAGACCAAACGGGTTTCCTTCCTCGAAGACAGATAAGAGACAATGTGAGGAATATAATAAACATTTTGGAGTACCTGACAGCGAGTAATGAGAGAAGAGCTATGTTAATGTTTGTAGATGCCGAAAAAGCATTCGACAATATATCATGGGACTTTATGTTAAAAAATATGGAATATATGGAGATGGGGAATGAGTTTTTTAATGGAATTAAGGCAATATATACAGAACAAAGGGCAAAGCTGATAGTAAATAACGTAACAACAGAAGAAATTAAAATATCAAAAGGAACTAGGCAGGGCTGCCCGCTCTCGCCATTGCTATTTATTATGGTTTTGGAGATCCTCCTGAATTCGATCAGAGAAAATAAAAAGATAAAGGGGGTGACAATAGGAAAAAATGAATACAAGGTGAGAGCTTTTGCGGACGATTTGGTTATAATGGTGGGGGAACCGATGAACAATGCAACTGAAGTCTTAGAGGAAATTGAAAAATTTGGTGAGGTGGCTGGCTTTATATTGAATAGGGGGAAGACAAAAATCTTGACAAAAAATATCGATCAAACAACGATAGAGGTGCTACAACAACAAATAGGTATTGAAATTGTTAAAAAGGTTAAATACTTGGGCATATGGTTAACAACTAAAAATATTGACCTATTCCAAAATAATTATGTACCGGTATGGCACGGAATTAAGAAAGATTTGGAGAGATGGGGAAGGTTAAAATTATCCTTTTGGGGCAGGATAGCAATGATTAAGATGAACGTGTTGCCAAAGATGATATTTTTGTTTCAGATGATCCCAGTATTAAGAGGAGTTAAGATCTTTAAGGAATGGCAAAGAATGATATCAAGATATATCTGGCAGGGCAAAAAACCAAGAATTAAATATAAACTGTTAACGGATGTAAAGGAAAGAGGAGGTTTTGCCCTGCCAGACTTGAAGTTATACTATGAGGCATCATGTCTTTGCTGGGTAAAAGAATGGATAAGATTAAAAGACACAAAATTGTTGGATTTGGAGGGATTCGATAATCGATTCGGGTGGCATGTTTATCTATGGAGAGAAAAGAAAAAAGGCCACAAATCGTTTGAAAATCATATCTTCCGGAAATCTTTAATTGAAGTTTGGGACAGATATAAAAATATATTGGAAAGGGGAGTGCCACACTGGTTATCTCCATTAGAGACCATAGCAATTAAGAAAATTAATATGAGGAGTAATTGGATTACATATGGTGACTTGGTCATGAAAGAAGGGGATAAATGGAAAATAAAACCATATGAGCAAGTAAAAGAACAAGTATATGACTGGTTGCAATACCTTCAGATAAGGGACATGTTTAATAAGGAGGTCAAAGAAAGAAGATACAATGAAAAAGAATCGAGATTCCAATTAGAAATTATTAACAACGATTGTAAGATAATATCCAAAATGTATAAAATCCTATTGGAATGGCAAACAATGGATGAAGAGGTGAAAGAGGTAATGATCCATTGGGCCAGGGACTTGGGATATAGTATAGAACTGGAGGAGTGGCAAAAAATATGGACTGAAAATCTGAAATTCACGGCATGTATAACGTTGAAAGAAAACACTATGAAGATGGTGTACAGATGGTATATGACACCGGCTAGGCTTGCTAAAATGTATAAAGTTTGTAACAAATGTTGGAGGTGTAAGGAGAAGGAGGGCACATTTATGCACATGTGGTGGGAATGTAAAAGGGTGAAGGGGTTCTGGGAAACAATATATATTGAGTTAAAGAAAATATTGAAGTATAATTTTGTAAAGAGACCAGAGACTTTTTTACTGGGAGTAACTAGAAATGAAATAAATAAGAGGGATAAAAAGCTTTTTCAATATGCAATAACAGCTGCGAGAACCCTATTGGCTCAGAGATGGAAAAACGAAGAAACACCGACTTTGGAAGAATGGAGAGCAAAATTAACAGACTACGCAGAATTGGACAAATTAACGGGGAAAATTAGATTTCAAAGAGACCATAAGTTCCTGGAGGACTGGGTAAAATTTAGGGAATATTTGAAAACTGTATGTGAGGATCATACAACGCTAGTGTGTTTTAAAGAAGCTTTGTGAAAAAATAAGGAATATTGCAAGAAAGAAAATGAAGGTAGGAAAATGTATCTAAAGGTGATATTATAATTAAGGAATGCGTAGGTAGAGGAACAATTATGGAAGACTACTAGAGGAATTGAGGGAGGTCCAATAAGTGTAACTATGTGATGTGGAAATTGATTCTTTGAAGATATTAAGAAAACTTTCAATAAAAAATATATCTGAAAAAAAAAAAGAAACAATCGCTGAGATGGCTAGAGCGCTGGTGGCGAATAACTCATTCTGAATCTGACCGGACATGAGTTAGAACTCAATGTCGAGCCTACCATGTAGCGATAGCGACGGCGAAGAAGACCTTCTTCACCGCCGCTATTGTATCTGCAGAAAACAGCAGCAGAAGACTCTTTCAGGTGGTTCGCAATTTAGTGGAATCACCTGCTCCACTGGGGTCTAGTATGGGCCACATGATCTCCTGCAATGATTTTGCAAAGTTTTTTGCAGATAAAGTCACTCAGATTTGAGAAGAGGTAGATTCCATTGTGGGAAGGAGGAAGGCCTGGGGCGGGAGAGTGCTAGAGTCCTGTCTAGTCAAGTTGCGTGGAATCGATTCCAATCTGTTACCCCCGAGGATGTGGACAGGCTGCTTGGACGAGTGAAACCAACCACCTGTCTCCTGGATCCTTGCCCATTCTGGCTTATAAACGCTAGCTGGGAAGGATGGGCTTCATGGGATGGTGAATGCTTCCCTCCACGAGAGAGCCTTCCCAGACCCGCAGAAAGAGGCGGTTATCAAACCACTTCTTAAAAAACCATCTTTAGATGCGGCCACAATGGCCAATTATCGCCCAGTCTCAAATCTTCCATTCTTGGGCAAGGTGATTGAGCGAGTGGTTGCTGAACAACTCCAGGCACGCCTGAAAGAAGCGGACCATTTGGATCCCTTCTAGTCGGGATTCAGGCCTCATCATGGGACTGAAACTGCCTTGGTGGCACTGGTTGATGATCTCCGGCGGGCTAGGGACAAAGGTGAGAGCTGTTTCCTAGTTCTGCTGGATCTCTCAGCGGCATTTGATACCATCGACCATAACATCCTTCTGGACCGTCTTGAGGGGCTGGGAGCTGGGGGCACTGTCATACAGTGGTTCCGCTCCTTCCTCCTGGGCCGTGTTCAGAAAGTGGTGGTGGGGGATGAGTGTTCAGACCCCTGGTTGCGGTTTTTTTGGGTTACGGACCACTGAAACCCGGAAGTACCAGAACGGGTTACTTCCGGGTTTCGCTGGTCACGCATGTGCAGAAGTACTAAATCGTGCTTTGCGCATGCACAGAAGTGCCGAATCGCAACCCGTGCATGTGCAGAAGCCCCACTGCGGGTTGCAAACGTGCATCCAGCAAAGATCACATTCGCCACCCGAGCATCAACTGTAGTGGCAACCGCCCCGTGGAACGCCCTCCTACCAGATGTCAAAGAGAACAACAACTACCAGACTTTTAGAAGACATCTGAAGGCAGCCCTGTTTAGGGAAGCTTTTAATGTTTGACAGACTATTGCACTTTAATATTTTGTTGGAAACCGCCCAGAGTGGCTGGGGAAGCCCAGCTAGATGGGTGTGGTACAAATAATAATTTTTTATTATTATTATTATTATTATTATTATTATTATTATTATTATTATTATTATTATGCAATACCAGTGGGGGTGAACGGTCCTGTCCCTTTTAAATTACATCTGCAAATAGGTTTTTTTTTCCTTTTAAATTTGGTCTGCAGGCAAGCAATGCATAGAACAATTCAGAGGTGGCTGAATTTTTCTGTGATACTTAGTAGTAGTATAAAAGCACAACACAGTAAGGGTGGACCCTAACCTGATATACTTGGAAGTAAGCACTATTGATTTAAACAAGACTTACTGCAGAGTAGACATGGTTAGGAATCGATTTCTGGCTAACCTGGCAATGTATATAAATTGTATTATTTTTGTATGGCATGGTGAACTGTGTGTTTGCCTGAGTGTACAAGACTTAAAAATAATAATCAAGCTGCTCAGTTAGTGCAGACCACAACCTAGTACCATTTTAGCAAAACAACAAAGCAAACAGCAACAGCACTGTCAACAAATCTGTTACAGCAGAAGCTGCCTTTGATTAGAGTCCACTTCACTGATGCAACTTTATTGGTAATCCATGAAAACATTTGCAACAATACATTTGCTAGCCTTTCCAGTGATAGTGACTATTGATTCATTTCTGCTGAAACCCATGGCTAGTTATCTATCCCTTTGACTGAAAGTAATGTGGTCAGTCGCAGAGAGGAGGATTTTTAAATTACCGTATTTTTCGCCCTATAGGGCGCACTTTTCCCCCTCCAAAAATGAAGGGGAAATGTGTGTGCGTCCTATGGGGCGAATGCAGGCTTTCGCTGAAGCCTGGAGAGCGAGAGGGATCGGTGCGCACCGACCCCTCTTGCTCTCCAGGCTTCAGGAGAGCCCCGTCGCCAGCCCCGCAAACTTGGGGGGCAGCGGGAGGCGCAGCGCACCTTTCCCGCTGTCCCCTGACTTGGCTAGAAGGCTGGCGGGGGGAGAAGCCTACTCCTCCCCGTCGCCAGCCCCGCAAACTCGGGGGACAGCGGGAGGCGCAGCGCGCCTTTCCCGCTGTCCCCTGACTTGGCTAGAAGGCTGGCGGGGGGAGAAGCCTGCTCCTCCCCGTCGCCAGCCCCGCAAACTCGGGGGACAGCGGGAGGCGCAGCGCGCCTTTCCCGCTGTCCCCCGACTTGGCTAGAAGGCTGGTGGAGGGCTTTCCCCTCCTCCAGCCCCACAAGCTCCCAGAGCGATGCCAAAGCTGCATGCAGCTTCGGCATCGCTCTGGGTCCCGTTCTGGGGGCTGGGGGAGGGGGAAGCCTGAGCTTCCCCCGCCCCAGCCCCGCGCCTGGGGGGGGGGGGAAATAAATTTTTTCCCTTTATTCCCCCCCCCCAATCTAGGTGCGTCCTATGGGCCGGTGCGTCCTATAGGGCGAAAAATACGGTACGCCTCTGGTGATTTGTTTTGTACGTTGCAGACTTGCTAATGATCCAGGAGTGTACACAATAATTTCTAAAGGGCATTCAGTTATTTCCAGATTAGTATGTAGATTTGATTTATATATTCTCCTATGACTGCATACACATACATACATACACCAGGCATCATAAGGCATCAAAGCTGTGCTTGAAAAATGGGTGAGTAAAAATGTTAATTTGATTATAACACACTTTGGCAGTCTTAACGCTACAGATGTCTGCTACACTGGGCATTTTCCAACACAAATTTGTAGCAATTGTTTTGATAGTATTTTACATGATGCAACTGCTCCTATGATAACCAGATTTTTTCTGATAGGATGGAAAATTGCAAACAGAACATGTGCAGTACAAAGTCTGCTGATAAGGACAGATATGCCATAGGAAGCTGTCGCTGTCTGATCAGTGGTAGCGTGCGATCCTCTGAATATAGGGAGAGCTATCTGAGAAGTCATATCACTTCATTGGTGACTACAGTGCCTATTGCCAGTTCTTATATAAATAAAGTATTTTATTAAGCAATTAAATCAGTGGAAAACATTCTGCATGATTACAGAACAATCTTTTATGGCCGTCCCTGAGACAAAATGCTGTATGTCAGCCAGCTCTGCTAGTCCGTCCAATGTCAGTCCATGGCTTGAACATTGTTCTCAGCCTTATCCACACCATTTGTTTTTGAAAGGCAAACTGAATGAGCTAAGAAGGGTGCACTGGTGATCCCGACAGCATAATTTCTAGTGATTTGTGCATCAAGTGGCAAACATTTATACAGAAACTTTGGTAGCCACTGCTCAGGTCTTGGCACCAGCTTGAGTCACTCACTTGTGCTCCTTTTCTTAACCTGTTTTTAACCTGAAACTGTTCTTAACCTGAAGCACCACTTTAGCTAATGGGGCTTCCTGCTGCCGCTGCGCAGCTGCTGCACGATTTCTGTTCTCATCCTGAAGCAAAGTTCTTAACCCGAGGTAATATTTCTGGGTTAGCGGAGTCTGTAACCTGAAGCGTCTGTAACCTGAAGTGTATGTAACCCAAGGTACCACTGTATTTTCACCTAATTTTACAATATGTTGTGCCTACACTATTTCCAAGGAATAACACAGGAGTAATTTCCTCAAAATCTCCTTTGGGCTAGGGCATTCTAACATTCTGATTAATAGCTCTGATTGAGTTCTTGGGAGTAACATGTCATGCAGCAAAATAAGCAAAGGGTCTGGGAATAAGCTGTTGTGGGGTGAAAATAACTGATATTCAAAATAGGACACAGCTGTAAAGAGGAACCTGAAACTCAACCAATACAAATCTGAAATATTCCACACATGTACCCAAGAAGCATAATAATTAACTGAAAAAGCATTAGAATGTTTAAGGGGTGAGAATTACAAGTGGTTAGTAAGGGGGGAGAATTATCAGTTGCATTATGACAAAGGCCATATTGAGATGCATTGTAGTAACTGCATCAATCAAAATAATGGCATCTCCTTCCAATCAGAAGTGATAAAATTTTAATACAGGCATGACTACAGCAATTATGTTGTAGGGAGATATATCAGCAAGCAAGTGAAAAAACCCCAAGCACCTTCCTAATACACAAGCATTTGGGCCAAGCAGGGCGAGCCTGTGCTGTTGGACTACAGTTCCCCTCATCCCTGATCATGGTGACTAGGCCTCCTCATCACGGATTTCGGCCATATCCTCACACAGGAAGAACTAGGAGAAAGGGCCAAATGCAGAAGAGAGCATCTGAACATACTGTTCTTTCTAATGGGTTTCAGTTTCAATAAACCAGATTTAAATTCAACATTTAGAAATACTAGAGTGATGAAACATATTTCCAGGAAAGTTGCTATGTCATCTTTATTAGGAACAAATCATAATAAGCAAAGCTATATTGTGGTGGTAGGTTTCTTTTCATGCTCAGGATCTGACCACCATGATTGGTGTCGGGAAGGAATGTCCCATCAGGTCAGGTTGGCCAATAGTCAGAGAGAAATTTTCCTTTCCTTGTAGCCGAGCCATCTGGGTTGTTTTATTCAGCTATTTGTTACCAGCAGGACACATTGAATACTGTGTACATTTCTGAGCACCTCACCTCCAAAAGGACATTGCAGAGCTGGAAAAGCTTCAGAAAAGGGCAGGCAAAATGCTCAAGGGGACAGAGCAATTCCCCAATGAGGAACGGTTGCAGCACTCGAGGCTAAATAGTTTGAATACAAGGTAAGTAAGAAGAGATATATTGATGTGTAGAAAATATTGGATGTTGTGGAACAAGAGGATAGAAGAAATGTCACCCTCCCCCTTGAAATATTAGAACTCATGGCATCAAATGAAGCTGAATGTTGGAGGATGTGGGGCAAACAAAAAGCAGGTTCTGCTTCACATAATGCATAGTTAAACTGGAATTCTCTTTCCCGTAAAGTAGTGATGGGCCACCAACATGGACGGCTTTCAAAGAGGATTAGACATGATGGCTGTACTCTGCCTCCACAGTCAGAGGCAGTATGCAGCTGAATGCCAGTTGCTGGGAATCCCCCATGGCAAAAGAGCTGCTGTGCTCAGGTCCTGCTCTGGGGCTTGCCAGAGGCACCAGATGAGAACAGAATGTGGACTAGATGAGCTGCTAGCTTGGTCCAAAGGTAAGTGATAATTAATCCTAGATACCCACATGTGTGGGCAAACAGCAAAGGAATCAGCCTACTGCCTGTATTCAAAGCACAGGGTGGAGGAGAGGCCCTAGCAAAGTTATGCAGCTTAGTGAAGCATAGGAAGATAGACCATTAAACCTTCTTTATCCCATTTCAGCTGTGTGTGGCAGCTGACCTCTCTCTACCCCACTCTGCAATGAACAGACCACACACTGCTAAGTAAGTTTAAAAATTATTTACTTAAAATTTCTAGAACTCAATCATGCATTGTCTTACGCAGCAATAATAGATAATGCAGGCAAAATATTCTTGGGCAGAAATACGAAAGGTAGCTTCAGATACATGGCTGGAACTGGGAGCTAGTGAGAGACACATTCTCCCTCCATGGCTTACATCATGAAGAAGAGAGTGAGGGGGGAAAGAGAAGAAACACATCACTTCCTCCCTTACCAGGGGTGAGGGGCATGACTTCACTGAGCCTACACTAGCAATTAGAACCCAGGGTTGTTAGTTATGTTTGACTGCAAATCTCTCACACTTTTCTCATGCACTTAATTGCTGTAGCTTCTGCTGGAAGTCAGCTGATCCCATACATTTTCAATTCTCTCTCTCTCTCTCTCTCTCTCTCAATAGTAGCTGTGTACTTTCAAAATTCTCCACCCTATTTGCAGGGAGAAAAAACTGGGGAGACAATTTAATGAAATTTCTCCAGGAAAAGATATTTAGGAGTATAACTTGCCATTAGCAGCAGCATAGCTTCCCACCATTTTGCATCCTCAAAAATGCTGTGTACAAAACATATTTCTGTGTAACACTGTGGGAGAGAATGGTGACTGCCACCAAAAAAATTAAAATGTTGGAGAAGATTTGGAGAAGATTATGCAAAGTGAACTCCTTTTTCGGCAGGAGGGTAGGGAGAAAAAGGAAGCTCTCTGACATCTGAGAATTTTTGGCTCGGCCCTAGCTTAAATTCCCATGAGCCACGTTCATCCAGGGCTAACCTTTTGCTTTTTATTGTGCAGTAGGGCATATCCAGATAAAGCTAAGTCTAATTGATTCCAATTGAATAGATATTTGTTTATCTGTTTTATAACAAGGTCACCATCTAACTTGCTGCAGGTGACAGAGACAGAGGTGGGAGCAACTGCTGACATGCCCCCTCTAGGTTCCTCTCATGTGATTTATCAACCTGGGAAGCAAAACCCTGGAAGTGGGCTTTGGCTGCACTTTGCTGCTGGAAAATGAAATGTGGGCTTTGAGAAGAGATTTGGAGGAAGGAAGAGGGACGTGGAAGAGGAGAAGCCTTGAAAACATTTGGTAATATGAGAATTTTATTTTGAAGGCTTAGACATTTCATTCATTTTTTGTAACTTTGCATAGTTGCACCTGTACATAGGCAATACATGCTTGTGCACAATTCAAAAATACTCAGGAATAGGATTCCTGCATATGTGAAGCACTTAAGGAAAGGAAAGCAAAGAAAATGGCTCTAATGCGTTGACTCGTTGAACAGAGTCTGTTAGATGTTTCTATCATTTGAAAAAGCCCATGGTGTCCTCTTGGAGAGAATGGAAAAACTGCTTTCCATCCAAATGTCTGAGTCTTTTGGCTACTGCCATAATTATAGAAACCCAAATACCACAGGGAACAGCATTTTTGTGGAGTTTCAAATGGAAATATTGCCAGAGAGCGCTTTGTTGTGGCTTTTTCTTTTCTTTTCACTGAAGACAAGTTGGTAGTTAATGCATTTTCCCTGCAGAGCATAATAAAGTTGTTCTGGTTTTGTTTTCAAGTTCTCTAAATAAATGATGGGTCTGGTGACAATCATGTCAAAAGCAATCAGCAATGACAGTCCAGATTCATGAGAGTTAAAATTTACCCTAACTGATAATTTCTTATTTTTTATGGAGGGGAAATGTCTTCATTTTAAAAATCTAAATGGGGATTGATACGCCGCACCACAAAAAACCCCAAGTTTCAATTTTGCCGGTTATGGGACATTTGCTTTCGCAGGGGCTGGGTGTCGTAGTGGGGGAGCCAGGGACCTTCTGTCAGGCTCTGCCCCCTGGTGTGGATGGCATGAAGTGCAATAGCAATGAATACCCCAGACTAAAAAAGCTGTAGCATGTGGATGCCAGCCACTAATTGTAGGAATTATATTGGAAAAAACAAATTCTAGCCTGAGAATAAAACCTTAATTACTTTAAATTCTGTGCTCGGTGAATTTTTGGTGGCAGCTCTTGTCACTGTCTGAAAGGGTTGAAGACTAGGATTAACCCTGCCAAACTGCAAACAGGTATATTGGCGGGGGGGGGGGGAATCCATAAAAAAATATTCAAAAATGCCACAGCAATAAAACACTATGTTGAAATTAATAACTGATTACTAAAAACAATAAGAAACTAATAAGAGACAGGGAAGAGACAGCACAAACATATACACACGTTAAAGAATGGACTGCGTTGGATTGGGAAGAATCAAAAAGAATTGAGAGAAAGCAAACAAGTAGAAAGGCTGACTTAGATACATAAAAGAGTAGATTAATCAAAATACTACCAACAAACTCCATGTAACATTCAGAAAACTAGCCAAAGAGTAAGGAAGAATAGTGGGGGGAAGATTATATAGAATCAACTTCCATCCCCACTTGGCCCACTTGGAGTGGGGGCTAGCCTTGGGGAGGCCTCACCTCAGTCCAAATACACCCACATTGTTTGGTATTTTGGGTTCTGACAAAACAGTTCTATGTGCATCTATATCTTAGTATATAATAAAACTGGAAGGATGTTGTCATACCATAGTTCATGTGGCTGCCAGGCAGGCAGGCAGAGCAAGCAAGCGGCACAGGTGCCACATGACCCCCAGTGGGCCACTGAGGCAGGAAGGGACAGCTTCCCAGCAACCATCATCATGGCTGGTGGTGGAGAGCAGAATGTGAGGGGGAGGGGGTTCGGTCTACGTGCAAAGGAAGGCAGAGGGTTTTTTTTAATGAGGTGTAAAGGAAGGGGATTTGGCAAAGGGTGGCATCAGCATGATATGAACACGGGAGCACCCCTTACACACACACACACACACACACACACACACACATATGCACATTGTTATGTACTGAGTTGAATAGGATCCAAACTGCAGCAGTCTGATTGGTCCTAGAACAATAGGATCCAAAATGCAGCAGTCTGATTGGTCGGCAGAAGCCACCCAATCCAGCTCCAGATAGAAGTGAATCCACAACCTGATTGGCCTACAGGAGAATTCCGGAATTAGCCAATCACGTGCAGCCCATTGTGTAAATAATGTATATAAAGCAGATACTTTGAGGGGACTTTCATTCCCTCCTCACCACTATGAGCTGAATAAAGAGCATGAAATCCACTCTCGACTCTGAGTATATTTCACACATGCTCTCCACATCACACTTCTTTTTTTAAAATCAACTTCTACTTGGAACTTCACTGTGTTTTGCTATTTCCTGTCCACTTTAAACAAAGCCATTTTGCATCCAGATTGCCTTTCAGATAACTAAGATATTTCCTGGCTGGATTGATTGACGCCACATGGAAGAAGATTAAAGGCCAGCTACATACTAACCAAGGAGGGTTTGACAGGGAGTTCTGCTTATTCGTTTAGTTTTTCAGTCTGCACATTGATGCTTATCTGTATCTACAGCCACATGAAGGGGGAGAACTATAAAACCCTCAGATGCACATTGTTCTATGACAACAGTGGAGGCCATTTATTGACCATGTCAATGAAAAGCCCTAAAACCTAGCTCTTTACCTACTCACACATCTCCTGTAAAAGTCTGTGTAGAAATTGCCTATCTGCTGAGGTTTCTAAGAAACCAGAAGACCAAAGAGAACAGGTTGATTCCTCACTGAAATGTACTTGTATCAGGAACCTGCAGATCAGGAACATTAGGTGTTACTGACTGCTTTTAGAGGGAGAAATTGTAGGACGGGTATCCTGTATTTTCAGGGGTGAATAGTTTGGTACAAAATACAGTCTTTTAGAGATCCCCACCCCCAAATACCTTCTTGTTATTGTTCACTCTCCTTCCAGATGTGATTTCAGTGCCCTTAAGAAAAGAAAATGGTGCTTGCTCTCCACTTTGTGGGAATCACAAACTTTATTAGTTTTGTCATTTTACTTTTCTAACTACAATGAAACACAATATACTAATTCTAATATCTAGCTGTTTGAGGAAATATTCTGGTCTTGAGGCAATTCTTACTACTTTTACAAATACCTTCTGCCATAGGACCCAAGTCCTAGGGACTGAGGGGTTCCCCCCCAATAAAATATTTAAGGGGACTGCCCCCCCAATTGATGGGCATTGCCATTTTGAATTGTGTGGGTGCACCGCATCATGTGGTTGGTTATGCAGGGTGGGGCTCCCCCCCCCATATTTTATTCAAGTTTATTCAAGCTCCTGTGCCCTCTGGCATAGGAGCTTCCTGAGCTTTTTGGCCTTGGGGGCACTTTACACCTTCCCGCTCACAATTTATAGCTGTTTGAGCATCACCTTGAAGTTGTGGTCAGGCAAAGGTACTTGCAAGTCACCTTCCTTTGCCGCCCCCCTGCTCCCCACAACACCACAGGTCCTGGTTTGATGGAAAGAAATGGCAACAGGCTTGCCACAAATGAGCTGCATTTATGTATGTGGTTTAGCTATCTGATGGTGTGTGGGCTTCTAGGTTTCCTTCCCCAGCATCCAGCCACCAGGAAAATTGGCATGCACCTTTGCAATAATAAGTCTGCAAAAATAACAAGACTGCTTCTGGGGCTGAAGAACATAATCAGTTAGCAGGGTGGGGGGTAAAATAACAAACAGGCAAAAGATTCTTCCCAAAGGATGATTCATAAAGGAATATTATTAAATTCCTTCTTGCTAAGCTGTAAACTATACATAGTCGTAAAGTTATAATATTTATTCACTTTAGTTTATTTTACTCATATAATTAGTCCTGATATTATTTGCTGAGTCCACTTAATTTTCTAGGCTGCAACAAGAGAAATACAGTGTCCAGATCAATAGAGGTAATAGTACCACACTGCTCTGCCTTGGTCAGACCCTGCCAGTGCCCATGAAAACCTGGGGCTCTCCCCATGAAAACCACCTTCAGCACCCAATCCGAGCAAACCTCAATCTGCTGAAAGCCTGAATTGGCATCTGTGCCAATCTAATGCCAAAGAGCAGGTCCGCACAGGGAAAGCTTAAGATTTGGTCCCTTAAATTGCCTAAACTAGGGCACAAGATGTTGGACATAATATTATGTTTGCTGACTAGGAACAGTTATGGACCACAGGTATGAAGTTCACGGCATGTAATGCCTTAAAAGAGAATATTATGAAAATGATATACAGGTGGTACATGACCCCAGTCAAGCTTGCAAAAATCTATCACTTGCCCAATAATAAATGCTGGAAATGTAAGGAAACTGAAGGTACATTCTTTCACCTTTGGTGGATGTGCCCTAGGATTAAGGCTTTCTGGGAAATGATATATAATGAATTGAAAAGGGTATTTAAATATACCTTCTTGAAGAAACCAGAGGCCTTTCTCCTGGGCATTGTCGGCCAATTGGTGCAAAAGAAAGACAGGACTTTTTTTATGTATGCTACAACAGCAGCAAGAATACTAATCGCTAAGTATTGGAAGACACAAGATCTACCCACTCTGGAAGAATGGCAGATGAAGGTGATCGACTGCATGGAACTAGCTGAGATGACTGGCAGAATCCGAGACCAGGGAGAAGAGTCGGTGAAAGAAGACTGGAAGAAATTTAAAGAATACTTAAAGAAATATTGTAAAATCAATGAATGTTAGAAAGATGTTGGATAGAAATTAAGTGGTTTCCAGCTGTAATGCTTTAGGAGATATGAAAAAAAAGGATTATAAATGGGTTAAAGTTCTATGGTAAGGATTTGCTGAACCAACAAACTGAATTGGAATACAAAGAAGGGAAGTATGAGGAGGTCGGAGGAAATAAGGATATGGAAGTTATATTACTGAAAATTGATGTGTGTTTTTAATTGTTTATTATTTTGTATGTTTATTTTTGCATGTTGTGTATGTTTTGTATGTTGTATGTTTATATCCTAAAAATTTTCAATAAATATCTTTTAAAAATAAATAAATAAATTGCCTAAACTTGAAATAAAGCACACCTTTTTCTGCATGTGCTGGCATAATTTTTTTATCACTGGCATTTAGACAAAGTAAAACAGAAGAGGACTTGAGAGATCTTGGAACAGTATGATTATGCAATAAATTCAGAACATTATTTAAATGTCCAATGGTTCCTTTCCAGTTATCTTGTTATTTACTTCTCTCTTTAAATGAAATCATATCACATCAAATGTTGATTACAATAGGGATAAAATTAACTTCTGGTAGGGGGTAAGAAATAACTTTCTCTCCATTGCACACACATTCCTTTGCACCTCCTAACACCACACAGAAGCATGTAGCCCCCCAATGTGGGAAATAATCTTACAGCCAAAATAAGAATTTCAGGTTTTGCTAGATAAGATACATGAAGTTCCCCTGTAAATTCCTAAAGAAGATGCTCTGTGAGATCATATCCCCTGCTTGCCCTGGTGGGAAAAGTAACAAAGGAAAATAATCCTTACTACATCAGAGTTCAGTCTCGCCATGTAGCAGAAAAGAAAGGAGGCTTGTTCTGAGCACAGACTCCATTTTTTATCTTTTAGATTTTGTAATCTAAATGTAGATTCTGTCCATCTTGTTTTTAGTGCTGCTTTCTGCTGGAATCTGGTTTGAAAGTTTATGTGAGTAAACAAAAATTTTATTATTACATTGCATACTTGTTTGTGATCCTTTGTTTAGAGAGATAAAAAGGGAAAGATGCAGTCTGCTAAAGCTTCCTGGGTGATTATTAATAAGGTTAAGCAGCTATGTCCCAGACTGCAAAGGGGTGATGATTTTAAACTCTGCTAACTAGATGTTAAACTCCCACAAGTGAGTAAAAGGAAGGAAAAATAATAAATAATATCTGAAATATACTCGGAGTCGAGTGTGGATTTCATGCTCTTTATTCAGCTCATAGTAGTGAGGAATCAAAGTTCCCCCCAAATATCTGCTTTATATACATTATTTACACAATGGGCTGCACATGATTGGGTAATTCTGGGATTCTCCTGTAGGCCAATCAGGTTGCGGATTCACTTCCACCTGGAGCTGGATTGGGTGGCTCCTGCGAACCAATCATACTGCTGCATTGTTCTAGGACCAATCAGACTGCTGCATTCTGGACCCTATTGTTCTAGGACCAATCAGACTGCTGCCTTTTGGATCCTATTCAGCTCAGTACATAACAATATCCTTTCCTACCCTCCAAACCCATCCAACCCCCAAAGCATACTCAATTTCATTCTCTCTCTTATTTCTTCATATATCAATGCCACCCACACACTAAATTGCTCTCCTTTTATTCCACATTTACAATTCACCCTGGTGCAACCACTCAGCCACCAATTTGCACTCCTAATTTTCTGTGCTGCTAGGAGCAATAATTTTATCATCAACCACTTCAGACAAGTAGCTAACAAATCATAATAGTCCTTAGCAGATGTCCCTGCTTCTGAATAACACATTTCTTTTTTCTTAGCAGACATAGGAATGGTCCTGGGATTGCTCAGTTTCTAAACCAGGTCTGAACCCATAGAGGATCTAGATCAGGGATCAGCAAACTTTTTCAGCAGGGGGCCACTGTCCTTCAGACCTTGTGGGGGGGCTGGACTATATTTTTTTGGCGGGGGGATGAACGAATTCCTATACCCCACAAATAACTCAGAGATGCATTTTAGATAAAAGCACACATTCTACTCATGTAAAAACACCCTGATTCCCGGACCATCCGCAGGCCCAATTTAGAAGGCGATTGGGCTGGATCCGGCCCCCGGGCCTTAGTTTGCCCACAATGATCTAGAGCATCATTCTCATTCAGGAATACCTGCAGCTGCTTTTCCCCAGAAAACAGCATTGGTGACCAGTCTACAGTCATACTCCACTGGGTCTAGCACAGGATTTTTGACAAGAGATGCACCTCTGGCACTAAAGGCAGCAGGCAAAATTCCATCTATTTACCACCTCCGCCTCCTTCAGTCACTCCACCCAGGCTAGCTTACATAAGACAAAGATCTCATGAGCAGGTGGTTGGATCCTGTTTACACCATCAGGCTGCATTAAGTGGAACTGGTACCACAACACTGTCACAAAACAGCATCTATATCACTACAGAGCCAATGAACTTCATCCCCAAAGCATTTAGCTATCCAGTTACTGTTAGTCACTGTGTTTGCCACCCTGGTGAGGTGTAATATAATAAAATGATATAATTCAGTGTGATGCAGAGCAAATTACCACACAGAGAGGGAACACAAATGCAATATTCAACCTGTTTGCTAGGGAATATTTCAATTCACCACTTTCCTGTTGATAATGGTATTGAGGTTGGAAAGCCATGTTTCAAGCTAAAAGTTCTTTCTCTGAACTGATTAGAGAAAAACTCTGTGAAACATTCTGGTTTTGTAGCCTTTGCAACATCAGCAGCCTTTAGCTAGGTCTCTCTATAGTCTATATTTTGTGTCTCAAAGAAGGGTTTAAGCTAGATATAGCAGCAGCAAACACCCTCTCTAGCTTGCTCCTCCTCAAAGTGGTTCTGCTTGCCTGGAAATTAGTATATTGTATACTGTTCAAATATTCTGGCAGGGACAAAATAGAATAAAAAAAATAAAACATAAGACTGTTAACATGGGACTGCCTTATCTTCATCTTGATTAAACTTCATACTTTTGGTGGGTATTGCACAAAAATCTCCATCGTTTGGAAATATTCCTATCTTGAGAGGTTTTGTGCATTTTGGGGGTAAAATGCATAGTCTGGGAGACATATTACATACATGCACTGGCAGAATTATATTGCTGCGTGACACCCCAACCTCTGAGACCCTTCAAAACTCTGTGGGAGTTGATGTGGTGTGTGGAAGGAGCAGGTTGTCCAAGATTGCCTCCATTTCTGGCTCCATTGGATCAGTGAGCTTTCCAACAGTGGAGAGACACCAGCATTGACTAGAGAATGTGAGGATTGACCAGGCAGTGTACTTAATTCTGCCAGTGTGTCTTGGAAATTATGCATATTACCCAGAGAATGCATAAAACCCTGTTGAAACATGCACATGTTCTAGGGCCTGTAGGAGGTTAATGCTTAATATCCAGAGGATGTATAAAAGCAGTCAACATATATACATTCCTCAAGGCTTTTTGGAGTTGGTGATTATACATAATGCCCATAGAATATATAAAATACATAGGAAATTTGCATATTTCCCAAGGTCTGTTGGAAATTATGCATAGCACAAAGAGAATATGTACAATTCTCTCTTAATGAATAGATTATGTGCACATCCTCCATGAGGCACGGTGAATCACATAGGAGCCAATCCTAGGGGCCAAGGTCACTTCAACCCCACCAATAAAATAATTGAGGGGGCCAGGGCCCCGCTAAGTTAATGGCCATTGTAATTCAAATGTGTGTGCACTGCATCTTGTGATCAGTTATGTAGGGTGGGCCTTACCTGCCCCCCTCCCAATATTTTATTCAAGTTGGCACCCCTGCTGAATCACCTTGAGGAATTTCAAGAATTTCAGGAATCCACATCTTTCAGGGATGTAAGTCTATATGTTAGCTCACATGAGTCTTTCAGGATGAGAAACCACCCTGAAAACAATGGTTATTATACAGTATTTCTGAGGGTTTGCCAAACTACAGCAGTAAATTAATTTAAAAGAAACAGCAAAGTATGTTTGGTTGGGTTTTTACTGCAAAGGCATAAATAGGGATCTCACAGAGAAGCATGGTTAGATTACCTAGGATGTGACACCCAGCCTTTTATATCAGAGGCTAGTGATACTTTAATCCAACAAAGTGATTACATCAAGATGAAAGTACATCTATTTATTCAGGTGATCCCACAAGTATTTGGAACCTCTACAACAATGTTGAAACATCAGCTGGTCTCAGCTGGATACAAGGAGTGGGAAGATCTGTTGCTTCACTGATCATTGCTTTAGGAGTAATACCATAAGAATTTAATCTTTATGGACATCTAAAATGTGGTGGTAGGTATTGCTTTAACTGTATAGTTACATGCCACCTCAGTCTCTGAGAGGTGCAAGATTCCTGAGGTTTCAGGCGCTTACCCAGGGTCATGTTTCCTTTTGGAAACGAGGCACAGCCGAGCCTGTGGTATCATTAGGATATATGCTTTATTTACACATATATCCAACCTGAGGCATTCACAGCAGTAACACCTCAAGAAGGTCTTGTTTCTTCCATAGCCACAGCCTTGGAATCCAGCAGAGCTGCAGCATGGCTCTCTCTCTCTCTCTCTCTTCACTGCTTTACTTGTGGGTCACATCACAGCAACTCCACTCTAAATTCAAGTTTGTTTCCCTTAATGGCCCATCACCCAGGCGATCACCCCAAAACAGGAAGCTAGCCTGGCTTATATTTTAACACTTGCTGGATCCAGGGGTTAGAAGGATCTCACCTACAGCCTACTCATAACAATATCAAGCGCAAAGCCTGGGCAAGAATTCAGGGAACAAGAATGCTCTCCCTGGGGAGATTCAGCTGGCACCTTCATGATACACCTTTAGATACCAGGTGAAAACATTCCTCTTCAATTTGGCAGACTAACATCCGATGCCCTTTTAAGGGTGTTGTGGGAGTGGGGATGATCGGTTTTGTTTTGTTCATATTTTTATTACGTATTTTGTGTTTTTTATATTGTAATTTTATGTTGTGAACTGCTCTGAGATGAAGGGCAGTATACAAATAGAAGAAGAAGAAGAAGAAGAAGAAGAAGAAGAAGAAGAAGAAGACGATGACGACGACATGGATCTTCTATGCTGCAAAACTAAGAGCCAAACTGCACAACCTCCAGAATCAAGTGGTGCAGCTTTTTGTGAACATTTTTACTGGCCCCCTACATGGAAAAATGAGGGCTAGATGAATCCTTGGTTCTCTTTGCCTTAGCTCAATTCCCCCCTCATACATTCTGTGTGCCCTGCCCCACCCCACGAAAAAACAACTGGGGAAAACCTAGTAGAGTTTGCAAGAAGAAGAACTCTCTTGCACACCTGAACCAAGCAATATTGAACTCCCCATGTAACAGTTGATGCATGGAGCGTTCATTCCTGCTTTCTGCCTCCACCAATTCACTCTGTTGGATCATCTGCTGGGACAGGCTGATGAGTCATCTTTTCTAGCAGAACACTGTGCCTTTGAGAGCATGAGAAACTAATTTGGTATCCTACCCTCCAGCGTCCAGCCTGGACACAGAGGTCCACCTCCCAGGGTCTTCTGGAATTTCCCTCCCTGCAAGAAGGGAGGTTTTAGGGAGCCAGGCAGAGGACCTTCTCGGTGATGGCACACACCCCATGGAACATTCTCCTGTCAGATGTCAAGGAGCTAAAGAACCACACAACTTTCAGAAGACATCTGAAGGCAGCCCTGTACAGGGAAGTTTTTAATGTTTGATGTTTTATTATGTTTTTATATCTGCTAGAAGTTGCCCAGAGTGACTGAGGCAACCTTACTACTACTACTACTACTACTACTACTACTACTACTATGTCAGGATTGAAGAACCCTCATGTCCAAAATCTGTGACTGTTAGAAGAGCACAGTCCAACAGCAGCTGAGGAGGGAGAGAATGGAATGCAGGTTGCCAAGGAAACAAGCAGACAAGATCTAGGTGAAGGGTGGAGCAGTAGGGCAAGGGAACCCGCTACCTGTGGATTTCACATTATGCTTATTCTTTACTGGTCCTACTCACATCTTTTATGGTGAGCGGCTTTGAGTTTCTATTGTAAGAAGGGCAAGGATGTACTTTTAAAAAATAAATTTAATTAGTGACATGAATACTAAAAAGTAAGTACCTGAATTGCGAAACGATAGGAAAAACACAAGAGTCTTTTGCCAGGAAACAAAGAAGCAAAATGGATGCCATTCAGATGGCAAGAAAAGCTGTCGTTGCACAGGAAATGATTGTTATGGTTAACAAAACTGGCCACCATCACTGTCTGGCCTGCAATGGGAGGCATCATTGAAGGTGAATTTTGCTGAGTTTTGTGCTTGCTGAAACCTCCGCTCTGCACAACTGGACTGCAGCTATTTGCTTTGGTTTCATTTTATTTATTTTTCATTAAAAGCTTACTAATGCTTTCAAACACTCGCCTATTGCTCAGATTTATTGCTCAACAGTTTCTCGTCTCCTCACTAATCCCTTTTTAAATCTTTACGTTTACGTTCATGTTCCTCTAGTTTACAGCCTCTTCTTCTTGCTAAGAACAGCTCTGAGAACCTCCTTGTTGTGTCTCTTCTGCCACCACTGGAGGATTTCAGGGTTCATAGTCCATTAAGATTTCTCTCAGATTTTTGTACTTCTCCTTAATCAGCAGAGGGTGGTGTTCAACTGGTGTTTTCCACCTTCTTATTCCTTCCTCAAACCTACACCTTCACCTGGCCCAGGTCTCAGCTTCTAAGCATGAAATGAGAACATGTCGCCTTGCAAGGCGTAGGGCCAAGTTAAGTAGTCCTATGCCAACATTGCAGACATCCCACCCCCGACCCCCATCCATTGTGTATATAGAATCAATGTCTGTAGGGAGGCAGCCTTTGTGAGTATAGTTCAGTGCTTGGAAAGTTGATTTTAAAAAAGAGTTAGTTCCAGTTCCCATTCACCCCACTAGTTCCAAAAGGAACTGGTTCCATTCCTGTTCAATTAATAGTTTGTCCACATGGCCCCCACTTCCAGCCTTGAAGTACAACATATGCTTAAGAAGACTAAAAAAATATCAAAACATGAAGTGTGGTGTGAACTATAGTTTTAGTTATGTTTTCCCAACCATTGTAATCTTTAATATTAAACAACAGCATCACTTTTCAGAGATGCTGTGGAATGGGGTGGGGTGGAAGGGGGGAACCCCCACTTATTGTAAGGGAACCCCAGTGAAACCTGGCTGCAGGGGAGCTGCAGAAAGCTGCAGAAAGAATGTGGAGGGCATGAATGTGTACTGAAATATGCCGTCTTTTGACTTAATAAAACATTGTGCAGGTGAAGCTAAATGCTTAGAGAGATTGAGGCTACATGTGTGTGGAAGCCCATCTAGTCTGCCAAGGCTGAGGTGAAGATTTGAAATAAGAGCTGCTTGCTCCTTTTAAGTTGCTCACAACTTAATTTTTTAACTACTAAAACAGGAATGGGGAACTTTTAGCCCTTCAGATATTGCCGAACAATAAGCCCCCCCCCATAAGCCACTGGCCATGCTTGCTAAGACTGATGGGAACTGTAGTTTAGCAGCCCTGGAAGGCCAAAGGTTCCCCACACCTGCACTAAAGCACAGGGGACCAACTGGAATAAAAGATTGGGTGGCCCCAGGTAAGCTCCTCCCTGCATAATCGATCACATGAAGCGGGGCACGCACACCATTTGAATAGCAATGCCCATCAACTTGAAGGGGGGCTCAAATATTTTATTGGGGTAACCGAAGCCCCCGTGGCCCCTAGGAGTTGGCTGCTATGCTAAAGCAACATGCAGAACATTATGTCCAAGATGTAGTACAGACTACGGATATTTGGCTGACCACAGGCAGAGAGTGCCTCTGTAGCAGTGTGAAGAAGACACCTTGTGGGTCGTGGTCTCCAGTTCTGGCATTTGGGGTTATGCGAAGAAACTGAGAATGAAAGAGTGGCCTTGCAGAACAGGGCAGGGGGAGATATGCTAGTGGTTGGGGAGTTTGGCTGCCAAACTGTGGCTTGTCATAGGGCCCATAGAGCCTTTGATGAGACCTTTCTGCACGATTTTGTTTAAAACTCAGTTTCCCATAAGATCCCTGATAAGGCATGGCATCAAACCACTCAGCGGCATTAATCCTGAGCAGACATCTTTTCATATCTTGATAATTGTCCCCAAAGTCTGCTGTTAAAACTACTTCCTCGCTCCCAAACCATCTGCAACAGAAATGACACTAATTTGCTGAGGTTGAAGTTGGGGCAAAATACCTGACTTGGCTCTCTCAGAGATCAAGCACAGCATTGATAATAAAAATGATAAAATTGTCATTTTCCCATTCTGTTTTATCTTCAAAGGCTGCCTTAGAGATCACTGGTGTACACGATTATCCTTCCTAGAGACCGGTGTCTGCCCACAATTTATGTTAAGTTTACTACAGTCCCTCTGCCACCCATCAGATAGGAAGGAGAGGGGGGTGGATTAGCATTCTATCTCCCAAGGACACACGATTCAGAAAATAACAAATGACTTGTAAAAGGACTGGGTTGAATTTGTATCTTAAAACATAACAAGACTGAGTGTCTGAAGACACTTTGTATAAAAATAGCTTGCTGTTTGGCTTTGTGAAATGAGCTCCCTGCCCACGTAATGCTAACATTTGTAAAATGGGATTGAGATGCCATAACTGTGTGTGTAAATCATACCTAAGTGAGACTGTCTTTTTCTTCAGAAAAGCCTCCAGACAGTTTTATTATTATTTCCATTTTAGATAGTTGAAAAAATAAAATGTTTTATATTTATCTGTCATTCTATACTGCAGTTTCCAATGGCCTGTGCGTCTGCATTTCCTTGTCAAATCTTTTGTGCAGTTATGTAGGGAAATTATTTTGGGTAACTGGCTTTCTAAGCCCCTGATTTTCATATTTTTATTTTTTATTATTAATTTTCACATTTAAACATTACCATCATATAAACCATAACACACAAATACATCTAAAGGCAGCCCTGTTTAGGGAAGCTTTTAATGTTTGACAGACTATTGTACTTTAATATTTTGTTGGAAGCTACCCAGAGTATCTGGGGAAACCCAGCCAGATGGGTGGGGTATAAATAATAAATTATTATTATATTATTATAGAAAATAAAACATTTTCACACCATATTTGTTAAGTTGTGGGTTGACATAGCAGCCGACACAGCGATTTCTTCAAGTAGCTCTTTATTATGGTAAGCTGGAATAGAACTGACTGCGAACAGCTCAGCCGGCCTGTATTTATAGGCAGCCGGCTGTCAACATTGTAACCACAACAGCCCAGAGTTCCCGCCTAAAATAACAGACGCGGACCTGAGTGAAAACTATCTACAGACCTGAGTGAAAACTATATACAGTATCCCCCTGTTGGCCCAGGGTGAAACTACACTACATAACACCCCTCCCCACCGAGATAAGGCGTTAGTTACAATCGTAAAGGTTTCCTTATATACAGCACTACGCGTAATGGTTCAATTAAGCACAAAAGCATATCGGTTACATTTCCCATACTTAGACCAACAGCGATACCTGTCCAACAACATAGTCCTTTAAATAAGTTGGACGCTTGGAAACTCTGCCAGACCGCCGGGGACTGGTAGCCAAGTCCGGACAGCCACACAGTTCTCGCTGAGGCTGTGGTGCGACCCTAGGTGGCGTTGGAACCAACTCCCCTGGATCCGCTGCTGTGGGTGGAGCCTCCGCAAGTGGAGTGGTCTGAGTCTGTTCTGAAACGGCTTGGTTCGGCTCCATGCTGGCAGTTTGCGAGGGAGGTGTAGGTGGGGCCTCGCCATCTGTACGTGTCTCTTCTGGAGCCGCAAGCGCAGTTGGGGGCACCTCGGTAGTGTCCAAGTCCCCAACCCTGCGCCTAAGCTGGTCTATGTGCCGTCGCCACAAGCGTCCGTCTTCGAGTGCCACCTGGTACGAGCGAGGTCCAGTGACTCCCACTACTGTGGCTGGCACCCAAGGGATGTCCCCCACATAGTTCCGGGCAAAGACCTGGTTTCCTGGGACAAATGACCGTGGTGCGTTGGCACAGCCTGGGGGTTCAGCCACGGCAAAGTCTGGGTGTAGCCGGTCGAGCGGTGACCTGAGGCGAGGCGGCCCATAAGCAGTTCAGCAGGACTCCTCCCTGTGGCCGCATGAGGGGTGATGTGTTGCACGAACAAGTATTCGGCGACCCGCTCATGCCAGTCTCCCCGGTCCAGGCGTGCCAGTGCCTCTTTTGTCGAGCGCACCATTCTTTCCGCTTGCCCGTTGCTGGATGGATGAAAAGGTGCCGTTAGGGCATGGCGGATGCCCAGTCCCAAAAGATACCGCTCAAACGTGCCTGACGTGAACTGCGGTCCGTTGTCAGAGACAAGGACATCAGGACACCCATGCGTTGCAAACAGGCCTCGCAGCACCCGGATGACAGCTTCGGTAGTGGTGGAGGGCATCAGGGCAACCTCCAGCCATTTGGAATAGGCGTCCACCACTACCATAAAGGTCCGGCCGTGAAAGGGGCCAGCCAGATCGATGTGCACCCTCGACCAGGGTGTCTTTGGCGTCTCCCAGGTGTGTCCCTTAGCTGCCAGTGGTGCAGGCCTCGACTCCTGGCACGCTTGACAGGCGGACACCCAGGCAGTGATGGCAT
The DNA here is from genome assembly GCF_965112155.1 of Podarcis liolepis. Classification (NCBI taxonomy): domain Eukaryota; kingdom Metazoa; phylum Chordata; class Lepidosauria; order Squamata; family Lacertidae; genus Podarcis; species Podarcis liolepis. The sequence goes on along the minus strand of NC_139563.1, from coordinate 59,755,783 downwards.
CGTCCATATTAGGCCACCAGACGTAACACCGAGCCAACGCCTTCATTTTGACAATTCCCGGGTGGCCAACGTGCAGAGCCTCCAGGACGCGCTGACGGAGTCCCTGGGGAATCACGACGCGGTCTCCCCACAGCAGGCAGCCGCGATGAGCTGAGAGTTCATGTTGTCTGGTTGCGAAGGGCTGGAACTCCGATGCAAAAGGCCCTTGTGGCCACCCCCTCCACACCCAGTTGAGCACCCGGCTGATGGTGCGATCCTGGGCAGATGCGGAGGCCACAGTGGCAGCCGATACAGGCGCTGCCGGAAGATCCTCAATCAGAAGGAACGATGAAGCTGGAGCCGGGTCTTCCACAAATGCTGGAAGAGGGCAACGGCTGAGGGCGTCGGCATGGCCCATCGATTTCCCCGGGCAATGGATGAGCCAGTAGTGGTAGGCAGCCAGGAAAACAGTCCATTGCAGCATGCGTGGTGAGAGGACTGGTGGAGTTGGACGATCACCGGCGAGGAGGCCCAGGAGTGGCTTGTGGTCAGTGATGAAGTCAAAAGTCCTGCCATAGAGGTATTCATGGAACCTCTTCACTTCAGCCACAAGTGCCAATGCCTCCTTGTCGAGCTGGCTGTAATTCCGTTCCGTCGGAGATAGTGTCCTGGAAAAGTAGGCGAGCGGTGCTTCTCTTCCATCTGGAAAACGGTGACTAAGGACAGCACCGATGCCAAAAGGTGAGGCGTCGCAGGCAAGGACCAGCGGCCTGGATTCACTGTACTGTACCAGCACACTGTCTGAAGAAAGGAGAGCCTTGACCGCATTGAAGGCCGCCGTCTCCCGATGACCCCAGGCCCAAGGCGTCTTAGTGCTAAGGAGTCGGTGAAGAGGCTCAGCCACTGTGGCTTTGTGGGGCAGGAACATGTTATAAAAGTTCAGCAGCCCCAGGAATGCCTGCAACTCCGTTTTGTTCTTTGGGGTGGGGGCCTGCTGGATAGCGCGGATCTTGGATGTGGTTGGATGAAGACCGGAGGCATCGATAAGATAGCCCAGGAACTCTACCTGTGGAACGGCGATCTGGCACTTCTCCCTCTTTACCTTGAGCCCGGCCTCCTGGAACCTGGTCAGCACGGCACGGAGGCGCTCGAACAGCTGCTGGTGTGAGTCTGCAGACACCAAGACGTCATCAAAATATGGTACCATGCCCGGAAGCCCTTGCAGGAGACGCTCCATAAGGCTTTGGAAGATGCCAGGAGCCACACTCACCCCGAACTGCAACCGGCGGCAACGGAATGCCCCCCCGGTGGGTGACGATTGTCTGGGCTTCAGCAGTGGCATCATCGACTGGCAGTTGTTGATAGGCTTGGGCAAGGTCCAGCTTAGCGAAGACCTTACCCTCACCCAGGGAATGCAGCAGGTGTTGGACAATAGGAACCGGATAAGCGTGCTGCTGAAGTGCCTTGTTGATCGTGCACTTGTAGTCAGCGCAGATTCTCACCGACCCATCTGGCTTGACAGGCGTGACGATGGGGGTTTCCCACTTTGCGTGGTCAACCGGCTCCAAAACTCCTTGGGCGATCAGTTTGTCCAGTTGTTCGTCCACCTTAGCCTTGAGAGCAAAGGGAACCCGGTGTGGCTTTAGCTTGATGGGGACAACTTGTGGATCAAGGCTAAAGGAGATGGGCGTACCTGTATATTGCCCCAAAGTGCCGTCAAAAACCTCGGCAAAGTCTTTGACCAGACCCTCAGTCTCTGCGTTAGAGATGCAGTTGATGCCGGTGACTTCCAGGCCGAGGGCATCAAACCAGTCTAGCCCTAGGAGGCTTGGCCGCTGACCTTCGACCACCACCAACCGGAGCAGGCCCGAAAAATCCTTGAAGGCAATCCGGAACCGGCCAACGCCTACCACGGGAATGTCGTTTCCCTGGTAGTCTCTCAGGTGTACGCGGTGAGAGTCGAGTTGCCTTTTGGACACTCTGGGTACCAGTCTTTTGATGGTGCTCCATGACACGATGGACAGGGCAGACCCGGTGTCGATCTCCATGTCACATGGAGCTCCTTCAATGAGCACCATGACGTTCAGCTTGCGTCGCGTAGGCGAGTCGGTTTGGCCAATCGTGGTTCCAGACGGGCAGCGGCAGTTGGTGAGAGCGAAACAACTTTCCTTGGCAGACTGGAGTGAAGACTTGGACTTGCGAGTCGATGAAGGGGGGGTGTCAGACGGAGCCGATCGGCAGACCTTAGCGATGTGGCCCCTTCTGGAACACTTCCTACAGATGGCGTCTCTGAATCGACACTTGGCACGGGAATGGTTGCCTCCGCAGCCAGCACATTCCGGTTGGCCCTTGGACTTCTGTTGGAACTTCCTGCGCTCCCGCTTTGTCTGGTGCACGTCATCGTCTTCACTGGAGGATGCCTCCTCACTGCTGGCCTCTTCATGATGCACCGGAACTGGCTCCCTAGCAAGACGCGGGCTGCTGGACTTGCGGATCTCCTGGGCGGAGCGTTCAGCAGCTTCTGAGGCCACAGCCTCCTCAATGGCTTTCTGTAGCGTGAGGTCTGGCTTGGCTAGGAGGCGCCGTTGCAGATGGATGTCCCGGACCCCGCAGACGATTCGATCCATCAGGGCATCGTCTAAGTCTCGGAACTCACAGTGCATTGCAGCCTGTCGCAGGGCGGTGGTGTAGTTGTTGATTGACTCCCCCTCTGCCTGGTTCCGGTGGTAGAACGCATGGCGGGCAGCAATCTTGGACGGCTTTGGTGCGTAGTGGTTGCGGAGCTTCTCTTGGATCGTGTCCCATGGTGTTGCCTGGACTGCTTCAGGCGCAACCAACGCTCGGGCCGTCTCAAACACCTCAGGCCCACAGAGGCTGAGGAATAGGCCCCGCTTCCGATCCTTTGATACTGCTGTCAGCTCGTTGGCTTGGAGGTAGCAGTCGAACCGAGCGAGGTAGGAGTCCCATGATTCAGAGGCTGGCGCAAACGGCGGTAGAGGCACAAGTGAAGCCATGATTCCGATGCCGGCGTGAAGGGCGATGGATGGAACACAGTGCTCTAGCCAGAACAGTCAGCTCTGAATTGGTTCTGCCCAGTGATTTCGCTCAGTGATTTCGCTCTGTGATTCAGCTCAGTTCAGAGGCTGGCCGCATCTGGCTGTGCTCTGATGTCCATCTATCCCATCCTCGTCGCCAGTGTTAAGTTGTGGGTTGACATAGCAGCCGGCACAGCGATTTCTTCAAGTAGCTCTTTATTATGGTAAGCTGGAATAGAACTGACTGCGAACAGCTCAGCCGGCCTGTATTTATAGGCAGCCGGCTGTCAACATTGTAACCACAACAGCCCAGAGTTCCCGCCTAAAATAACAGACGCGGACCTGAGTGAAAACTATCTACAGACCTGAGTGAAAACTATATACAGTATCCCCCTGTTGGCCCAGGGTGAAACTACACTACATAACAATATTCAATCCCTATTTTGGGATTACTCAGATTCCCTTGACTTCCCTCCATTTCCTCCCCTGGTTCTTTTATAATATCTTATATTATACATGTCTATAATTTCTTTATCCTTAATTATTTCCAATTTTAAACATTCTCCTTAATATTACAAATGTTTTTAAAAACCTGTTATTGTATTAACTTCATTACAGTGCTTTTGTAAATATGCAATAAACATTTTCCATTCTTTTTTATATTTGTTGTCTTCTTGATTTCTTAGTCTTCCAGTTAATTAAGCCATTTCAGCATATTCCATTAATTTAAGTTGCCAATCTTCTTTAGTTGGGACTTGTTCTTTCCAATGTTGAGCTATCAATATCCAGGCAGCTGCTGTTGCATACATAAACAAATTTTTGTATTCTTTCGGTATAGCCATTCCAATTATACCTACTAAGAAAGCTTCTGGCTTTTTAACAAATGTTAAAAACGTTTAACATTTTTTTTTCAATTCATTATAAATAATTTCCCAAAAACTTTTTATAACCTTACATTGCTACCACATATGGTAAAACGTACCTTTTACTTCCTTATACTTCCAGCACTTATTATCTTTTGTCTTATGCCTTTTTGATAATTTAACCAGAGTTAGATACCATCTGTACATCATTTTCATATAATTCTCCTTAAGAGCCGTACATGCTGTAAATTTTATATCATTTTTCCATAATCTTTCCCAATCTGTCATCTGTATATTATGTCCCACATCTTTCCCCCCTTTTATCATAACACTTTTGACCTCTTCGTCCTTTGTTTCCCATTCCAACAAAATATTATACATGTTTGATAGTAGTTTATAGTCACAATTTCATATGCAAATCCTTTCTTTTTATCATTTTAAAATGTTTCATTTAATTGAAAATATTGTAACCAAATCTGTTACCTTTTTTATTTTGTTATATTCCTTTAATTTTAATTTATTATCCATTTCCATTAACAGCTCTCTATATGTTGCCCAATTGGGTTTCATGTTTACTTTTCTCAATGCTATTGCTTCCAGTGTCTAAAGCGTAAGTCTAAGCCCCTTATTTTCAGTAAACTCAGGCATTTCCCATTTAGGTGACATTAATATTTATATGAAGTTGTGCCTCTGTGTCTTCACAAGCTCATTCATATTGATTTTGCTTTTATTTTTAGTACTCTAGCTTCAAATCATTATATTTTCACTAAGTATTTTCTTTTAGGTGCAAGGCAGGCAATATAAACAGAGCAGATAGGGAATCCTGTTAAACAGAGAGGATTAGCCAAGCAACTTCTGTAGGTTACCTGTTGCTGAAACTGAAGACTAGCAGCAGGCCCCAGGGTTTGTGTAAGTTAATCAAGGACCCAAATAAAACTATCTGCAGAGATTGAAGTCTTTGAACAAGGCAGATCTTAAGTCCTCATCAACTGGACAAACAACTAAGTTGTGGAGTACTGACATGAACAGACTTCCTCCTCACCCCTAATCCAGTGCTAAAGGTTAAGGTAAAGGTAAAGGTATCCCTGACCGTTAGGTCCAGTCATGGATGACTCTGGGGTTGCGTGCTCATCTCGCTCTATAGGCTGAGGGAGCCAGCGTTTGTCCGCAGACAGCTTCCGGGTCATGTGGCCAGCATGACTAAGCCGCTTCTGGTGAACCAGAGCAGCACATGGAAACTCTGTTTCCCTTCCCACCCGAGCGGTACCTAATTATCTACTTGCACTTGACGAGCTTTTGAACTGCTAGGTTGGCAGGAGCAGGGACTGAGCAACGGGAGCTCACCCCGTCACGGGGATTCGAACCCCCGACCTTTCAATCGGCAAGCCCTAGGCTCTTGTGGTCCTTGAATCATTTAGCTTGTTATCACCAAGTTGGGCATGCTTTCCTTTTGGGTGAAGATAGAGGCAAAGGAGGTGTTGAGCAGTTTTGCCTTCTCTCTGTCACCCAATAGCATTTCTCCACCTTCTCCATGCAGAGGACCGAACACTGGCTTGTTCTTCCTCTTGCTTTGAACATAGCTGAAAAAACTGTTGTTGTTATTATTATTATTAGCCTCTCTTGCAAGCCTGAGCTCTTTCTGATCTTTAGCCAGCCTGACCTTCACCCTGCAACTGTTGGCTACTCGTGTAACAGTAAAGGACCCATGGACAGTTAAGTCCAGTCAAACTTGACTCTGGGGTTGCGGCGCTCATCTCACTTTACAGGCTGAGGGAGCTGGCATTTGTCTACAGGCAGCTTTCTGGGTAATGTGGCCAGCAGGACCAAACCGCTTCTGGTGAAACAGAATACCATGACAAGTGCCAGAGTTCACAGAAATGCCGTTTACCTTCCCACTGCAGCCATACCTATTTATCTATTTGCACTGTTGTGCTTTTGAGGTGCAACGTTGGCAGAAGCTGGGACAGAGTAATGGGAGCTCGCCCCATCATGGGGATTCGAACCACCGACCTTCCGATCAGCAAGCCCAAGAGGCTCAGTGGTTTAGACAGCGCCACCCACTCCTCCTTTGTGATTTCCCATTTCTTCCATTTTTTATAAATGCCCTTCTTACATCTCAGCTCATCTGTAAGCTCCTTATGCAGCCACACCAGTTTCCCTAGATGCCTTCCACTTTTCTTGGTGTTGGAATTGTGTGCATTTGGGCCTTCAATATTCCACCTTTAAGAAACTCCCCTCCATCTTGGGTTCCATGAGAATGCAACTGGAATGCATGTCCAACTACAGTCAACTTTCCCTTGCCTCTGTATCATGAAACAGCAACAAGAACCCCCACATCATTCTAAAGGTCATCAATATTATTTTTATTTTTATTTTTTTTATAAAATTTTTATTGGTTTTACAAAATTTTTTAAAGAACAGACAAACACTTAAAAAGACAAACATACACGTATAGTTTCATAACATATTTTCGTAAACCTCCTTTCTTGGACTTCCCCATACCCCCCCTTTCTGCATCCCAATGTCCATAATTTTATAGCAACTCCCAATTATTACTTTCCAACCTCTGTCATCTTAGTCCTCTTTTATATTCTGACCTTATATCACTGTATCCCTTTGTTTCTGAAAACCACAACACTTTAACATTCATTAAGTTTATAGTAGTCCTTAAGATAACTTTTAAATTTTTTCCCTTCTTCTTCCACCGCCTCTTTTCGTTGGTCACGGATTCTGCCTGTCATCTCGGCCAATGTCATATAGTCCATCACTTTCATCTGCCATTCTTCCAGAGTGGGTAGATCTTGTGTCTTCCAATACTTTGCGATAAGTATTCTTGCTGCTGTTGTAGCATACATAAAGAAAGTTCTGTCCCTCTTTGACACCAATTGGCCGACAATGCCCAAGAGAAAGGCCTCTGGTTTTTTAGGGAAAGTACATTTAAGTACCTTTTTCATTTCATTATAGATCATTTCCCAGAAAGCCTTAATCTTCGGGCACGTCCACCAAAGGTGATAGAAAGTACCTTCGGTCTCTCTACATTTCCAACATTTATTATCGGGCAAATGATAAATTTTTGCCAGCTTGACTGGGGTCATGTACCACCTGTAGACCATTTTCATAATATTTTCCTTTAAGGCATTACATGCCGTAAATTTTATACCGGTGTTCCATAACCATTCCCAGTCAGCTGACATAATGTTATGTCCAACATCCTGAGCCCACTTAATCATAGCAGATTTTACTGTTTCATCCTGTGTATTCCATTTCAGCAACAAGTTATACATTCTAGATAAGTTCTTAGTATTGGGTTCTAACAGTTCAGTTTCTAATTTTGATTTTTCCACCTGGAAGCCAATTTTCCTGTCCTGTTTGAAAAACTCCATTATTTGTCGATATTGAAACCAATTTTGTACTTTATGTTTCAGTTTCTCATGGCTTTGTAGTTTAAACTTATCTCCATCCTGTTCCAAAATTTCCCAATACTTCGGCCATCCGACCTCCATATTGAGTTTCTTCACTGCTTTAGCCTCCACTGGTGACACCCATCTAGGGGTTTTGTTTTCCAACAGATCTTTATATCTTGTCCAAACATTAAATAGTGCTTTTCTAACAATGTGGTTTTTGAAGGCACTATTGACTTTGTCATACCATAGATATGCATGCCAACCAAAAGCATTATTAAAACCTTCCAGATCCAAAATGTCTGTGTTCTCGAGGAGCATCCATTCTTTCAGCCAGCAAAAAGCTGCTGCCTCATAGTACAATTTTAAGTCCGGCAGGGCAAAACCCCCTCTTTCTTTAGCGTCTGTCAATATTTTAAATTTAATTCTGGGCTTTTTGCCCTGCCAGACAAATTTCGAAATGTCTTTCTGCCACCTCTTAAAACATTCCATCTTGTCAAGAATCTGCAAGGTCTGAAACAAAAATAGCATTCTAGGCAATACATTCATTTTGATCACAGCAATTCGGCCTAACATTGACAGTTTCAAATTTGACCATATTTCTAAATCTTTTTTAATTTCTGACCAACATTTTTCATAATTGTCCTTATACAAATTCACATTTTTAGATGTCAAATAAACCCCTAGGTATTTCACCTTCTTGACCACTGTCAAGCCTGTCTCCTCTTGGAATTTCTCCTTTTCCGTATCTGTTAAATTTTTCCCTAAAACTTTGGTTTTTTGTTTATTCAACTTAAATCCAGCTACCTGGCCAAACTGTTGTATTATTTCTAACACCCTTTTCGTACTAGTGTTTGGCTCTTGCAAAGTCAATACTAGGTCATCTGCAAACGCTCTTAACTTGTAATGTTTAGCTCCGACCTGCACTCCTTTAACCTGCTGGTCATTCCTAATCATATTCAGCAACACCTCCAGAACTGAAATGAAAAGTAATGGGGAAATTGGGCACCCCTGTCGTGTTCCTTTTTGTATCTTAAGTTCCTCAGTTACTACATTATTTACAATCAATTTAGCTTTTTGTTCAGAATATATTGCAGCCATACCATTCTCAAAACCTTGGCCTACCCCCATCCCATGAAGATTCTTTATCATAAAGCTCCAAGAAATATTGTCAAAGGCTTTCTCCGCGTCCACAAAAATCAGTACTGCTTTAGTGTTTATATTCACCTCTAGCTTTTCCAAAATGTCTATTATATTCCTTACATTGTCTGCTAGGTGCCTTTTGGGGAGAAAGCCTGCTTGGTTCTTATGAATCTTTTCCATCAACACTCTTTTAAATCTTTTTCCCAAAATGTCTGCAAAGATTTTGTAATCCACATTAAGTAGTGATATTGGGCGGTAGTTCTTCAGTTGAGTCTTTTCAGTCTCTGTCTTTGGTATGAGTGAAATATATGCTTCTTTCCACGATTCAGGTGCCCTTTTTCCCTCAAGAATCTCGTTACAAACTTCTTTTAGTGGTTGAGTCAACCACTCCTTCAGCGATTTGTAATATCTAGAAGTCAGTCCATCTGGTCCTGGAGATTTGCCCAATTGCATGTTCTGAATGGCAGCCTCTATCTCTTGTTCTGTTATTCTCTGGTTCAGATCCATCTTACTTTGATGAGAGATTTTTTGTAATCCATATTTATCAAGGAATTTGTCTATATCTTCTTCATTTTGCGGGCCTTGCGTATAAAGTTTTTTAAAATAACTCAAAAAGCAATTTCTAATTTCATTGGGTTTAGATATATTCTTTCCATCCACTTCTAGGCTTGTAACCGTATTTAATTTCTGCCTTTTCTTCAGTTGCCATGCCAGAAGTTTGCCACATTTATTTGCTGATTCAAATGTCTTTTGTTTCATTTGCCTTATCTTCCATTCTATCTCTTGGTTCATCAATTCCATATATTGTGTTTGATATAGCTTAATCTCTCTTAAGATCTCCTGGGACTTTGGTTTTGTTCTTAATTTTTTCTCTCCTTCCTTTATCTTTTCCAAAATCTTTTCTTTTTTCTCGTTTTGTTTTTTCCTCTTTATTGTATTTTGTTGAATCAAGAAGCCTCTCATGACCGCTTTGCTTGCGTCCCAGATCACTCTTTTCTCTACGTCGGCCCTCAAATTTATTTCAAAATAGTCTTTCATCAATATTATTTTTAAAGGGCATCAAACAAATATGCACAATATAAAATATTTACATTTTACACAAGTTGCCTTCAGTGTGACCATGGAGGAACCTAGTTGTTAGCCAGTCTGGTTATGAGAACCCTGTCACATTTTTAAAGGACTTAAATTCCACGTTCTTCTTTCTCCTCCCCCCCCCCCCAAGATGTAGTCTGGGCTGACATCCCTGTGTAGGATGGTTCTGACTTGAAAGCAATGGAAGGAATCTAGCTTAATCTGGATCTAGATATCACTATAAAGTCCCGGCATCAGCATCAATCTTCTATCAATAGAGGTTTTATTTACTTAATTTATCCCAAAGATGATCACAACTGGTCGTCAAAAGCTGCTGAAATATCAATAAATGCCACTAATAAACTTCTGTGCTTCAATTTTACAAACTTATGTACCGGGGGGAGAGAGCAAAGCAGCAACCAACTGTTGAATGATTGCAGCAGAAACCCAGCTCTTCTTCTGCAACCATCTCACTAGATTCAAGCCAATATAACCTTCAAGTCTAGCCAGGGGAGAAGTGTTATTGATTATGTGGCTGTTTGTATTTGATCTGATTCCCCATTAGTAGCTTTGAAGTGTATTGCTATCTGAAGACTGATCATTTCCCAATTTGCTTGTCTCTCATTGTAACATCTAAGCAGGGTCAGCCCAACAAAGGTCAACAACTCAGGGCAGCACCTCAGGGCAACCACAACTCTGCCTGCCTGCCAAGTTAAGATCTAAATCAGGAGCAAGGTAGGGGGAATAAAGATCTATTCTGAGATCCTGCTATCCAAGGCAGACACCTCACTTTGTCTCCTGAGTGGGCCTGCGCTGCATCTGAGTTGCTTCGCATAAGGGTTCCATTGCATTTGGCTGGGGGTTTCCTCCACACATGTTCAAGCCGTCTCCCAGCTTGTTTCCTTGCCAAAACTCTGGAGTATATCAGGGAGCCAAACAGACTCCACAAAGTGGGAGAGGGCACTTGGGGCAATTGTGTCAATGACCTGAGCCATTTGGTTGTTCGAGAGATCGGTCCGGGCTTTGACACGAGCAGCAATCGTATCAGCTGGGAAATCCTGCAGATCCATCAGTCACCAAGGGCGGACCATCCTCTGAAACGGGGATAAGGTGCTGAGAGCCTAAATCTCAACAGGAAGTGATGTGACCTTGACAAGGGACCGGTCCCAGGGGCTCCTGCTCAGCTTCTTTGAGCACCACAAACTCATCCTCTGTGTTCAGCCAGTGGGCTGCATGTGGGCAACTCTGCCATCCAGGAAGGCTCTTTCTAGTGGTGGAAGTGAAGACGGTGTGGATTCCCCAGGCTGCCTCCCATTGGAAATCCCTCATGGTGACCATGATACTCCTGTGGCACCAGCAGGTGAGCTATGAGCACGGGCACAGAGAGCTCACACTGGCAAGGCTATGGTGGCAATGGGAAAAGGTATTCATGAAAACTGCCTCTATTTTTTTTTTAATATTTTTTATTATATTTTTTCCAGATAAAGACATACAAAAAAACAAGAAAAAAGAAAACAAAAGAGAAAAAAGCAAAAAGAAAATTCCATCATTTCAAAACTTTTTTCCAATCATCTACCGGACTTCCCCACATCCCCCTCACAGTGCATTCTTAACAATAAAAATGTCAGCAAATTATAACCTTGTTTCGTGCATTCTTTTATACTTTCAGATAGTTACATTTAAGTTTAAATTACTTATTATCCATTTACTTCAAAAACCAATATAGTGTTATATTTAAACGTTAGTCCTTTCATTAATATAACTTAGTTTCATATAGACCCAATCTCGTTGCTGGAGCTAGCCTTTCCAAATCCTGCGAATTCTTATAATTCAAATAACTTATAAAGTTTTTGCAAATAGTCCTTAAATTTTTTCCAGTCCTCCTCCATTGCTTCTTCTCCCAAATCTCGGATCCTGGCAGTCATCTCGGCCAATTCCATATAGTCCATCAGTTGCGTCTGCCACTCTTCCAGTGTGGGTAAATCTTGAGTCCTCCAATGTTTTGCGATGAGAATTCTTGCTGCTGCAGTTGCATACATAAAAAACGTTCTATCCTTCTTTAACACCTTTTGGCCGACAATGCCCAAGAGAAAGGCCTCCGGTTTCTTAGGAAAGGTGTACTTAAACACCTTTTTTAACTCATTGTAAATCATTTCCCAGAAGGCCTTCACTTTTGGACAGGTCCACCACAGGTGAAAGAATGTCCCTTCAGCCTCCTTACATTTCCAGCATTTATTATCAGACAAATGGTATATCTTAGCAAGCTTGACTGGGGTCATGTACCACCTGTATATCATTTTCATAATGTTTTCTTTCAGGGCATTACATGCCGTGAATTTCATACCGGTGGTCCATAACCTTTCCCAGTCTTCAAACATAATGTTGTGCCCAATGTCTTGAGCCCATTTTATCATGGCTGATTTAACTATCTCATCTTGAGTGTTCCATTTAAGCAGCAAGTTATACATTCTCGAAAGTACCTTAGTCTTTGGTTCTAACAGTTCTGTCTCTAGTTTCGATTTTTCCTCCTGGAATCCTATTTTTTTATCCAACTTAAAAACCTCTTGTATTTGAGCATAATGAAACCAATCTTGCACCTTATTCTTTAGTTTTTCAAAGCTCTGTAACCTCCAATTGTCACCAGTTTTTTCTATTATTTCCCCATATTTCAGCCAGCCGGCCTCCATATTGGGTTTTTTCCAAGCCTTGGCCTCCACTGGTGATACCCACCTCGGGGTCTTACTTTCTAATAAGTCTTTATATTTTGTCCAGACCATAAATATTGCTTTTCTGACAATATGGTTTTTAAACATTTTATGAGTCCTTACCTTGTCGTACCACAAATATGCATGCCATCCTAACGAATTATTAAACCCTTCCAGATCTAGGACATCTGTGTTCTCTAAAAGCATCCAATCTTTCATCCAGCAGAAGGCTGCAGCTTCATAATACAACCTTAAGTCTGGCAGGGCAAATCCCCCTCTTTCCTTTGCATCTGTTAGTATTTTAAACTTTATTCGGGGCTTTTTGCCCTGCCAAACAAACTTTGAGATATCCTTCTGCCACTTTCCAAAACATTCCACTTTGTCCACGATCTGTAGGGTTTGAAACAGAAACGACATCTTTGGCAACACATTCATTTTTATAGCTGCTATTCGGCCCAACAAGGAAGGTTTCAGTCTTGACCAAGATTCCAAATCCTTTTTAACTTCCGACCAACATTTTTCATAGTTATCTTTAAATAAATTCAAATTTTTGGAAGACAAGTTGACCCCTAGGTATTTCACTTTTTTAACCACAGTTAACTCTGTTTCCTTCTGAAACCCCTCTGTTTCTAAAGGTGTCAAGTTTTTCCCCAAAACTTTAGTTTTTTGTTTGTTCAACTTAAATCCCGCCACCCGACCAAACTCATAAATCAGTTCTAAAACTCTTTTTGTACTGGGTTCTGGCTCCTGTAGTGTTAAAACCAGGTCATCTGCAAAGGCTTTCAGTTCATATTGTTTCACTCCGACCTGTACTCCTTGTACCAGCCGGTCCTCCCTAATCATATTCAAAAGCACCTCCAGGACTGAGATAAATAAAAGGGGGATAAGGGGCACCCCTGTCGTGTTCCTTTTTCAATTTTGAACTCTTCTGTCACCACATTGTTCACTATCAACTTAGCTTTCTGTTCTGAATAAATTGCTTCTATACCATTTTCAAACCCCCGTCCCACTCCTATCCCTTCCAAATTTTTCTTCATAAATTTCCAAGAAATGTTGTCAAAGGCCTTCTCCGCATCGATAAAAATTAACACTGCTTTAGTGTTAATGTTGGTTTGCAAGAGTTCCAGAATATCAATAATGTTCCTAGTATTGTCAAACAAGTGTCTGCCTGGAAGAAAGCCTGCCTGGTCCTTATGAATTATTTCATTCAATACCTTTTTAAGTCTACTTGCTAGAATGTCCACAAAAATTTTATAATCCACATTTAGGAGTGAGATGGGACGGTAGTTCTTAAGCTGAGTCTTTTTGGTTTCCAATTTGGGTATCAATGTGATGAAAGCTTCTTTCCACGTTTCCGGTGCCCGCCCTCCCTCCATAATCTGGTTGCAAACCTCCAATAATGGTTGTGTCAAATAGTCTTTTAATATCTTATAATACTTGGAGGTAAGTCCATCTGGGCCTGGGAATTTGCCTAGTTGCATATTCTGAATGGCAGCCTCGATTTCCTGTTGTGTTATTTTATAATTCAAGATTGATCTCTTCTCCTGAGATAGTTTTGGTAAGCCATTACCTTTTAAAAATTGATCTATCTCGGACATATCCTCAGGCCCTTGCATATATAGTTTTTTGAAATATTTCTGGAAACACTTTCTAATTTCATCTGGTTTCTGAATGTTTCTCCCTTCAACCTCTAAGTTGGTAACAAAGTTCAATTTTTATCTCTTTTTCAACTGCCATGCTAGCAGTTTTCCACATTTATTCACCAATTCAAATGATCTTTGTTTCATTTGTTTAATTTTCCATTCCACTTCTTGATTTATCAGTTTCGCATATTGTACTTGATGGAATTTGATTTCTCTTAGGATCTCTTTTGATTTGGGTTTTAGTCTCAATTTTTTCTCCCCATCTCTTATCTTCTCTAGTATCTTATCCTTTTTTCCGTTCCAAAGTTTTTTCTTGATCGTATTCTGTTGTATCAGAAACCCTCTCATTACAGCTTTACTTGCGTCCCAGATTGTTCTCTTTTCCACCGAGGTGTTCAAATTGATTTCAAAGTAGTCCTTTAAAGTTTTTTGGGCCTTCTTTACAATCTCTTGATCTCTTAATAGGCTGTCATTCATTTTCCATCTGAAGGAACCGGCCGGAATAAGTCTCAATTCCATTTTCAGAGCATTATGGTCGGAGCAAGTCTTTGGGCAGATTTCCACCCTTCTAGTCTTAGGTGCCAGCCCTCTAGTTGTCCAAATTTGGTCGATTCTTGTCCATGACAGGTGGGCCTCAGAAAAGAATGTTCCTTCTTTACCTAAGGGGTTCCTTGTCCTCCAAATATCAATCAAATCCATATTGTCAGTTAATTCAAAAAAAGTTTTTGGTAGTCTGCCATCTTTGGTTAGATTTTGATTTTGTGACTTATCCATGTGAGTAGAGACCACCCCATTCATATCACCCATCATAATGATGTTGGAATAATCCAGATAATCCAGCAATGTCTCATGTAGCTTCTTATAAAATTCCGATTTCCCCTCATTTGGTGCATAAATTCCTAATATCAAAAATTTTTCTCCTTGAGTTTGTATTTCAATTGCCAAAATTCTTCCTTGCTCATCTTTAAACAAAAGTTTCGGTGACAGGTTCTCCTTAGCATAGATCACCACACCTCTCTTTTTAACTTCCGGAGGCGGCGCGAAACGGCAATGGCGGTCCTCTTCAGTCTCTGAAGAGGGGCTCCGCAGAAAAGGGTCGTTCGCTGTGGCACAGCGACGACCCACCAAGAAAAACCACGGGCAGAGTGAGCCCGTGGCCGTGGGACTCGGCGGGCACCTGGAGCGACCCCCAAAACGAAGAAGGGACCCCGTAAGGGGCTCCGGAAGCGCGGAGGGGAAGCGGTGCTGTGAGTTCATCGCTCTTTCTGCGGGAGTGAAGCCGCGCGGCGGCTGCTGCTGATGAGCGCCGACCTTTCTTCCTGAAACATCAGATTCCAAACTACTTACTCGTGAGTAAGAATCAACTTATATGGGACTAAAAATATTAAATTTGGCTGAAAGCGGGAGACGAAAAACAGGAAGTCCGTCTCCCGGCAGGGCTTAAGATCAAAGGCAAAGAATCTGACAAGCTGGAAGCAGTTTAAAAGGATTATAAACTTAGAACTATCTTGCGCTACTGGAATTGGTTTTTTAAAGGGGTAAGACAAGGCTCTTTTTTCTTCTTTTTTTAAGAGTATTGGACTTTAATTGGGACTTTCCTCCTTTCTATGGATTACAAAAATTAAGACACCAAACATCGGACTGACAGGGAAAAAAGGGACTGTTGTTGCGGAAAATGTATATAAATTAGAAACTGTTACAGTTGAGTGTTACTGGAAGATACAGTTAAAGAATTGTAACTTGCACCTTCTAGGAGAGACTTTGTTACAACTTGGAAGTGCTCTGTAAGTCAAAAAAAAGTTTAAAGGAATACTAGCAATTTGTATGGGACTGCAGGAATTTTAATGGTGGACAAATTTCTTTCCTTCTTTTTCGAATTGTAACAACACTCCCTCTAGTGGAGTTTTGGATTTACAATTGCCTGGGAACAAATTTTATTTTGACTCTCTGTTGCTTTGTTATTTACATTTGGGAACTGCCTTTCCCATGGGATTACAATTTGACCTTGACTCATAGACAGATGTGGAATGAGTGGCCAACCGAAAACAAGAGCTGCAAAAACGAAAGCAAGGCAAGCCCAACTTCTGCAAACAACCTTGACTACTCAGACACGTAGATCATCGGTCCCAGCTGTTTTAGGAATACAAGAAAAGGAAGCCGAGCAGCCAGCATCAGAGGATATGGCTGAAGGAGGGTCTGATACCTTCTTAAAACAAATGCTAGAACAATTTGCAATCTTGAACAAGAAGGTAGATGACCAATCGGCAAAAATTGATCAAGCCACATCCTCTATTACAAAACTGTCTGACCAAGTGGCACAACATTCACAAGTAATTGGGAATCTTAAGGAAGCAACTGTAGAAAATCGGAAACTGGCCGAGGCAGCTAATTTAAAGGCAAACCAGAAGGTTGAGGCCATAAAAGGGGAGGTAAGGCCACTACACAAGCATATTAGTGACCAGCAGGCCTATCTGTCTATGGTGGAATTGAGAAATCGGGAAAATAATTTGAGATTAAGAGCCATCCCAGAGCTTGAGAAAGAAGATTTGATTGACTATTTGACAGCAGAATTTTCCAAGTTCTGGGGTATAGAAGTAGACAAGGACTTTAAAATAACAACTGCGTTTAGGTTGGGAAGAGCTGCAAGGAGGGACAGGCCCAGAGACTGTTTGATCATTCTGAGATCCAAGCAGGAGAGAGACAAAATATTAGACCTCCATTTTAAGAAATCATTGGATATTCAAGGTAAAAGAGCGGAAATTTACAGAGATATACCAAAACAACTTTTGGACCTTAGAACTGCTTATACTGACTTAGCAAGACTATTGAGAGGCAACGCGATTCCTTACAGGTGGGAGTTCCCCCAAGGTCTATCTTTCAACTACAAAGGAAAGAAAGTTAAAATTAAAACAACAGAAGACAACCAGAAGTTCCTGCACGACCACGGAGAGGACTTGCAGAAGGGAATAGCAGGTCCTTGGCCACCGCCACAACCTGAAACAGTACCAACTCCTACACCTCAGGGTCTGGACGAAAAGAAGGACACCCCATAAAAAGGAACAACAGATTGATTCAGGATGTCTCTGCAGCTGTACAGTTGGAATATTCATGGAGCAAATTCCCCGGGAAAAAGAAGAAGGATTTTCCATATTTTGAAAAAAGAACAATTGGACATTATTTGTTTGCAGGAAACACATGTGACTAGACTCCACAGGAAAGTGTTAATCAATAAAAGACTAGGCCAAGAATTTATTTCTTCAGACAGAGTTAAAACATGAAAACTGCCTCTAGATTGTCATACAATCAAGCAGTATATAATTTTTTTTTATAAATAAGGAAAATTACAGTTGTACCTTGGATCCCGAATGCATTGGTACTCAAGACGTTTTGGCTCCCAAACACTGCAAACTCGGAAGTGAGTGTTCTGATTTGCGAATGTTCTTTGGAACCCAAACATCTGGCAGGGCTTCCATGGCTTCTGGTTGGCTGCAGGAGCTTCCTGCAGCCCATCAGAAGCAGCGCTTTGGTTTCCAAATGTTTTGGAAGTCAAACAGACTTCTGGAATGGATTCCGGTCGACTTCAAAGGTACGACTGTAATGAACGGTGCCAGGCACATGAAGTGACATGCTGCCTTGCCTTGCAGCACTTTGTGGAAGGAAAATTGGCACTGTGAGCACCAGCTGGGCTACGGTTTCCTCTCCTGAGCTCCCTCCTGCCTCTGCCAGCTTCTCAAGCTCAGCCTAGGCCACCAAGCAGGCTTCGAGGTCCTGGACAGTTCCCTGTCTTGGCAAGGTGCCCAAGGAGCTGTCCAGAGGCTGAACTACAAGCACCAGCTGCTGCCTAGAATGTCCCTGGGTGTCCCTCCCCCGGTCTTTGCTTTCTTGCCCAGACACTCCCTGAGGGAGGTGTCCTGGCTGGCCAGGGAGGGTAGGATTCCACTGCACCCCTGGTCTGCAGCGGCCTTGTGTTCTTGAGGTGCTCTGTGGAGGCCTCTTGTTTGCTGGGGCATGTAAGTAGTAGCACAGGACAGGGGCTGGACTTGCCCTTTCCCAAGGTGGTGCCATGGTGTGATAGGGTTGTTTACTGGACCCAGGGGATCACTTTGGACCTGTCCTGGATGGCACAGTGGGAGCCAAGCTTGTGGCCCAACAGGGAGGGTTTCCTTTACCAGCTAGCTGTAGAAAATCCAAACATGAGACACCACTTGTATGTGGGTGTTTAAGCAGTGGCATCAGAAGCAATTACCTAGTGGTCTCCTCAGTCAAACTCACACAGTGGGGATGGATGACAGCCAGTTTATCCATGTTGACCTACCAGCAAGGACAAAGGTGGTTCCAGTGACAGAACTCAGGGTCATGCTAGCCAGCAAGCAGCAAGTTGACCCTCCAGCTGTGCCTGCAGAGGCCATGCCTGCCAGGGGTTCTACATGACCACATTGTGTGTCTGCTTCTGTAGAGTGCTGTGTTCCTCCTCCTTAGTTTCCTGAGTATGGGTGACAAGGCTTGTGCTGCTCTTGAGAGCCCAATAGATCTGTCATTTCATGGAATCATATAATCATAGAGTTGGAAGGGACCCCAGGGTCATCTAGTCCAGCCCCCTGCAATGCAGGAATCTCAGCTAAAGCATCCAGGACAGATGGTCACCCAACCTCTGCTTAAAAACCTCCAAGGGAGGAGAGTCCACCACCTCCTGAAGGAGTCTTATCCACTGCTGAATGCCTTACTGTCTGAAAGTTCTACCTGAAGTTTAGTTGGAATCTACTTTCTTGTAACTTGAAGCCATGAGTTCAAGTCCTGCCTACTGGAGCAGCAGAAAACAAGTTTGCCTGACCTTCCATGTGACAGCCCTTGAGATATTTGAAGATAAATATCATATCTCCTCTCACCGTCCTCTTTTCTTTTGTAATATAATTTTTAATTAAATTTCCCAAACATTTTCACAATAATCCTCATGTCAAATAGTTACATTGTTTCATAAACTGACTTTCCTCACCACCACGTCCGCAGTGTTTTCGCTCAACTTTTCTACTGCGTTATATCTTTATAGATATAGAGAACACAAAGGTTCTCTATTACAACTATTTTATCATTTTTCTTCCACTACTTTTATCTTGAGTCCTGCCCGTGATTTCATTTGACTATAGTATTTTTTTTAAATAGTGCACAAAAGGCCTTCATTTTCTACAAAAAGTTCATCATTTTGCTCTCTTAATTTCACTGTGAGCTTTGCCATTTCTGCATAGTCCATTACTTTCTGGTTTCCCAGAACCAGAAGAGGCATGAAAAGGGTGGGGGAGAGGTTGGCTGCACTCAGGCATCATCTCTGATTGCTTGGGGAAAGCCCTGGAGAGGAGGGAACATAGATGGCTGTGGGGAGGCAGGGACTTTCGGTCTCAGCAACTGATCCATGGAGCAAGACCTACTGGGAATGAGCTGCTGGGCTCATTAGGCCTGGCACTCTGAGTTCTTGCTAATAAAGAGTTAACTCCGGCTTTAATGGTGTGATTTACTGCTGGCTTGCTCTTGTCAGGATTAGCTGTCTGCTTCCCTTGGCTTCTAAGCATATAAATGCTTGTGCTGTTTTCATAGTTGGTGTGCCACTACTTGCTGGTTGAGGTTGTGACACATCAGTTTAGTCATGCTGGCCACATGACTCAGAAAAGCTGCCTGCAGAAAAACACCGGCTCTCTCGGCCTGAAAGCAGAGATGAACGCCGCATCCCATAGTCAAATTTGACTGGACTTAACCATCCAGGGGTCCTTTACCTTTACACCAGCCTTGCAACACCTATATTTGACTGACAATTGGAGTCCGGGTTTTATTGGCCATGCAGGCTGAACCCACAGGGTATTGTGCAATGAATCCAAATATTTCCTAAACATTTAACCAAGAGAGGGAGAAGTGAAAGGAGGAAGCAGCCAAGTGGGAGAGCCAGGAATCACTTGGCCTGCTAAGAGAGGGCATTGATGCCTTGTTCCAGATTGAGTGTGGCTTTTGCCAGGCAGAGGAAGCTAATGAGAATCCCCAAAGGGAGCACTTCAGTGGAGTTAAGACCAATACTGCCAAAGTCATCCAGCATCAGCAGGAGCTTGCCCAGGGGTTGCCCCCCAAGCACTGCCACCTTTATTGCCTGAGGACTAAGGAAGCACAAACTTCAAGCAAAAGTATTGGGTGCATAACCTGCTTTGAAGCCTCCCTGAGCCATTTCTGTGCTCAGAAGGATGGTGGGGGGTTCTGCCTTTTGCCCCAGACATTATTTCTTTTCAAACTGGACAAAACAGTCAGTGAGTGCTGCCAATGCCAAAGCAGCCATTGGCACCCAGATTTAAATTGCTCCAAGGACAGAAATGCAAAACCCAGCAATTTTTCTTTTAATAAATAATAATAATAATTTATTTATACCCCGCCCATCTGGCTGGGTTTCCCCAGCCACTCTGGGCAGCTCTCAACAGAATATTAAAATGCAATAGTGCATCAAACATTAAAAGCTTCCCTAAACAGGACTGCCTTCAGATGTCTTCTAAAAGTCTGGTAGTTGTTGTTCTCTTTGACATCTGGTGGGAGGGCATTCCACAGGGAGGGTGCCGCCACCGAGAAGGCCCTCTGCCTGGTTCCCTGTAACTTTGCTTCCTGCAGTGAGGGAACCACCAGAAGACCCTTGGCACTGGACCTCAGTGTCCAGGCAGAACGATGGGGGTGGAGATGCTCCTTCAGGTATACTGGACTGAGGCCATTTAGGGCTTTAAAGGTCAGCACCAGCACTTTGAATTGTGCTCAGAAATGTACTTTTTTTTACATCATATTGCAATATAAAATGAGCCTATTTGAACTAACTAACACACAAGCAGAAGTGCTTAGCCCCAACAGGCCTCTTTTTTACTCATGAAAAGCCTCAGTACAACATGTGCACAGTTTCCTTACACAGATGCTACTCAAAACTTTAATAAATTTAAATATATAATTTGGATGCAAATTAAATATATCCCAATTTCAGCCAATCCTACTTTCACAATAGGATCTGCTCCATCTCCTTTTTAAAACTGTTATTTAGCCTTTAAATATTGTGTAGCATAATACTACTACTACTCCATTTATGTTGATATTGATATGAAAATGTGCATCAAATTCATTTTTGAAATTAATGCCAAGGAGGGAGAAAGGGGAATTTGCTTGGAGACAATTCCGTTTGTATCATGATGAAAAACCTCCAATCAAATATTTTTAAATTAATGCCCTGAAATTGAGAGTGAGGGAATGGGTTATATTCATTTCTAATTTCCAGCATTAAAAGGTAAAGGTAAAGGACCCCTGACAATTAAGTCCAGTCGCAAACGACTCTGGGGTTGCAGCACTCATCTCACTTACTGGCATCAAACTAAATTGCATTTGCTTGACAGAAGACAAAAGACCCTGACAGGACTCACATTTCAAAATGTCTTTTCTTCCAAAGTTGTCATTCTTGAGATCAGTCAGGTCCTGTCGCTGGAGCAGAAGGAGATGGAGGCTACTGAAAGTTGTGTTGAGTGCCAACTGTAGACATCACAGATGTTCCAGCCATGTCTGGAGGAGAGGCCTAAATCCTCCGGTCTAAAAACATCTGTCGGGCAAGAGTCAAGAGATTCACTAATTTAGACTTAAAAGAGATCCACTCAAGGGTGGTGTGAGCATTATTTGGGTAGAGTAAGAAAGACAGGGGGCAGCTTAAGCAACAGGAACAAAGTGGCAAGTGGCCATAGCCAGCGCCAGCCCAAGACCTTTGGGCACCTGAGGCAAAGCACAAAATGGAGCCCCCCTCCCCCATGGAAAAGGGAGAGTGAAGGTCTGCATCAGGAACAAGGGGGGGAGAGGCAGTGGTGTCACAACGGGGGATGGGGGGCAGTGCACCCCAGGTTCCATGTCTGTGGGGGTGACAAGAAGTCACCCCGTGGGGGTTCGCAGCGGTGCAAGCTGCCAGCACACAGCCGCATGTGGAGGATCCTCCATTTGTGGCTGCAGCCACAAACGGAGGATCCTGGCACCGTCCGTATGGCACTGGAGCAGTGGCGCCAGCAAACCACTATGTACAGCGCATGTGCGGCATCGCTACGTACAGTGCATGTGTTGTATGTAGCGACGCCACACATGCGCCCTACGTAGCGACGCCTGCCCCGGGTGTCATGATGCCTTCCTTCGCTCCTGGGGGGAGGGAATCAACACAGGCAAGAGGGGGAGGGACGAGACCACCAGCACCGTGGTAGAGGCAAGATATGGGAGGTAGGGGCTGAGGAGGCAGCCTCTCTGGCCTCCAAGGAGTCAGCTGCCTAATTGGTGCTCCTAATGAAAGAGCAGTGGTGGCCAATGCATTCCTTGGAGGCCTGACCTGTGGATCCGTGCCTCTGTTAGTATTTCACGCCTCCAGTGCTGCAGATGAGATTGGTATAAATCACATGCCTGTCTGGGAAGAGTGTGGGAATGGAAGACAGTCTTATCTCTTCCGCTGTATGTAGTTATTGTACTGTACTTTTGCTTTTACTTCTGCCTGTTTCTTCTCTCAGAGCTGGAGAGAAAGGACACCATGAATCCTTTGTACAGTGTGTAAATAAATACGTAGATTAGCTCTACAATGTCTCACACTTGATGTTATGCTAGAAGATTAGTATGCATACATCATTTGATATGCTTCGCTGAGGAGTACTGGAGAAGAAAGGAAATGCCTTTTCCAGAGCTGTGCATACCAAAGGACGCTCGGAGTTTGGGGGCTGCAGGGGCACCCCAGGGCATTTTCCAACAGCCTCATGGGCAGGCTGGCTGGCCCTGACTGTAACACTGACAACACAATGAATGAGGAGGTGAGAGTTGACCCTTTCCATGACTGTGGCAACAACCACTCCCTGCACTGCAATTAACAAACAAAAAAGAGCACCCCCTAGCACCAATGGAAGCTAACTGCAGCCCAGTTTCCTCTCCTTTGCTGCATGGGTCTACCAAAAGCATTTCTTAAAGTTGCACATATCATATCTTAAGGTCATGAATGCACTTTAAGTGTAGGTGCTCTCCAAGCCCTTTTCCTAAATTTGCAAGAAAGGGGCACCCTGTGCACACCACATCCCGTGAGCCCTCAACTGTTGCTTTCCACTTTGAGCTTTTGCAACCATGACCAGAAGAGGCATGACAATAATAAGAATAAGCATAAGCCTAAGTATATGCCACCCATCTGACTGAGTTGCCCAGCCATTCTAGGTGGCTTCCAGCAAAATATAAAAACACAATAGATGAAGTTTGAATAAAACATGGGGCCACATTTTTTTACATTTCACACAACTTGACTGCAGTGTGACTGTGGAGGAACCTAGCTGTTAACCAGTCAGGCTATGAGCACCCTGTCACATTAAAAAAAGACTTCAATTCCACCTGCTTCCTCCCCCCACCCCCGCCAAGATATAGTCTAGGCTGACACCCGTTATGAATCTCTGCAAGCTTGTCCCTCATCTTGTTTTCTTTTTGAAACCACTTCGTCATTTCTTCATGGCTCACTCTTAATTCCAGTGCATTAGATGCCGTCTCTTCTTGTCCCCACCACAGCGATCTTTCTAATGGGAGTACTGGCTCCTCCAGGTACCCCTTATCTGATTCAGGGATTGCAATGGAGCCTCAAATTCTGCCTATTTGATAAGCTTGTTGCTGTTCACTCAAGCTTGGGGCAGGTGCCATGCTGCGCTCCAGCCCCACCCTTGCTTGGCAAGGAGCTTTCTCCTGCTGCTGCTCAAGAGGCTTAAAGAAAGAAGTCTCTCCACCCCCCACATTCCCTGCACAGGAAGTCAGAAAGAAATGCAGGATGTTAAGCACAATAGCAGCTCCAGGGTGAGAAAGGGATCTGATTGTTTGGGCCAAGGCATGGGTCCTGTGGTTAGATCCACCACCATCCCTGTCAGTGCAGCTCAATTTGAATCCTAACCTCCCCCACCCACCCACCCCAGCTGCTTTTAGAAGAAGAAAAAGAGGAGGAAGAGGGAGATCAAGTCACAGGACAAGTTCGGCTGTTGGGCTGGATACCCGCAACACTCCTACAATCAGCTAACCACTCACCTATCCTTGGTTTTCCATAAGATTTTCCAATGTACTTTGCAAATATTGTGGGAAGAGTCTTAAAGCAGATGTTTTGCTCTAAGAATATGCAAGCCTGGAATAGTGAAAAAGAGTTCCATTAGCTGTAAAAACCTTTGTATATTAAAACCTGATTTTCTTTCAAGATAAATTGTAGCAGATGAATAAAACTTGTTTACAAAACATGAAACAATGGAAACTTCTTTGGGTTTAATTCTTAGCAACACATGCCAACAACAAAAGGCGTGGTTTTTTTCTGCCAAGAAGAAAGACAGAATTTCTCTTAGTATTATTCTGACTAACCCAAATTCACTTATTGTGTATAAAATGCAGGAAGGTTGGTGAGTAGGCAGTAAGAGTCAAAGACTAGCAAAAGAAAACTCTCAGCTGGAGACTATTTAGCAGATAATGAAGCTCATATTCACAATTTGGCTTGAGTCCAGTTCCTATAGATGAAGAAGAAATGAAACATCTATTGGATAATCTGCAGAGAAAGTGTAACACCTGCCTCACTCGTTAAAGCCAATGGTTTGTGTAAATTCTACCTCTCATAATGGCTACAGAGATACTCCATTCTAGGAAGGAAGATCTGCTGGCCTGTATTTTAGAAGTACTTAATTGCCAGTCAGGGACAGTATATACACAACTTATGTAAGGGTTCAACGTGCTCAGTTTCCATAGTAAAACTGCCCAAGCCATATTGCATTGTGTCATATTGTGGCCACGAGCTCCTCAACTCTTTGGGCAAGTCACACTTGGTCACATCCTTGGAAATACTTTTATAGCACTCCTGTTTTTGTGCCTTAGGTCTACTTTGTACACGACGTTCATTCTTCCACAGCCAGGGCACTCACAGCCAATGGATGTAAACATTTTCTACAGGTGGTCAGGCTCTCCTTTGCCCTTAGGAGCCTCTTCGCTCCAGCACTGTGACATCTGGCAGAAAGTAGGCGGGCAAGGCTCAGAACAGGTGCTTTTGTAAGTCAGTGACTCTGCAAAGAATTTGACCTTGTCCCTCAAAGCTGCAGAACACACCTGCACAATGCCCAATATTTCATCAATGAAAACAGATTTCTTTATTTATTGCTTTCCTGGAAGAGTGCCAAGGTCACCATTATCCTTCCCCACCTGCACACAAACACAAGATAGGAGCTTCAGCTGGGTAGGAGAGGCAGAGGAAATCCAATTAGTGAGCCAGTTCAAAGAATTATTACTAATTATTAATCCCTTTCAATTTTGCTCACTAAACTCCTTCTAGGCGGGCCTTTCAGACTGATGAAGCCCATCTATCATTCTGCTTCTTCCCAGGGCAAGGCAGAGATGCAGGTGAGTTTGGCCTGTGCTTGCAAAACCCCCAGCTCTGTATACGCATGCAAGGGTCCCTGCAGAGGGTGGCAGCAGGGCTCATAAACCTTCTGGGCAGCCCTGCAAAGCAGACCATGGAGCTGCTGAAGGCACTCCTCCCCCAGAGCATCCCTTGATCCTGGGACCAGCCCTGGGGGTGACAGCTGGGGCTGCGCCAGTTGTTCTGCACCACTGGTAACTTGGTGGTGGGCACTGAACTGCATGAACTTGGATGGAACCTGTCTATATATATTTATAATGTAAGCACTTTAACTTTTCACTAGACCAGTCCACACACAAGTACATGCTTTTATTAATGAAAAAGTATATTAAGTATACGCTTTGGAAAGAAGTACCAGCATTTTACCAGTCCAGAGCAATTGCACTATTGTTCCTGCCTAAACAATATGAGGGAGTATGACTCCATGCTTACTTTTTACCGCATGCTTTCCAGGCAAAGGTCCACACTTCAAAGCGCCTTGTCCAATCACTCTTTTTCCTTTTTCGCCTCTGTGTTTTCCCTGCGAAAACCTGCTCTCTAAAGCTGAAGTGCAACAAACAGCTATTCAGGATTTCCACAGGCTGGTGTTTGTGCCGATTGAGCTTTTAAGAGCAGGTTTTTGTGAGGAAAGCTCCAGAGCAGCAAAGCAGACTTGGACAAGGAGCCTTAACGCGCACAGCTGCACCTGGAAAGCATCGGGCAAAAGGCAAGTGTGGGCAGGCCCTGATTCTTATGTGTGCATGTTCTTAATTTTCTTCTGCATAGCCCTGCTGACAGCAAAATCAGATTGAATTTCACATTAACTAAGGTCTAATCTACTGGGAACTTAGAATGTGTATGTGGGTGCTGTTCTTATTTTAATGCATTTGAATTACTACCTAAAACAGAACAATACACAACCTATACACCCATACCCCCCCCCCCACAATTTTATATTTAAACAAAATCAACCTTGGGAATCTGCTGATGTGGGCAGAGAGGGAGGCTGCCTAACCACTTGGCAACTCAAAATCCCCGTTCAAGCTACTTCTACCCACTTTGGGGCAGGTGAGATGTAGGGTTGTGCATCACTCCCAGGTAAGTGAAAAAGATTCCTTGGGCCAGAAAGAAAAAGGTTAAGCAACCCTACCTCACAGTCATTCCTCCTTCCAAGGTTACACTTGCTTTAAAAAAAGCACACCAACTTTCTAGTGGAGGGGGAGGAGAGAGACATACAACTGTTTTGTAAACTGTGGGCTTACAACTTCAATGGGATGTATGGAGTGTTAGGGATAGTATCTCTGGTGGGGGACACATCGTGCTCCTTCTGGGGCAGTTTGTCCACCTTTGGTCCCCACACTGCACTCAGCTCTCACCTGTGGCTCCTAGAAGCTGTCAGCATGTGACAGCGGACACACCCCGGGAATGGCTTTGACTGGCTGGCTAAACCAGGTGAGGAAAGCCGATGGGTCTCAAACCTTTGGTGAGTTAGGGGCTTCCTCTGCATGCAAAGAGGCTCTGGCAGATGGAGCAGACAAGACCAAACGTGGGTCCAACAGTCAAGAAAGTGGTTTCTGCACATGCTGTAGAGGGAAGTGAGAGGCAGGTGGGGCTTGTCAGCCTGGGAAGGGAGCCCCTTGAAGAGAAGGAAAACTCTGATCCTAAGCTTCCACAGATTTGAAGAATATCTTCAGAAGAAGAAAAGGGCTAAGGAGTAAACCCTACCCTAATTTGAAGTGGAATCCCCCAAGGCAGTTGGATGGGTCATTGTGCAGCTCCTTCCAGCAACTCCTGCAGCATATGATGCCTACTTAGAAGTGAGACTAGATTAAGTTATTTATAATGCAGGAGCCACCAAGCTATACTTGTAGGGCTTTTGCAGATGGATTGGGGAGACAGCATTAATCCTAGGAGATGGCAAGGTGGGGTGCAAATCTGTTCACTAATTTCAAAAATGAATCAAGGCCAGTGTGCATTCTAAAACTGGGAAAGAGGGATCAACAATCGTCAAAGGATAACATCTAATGTAACATATAATAAAAAATAAATTAAGACACACAGTGCAGTGCCATTGTTTTCAAGAAGAAGCAAAAAGTTTTGATTTGACTTTAAAATTTCCAAGGGGGATTCTATCCTGGTGTTGTGATTATCACTGTTGGAGATGCCATGGGCAGGAGAAAGCACTTGCATACTTCACAAAACTGTATTATTATTATTATTATTAAAAAAAAAACAACCCTCAGAACTCGGATAACTCATAGTAAATATTAATTCTGATCCCTGGTTAACATGGATTAGTCTTTTAAGACCTAAAGAGTGGCCGCCGAGACCATATAACACCGTCCTGAAAGATCTTCATTGGTTCCCAGTACGCTTCCGAGCACAATTCAAAGTGTTGGTGCTGACTTTTAAAGCCATGTTTTATTGCTGATTCAGTATTTTATTGTTGATTCAAACGTTTGAAATGTGCCATGAAATCTCACAACCAATTTGTAAATAAATCTTATTATTTTTAATTTGACAAAGTAATAATAATAAATAGAAATAAAAATGTACACCCCACCCCCGAGAATGTCATGTGACAAAGACACATGAGAGCAGAAGCAGCAAAGGAGGCTGGGAAGTGCTGGGACTGCACAGTCATTTGGGGCCTACTAAAGTTATTCAGGCCTAACTGTTAACAGTTGAGTCACTCTGGCATGTGACTTAGCAGCCACTTTCTCTTTGTGCTCTCTATAAGATGTCCGTGAGAGTCTGTCTGCTTCAGTTGTGAACAGAGGCAGTATGTAATCTCAGTCAAACTGTTTGGAAACATGTTGTTCATGAAGAAGTTTATTTTAATTCAGTAAAGCTTTTATTCTTTAAAACTCTGCATTATTAATTTAAGCTGCACGTCAGGTTATGGGCCCCGTGTTTTATGGAAGGCAAATTGCTAAAGCTGGAGAATCAGGGTGCTGTTGGTGAGGACCTCGAAGGGACTGAAGGTCCAGTGCAGACCCGGTGCAGCAAGAAGCAGAAGCCATGTCAGCTCAGCAACCTGAGCAGTTTATTAATCTTGGCAACACTGCCCAGATGGAACGTCTGAATGGTAAGAACTACCTGACTTGGGCTCTCAAGACTGAACTGGTTCTAAAACGTTAAAGACTTTGGCACTGTGTGGAAACTGGTTTGAATCCACAAAACCCTCTGAGCAGGAACGTGAAGAGGATGATAGAGCCAGAGCGCACATTTTGTTGGCTCTAGAGGAACCACAGGTCCTGCACATTGCAGATTTGGACTCTGCCAAACAATATTGGGGTTGTCTATGTCAGAGGGAGCAGGCTTTGTGAGTCAGAGTCTGCGCATTTCCTATTCACAGGATGTTTATGTTTGCTATTGCTTTCGTTTCTCTCTGTGTCTGGAGACACTGACGCAGGCAGTCATGTCTTTCTTTCTTCTGATCAACGCTGATTAAAACTTGTAAATAATGCTCTCCTGAGTGCGACTTTTGCTGTGCATTATCTGCTGATAGAGTGTGCATGAGCTCTGGAATGTGGAAAGATATTTTCTAGAAACTCATGTCACTAATTGCTGATACTGCGTGCCTACGGGAGATCGATGGATCGTCCGGCAGATGGCTTGGGGCCATGATGGACTTTGTCTCCCTGGCAGTATCCCAACAGAAACCTCCTCTAACTTTAAGATCTGTAAGAAGTTTATATTTTATTCTCAGTCTTTTCCCTTTCCAGGTAAATCTCATAATATCTTTCTGGCATTCTTTGAAGCACCTCAGGTTGCTTATCACCAGGACCAACTGATACAGAAATAACATTTTTGGCAATACGTTCATTTTAATCACCAATATTCTTTCCAAAAGTGACAAATCCACCTGTCCCCAAATCTCTAAATTCTTTTTTATTTCTTTCCATACCTTTTCATAGTTATCTTTAAATACATTAGGATTGTGTAATACTTTTAATTTAGGAACCAATATATTTTTAAATAATTTATAATATTCTGTTCCCAATCCATCTACTCCTGGGGCTTTCCCCCCTTTTAGTTTCCTCTATTTCTTTTTCTGAAATTGGTTGTTCCATAACCTCTCTATCTCTACTTTCTAGCTTTATCATCCAGTGTGTCTCAAAATATTCTTTCATTTTTCCAATAGAGTTGCCACCTGCAATTCTTAAAACTTGACCCACCAATGGTTAACCCATCAAACAGGCAGGAGGGTTGAGGTGAAGGGAGGAGGTTGCCAAAGTGACAGCGGTGCAATGTCACACAGAATAAATATTTTCTTTTGAAATGTAGAAGCTGAGGGAGAAGGAGGACTCCATGAGCTGCTTTGAAGGCCAGAACCATCTTTGCAGGCTGGCTGCAGAAGAGATGTCTGGGAATCCCATGCTGGGCTGTTGTGAAGGATGGGCTCCTCCTGAGATGTGAATGTTGTGAACTCTCTCCAAAGTAGCCCCAGGTATAAATACCGTATGTGTTCAATAGACCATGATTCACAAAGACACTAGTCTCCATTGTGCTTTGATTTCTCAAAGAAAACACAGTATGAGGGCCTGGAACCCCTGGATTCTTGCTACCCCTTGGTAGAGATTGGGGGTGGCACACACCCATTGTAACAATATGCAGATGGACCAACACAGGAAGATCATGGGTTGTCTGCCTGTGGTTTACATGTAAGCTTTACTCATTCAACTACATTTGGCTCAAAACCCAGCTCAAAAACAAGATTCTTCTTTTTTTTATAATAATTTTTATTGCATTTTTTCCAGTTACAGATAGAACAAACAAAGAAAGAAAAAGAAAATATAAGAAAAAAAAGAAAACAAACCATTTCAGCAACTTATTTCAACTTTCTATCGAACTTCCCCGCATCTCCCGCACAGTGCATTCTTGACAATAAATTTATCAGCAAATTATAACCTTGTTTCATATGTTTCTTTTGTACTTTCAATTGCAATTTAAGTTTAAATCCCTTATTATCCATTTACTCTATAAGCAAACATATTATCATTTTTGACCATTTAAACGTTGATTCTTTCAATAATGTTATCTAATTTCATATATATTCCACTCTCATTGCTGGGGCTAACATTCCAAGTCATGCGGCATCTTATAGTTCATATAATTTATAAAATTTTTGCAAATAGTCCTTGAATTTTTTCCAGTCCTCCTCCATTACTTCTTCTCCCAAATCTCGGATTCTGGCAGTCATCTCGGCCAACTCCATGTAGTCCATCAATTGCGATTGCCATTCTTCCAGTGTGGGCAAATCTTGAATCTTCCAATATTTGGCGATAAGAATTCTTGCTGCTGTAGTTGCATACATGAAAAAAGTTCTATCCTTCTTTAACACCTTTTGGCCGACGATGCCCAAGAGGAAGGCCTCCGGTTTCTTAGGGAAGGTGTACTTAAACACCTTTTTTAACTCGTTGTAGATCATTTCCCAGAAGGCCTTCACTTTTGGACAAGTCCACCAAAGGTGAAAGAATGTCCCTTCAGCCTCCTTGCACTTCCAGCATTTATTGTCAGACAAATGATATATCTTAGCAAGCTTGACTGGGGTCATGTACCACCTGTATATCATTTTCATAATGTTTTCTTTCAGGGCATTGCATGCCGTAAATTTCATACCGGTGGTCCATAACCTTTCCCAGTCTTCAAACATAATATTGTGCCCAATGTCTTGGGCCCATTTTATCATGGCTGATTTAACTGTCTCGTCCTGAGTGTTCCATTTAAGCAGCAAGTTATACATTCTCGATAATACCTTAGTCTTTGGTTCTAACAGCTCTGTCTCAAGTTTCGATTTTTCCACCTGGAATCCTG
Source organism: Podarcis liolepis (assembly GCF_965112155.1). Classification (NCBI taxonomy): domain Eukaryota; kingdom Metazoa; phylum Chordata; class Lepidosauria; order Squamata; family Lacertidae; genus Podarcis; species Podarcis liolepis. Next base: position 59,724,716 of record NC_139563.1, on the reverse strand, counting down.
TTTTTTTGTCCAACTTAAAAATCTAATTAATTTGGGCATAATGAAACCAATCTTGCACCTTATCCTTTAGTTTTTCAAAGCTCTGCAACCTCCAATTATCTCCAATATTTTCTATTATTTCCCAATATTTCGGCCAGCCGGCCTCCATATTGGGTTTTTTCCGAGCCTTGGCCTCTATTGGTGATAACCATCTCGGAGTCTTACCTTCAAGTAAGTCTTTGTATTTTAACCAGACCATAAATATTGCTTTTCTGACAATATGGTTTTTGAACATTCCATGTGTTTTTGCCTTGTCATACCACAAATACACATGCCAACCTAGCGAATTATTAAAGCCTTCCAGATCTAGGACATCAGTGTTTTCTAGCAAAATCCAATCTTTCATCCAGCAGAAGGCTGCAGCTTCGTAGTATAACCTTAAGTCCGGCAGGGCAAACCCCCCTCTTTCTTTTGCATCAGTTAATATTTTAAACTTTATTCGGGGCTTTTTGCCCTGCCAGACAAACTTCGAAATATCCTTCTGCCACTTTCCAAAACATTCCACTCTGTCCACGATCTGCAAGGCTTGAAACAAAAACAACATTTTTGGCAAAACGTTCATCTTTATAGCTGCAATTCGGCCTAACAAGGATAGTTTCAATCTTGACCAGATTTCTAGGTCTTTTTTAACTTCTGACCAACATTTTTCGTAGTTGTCTTTAAATAAGTTCAAATTTTTGGAAGACAAGTTAACCCCCAGGTATTTCACTTTTTAAACAACATTTAAGTCTGTTTCCTTCTGAAACCCATCTATTTCAGAAGATGTCAAGTTCTTTCCGAGTACCTTAGTTTTTTGTTTATTCAACTTAAATCCCGCCACCCGACCAAATTCTTGAATCAATTCTAAAACTCTTTTTGTACTAGATTCTGGCTCCTGTAATGTTAAAACCAAATCATCTGCAAAGGCTTTCAGTTAAGATTCTTCTTAACCTGAATAGAACCTGTGCTGTCCAAAGGCAGCATTCCTGCCAAATAGAAGAACTTGAGAACATAAGAAGAGTCCTGCTGGATCAGGCCAATCGCCCATCTGGTCTTAGCATCCTGTTTTCATAGTGGCCGCCCAGATGCCTGAAAGGCAGAGCCTCAAACAGAGCAGGAGCCCCGGAGCAGCAGGGTTTCCCAGGGTTTCTAGCAACTGGCATTCAGAAGCACTGCTGCCTCCAGCTGGAGGGAGAGCACAGCCATTCTGGCCAGCCACCATGTTGAAATTCAAATAATTTCAGCTGCTGTTTCTTTGATCCCTCCCTATATTGCAGGGGTGAAGAGCCTTTATGGTCCAGAACTTTGGATAATAACCTACTCAGAGTAGTCCCACTAAAATTAATAGGCATGGCTAACTTAAGTTCATTCATTTCAGTAGGTCTCTGAGGAGAACTTAGTTGGCCACAGGCCAACTATGAGAGTCATCGGATATCATAATGACATTGGGCAATTTCTATCTGCCAGAGCCCTGGGCAAAGTTCTTGGCAAGCTGTGGGCAAGCCGTGTTTCCAGGCACAGGGCTTCTGAAGCAACTGGCAATGTTGACCAATTGCAGTGCCTGCAAAGCCCCTTTTAGCCAAGGTGGGTATGACTTGGCCAAAATAGTCTTGTGGGACAAATGGGGAGGCCCACTGGTTGGAGGTTCTCCAGACCCCATACATTATCCTTTTGTACCTTCATCGTATGTATAATATACCAAATCTATGTTTCCTTTTAAATACAATCCTCTTAAAATTTCAATCAAAATTAATGGTTAGAAATGTTATATATTTGTATATTCAGAGCATTATTTTCACATTTAAGTACTTTTTACATAATTATGTTAAACACTGTGTTAAAGGAGGGGGGAATTTGTGGAAAAGGTCTGAGATCATGCAGATGAAATGGTGTGTTGCGGTTTTTTTTAAACACACACAATACACACACACCCAAGATTCGATAAGCCACCTTGTTCTGAGGTTTGAATGGTTGTTTAATATGCTGTTTGTCTCATTTAGAAAACTAAGTAAACTGCTATGGTATCAAATGTGTTTTTTTCCGGGACAGAAGGGCTGAGTCACCTCTGCTGGGATTAGGCTGTGTGGTTCCAGGGAGTCTACGTATTCATAACTCGGGGGCTTAAACGATTTAGATAAAAAGAGACCACCAAGGAGAAGGGTGGAAGGACGTGTATAAACTCATTACATATTTTCCACAATATTTAAATTGCTACAAATATGCATGCTTTGTTAATGAAAATACAGCTATCATTCAGAGTTATATTTAGAACCATACATTTTGTGGATGGAAAAGAACAGTCTATAAACAGACCAATATTGTGGTTAATAAAAAAAAGGAGAGCCCACAGCACTCCAGACACAAGACACAATGTATCATAGAATTTAGCTGAATTTTCTATAGGCTTTTACTTTCAGACGTTATGAGGGGAAAGAAACTAGTGTGTTTTTTTAATGGAAGGGACATTTTGCTGAGGAACTAAAGGGGCTGGAAAGGAGGGAAGCAGTGAAAATGTTACATTTTGCATAACTCTCTATTATTTCAATGTCTAGGTTTACATACATTTCTATTTGGTTGTTCTGTTGCATGCACATTAAAGAATGCTGTGTTTGTTTATTTTTTAAATCCTAAGAAATGTGCAAGTTGTTCTACAAGCAGCATTGCTGCAAGGACCCGGCTGTGCGCCTTAGCCGACCCCAGTGCAGAGTGGGCATTCAGACTGTGCACATGCGTTCAGACAGCCACATAGACTGGAGAGACAGTCAAGAGCACAGGCCTGATTGCATGGCATACAAGGCCTGTGGACCCTCATGCTTCACAAACTTGCAGAACTGCAGAGTTGGAAGGGACCCCCGAGGGTCATCTAGTCCAACCCCCTGCAATGCAGCAATCTCAACTAAAGCATCCAGGACAAATGGCCCCCAATCTCTGCTTAAAAACCTCCAGGGAAACAAAGTCCACCCCCTTCTCAAGGAGGCTGTTCCACTGTCAAATAGCTCTTGCCATCAGATAGGTTTAGTCAGAATCTGCTTTCATATTTGAATCCATTGGCTTGGGTTGTATTCTCTAGAGCAGCAGAAAACAAACTTGCTCCATCTTCCATGTTCAACGCTTCAGATATTTGAAAGTGACTATCATATCACCCCTCCATTTCCTCTTCTCCAGGCTGAACACACACAACTCTTTCAACTGTTCCTCAGTTCAGGAGCATCTCATACACCCAAGGTCTGTGTCATCTGTGGTCTCCATATTGCAGGTTGGTCACTGCTCACCAGTCACAAGGTTCTCAAAATGTATGGTGAGCAGGAGAATTGGCACATTGGGTATGAGCTTTAAGAGAATACCCTGAAAACCATTTTAGTAAGCAATGTCTGGAAGAAGCCACCAAGATGGTTCCCTACGGGTCACTGTCTGGGGTAGCTAAACAGGTCCTATTAGCAAACTAAAGGGTTGCAGCTGGCATGACGTACTGCGAAGGAGGACATGCTCTACTGTACACATCAAGAAGGCCAAAATGTGCTCTTTCTCCCACCCCCACACCAATGCAGCAGCACGCACACACACACATACATATATATGAATGAGATAATGACGTCTATATTTGAGCAGAATAGTCTTTTGTATTGTGAGTTCTGTTAAATTGCTTGTAGGTCTTTATTTTCTGTGAAATGTTTTTTTCATTATAAAACCACAATCTGAGTGGTTTTTTGCCTGAGGTAAAACTGAGTTGTCTGCTGCCTATAGAAAAAAGAAGACATTGCAGCATATAAAGGCAACAGACACTTCCTCTTAATATTTAAGCATTTAGTGTGTAATCAAAGCTCACATTAACCAGAATATTCCTGCAGAGACTATGTAAGACTACATGTAAGGGGGAAATGTGTTTGAGGCATGCCTCTCTCAAAAACAAGCAACCCCCCTTGAACCCTGTTTCTCCTTAATCCTTGAAGCTCCCCTTGAAGCCTGTTGAGGGAGCAGGACCCCGTGGCTCCAGGGCGAGGTCCATCTTTGTGGGAGGGAGGGATCCCGGTTATCCTGAGAGAGGCAGCGACCTGAGCACTCCTTTAAAAGCCCACTCTGGACCCACTGGTTTGTGACAACTGTGGAGAAAGAATTTCCTGCCCTTACAATGTCTTGTATGATCAACAATCATGTTATCTTCTTCTTTTTCTTCTTTGGCGATCACTTGTACCCAAATAAGAAATATTAATGGCCCAAATGCAGACAATTCCAACAAGAAAGAAAAGTGGGAGGAATCTAAAGAAACCAGTTTGGCTGCATAAGGCGCTTACAGATGAGTTGAGATTTAAGAAGTACATGTATAAGAAATGGGGAAAAGAGGAAATCACTAAAGAGGAAATCACTAAAGAGGTGTATCCACAAGTAGCCAACAATTGCAGGGTGAAGGTCAGGCAGGCTAAAGACTGCTCACTCATGGCTTCTCATGTAGGGTGCTGCAGGGTTCTGACACCAAACTGGGAGGGGGAGCTAATACCTCAGAATCAGACTAAAGACAACCTTAACAGGTTGGAGAATGGAGCCAAAACTTACAAAATGAATTTCAGTAGCAACATATGTAAGATTCTACACTTAGGCAGGAATAACCTGATGCACAGATATAAGATGGGAGACACCTGGTTTGTCTGTAGTACACACTTCAATGCTTTTGAAGAAATGGTTGTTGTTTAGTCGTGTCCAACTCTTCCTGACCCCATGGACCAGAGCACGCCAGGCACTCCTGTCTTCCACTGCCTCCCGCAGTTCGGTCAAACTCATGCTGGTAGCTTCGAGAACACTGTCCAACCATCTCATCCTCTGTCATCCCCTTCTCCTTGTGCCCTCAATCTTTCCCAACATCAGGGTCTTTCCCAGGGAGTCTTCTCTTCTCATGAGGTGGCCAAAGTATTAGAGCCTCAGCTTCAGGATCTTTCCTTCCAGTGAGCATTCAGGGCTGATTTCCTTAAGAATGGATGCGTTTGATCTTCTTGCAGTCCATGGGACTCTCAAGAGTCTCCTCCAGCACCATAATTCAAAAGCATCAATTCTTCGGTGATCAGCCTTCTTGATGGTCCAGCTCTCACTTCCTTACATCACTACTGGGAAAACCATAGCTTTAACTATACAGACATTTGTCAAAATAAAAAAAAATCCTCCCAGTAGCACCTTAAAGACCAACTAAGTTAGTTATTGGTATGAGCTTTCGTGTGCATGCACACTTCTTCAGATACACATTTGTCAGTAAGGTGATGTCTCTGCTTTTAAAGATGCTGCCTAGGCTTGTCATAGCTTTTCTCAAGAAGCAGGCGTCTTTTAATTTTGTGACTACTGTCACCATCTGCAGGGATCATGGAGCCCAAGCCCAAGAAAGTCAAATTTCTCACTGCCTCCATTTCTTCCCTTTCTATTTGCCAGGAGGTGATGGGACCAATGGCCATGATCTTAGAGTTTTTTTATATTCAGCTTCAGACCATATTTTGCGCTCTCCTCTTTCACCCTCATTAAAAGGTTCTTTAATTCCTCCTCACTTTCTGCCATCAAAGTTGTGTCATCTGCATATCTGAGGTTGTTGATATTTCTTCCGGCAATCTTAATTCCGATTTAGGATTCATCCTGTCCAGCATTTCGCATGATGAATTCTGCATATAAGTTCAATAAGCAGGGAGACAATATGCAGCCTTGTCGTACTCCTTTCCCAATTCTGAACCAATCAGTTGTTCCATATCCAGTTCTAACTGGAGCTTCTTGTCCCACATAGAGATTTCTCAGGAGACAGATGAGGTGATCAGGCACTCCCATTTCTTTAAGAACTTGCTATAGTTTGCTGTGGCCGACACAGTCAAAGGCTTTTGCGCAGTCAATGAAACAGAGGGGATGTTTTATCCCAAGTTGATGGCCTTTCAGCTGATTCCCTGGTGGCCCGCTGGAATGCGGAGTTAACCAGGGCTATTGACTGTCTGGCTCCGAAGCGCCCTCTCCGATTGCATGGAGCCCGGACAGCCCCATGGTTTCCCCCGGAGCTGAGGGTGATGAAACAATCGTTGAGACGGCTAGGGTGCCAGTGGCGGAAAACTCACCCTGAATCAGACCGGACACGGGCTAGAGCTCAACATCGAGCCTACCAAGTGGCATTGGCGATGGCGGAGAGGGCCTTCTTCGCTGCCTCCATTGCATCTGCAGAAAACAGCAGCAGGAGACTTTTTCAGGTGGTTCGCAGTCTATCGGAACCACCTGTACCACCGGGGCCTGGTAGGGACCCCAAGATCTCCTGCAATGCTTTTGCAAAGTTTTTTGCAGATAAAGTCGCTCAGATTCAGAAGGAGGTAGACTCCACCGTGGGAGCAGGGCCAGGGCAGGAGAGTGCTAGAGTCCTGTCTGGTCCTGTTACATGGGATCAATTCCAATCTGTTACCTCCGAGGATGTGGACAGGCTGCTTGGACAAGTGAAACCAACCACCTGTCTCATTGATCCTTGCCCATCCTGGTTGATAAAAGTGAGCCGGGAAGGGCTGGGCGATGGGCTCTGCGGGGTGGTGAATGCTTCCCTCTGTGAGGGAGCCTTCCAAGACCCGCTGAAAGAGGCAGTCATTAAACCGCTTCTTAAAAAAACATCTTTAGACCCGGCCAATTTGGCCAACTATCCCCCAGTCTCAAATCTACGATTCTTGGGCAAGGTGATTGAGCGGGTGGTTGCTGAACAACTCCAAGCACACCTGGAGGAAATGCACCATTTGGATCCCTTCCAATCGGGATTCAGGCCTCATCATGGGACTGTAACTGCCTTGGTCGCACTGGCTGATGATCTCCGGCGGGCTAGGGACAAAGGTGAGAGCTGTTTCCTAGTTCTGCTGGATCTCTCAGCGGCCTTTGACACCATCGACCATAACATCCTTCTGGACCGTCTAGAGGGGCTGGGAGCTGGGGGCACAATTATACAGTGGTTCCGCTCCTTCCTCCTGGGCCGTGTCCAGAAAGTGGGGGGGGGATGAGTGTTCAGACCCCTGGGCTCTCACTTGTGGGGTGCCTCAGGGTTCTGTGCTCTCCCCCATGCTTTTTAATATCTATATGAAGCCGCTGGGAGAGATCATCAGGGGGTTTGGACTGGGTGTTCATCAGTATGCAGATGACACCCAGCTCTACCTCTCCTTTAAATCAGAACCAGTGAAGGTGGTGAAGGTCCTGTGTGAGTGCCTGGAGGTGGTTGGAGGATGGATGGCGGCTAACAGATTGAGGTTGAATCCTGACAAGACAGAAGTACTGTTTTTGGGGGACAGGGAGCGGGTTGGTGTGGAGGATTCCCTGGTCTTGAATGGGGTAACTGTGCCCCTGAAAGACCAGGTGCGTAGCCTGGGAGTCATTTTGGACTCACAGCTGTCCATGAGTCATTTTGGACTCACAGCAGGTTAACTCCGTGTCCAGGGCAGCTGTCTACTAGCTCCACCTGGTACGCAGGCTAAGACCCTACCTGCCCGCGAACTGTCTTGCCAGAGTGGTGCATGCTCTAGTTATCTCACGCTTGGACTACTGCAATGCGCTCTACGTGGGGCTACCTTTGAAGGTGACCTGGAAACTGCAATTAATCCAGAATGCGGCAGCTAGACTGGTGACTGGGAGTGGCCGCTGGGACCACATAACACCGGTTCTGAGAGATCTGCATTGGCTCCCAGTACGTTTCCAAGCACGATTCAAAGTGTTGGTGCTGACCTTTAAAGCCCTAAACGGCCTCAGTCCTGTATACCTGAAGGAGCGTCTCCACCCCCATTGTTCAGCCTGGACACTGAGATCCAGCACCGAGGGCCTTCTGGCGGTTCCCTCATTGCAAGAAGTGAGGCTACAGGGAACCAGACAGAGGGCCTTCTCGGTAGTGGCGCCCGCCCTGTGGAACGCCCTCCCATCAGATGTCAAAGAGATAAATAATTACCTGACATTCAGAAGACATCTTAAGGCAGCCCTGTTCAGGGAAGTTTTTAATATGTAACGCTGTACTGTTTTTAACACTTGATTGGGAGCCGCTCAGAGTGGCTGGGGAAACTCAGCCAGATGGGCGGGGTATAAATAATAAATTATTATTATTATTATTATTATTATTATTATTATTATTATTAACAGAAGTAGATGTTTTTTCTGAAAAAAATAGATAAATCATTTGTATGCCTGCTTTTTCAATGATGTTGCTGAGAAAGTCCTGAGCCAACAACATGAGAAAATAATTAACTCCAAGCATATATTGTTTAAGCTGGTTGACTGACCAAACCCAAAGAGTACTCATTAATGGTTCCTCGCCATCCTGGAAAAAAGTGACAAGTGGGGTGCCGCAGGGTTCTGTCCTGGGCCCGTTGTTCAACGTCTTCATAAATGATACAGATGAAGGAATTGAGGGGGTGCTCATCTAATTTGCATTGACACCAAACTGGAAGGGGTAGCTAATGCTACAGAAGAGAGAATCAGAATTCAAAATGACCTTAACAGATTGGAAAATGGGGCCAAAGCTAACAAAATGAACTTCAATGGGGTAAAATGTAAGGTTCTGCAGTTAGGCAGGAACAACCCACTATACCAATATAAGACGGGAGGCACCTGGCTTACTAGTAGTACCGTACATATGAAAAGGATCTTGGGGTCTTAGTGAACTACAAGCTAAAACGTGAGTCAACAGGGTGATGCAGCAGCAAAAAGAAAGAAAGAAAGAAAGAAAGAAAGAAAGAAAGAAAGAAAGAAAGAAAGAAAGAAAGCTAATACTATTCTAGGCTACATCAACAGAAACATAGTGTCCAGATCAAGGGAAGTCATAGTACTGCTGTATTCTGCCTATTCTGCCACACCTGGAATACTGTGTCAAGTTCTGGGTGCCACAATTTAAGAAGGATGTTGATAAGCTAGAATGTTTGCAGAGGGGGACAACCAAAATGATCAAGGGTCTGAAAATCAAGCTTTATGAGGAACAGTTGAAGGATCTGGGTATATTTAGCCAGAGGGTGGGTGAGAGGAGAGATGACATCCATCTTCAAATATCTCAAGGACTGTCACATGGAAGGGGGAACAAGCTTGTTTTCTCCTGCTCCGGAGGATAGGACTCAAACCAATGACTTCACATTACAAGGCAGCAGGTTACAACTAAACCAGGAAGAACTTTCTGACAGTAAGAGCTGTTCAATAGTGAAACAGACTCCTTCAGAAGGTGGGTTCTCCTTCCCTGGAGGTTTTTAAGCAGAGGTTGGATGGCCATATGTCTTGGATGCTCTAGCTGAGATTCCTGCATTGCAGGGAGTTGGACTAGATGACTCTCAGGTCCCTTCCCACTCTAATATTCCATGATTATGTGAAAAGAGCAAAATCTTATTGTAAGTGGAGACCCAGGTTCAAATTTGCCGTAGTTGGTCACAATCTTGGGCCAGTCACTATCTCCCATCTTCCCTCATATAGGATAAAGGGGCGGGGAGAACCGTTTACTCCCCTGAGTTTGTCGGAGATAAGGGGAGATACAAATGCAGTCAGTAAATTAAGAAGCTAACATAATGTGTGAAGAGGCCTAAAAGCTGCTAGTGAAAGGTTTCAGAAACATTATCTGCATAGACTCCCCATTCTTCCAGAGTTTCTCATGAAATAGAGGAGCCCTCCGGTTTATAATAATTCCTTGCATATCTACATTCTGTTCTGTAACAATGCAGGAAACAGTTCCCATTATGTAACTATAACCTTTAGCTGCTTCATCTTGACCTAAATCAAAGGAACTATTTACTTGACAGAATTCTGGCAGATGAAGAAAGATTAGGAAAATAAGATAATGGAATAATCATCCTTAATTAAAAGTAGCACTGTAGGAGTTGCGGAAACCTCCTTCTAAACCAAACAGCATATTTGTGAGCTTTGGCAAGGCTTTTATTAAAGCTGTTGGTTGTTTGTTTGTTTGTTTTAAAAAAGTCTAGTGATGTTCTGTCTTCTCTTATTTGTCCTATCATATTTCCATGTTGATATTCACCCATCTTCCAATTACATGGTTAGGAACAGTTCCCAAGGATAGGGCTTTTCTAAGGGGTGGGGAGGAATGCAACTTCTTCATACCTGATACCATCAGGCATAGGCAAACTCGGCCCTCCAGATGTTTTGGGACTACAACTCCCATCATCCCTAGCTAACAGGACCAGTGGTCAGGGATGATGGGAACTGTAGTCCCAAAACAGCTGGAGGGCCGAGTTTGCCTATGCCTGTGGTACCATGATAAGAGAGGCGGGGGTAGAAATCCAATACAATAACTTTCCAGACTTCAGATAAGGGGTACACATCTTTGAAACCTCCCTTATGTCAAGAGGAATTGCTTGTTTATTTATTGAAAACATTTTTACCCTATTCTTCAGCCTGAAAAGCTCCCTCAGTGGGAGGTCAGAGGTAAAGCAGCCTCTGCTCTCAGGCTTACAGTCTAAAAGAGGCAATGCAGTGTCAAAGGAGCAATGGCCTTGCCAACCTGCCATGTGGAAGAGGGATTCTGTGGGCGTGTGGGGGTCTCGGTGGCCAAAGGGGGAGGTCCATTCTCCCACTGGAGAGCTCTCAGGGCATCTGTTTCTTGCAGGGCAGGCTGGGATCTCAGGAGGCAGTGGGAGAGCGAGTCCCATGCATGCTGGGTGACCAGTAACTAACTGAACAAACAAACATTAATTCTAGAATAGCATCAACATGTTGGAGGGGTTGAAATTTTATGGGGTCAAACTTTGTGGTGGGGCTGCCTCAGCAATTGTCAGGGGCTCAGGGACAGAGGCACAGGGGAGAGAGGAAATGGAGAGCGAAGGGGAAGAATCTGAGGGCAGCGTAGGGGAGTATGACAGTGACCCGAGAGATTCCATGAGCTTCTCCAGCGAATCAGAAGATTCCCAGAAGGAGGCGCCGATGGTCAGGGCAAGGGGGGTCCCAGGGGGGACACACCAGAAACAAGGGGCCAGCGGGGACTCCCAAAGCAGCAGCGGTCTAGAGTTTCAGACGTAGAGCTGCATGCTGCGGCTGTGAAAGCGAAACTGAACTTCAATAAAGACTTTTGTATATAACAACAAACTGGCATTGGTCCTTTGTGAGCTGGGACCTCGGGCAGCTCTGACAGTAAGCTCCGTCTCCAAAATTTTTTTTTTGCGAGCTCACGAAGATAGGCAAAGATGACTACAGAGGAGAAGGTGACAGAAGTGCAAGAAGCAGTCACGAGGCTTTACGCAGAAGTAGCAGCATCCAGAAAGAGAGAAGAAGCAGTAGCGCTCTGCCGGGATCTGCAAACCAGGTGGGAACGTTTGGGCAAAGAGGGGCTGCCAGGACCCAAGCCGGAGGGAGTTGGCCTCGGGAAGAGGGGGGGCAGCATCGTAGCCCACTTCGACGGGAACCTGCAGCAGTATCCTAACTTCAGAGCAGACATAGTTTTCGCGCTCAATTTGCTTCGGAAAGACTTTAGAGATGAGGAGGAGAAAGTAGGCTTCATAATAACTCATCTGCATGGGGAAGCTAAATCGTGGCTGCGCAATTTATGGCGCGAAAATGATCCCGCCCTCCAAGATTCCAAAGCATTTATCAAGGCTATGGACGATTGTTTTCAATCAACGGTAGATGTGGATGTGGCCAGGAGGGAAATGCACGGGCTGAAGCAGGGCAAAGCCACGGTGAGACAATATCACTCCCGCTTTTTGCGTTAGTAAATGTGCTGGGCTGGGAGAAGGACTCCACTGCCGTAAGGGATCTGTTCTGGGAGGGACTAAATGGGGCCGTGAAAGATGAGCTGGCGAGGGGGGAGAGACCTAACAGTACCACAGACGTCGTCCAGAGAGCGCTGGTGATAGGGGTGCGCCTGGAAGAATGCCCCTGGAGCAGGGATGAGGGACGTATGGCACGCATACCAGCCAGAACAACTCCCTTCCTACCCAGAGAGACAGGGCGCGCGCAATCCACGCCTCCACTGGGGGGGGGGAGAAGAGCCGATGGAGATAGGTGGTGCCAGGGCTCAGACAGCGACCAGAGCCCAAACACCAGGAGCAGTCAAGGCGAAGGCTCCTAGAGGGAGCAGGAAGTGTTATATCTGCGACAGTGCACAGCACATGGCCAAATAGTGTCCCCAGAGGATCCAGAGGCACACTGCAGCCTCAGCAACAGTAAGGGGCGCAGCTCAGCAGGGGGAACAGCCGCAGGGAAACGACGAAGCCTGGTTGGAGGCAGAGGCACTGGGGCCCAACCAGGCGAGTCAGTGAAGCAGTCCCCAGAGATTTTGCAGCCCACAGACCCCCTCCCACCCAAACCAGTGGTGCAACTCACCGCATCTCTCCAGCTGCCCAATGGACTCACCCTGGAAGTCCCTATTACCATTGACTCTGGTAGTAATGCAGACTTTGTAGGAGTGGACTTCATCAGGCTACATCGCATAGCGCTCCTACCAGCCACGATGCCCCTAAACGTCGTCACGGTCGATGGCAGAGAGCTACTGGGAGGGCAGGTGGTACAGCAAACACCGCCTATGGTACTGCAAATTGGAAATCACCGCGAAGTCATCAGCTTCAACGTCACCCACCTGTCGGACACGCCCATAGTGTTGGGCATGAGTTGGCTGGATAGCCGCAGTCCGGCATTAGCATGGTACCAGCGGCAATTGACCTTCTGCTCCTCCTATTGCGCAGAACACTGCATCCGGACCAGCCAGGAAGAGGAGGGGCAAGAGGATGAACCACAGCTACACCTAGGCATGGTGCAAGCGGTACCCAACAAGTACAAGGAGTTTTTGGAGGTCTTCTGCGAGAAGGAAGCGGACAAGCTGCCTCCCCACAGGCCCTACGACTGCATGATTGACCTCCTGCCAGGGGCGACGCTGCCGACGGGAAAACTGTATTCCATGTCTGAAGACGAACTGCAAGAACTCAGGGAGTTCATAGATCACAACTTGAAGCGGGGATTCATCCAAGAATCCAAAGCAGTGGGGGGCAGTCCCGTGTTTTTCGTGAAGAAGAAAGACACGCCCCAACGGAGGCTGGTAGTTGATTACAGGATCATCAATTCCAGGACAAAGCCCACAGCTTTCCCCATGCCCAAGATCGACGACCTGCTCGCGACGGTGAGGAAGGGACGAATCCGAATCTTCACCAAGTTGGATCTACGAGGGGCGTACAACCTTATACGCATGCGAGAGGGCGATGAGTGGAAGACGGCCATGTTTACGCCTTTAGGCACCTATGAATATCGAGTTATGCCGTTTGGTCTCCAAAATGGCTCCCATTGTTTCCAAGCCTTCATGCACCACGTGTTAGCGGGACTCCTCTACAAGAAGTGCGTATGCTTCCTAGACGACATCCTGATCTTCTCGGAATCGCAGGAGGCTCATGAGGGAGACGTCAAGGAGGTCCTGCAGAGACTACGGGAGCACAGACTTTACGCCAAGCTGGAGAAGTGCCAGTTCGACATGATGGAGGTGGACTTCCTGGGCTACAAGCTTTCCAACAAGGGACTCGCCATGGACAGCACCAAGGTCCGCTCGGTGTTGGACTGGAAGAGCCCGCGCAATCGGAAGGAGGTCCAGAAGTTCGTCGGCTTCGTCAACTTTTATCGCAAGTTCATCAAGGGGTTCGCGAAGGAGACGGCGGCTATCACGGACACCCTCAGCTCCAAGAAGAAGAAGTTCACCTGGACGGACCAGGCGGAGCAGTCTTTTCGGAGGCTCAAGCGTCTCTTCGCGTCCAAAGAGCAGCTGCTACACGTAAACCCCAGCAAACCAATGAGGGTTGAAACGGACGCCTCGGACAGAGCGGTGGGGGCGGTCCTGTTGCAGCAAGATCCGCAAGGGAACTGGAGGCCCTGCGCATTCTACTCCAGGAAACTCAGCAAGTCGGAACAGAACTACACCATCTGGAACAGGGAGTTGATGGCCATTCACGCAGCCTTCAAGGCGTGGCGGCACTTCCTCATCGGAGCCAGACACACAGTGCAGGTCCGCACGGACCATAAGAACCTGGAGTACTGGCGCACGGCGCGGTTCCTGAACCAGAGACACATCCGCTGGGCGGAGTTCTTTGCGGATTTCGACTTCCGGATAGAATACATCCCGGGAGACAACAACGTCATGGCGGATGCACTATCCAGGAAACCGCAGTATCTCGAGGAAGCGGCACCAGTGGCGGCCAAATACATTTTCGCACCGAAAGCGTGGGCATGCGCTTCAGCCACCGTGGACCTGGACGCGGTGCGTCGCGCGCTGCAGACGGATTCGTTCGCACAATCCAAGATGGAGGAGGTGCGAAGAGGCACAGCGAAGGACGACGAGTTCCAGATACGTGACGGACTGCTCACCCGCAAAGGGGCTCTCTACGTGCCGGGAGACGACCTCCGCGCGAAAGTCCTGCAGCAGTTACACGACGCGCCCAGCGCTGGGCACTTCGGCAAGGAGAAAACGGCGGAATTAGTAGCCAGAGACTTTTGGTGGCCCCAGATGAGGGGAGAAGTCGCGGATTACGTCTCTAGGTGTGACACATGCCAAAGGGCCAAACCAGTGTACAGGAAGCCGGCGGGACTGCTGGAACCGCTACAGATGCCGCTCGAACCGTGGGAGAAAGTGGCCCTGGACTTTGTCACACATCTGCCCAGCTCGCGAGGCAAAACAGCGGTGCTCGTGGTCGTAGACCTGTTCACCAAGATGGCGCACTTCATTCCTTGCGCGAAGGTGGCCACAGCGGAACAGACCGCCAAGCTGTTCATAGACCACGTGTTCAAAGTTCACGGCTTACCACGGTCCATTCTGTCCGACCGGGGTCGCCAATTCATCTCGAGCTTCTGGCAGAAGCTGCTGGGCATCCTGAACGTCAAGATCAACTTAGCGTCGGCACGACACCCGCAGACCAACGGACAAGCGGAGAGAGTCAACGCCATCATGCAGCAGTACCTGCGATGCTACGCGAATCAACAGCCCTCGACCTGGGTGGACTACCTACCGCTGGCCGAGTTTGCCTACAACAACACGAAGCACGGGTCTACAGGGGTGACACCGTTCTTCGCCAACAATGGGCAGCATCCCAGAACCTTCCCAGGGTTAGACACGAAGGGGGAGCCACAGGGAGCAGAGCACTTGGCAGCAGAGTTACAGGAGGTCCACGAGCAACTCCGAAGGCACCTGGAACTAGCAAAACACGCTTACAAAATGCAGGCAGACAGGCACAGGAGAGTCAGGGAAGACATCCAGGTGGGGGACTGGGTCTGGTTAGCGGCCCAGGCAGTGCCGGCCAGAACGTTAGCTAAGAAGAAGCTCAGACACAAGCAGCTAGGGCCTTACCAAGTCGAGGCACAAATCAATCCAGTGGCCTTCCGGTTGACACTTCCGGAGGGTTCCAGAATGCACCCGGTCTTTCATAGGTCAGTGCTCACACCCTACAAGGCACCCCACAGGTTTCAGGCGCCAGGGAACTCAGAAAATCACCGACAGGGGAGTCACCGAGGACAGCGCCACTCAATGAGGTCATGGAGATTTTGGACTCGAGATGGGGGGAAGAGGGAGTGGAATATCTCCTCGCCAGGGAAGGTACCCCGGCCAGCGCCAACAGGTGGGTACCGTACTATGCCGTGGAGGAGCACTACCTCAAAGACGAGTTCCATGCACTCTTCCCACACAGACCTATGCCAGCAGATTATTTCGACGACTGGCTTTTCACACCCACACTTTCAGCCAGCACGTTCCAGGGGTTCTCATCAGCTGAGGAAATGGCGCCAGAAACAAGCTCCCCAGAGGGATCACTCTCGGGGTTTGGCACAGACCGCTCTTATTGGTGGGACAATCAACCGGAGGTGGGGTGGAGCAGGGAACTGCTAAGGGGGCCCTTACACGCAGCATCACCTGAGGTAACAGGGGGAGGGACGGACATGGACGTGTTGGGGGAGGATCCTGGGTTCGAGCACAAATGCAGAGAGATGGAAGCAGAGGAGATCGACGTCGACGAGCCCATTACGGGCTGGCCGGATCCAGCTGGCCGGCTGCACACCAGGGGGAAAGAACGGTATCCCGCACTCACCCCCACAGCACTGGAGCACCCGGAACCCGCACCCGAAGAGGGGGAGGGGGAAGGGGGGCTTCGAGGGGGGGATGGATGTCAGGGGCTCAGGGACAGAGGCACAGGGGAGAGAGGAAATGGAGAGCGAAGGGGAAGAATCTGAGGGCAGCGTAGGGGAGTATGACAGTGACCCGAGAGATTCCATGAGCTTCTCCAGCGAATCAGAAGATTCCCAGAAGGAGGCGCCGATGGTCAGGGCAAGGGGGGGTCCCAGGGGGGACACACCAGAAACAAGGGGCCAGCGGGGACTCCCAAAGCAGCAGCGGTCTAGAATTTCAGACGTAGAGCTGCACGCTGCGGCTGTGAAAGCGAAACAGAACTTCAATAAAGACTTTTGTATATAACAACGAACTGGCGTTGGTCCTTTGTGAGCTGGGACCTCGGGCAGCTCTGACAGCAATACAGTTATTTTGGTAGAGAAAACATTCAGAGATTTCTATTATTATATGGAAACAAATTGTTTTACCCCACTCTCACTCTTGTTTTTAACCCTCACTCTTTCAAGAGCCTGCTAAGTAGGTTAAGACAAAAGATCTCCTGATATTTTTGCTTATTACAGTGAAACCACCTATTGCCCAAACATGATATACCATAGGTCTACTCTCAAACCCTGTAGCTTATAATAACCATGAAAAGCTGGCTGTAGCTGAAAAAATAACCTAATGTAATAGCGCTGAAAGAATAGGGGGGAAATGACACATTGTATGCCCTTTCATAGTTGATCACCATATTTTTGCTCTACAGGGCGCACTGGACCATAGGGCGTACCTAGTTTTTTTGGGGGGGAAATAAAGAAAAAAAATACATGCTGCGCTCCCCGGGCTTTGGGTTGCAGACTGCTATCCGCAAGCCTTCGGAGCCCGGCGGGCATTCCCGCTGCCCTCCAAAGGCTTGTGGATAGCTTCCCTCTCGCTCTCCAGGCTTCAGCGAAAGCCCGCATTCGCTCCATAGGATGCACACACATTTCCCCTTCATTTTTGGAGGGGAAAAAGTACGTCCTATAGATTGAAAAATACGGGATTTCATATACTAATAAAAAGGGTCTTCAAAATATGTCATCAGCTACATCTCTACAAATTTGCTTGTTGTGGTCATGTATACTTATTGATACTTCAGTTGGAGAAGATGGCCTCACTTTGGATAGATGCTTCCAAACAATCCTGACAGAATTATATAAGAGAATCCTGTAGAAAACCCAAAAGAGGAATGAATGTTATAAGACATGTATACTTATGCAGCAGCTGGTAAGAGTTGGGGGGGGGTAGGGGAGAGATGTTATGATTATATTTTGTTGTCTAGCTATGTTTTTTATGCACATGTGAAAACCAATTTAAAATACTTGCAAAAAAGACAACTAATTCTCAGCTGAGCTGAGAAAAGAGATTAGCTCATTTCCTATCAAGAGGTTTCCATAGTCTCACAAGTCGACTTTCTAGTCGACTTTCTGGTTCGTTTTGTGAAGAAAGTGACATAGGTTTCTCAAAAGCTTAACTTCTTCACCATCTGGTTGTTCCTGACTGGAGTTCCTTCTCTCTGCCAGGCTGCCACTTGTTTCCCTGAGCATGTTGGGAGAATACGCTTCCAGGTGGAACCACATCTGGTGTGAATGGGCCCCAGCTTATTTTGTTTCTCTTTCAAGTAATTGCTCCTCAAATGGAAAGATGAGCGTCATTAAACTGATGCCTCACAAATGGCAGAAGCCAGCAGCACAGTGTGCATGGAAAGATTTGCATCAACCTTCAACTGCTATGTGTGTGCTTTTCAAAATTATCTTTTTTCTGATGCCAACAGTGAGGTGAGTGTTGTGTTTGTTTGTTTGTTTGTTTGTTTGGTTGGTTGGTTGGTTGGTTAGTTAGTTACTGGTCACCCAGCATGCATGGGACCCTGAGCCAAACTCAGCCCACCAGCCATGCATGGCTGCTGGCCAAGTGCTTGACCACCCCCCACCCCCGCCTCCCCCATGGCTGTTGCAGTTCGGGCAGGCGCTACAGTGCAGAGGTTAGCCAAGCTCCTGGTGGGCAAACATGCACAGTTCATAGCTATGTCTGGCTTGGCTGGGTGGGCAAACGCATCTCCTTTGTTGTGCAAGGGCAAATGGAGTTCAAGGCTTTGTCAGATGTTAGCTTTCAGTTGTGTGAGCACCCCATAGTCATTCTGTAAGAGTGCAACAAGGCATAATGAAACATTTTGCAGGCTGAGTTGTAGAAGAGCACCAGGGGAGTAACACAGATTTGCCAAAAATCAGTTTAATCCAAGGATGGGAACCTTATTTCTATCACTGATGCATGGGGAGGGAAACAAGCTGGAGCCACACACAATATTGATCTGATGATTGGTTGATTAATTGTATCAATTTATAAATTTTATTAGGAGATTTTTATTGTATGACAAGTACTGGGATGACCGCTCCACACATCAAATGGGAGCGCCTTTTGTGTGGTCGCGCGCAGCCCCCCGGATCCCAGTGCAACTCCTGGTAGTTCAGGCTGGCTTCATCCTCTCCAGGCTGGATACGTGGAGGTCTCTGCCTACCTCAGCCAATCGCCCAATCCCATCTGGGGAGCCGTTGCCAGGGTAAGGGGAGGGACCACCCTGCCCACACAACAGAAGGTGAATCTTACCTATAAAGCATCAGTTGGCTCCAGAGCTTCTCCCACCCTCCCCTCCCTCAGTTAAATCTTCTTTTGCAGGTTAACTTCTTTTCCACAGGTCCGCAGGCGCTGCTACATCAGGGTCGCTGTTAAAGGGCCATAAATGGTTTTTCCTGCATTGTCAGGTTTTGCCTTTCCCATAGCAAAACGTCACAACTTTTGCGGTTTTAAGCCTTGGGCAGAATCCATTAGTCTAGCTTCCTAAATGGGGGGGGGGCATGAAACGGTGACCCATGCCCCCCTTGCGGCGGTGATCTCAGAGTTCCCCGTTAAAGGGTTGTCACTACTCTCCCCTCCAACGGCGGCGAAGCGGAGGGGGTGGGCTCTCTGCTTGAACATATGTTCTCCAGAGCTGGCCCAATCACCACACATTCTGGATAACCCTGATGTCTCCCAGATCCCCGGCTGGGGACTGGGAAGGATAAATACCCAATGCCTGAGCCAAGGTCTCCCTACATCTGAAATTTAATGAAGTTGTGGCCAATTTTAATCCCATAGCACATTGTCTTGAGTCATTATTCTGCTCTGGGGTTGGGGGGACTCTGCCTGTCCATGCAAATAACTAGAAACAATGCTCATGAGTTACCATCTCCCCATCACCTACTCAGTTTGGGATCTACTAACTAACTAACTGGGATCTACAACACTAAAGTGATTCTTGAAGAGGCATGAAAGTTGCTGGGCTCCATTCCCTTAAAAAAAACCACCCACATAGGTCAAGTAAACTAGATTAGGGTTACGGTTTAGAAGTCTAATCTCTGTATGCTTATCCAGAAGCAGTCCTATCCCGTTCAGTGGGACTTACTCCCAAGGAACTTTGCATAGAAATGCAGTCCGTATCTGACAGGATGTGGGCAATGGAAGGAGGGTTCTTTCAGGACACAGACAGGAACGTTTGGCTGGTAGTTCAAACAGAAAACAAGCCATCCTGAGCTTGCCTCCTCTTTGTGTCCTTGTTGTTACCTCATGCCGTTGCAGAATCAGTGGAGAGAAGACCAACCATTAAACAGAAGAGGACAAGCAGAAATGCACCACAAGCCTTATCGTGAGCAAAGCAGTCACTCCCCCAGCCAGTGGTGGTTGCTATCATCAGTGCCCTGGGACTCAGGATTTGTGCTGGGCTGAAAGTAGCCATGCAATTTCTCAAAAGTTTTCTCTCCCCAGTAAGGAGATATTTTTGCTTCTCTGCCTTATTCTCAAAGCAGGTTGGGATTTCAGTGGGTGGTGGTAATAGAGGGGCTGAATCTACCTTATTGTTGTGAAGTGTCAGGTGCTTTGAAGCCTCTGCAGCTCACTCTGCTGCCTCATCTGGAAACGTTTTGTGTGCCCAGGCGCAGAACCCCGCCTCTCCAGGAGGCAGTCCAAGAGCAATGAATTACACACGACAATGTATTTTGGGATTTGAAATAGCCACAACTTTCTTAACAGTTTCAGATGCAGAAAACCTTGGCTTAGGGCCCAGGGGTCGGCAAGGGTCACCTCACCTGGGCCGCTTCACTCAGGTGGAGATCCCTCTGTGGGCCAGATTGCGCCCGCACATGAGTGCGTGCGCCCACGATTTCTGACATCTGTATCTGCACAAACGTGATTTCCGGCACCGTGGAAGTGATTCCCCGCTCCGCGCTGTGCTGGTTTAGCACAGCATGTGGGGACTTGCCAAGTGGGCAGCTCGGTTCAGGGGCGGTTCTGCCCAAGGATACTGCCCAAGGCCTAAAACTGCCACCCGAGACCACAAAATCGTGATCTCACTGCCAAGACTACCTACAACTGAAAACCTGTTAGCAGTTCACTAGAGAGCCAGCGTGGTGTAGTGGTTAAGAGCAGTGGACTCGTAATCTGGTGAACCAGGTTCGCGTCTCCGCTCCTCCACATGCAGCTGCTGGGTGACCTTGGGCTAGACACACATCTTTGAAGTCTCTCAGCCCCACTCACCTCACAGAGTGTTTGTTGTGGGGGAGAAAGGGAAGGAGAATGCTAGCCGCTTTGAGACTCCTTTGGGTAGTGATAAAGCGGGATATCAAATCCAAACTCTTCTTCTTCTTCTTCTTCTTCTTCTTCTTCTTCTTCTTCTTCTTCTTCTTCTTCTTCACCAACCATTCCTCCAGGCAACGCCTGACATCATCCAGCCAGTGTTCATTCTCTATGCTGGTCCTGTTGGGTTTAATGTCAGTATGGTTTACCACTCAGCCACTGAGACGCATAATCACAGAGCGGACGGCCCTGTTAATTTTGACCACCTTGTGGAAGGCTTCAATCTGGAAGGCTTGAGGGCGCCACATGATGGTAACATTAGGGTGAGCAAGTATTCTCATGACATATTCTCCTGAGCTGTTATATCTCTCTCAGTGCAGGGCAGTGCCCGAAATGCTGAAATGCAATAGAATCATAGAATTGTAGAGCTGGAAGGGACCACCAGGGTCATCTAGTCCAACCCCCTGCAATGCAGGAATTTTTTGCTCTCGTGCTCTACCAACGGAGCTATTCAACAATAACAACTAAAAACAATAAATGATATTTTTAATAGATTTTTTTATTGATTTTACAAATTTTTATAGACAATACAAACAAATAAAAAGAAACACAAACAAACATGTATAATTTCTTTCTTTTTTTTATAAAATTTTTATTGGTTTTACAAAGTTTTTAAAACAATACAAACATATAAAAAGACATACAAACACGTATAGTTTCATAACCTTTTTTTCGTAAACCTTGTTTCTCAGACTCCCCCATACCTCCCCTTTCTGCATCCCAATGTCCAAAATTTTTTTAGCAACTTCTAAATATTTCTGTCAAGCCTCTGTCCTCTTAATCTTTCCTTCAATCTAATCTTATATCACTGTAACCCTTTCTTTCTCAAAACCTC
This sequence comes from Podarcis liolepis, assembly GCF_965112155.1. Classification (NCBI taxonomy): domain Eukaryota; kingdom Metazoa; phylum Chordata; class Lepidosauria; order Squamata; family Lacertidae; genus Podarcis; species Podarcis liolepis. The sequence continues at coordinate 59,703,138 of NC_139563.1, read as the reverse complement.
AACATTCTAACATTCATCGAGTTTATAGTAGCCCTTAAGATAGATTTTAAATTTCTTCCATTCTTCTTCCGCCGTCTCCTTCCCCTGATCGCGGATTCTGCCAGTCATCTCAGCCAGTGTCATATAGTCCATCACTTTCATCTGCCATTCTTCCAGAGTGGGTAGCTCTTGTGTCTTCCAGTACTTTGCGATAAGTATTCTTGCTGCTGTCGTAGCATACATAAAGAAAATTCTATCTTTCTTTGACACCAATTGGCCGACAATGCCCAAGAGAAAGGCCTCTGGTTTTTTAAGAAAAGTACATTTAAGTACCTTTTTCATTTCACTGTATATCATATCCCAGAAAACCTTAATCTTCGGGCACGTCCACCAAAGGTGATAGAAAGTACCTTCAGTTTCTTTACACTTCCAACACTTATTGTCAGGCAGGTGATAAATTTTTGCTAGCTTGACTGGGGTCATATACCACCTATAGATCATTTTCATAATATTTTCCTTTAAAGCATTACATGCCGTAAATTTTATACCAGTATTCCACAACCATTCCCAGTCAGCAAACATAATGTTATGACCAATGTCCTGTGCCCACTTAATCATAGCCGATTTAACTGTTTCATCTTGTGTATTCCATTTCAGCAGCAAATTATACATTCTTGACAAGTTCTTAGTATTGGGTTCTAACAATTCAGTTTCTAGTTTTGATTTCTCCACCTGGAAGCCAATTTTCCTGTCTTGTTTATAAACCTCCATTATTTGACAATAATGGAACCAATCTCGTACTTTAGGTTTCAGTTTCTCATGACTCTGTAATTTCAATTTGTCTCCCTCTTGTTCCAAAATTTCCCAATACTTTGGCCATCCGGCCTCCATATTGAGTTTTTTAAATGCTTTAGCCTACAAGGGTGACAACCATCTAGGGGTTTTATTTTCCAATAGATCTTTGTATCTTGTCCAAACATTAAACAATGCTTTTCTAACAATATGATTTTTAAAGGCCTTATGCACTTTGATTTTATCATACCATAAATATGCATGCCAACCAAATGTATTATTGAAACCTTCTAAATCCAAGATATCTGTATTCTTGAGGAGCATCCACTCTTTCAGCCAGCAAAACGCTGCTGCTTCATAGTACAATTTTAAGTCCGGCAGGGCAAATCCCCCTCTTTTTTTTGCATCTGTAAGTACTTTAAATTTTATTCTGGGCTTTTTGCCCTGCCAGACAAATTTCGCGATGTCTTTCTGCCACCTCTTGAAACAGTCCATCTTGTCAAGAATCTGCAAAGTTTGAAACAAAAATAGCATTCTAGGCAATACATTCATCTTGATAACTGCAATTCGGCCTAACAATGATAGTTTCAAGTTTGACCATATTTCTAGATCTTTTTTAATTTCTGACCAATATTTGTCATAGTTGTCCTTATACAAGTTCAAATTTTTAGATGTCAAGTGAACCCCTAGGTATTTCACCTTCTTAACCACTGTCAAACCTGTCTCTTCTTGAAATTTCTCCTTCTCCCTAGCTGTTAAATTTTTTTCTATGACTTTAGTTTTTTGTTTATTCAGTTTGAATCCAGCTACCTGGCCAAATTGTTGAATTATCTCCAACACCCTTTTCGCACTAGTGTTTGGCTCTTGTAAGGTCAATACTAAGTCGTCTGCAAAAGCCCTTAACTTGTAATGTTTAGCTCCGACCTGTACACCTTTAACCTGCTGGTCATTTCTAATCATATTCAGCAACTCTTCCAGAACAGAAATAAAAAGCAATGGGGAAATTGGGCACCCCTGTCGTGTTCCTTTTTCTATCTTAAGTTCCTCAGTTATCACATTATTTACAATCAGCTTAGTTTTTTGTTCAGAATATATCGCACCCATACCGTTCTCAAATCCTTGGCCTACCCCCATCCCATGAAGATTCTTTTTCATAAAACTCCAAGAAATATTGTCAAAGGCTTTCTCCGCGTCCACAAAAATCAACACTGCTTTGGTGTTTATGTTCACCTCTAGCAATTCCAAAATGTCTATTATATTCCTTACATTGTCTGATAAATGCCTTTTTGGGAGAAAGCCTGCTTGGTCCTTATGAATCTTCTCCATCAACACTCTTTTAAATCTTTTTGCCAAAATGTCTGCAAAGATTTTGTAATCCACATTAAGTAATGATATTGGGCGGTAGTTCTTGAGTTGAGTCTTTTCAGTCTCTGTCTTTGGTATGAGTGAAATATACGCTTCTTTCCACGATTCTGGTGCCTTTTTTCCCTCTAAGATCTCATTACAGACTTCCTTTAACGGTTGAACCAACCATTCCTTCAAAGATTTATAATATCTGGAAGTCAGTCCATCTGGTCCTGGAGATTTGCCCAATTGCATGTCCTGAATGGCACCCTCTATCTCTTGTTCTGTTATTCTCTGGTTTAAATCCACCTTGCTTTGATGAGAGATTTTTTGTAATCCATATTTGTTAAGGAATTTATCTATGTCCTCTTCATTTTGTGGTCCTTGAGAATAAAGTTTTTTAAAGTAGCTCAGAAAACAGTTTCTAGTCTCATTAGGTTTAGATATGTTCTTTCCCTCCACTTCTAGACTTGTAACTGTATTTAGTTTCTGCCTTTTCTTCAATTGCCATGCCAGAAGTTTGCCACATTTATCTGCCGATTTGAATGTCTTTTGTTTCATTTGCTTTAACTTCCACTCAATCTCTTGATTCATCAATTCCATGTATTGTGTCTGGTATAACTTAATCTCTCTCAAAATCTCCTGGGACTTTGGTTTTGATCTTAATTTTTTCTCTCCTCCTTTTATCTTTTCCAGAATCTTTTCCTTCTTCTCATTCTGCTTTCTCTTCTTTATTGAGTTTTGTTGAATTGAAAAACCTCGCATCACAGCTTTACTTGCGTCCCAGATCACTCTTTTTTCCACGTCGGCCTTTAAATTTATTTCAAAATAGTCCTTTAAGGTTTTTGGGGCCTTCATGTGGACCTCCTTGTCTCTAAACAGGGTGTCATTCATCCTCCATCTAAATTGACCAGTTGTTGTAAGTTTCATTTCCATCTTTACGGCGTTATGGTCGGAGCAAGTTTTTGGGCAGATTTCTATCTTCTTAATCTTTGGAGCCATCCCACTAGTGATCCAGATTTGATCAATTCTGGTCCAGGTCATCATTGCTTGAGAAAAGAATGTTCCTTCTCTCTCAAGAGGGTTCCTTGTTCTCCATATATCTATTAAGTCCATGTTTTCAGTCATTTCAAAAAAGGTCTTCGGAAGTCTCCCTTCCTTTGAGATTGTCAGTCTTTGTGCTTTATCCATATTTGTAGAAACCACACCATTCATGTCTCCCATAATTATCATATTATAATCCAAATAGTCCATCAGAGTTTCGTGGAGTTTCTTGAAGAATTCCGCCTTACCTTCATTTGGTGCATAAATTCCAACTATTAAAAATTTTTCTCCTTGTACTTGTATTTCAACTGCTAAATATCTTCCTTGTTCATCTTTAAACATCATTTTTGGAGCCCATTTCTCTTTTACATAGATCACAACTCCTCTTTTCTTAACTTTGTCCGATGAAATAAATTCTTGTCCTAATCTTTTATTTGTGAGTAGTTTCCTGTGTGCTCTGGTTACATGGGTTTCTTGTAGACATATCAAATCCAGTTGTTCTCTTTTCAAAATATGAAAAACTTGTCTCTTCAAAGGCATATTGAGCCCATTACAATTCCAACTAAGGAATTGCAGGGCCATCTTGTTATTTTTCTGTTACTCCTCCAACCGCTCCAAGTTGTTGCTCTTCCTCTGATGGTGGTGGGTTAAGTCCAAACGATAGGTTCAGAATGTCTAGTGCTCTCCTTTGTTCTGCAATTGGATCCACAGTTCCCTTCTGTAAGTCCTCTTGGTTTCTTTCCAGGAACCTCTCTTTGTCTTGTATTGTCTTTATTTTCACCTTCTTTCCCTTGTAGTCAAAAGACAGTCCTTGTGGGAACTCCCACCTGAAAGGAATGGTGTTCTTCTTCAGCAGGTAAACCAAATCCTTATAGAATGTTCTCAACTCCAAGATATGTTTAGGGATGTCTTTGAAAATCTGTATGGATGAATTTTCAATTTGCAAGGCCTTTTGGTAATGTAGTTTTAATATTTTGTCTCTTTCTTCCTTGGACCTAAGGGTAATCAGACAATCCCTCGGGGTCTTTCTGTTCAGTCTCCTGCCCAGTCTGAATGCTGTTGTTATTTTAAATTCTTCCTCCTCCAAGTCTTCCCAGAAATCAGCAAACTCTTGTGTTAAAAACTCCGCCAGGTTGTCTCCTTCGCTCTCGGGAATCAGTCTCAATTTCAGATTTCTTTCCTTTCTCTGTAATTCCCACAAGGCCAGAGTTACATCATGTTCATGAACCTTTTTAGCAATCGGTTCTAAGTTCTCTTGAGTCTCTCCAGCAATAGTTCTAGCTTCCTCTGCAATCTTACGTGTTGCAGAATTTTCTTGAACCAGCCTGTTTATAGATTCTGTATTCAAGTCCAATCTTGCTGTTAGTTCTGTTAGTTTCTGTGTATTTTCTGTACTCTGCTTTGTCAAGGTCTCCAAAGATTGATTTATCTTGAGTAACGCTTGTGTCACTGACTCTATGGAGGCAGCTGTCACTTTTTCTTGTCCTGTTGTTCCTGTAGGAGTTACGCCTGTAATTGAGCCTCTTTTCTTTTGTTGCTGCTGCTGGTGTTGTTGTTGCTTAGCTTTGGCTCTGGTGGTTATCTCTTCTGCTGGGCCACTCATGTCCCAAGGTCGTTCCCACGAAAACAGTCCCCTGATGGAAAATTCCACTGTCCTAGACTGTTATACCCGTTGCTTTAGCCCTCTAGGGGGAGAGAAACAAAATGTCCGAGTACGAAGACAGAAAAGTTAAAGACAAGTATATCAGGAGGCTTGTAGATATATGTTACAGCACTTTTCCAATAGATACTATTTCAGCATGCTCCAATATACTGTAGCAACAAGATCTAAAAATTTTGTAGCAAAGGAAACTTCAACCATGTAACTTTCCCAAGAATTTAAAGACAGTTCAGTGCTCTATTGTCTTGTTTGGCAGTCCGTTTCAGGGTATTAAGGCAGCAGAAGATTTTTCCCTTTTAGATAAGTCATGCAGTTCTGTTTGTCCCTTTTTTCCTCCCCTCTATCCTGCTTGCTAGAGGGGGGATCTAAGTCCAATGTCAGGTTAAATAGTCAAGGAATGTTTCATGCGGATGCAGCTTTAAAATTCCGTTGCTTTAGCAGTCATGCAGTCAGGGGGAGGCAGACTTCCTTAATTTTTACCTTCCCCGTTTTCAGCCAAATTTTCTTTTAAGGGGTTCCAAATTAGCGTTCAGTCTTACTCACAGGTTTTTCAGTCTCAGATTTACAGGAAGGAATCGGCGCTCTCCGTCAATGGCAACGCGGCTTCACTCTGCGGGCTGGGTAGCGACTCTCAGCACCACGCTCTCCCGATGCCGTTCCAGAGCCTTTAAAAAGGCTCTTTCTGCAGTAAAGGGGGGCGCTTCTGGTGCCCACCGAGTCTCCTTGTTCACAGGCTTCAGCGCCTGTGATTTTAGGGGTCCCCCGCGTGCCGTAGCGGGTCAGACCCGAACTCGCAGAGCAGTCCTCCTCCGGAGCTCGGAAAGAGGACCGCCATTAACGCTGGCGCCCTTTTTTCATAAGCCTCACTTCTCCGACTCCCCCAAGCCTCCCCTTTCTACATCCCAATTTCCAGAATTATTTCAGCAAATCCTTAACTTATTTTTATCAAATTTGTCCCTTGTTTATTCTTTTCTTTTACTTAATCTTCTGTCGCTGTAGTCTCCTCTTTCTCAAAAACCTCAACATTTTAGCATTCATCAATGTTATAGTATTTCTTGAGATATATTTTAATTTTTTTCCAATCTTCATCCGCCGTCTCTTTCCCCTGATCACGGATTCTGCCAGTCATTTCAGCCAATGCCATATAGTCTATCACCTTCATCTGCCATTCTTCCAGAGTAGGTAGATCTTGAGTCTTCCAATGCTTTGCGATGAGTATTCTTGCTGCTGTGGTAGCATACACAAAAAAAGTTCTGTCTTTCTTTGACACCAATTGGCCGACAATGCCCAAGAGAAAGGCCTCTGGTTTCTTAGGGAAAGTACATTTAAGTACCTTTTTCATTTCATTATATATCATTTCCCAGAAAGCCTTAATCTTCGGGCACGTCCACCAAAGGTGGTAGAAAGTACCTTCAGTTTCTTTACACTTCCAACACTTATTATCAGGCAAATGATCGATTTTTGCTAGCTTGACTGGGGTCATGTACCACCTATAAATCATTTTCATAATGTTTTCTTTTAAGGCATTACATGCCGTAAATTTTAAACCAGTGGTCCACAACTGTTCCCAGTCAGCAAACGTAATATTGTGACCAATATCCTGTGCCCATTTAATCATAGCTGATTTAACAGTTTCATCTTGTGTATTCCATTTCAGCAGCAAGTTATACATTCTTGACAAATTCTTAGAATTGGGTTCTAACAATTCTGTTTCTAATTTTGATTTCTCCACCTGGAAGCCAATTTTCCTGTCTTGTTTATAAACCTCCATTATTTGATAATAATGGAGCCAATCTCGTACTTTGGTTTTCAATTTCTCATGACTCTGTAGTTTCAATTTGTCACCCTCTTGTTCCAGAATTTCCCAATACTTTGGCCATTTGGCCTCCATATTGAGTTTTTTCACAGCTTTAGCCTCCAAAGGTGTCAACCATCTAGGAGTCTTATTTTCCATTAGGTCTTTATATCTAGTCCAAACATTGTATAATGCTTTTCTGGCAATGTGATTTTTAAAGGCCTTATGCACCTTAACTTTGTCATACCATAAATATGCATGCCATCCAAATGCATTATTAAAACCTTCTAAGTCCAAGATATCTGTGTTCTCGAGGAGCATCCACTCTTTCATCCAGCAGAACGCTGCTGATTCATAATACAATTTTAAGTCCAGCAGGGCAAATCCCCCTCTTTCCTTTGCATCCGTTAATATCTTAAATTTTATTCTGGGTTTTTTGCCCTGCCAGAAAAATTTCGAAATATCCTTCTGCCACCTCTTGAAACAGTCCATCTTGTCAAGAATTTGCAATGTTTGAAACAAAAATAACATTCTAGGCAATACATTCATCTTTATAGCTGCAATTCGGCCTAACATTGAAAGCTTCAAGTTTGACCATATTTCTAGATCTTTTTTAACTTCTAACCAACATTTCTCATAATTATCTTTAAATAAATTCAGATTCTTAGATGTCATATGAACCCCTAGATATTTCACCTTCTTAACCACCGTCAAGCCTGTTTCATTCTGGAACTTCTCCCTTTCCATGACTGTTAATTTTTTTCCCAAAACCTTAGTCTTTTGTTTATTCAAATTAAATCCGGCAACTTGACCAAATTCTTGAATTAACTCTAAAACCCTTTTTGTACTAGTGTCTGGCTCTTGTAACGTAAGTACTAAATCATCTGCGAAGGCCCTTAACTTGTATTGTTTAGCTCCGACCTGTACCCCTTTAACCAGCTGGTCACCTCTAATCATGTTTAGCAACACCTCCAGAACTGAAATAAAAAGTAGTGGGGAGATTGGGCACCCCTGTCGTGTCCCTTTTTCAATTTTAAATTCTTCAGTTATCACATTATTTACAATCAACTTAGCTTTTTGTTCAGAGTATATAGCACCCATACCATTCTCAAATCCTTGGCCTACCCCCATCCCATGAAGATTCTTTTTCATAAAACTCCAAGAAATATTGTCAAAGGCTTTCTCCGCGTCCACAAATATCAGAACTGCTTTAGTGTTTATATTCACCTCTAGTAATTTCAAAATATCTATTATGTTCCTCACATTATCTGATAAATGTCTTTTGGGGAGAAAGCCTGCTTGGTCCTTATGAATCTCTTCCATCAACACTCTTTTCAATCTTTTTGCCAAAATGTCTGCAAAAATTTTATAATCCACATTAAGTAATGATATAGGGCGGTAGTTCTTAAGATGAGTCTTTTCAGTCTCTGTTTTTGGTATGAGTGAAATATACGCTTCTTTCCACGATTCTGGTGCCCTTTCCCCCTCCAAAATCTCATTACAGACTTCCTTTAGCGGTTGTACCAACCACTCCTTCAAAGCTTTGTAGTATCTGGAAGTCAGCCCATCTGGTCCTGGAGATTTGCCCACTTGCATGTTTTGGATGGCACCCTCTATCTCTTGTTCTGTTATTTTCTGGTTTAGATCCACTTTACTTTGATAAGAGATTTTTTTGTAATCCATATTGTTTAAGAAACTCATCTATTTCTTCTTCCTTCTGCGGCCCTTGTGAATATAATTTTTTAAAGTAGCTCAAGAAACAATTTCTAATCTCATTAGGTTTATTTATATTCTTTCCATCAACTTCTAGGCTTGTGACCGTGTTCAATTTCTGTCTTTTCTTCAATTGCCAGGCCAGAAGTTTACCACATTTGTCTGCAGATTCGAATGTATTTTGTCTCATTTGTTTAATCTTCCATTCAATCTCTTGATTCATCAATTCCATGTATTGTGTCTGATATAACTTGATCTCTCTCAGGATCTCCTGGGACTTTGGTTTAGATCTCAATTTCTTCTCTCCTTCTTTTATCTTTTCCAAAATTTTATCCTTCTTTTCACTTTGATTTCTCCTTTTTATTGAATTTTGTTGTATTAGGAATCCTCGCATCACCGCTTTACTTGCGTCCCAGATTACTCTTTTTTCCACATCTGTTTTTAGATTTATTTCGAAATAGTCCTTCAAAGTTTTTTGGGCCTTTTTGTGGATCTCCTCATCTCTAAATAGGGTGTCATTCATCCTCCATCTAAATGAACCAGCTGTTGTAAATTTCATCTCCATCTTTATGGCGTTATGGTCGGAGCAAGTCTTTGGGCAGATTTCCACTTTCTTAATCTTTGGAGCCATCCCACTAGTAATCCAAATTTGGTCGATTCTAGTCCAGGTCATCATAGCTTCAGAAAAGAAAGTTCCCTCTCTCTCAAGAGGGTTCTTTGTTCTCCAAATATCAATCAAGTCCATATTTTCAGTCATTTCAAAAAAGGTCTTTGGCAATCTCCCATCTTTGGAAATTACCTGTCTTTGTGCTTTGTCCATATTTGTAGATACTACTCCATTCATGTCTCCCATCATAATTAGATTGTAATCCAGATAGTCTAATAATGTCTCTTGCAACTTCTTAAAAAATTCTGACTTCCCTTCATTGGGTGCATAAATCCCTAATATCAAAAATTTTTCACCTTGGACTTGAATTTCAATTGCCAAATATCTCCCTTGTTCATCCTTAAACATAAATTTCGGGAAAAGTTTTTCCTTTGCATAGATTACCACTCCTATTTTCTTAACTTTATCTGATGAAATAAATTCTTGACCTAATCTCTTGTTGATGAGTAGTTTTCTATGCAGTCTCGTCACATGAGTTTCCTGTAAGCAAATCAAGTCCAAATGTTCTTTTTTCAATAAATGAAACACATTTCTTCTTTTTCGAGGGATGTTCAGACCATTACAATTCCAACTTAAAAGTTGCAGAGCCATATTGAAACTATTTGCCTCCTGTTGCTCCGAGTAGTTGTTCTTCTTCTGTCGGTGATTTAAGTCCAAATGTCAAATTTAAAATGTCCGTTGCTTCTTTTGTCTCTGATGTTAATTCCACTCCCACTGCTCCTTTCAGGAGGTCTTCCCCGTGGTCATTCAAAAATTAGTCCCCATCTTGAGTTGATCTTATCCTGATTTTCCTACCTTTAAATTTAAAATATAGGCCTTGGGGGAATTCCCACCTGAAAAGTATTTCGTTCTTCTTCAGCAGACCAACCAACTCTCTATATAGTGTTCTTGCGTCCAAGATCTGTTTTGGTATATCTTTAAAAATCTCCACAAAAGAATCTTCAATCTCGAGGGTTCTTTGGTAATGCAAATTCAGTATTTTGTCTCTTTCCTCTTTTGATCTTAAAGTTATCAGACAGTCCCTTGGCTTTTTCCTGCCTTGTGCTCTGCCCAATCTGAAGGCAGTCACTATCTTAATTTCTTCCTTCTCCAACTCCTGTTGCCAAAAATCCGAAAATTCTTTAGAAAGGAAGTCCACCAAATTATCTCCTTCACTTTCAGGGACTGCTCTCAATCTTAAATTCCTTTCCTTTCTCTGTAATTCAAGCATGGACAGGGCTAGTGCATGATCCTCTAACTTTTTGCAAACTGGTACTATTTTTTCCTGTGTGGCATCTGCAGAGACTTTGGCCTCCTCAGCAGAGACTTTAGCTTCTTCTGCGATTTTGCGTATATTGGCACAGTCCTCTAAAATTTTATTAATAGATTCTGTATTAGTAGTCACTCTTTTCCCTAATTCATTAACGCTTTGTGTGTTCTGATCAAGTTTTATAGAGAGCTCTGTCAATTTTTTGCTGTTTTCCGCTCCCTGCTTTGTCAGAGATTCCAAAGACTCGTTTATCTTAACTAAGGCTTGTGTTACAGCATCTGATGTCATTGTTGTTTTTATCTGGCCAGTTGCAGCTGGTGCCGCTGGGATGCCTGAAGCTGAAACTCTACGCTGTTGTAAAGATTTTGTCTTGTATGGTCTACCAGATCTAGTTGTTGTCTCTTCTGGTGCACCACTCATGTCCCAGCCAAGGTCACTTTCACGTCCATAAGTTGTTTTTAAAAGGAAATTTCCACTGCCTTGATAGTTACAGTCCAATTTGCAACAATTACCACAATGTCCTCTAGGGGGGGAAAGTTTCCAAAGTTTCTGAAACAAAATGTCTTATAATCAATCCCCCCTAGAGTTCCAAAGAATCAATTGCAACAGTTTCCTGTATTTTCAGAGTTTAGCAAGCCAGTAATTTTAGTAACTCTCCAGAGTCCAGTAGCTTTAATACAAAGTAACTTTCCAAGTAACCATTTAACTCACTGACAGTTCTCTTTTCGGCATTCTCACTTTGGCAGTCGGTTTCAGGGGTATTTGACACAGCGGTAAAATATTTTAAACCCCTTTTCCAGCAGGAATAAGGTACAACTTCAACCCCCTTTTGCTCCTGCCAGCCAAAAGGGGGAATTTTTAAGTCCAATGTCTAGTTCACTTAGTTCTTAAAAGTCTTTCAAAGGTTGCAGCTTTTTAACCTTCTTTGCTGTATGCTTTTGCAGTCCGGGAAAGGCTGACTTCCTTGTTTTAAAGCCAATCCCGTTTTCAGCCAAAATTCTTTAAGGTAATTGTAAATCCCGAATTAATTTTCAGTCTTACTCACAGGTTTAAATTTGTAATCCAAATTTCAGGAAGGAATCGGCACTCTCCGGCTATGGCGATGCGGCTTCGCTTCATGAGCTGGGTGACGACTCTCAGCACCGCGCTTCACCCCCGCTGCCGTTCCGGAGCCTTTAAAAAGGCTCCCTTGCGATTTTGGGGGGGGCGCAATGGTGCCCACCGAGTCTCCTTGTTCACAGGCTTCCACGCCTGTAATTTTTGAGGGTCCCTGCTTCGCCGTAGCGGCAGGACCCGAACTCGCAAAGCAGACTCCCTCCGGAGCTCGGAGGGAAATCTGCCATTAACCGATGGCGCCGACCGGAAGTCCTAAAAACAATAAATGATAACAACTAAACTAAAGCAGTGGGACATACATCAAATAATAACACAGTATAAGCAATAAAGTTCTCCTCTACATTATGCACCAATATCAGGCTCTAGAAGGGGATCAGGACTTAGATCTAGGTGAGCCCAGGCTCCAAGGGGACCAGCTGTGGAAATGCCCTTTGTCTGCACAGGTTCTGCTCCAAATCTGAGAAGCACAGCTTCTGAGCAGTTTACAGCCTTTTCAATGATCTCAAGACCCCAAAAGGGGAGGCTCCATGCCATGTGTGGGCCTGCTCATCACCCTACCCTGTTGAGTTCAGGAGCAGCAGAACCATAGCCAGTTTTCTGGTGAAGGTCACTCCTGTTCTTGAAGGCATGAATGAAGCTGACAGGTTTGATGTGCTTCTTCCCACAGGCGTGTGGACAAATATAGAGTCAAATAAAACCCCACAGAATTCAACAGTTCTGAGTCCTCTGCCTGTGGAGACAGCCCAAGTGTGTTTCTCTTCACCTGTAGGTTTGCGGCAACCGGTATTTGGAGCAGAAATGTTATTTCATTCCAGGAGAGGGAAGCAGTCTGACTGGAGCCCACAGCAAATTCTGCAGATAATTCACTCACGAGCATAACAATGAAACAGCATAAAAATGAAACATAACAAGCAAAATGAAGAGGCCAGGTGGTTGGAGAAGTTGCCAACAAACTGATGAGGTCAGCTGTTGGGGGGGGTCCCTATTTATGACCAGGGAGTGGACCAGACTCAGTGAAACCTTCAGCCTGACCCAAGTCCAGTGGCCTAAGAAAACCCAGAGGGAGCAAGCTCTGCCTCCTCCCTGTGTGGGGAGCCAAAATGCCATGGCAGTGAGGACCGAAGACTTCTGCCCACATGGGAGCACCAGTTGGGAACTCTGGTAAGTCATGGACCTGAGACGTCTAAAACAACATTACTAGCTATGCTGTTTTAAATAATGGCATAAGTTTAAGTAAAGTAGGAGGGCAGGTACACTGAGAGGAGTTTATTTTTTAAAGTCAAATCCTGTGAAGCCCCGGCAGCCATGAATTCTTCATCAGTTCTTACATTTCACCAACCTGCAACTTGAGGGCAAACCCCACAGTAAAACATGAACGTCCCCTTCCCAAGGGGGACCCCTGTGCTCAGCCAGCACCGGAGCCTCTCAGCCAGCTGGTTTTGCAGTGCCACCCAGGGGTCTGTCCCCTGGCAGCCGCGGGGGAGGGAGCAGAGGAGGCTGCTTCGACATCAGCAAGAGCAGTGGGGGCTGGCTGGCTGGCAGGCTGACTGGCTGCTGATTGGCCAGCTGTCCCTTCTGACATCACAGCGGCATCATGGTCCTACCTCTGGGCATCTGCTTCCAGCCTCCCCTCCCCTCTTCATCTGGCTTGAACAGGTAAGCAATGGGAATGCCTGTCAATACGCAAATGGTGAGCTTAGCAACCTCTGTTTGCTTTGTGGAAATGTTGCAACTGAAAATACAATAATTATTATTGATTTATATGCTGCTCAATAACAAAAAGGTGTGGTCTAAGCTCATATTTCAATGTAAGCAAAGTAATAGGCTTTGTATTCACATTTAGAATATGCAGACACTGCACTCATGCTGAAATGAAATTGGAGTCGTTCATAATTTAATGCGTGATCAGCCAAAAGCAATGAAAGAGGAAGTAAATTGACTCAAATGTGATAATTGTCAAGAGAATGAAATAAATTGTATTCATTATCAATAATTTGTAATATTATGCGATAGGTGTCTTATACTCAAGGTCTTTGTGACCTTGACACCACGAGACAATTGTAATTGTAGATGAATGGACTGCTAGTTACAAAACTTTTTTGTATTGCAAGGATGGTTGAATACAGTCCCCACCCCCAAAAGCGACTGTCTCATAGAATCATAGAGCAGGAAGGGACCCTGAGGGTCCAATGCCCTTCAGTGCAGGAATATGCAGCTGTCCCTTATGGGGATCAATATGCAACCTTGGCATTGTCAGCACCTTGGAGTCTGAATTTGTTTTATTTTATTTTTGAAGAAAAGTAACCTAAGTATGTATATGAACCAGAAATGCTCCAGCATATCCAGGTATCCAATTACAAGTTTCCAACTTGATATGTGCCTGGTGGCATGTAACTTTGTCATGGACCATGAGCACCCATAAACTTGATGTTCTAACTTTATTAGAGAAGGAATACTCAGAGACAGAGCATATGCTCTGCACAATGTATTTAGAAAGTCCCAAGTTCACCTCTCTAGTTAAAAGGGATTTACATGCATACATACAGTATATCCAAAATAGACATACAGTGAACCATCACAAGCACACTCATGCTCCAACGTGGTTCCTGCAGGTGACTGGAGAAAACTTGTTTGCCCTTTCATTCCCATGTCTTGGTTAGAGTTGCTCTGAAGCAAAATATTAAGCCAATACCCCAGATTCTCTTCAGATGAAATATCTGAGCAATTTCAATAGAGTTTCAACAAGAGAACAAATGTCCTTAGGGTGGTGTATATGTACATAAATTTCTGTGTTCCCACCAGATTTTGCCTAAAGTGATTTGATATTGCTCCTCCCCAGACATTTCAAAATAAGCCGAATGCGTTTAGATGAGACTAGTCAAATTTATTGAGGGTGTGTGTGCTTCACATCTCCCTCATAAATGCCCTCAACTGACCCCAGCTAGAGTGAGCTCTGTGATCCAGATGGCAGAGGAGGCTGGCCTCACCTTCTCTCTCCTGGCCAGCAGCTTTAATTCAGCTCTCAGGATGTTACGTAACCCCACTGTCCTTCACCCCATCCTCTCCAGTCACCCTCTAAGCTTCACAGCAGAGAAAGGATTTGACCCTAGGACCTCATCAACCCAATTCCATCACTCTAGGCACCACCACTAATAGATGGACTTGCCCAAAGGCAGGTAACGCTCTCAAAGACACATTTTCTTTGTTCTTTTGAGGAAATGAGAACAGCCAAAACATCCATGGGGGGGGGGGAGGTGGAGTATTTTTGCTTGCAGTTTACTGCACATCATTATATAGTTGTAAGTGTAGTGAAATGTTTAAACTAGCCCATAATGTCATTAATGCAGAACTGGAATACCCGAGGTCACAGCTATGCAAAACATGAACCAACAAGTCTTATATATCTCCAAGCATCAGAGAAGCTGTTCCTATGTGGGTTGTGAATCATATCATATGTTATCAGAGTGGGTAAGAGAGTTTTTCGCATTACAAGAGGCCCTAGCCTGGTGATATGATTATAACAGCCCCAAGAAAAAAGTTGATTTTTCTCTCTCCTTTTACTTCACTCTTTTTTTTTAATGATCAAACTCATTTTCTTGACAAACTCACAAGTTTTTTGAAATTGGGTGAAATATTGCTGATCATCAAAAGACTTCAAAACTACAAGAGCACAAAAGTAAGATATGCGTCGATAGAAATCATATAATCATAGAATCATAGAGTTGGAAGAGACCACAAGGGCCATCGAGTCCAACACCCTGCCAAGCAGGAAACACCATCAGAGCACTCCTGACATATGGTTGTCAAGCCTCTGCTTAAAGACCTCCAAAGAAGGAGACTCCACCACACTCCTTGGCAGCAAATTCCACTGTCGAACAGCTCTTACTGTCAGGACGTTCTTCCTAATGTTTAGGTGGAATCTTCTTTCTTGTAGTTTGCATCCATTGCTCCGTGTCCGCTTCTCTGGAGCAGCAGAAAACAACCTTTCTCCCTCCTCTATGTGACATCCTTTTATATATTTGAACATGGCTATCATGTCACCCCTTAACCTCCTCTTCTCCAGGCTAAACATGCCCAGCTCCCTTAGCCGTTCCTCATAAGGCATCGTTTCCAGGCCTTTGACCATTTTGGTTGCCCTCCTCTGGACACGTTCCAGTTTGTCAGTGTCCTTCTTGAACTGTGGTGCCCAGAACTGGACACAGTACTCCAGGTGAGGTCTGACCAGAGCAGAATACAGTGGCACTATTACTTCCCTTGATCTAGATGCTATATTCCTATTGATGCAGCCCAGAATTTCATTGGCTTTTTCAGCTGCCGTGTCACACTGTTGGCTCATGTCAAGTTTGTGGTCAACCAAGACTCCTAGATCCTTTTCACATGTACTGCTCTCAAGCCAGGTGTCCCCCATCTTGTATTTGTGCCTCTCAATTTTTTTGCCCAAGTGCAATACTTTACATTTCTCCCTGTTAAAATTCATCTTGTTTGTTTTGGCCCAGTTCTCTAATCTGTCAAGGTCGTTTTGAAGTGTGATCCTGTCCTCTGGGGTGTTAGCCACCCCTCCCAGTTTGGTGTCATCTGCAAATTTGATCAGGATGCCCTTGAGTCCATCATCCAAGTCGTTGATAAAGATGTTGAATAAGACCGGGCCCAAGACAGAACCCTGTGGCACCCCACTAGTCACTCTTCTCCAGGATGAAGAGGAACCATTGATGAGCACCCTTTGGGTTCGGTCAGTCAGCCAGTTACAAATCCACTGAGTGGTAGCATAGTCAAGACCGCATTTTACCAGCTTCTTTACAAGAATATCATGGGGCACCTTGTCAAATGCCTTGCTGAAATCAAGGTAGGCTACATCCACTGCGTTCCCTTCATCTACCAGGCCTGTAATTCTGTCAAAAAACGAGATCAGGTTAGTCTGACATGACTTATTTTTCAGAAATCCATGCTGACTATTGGTGATCACAGCATTCCTTTCTAGGTGCTCACAGACTGTTTGCTTAATGATCTGCTCCAGAATCTTCCCTGGTATTGATGTCAGACTGACTGGGCAGTAATTATTTGGGTCCTCTCTTTTCCCCTTTTTGAAAATAGGGACAACATTTGCCCTCCTCCAGTCTGCCAGGACTTCGCCTGTTCTCCAGGAATTCTCAAAAAATGACTGCCAGTGGTTCTGAGATAACATCTGCCAGTTCTTTTAATACTCTTGGATGCAGTTCATCTGGCCCTGGAGACTTGAATACATCTAAATTAGCCAAGTATTCTTGTACTATCTCCTTAGTTATTCTGGGCTGTGTTTCCTTTGCTGAATCATTTGCTCCAAATTCTTCAGGTCGGGCATTGTTTTCTTTATCGGAGAAGACTGAGGCAAAGAAGGCATTGAGAAGTTCAGCCCTTTCTGTGTCCCCTGTTTGCATTTCATCATCTTCTCCTCTGAGTGACCCCACTGTTTCTTTGTTCTTCCTTTTGCTACGAACATACCCATAAAAGCCTTTTTTGTTGCTTTTAACCTCTCTAGCAAGCCTGAGTTCATTCTGTGCTTTAGCTTTTCTGACTTTGTGTCTACACGTGCTGGCTATTTGTTTGAATTCCTCTTTGGTGGTTCCCCCCTTTTCCATTTTTTGTACACATCCTTTTTTAATCTTAACTCAGTTAAAAGTTCTTTAGATAGCCACCCTGGCTTCTTTAGGCACCTTCCATGTTTCCGTCTCATTGGTATTGCCTGACGTTGTGCTTTTACTATCTCCCTCTTAACAAACTCCCAGCCATCATGAACTCCCTTTCCTTTTAGTATTACTGTCCATGGGATCTCACCCAGCACTTCCCTAAGTTTTATGAAGTCGGCTTTCTTAAAGTCAAGAAATTGAGTCCTAGTATGCTTGGCTGCTCCTTTCCGCTGTATAGTAAACTTCAGAAGAGCATGATCACTCGCGCCTAATGATCCTTCCACTTCTACCCCACTAACCAGGTCATCAACATTGGTTAGGACCAGATCTAAAATGGCTGTTCCTCTTGTTGCTTCTCCCACTTTCTGGACAATGAAGTTGTCTGCAAGGCCAGTGAGGAATCTGTTTGACCTTATGCTCTTGGCTGAGTTTGACATCCAACAAATATCCGGGTATTTGAAGTCCCCCATTACTACTATCTCCCTTCCTTTTGCATGCTTGGCCATCTGTTCCAGGAAGGCATCATCTATGTCCTCCGTTTGGCTTGGGGATCTAT
The DNA here is from genome assembly GCF_965112155.1 of Podarcis liolepis. Taxonomy (NCBI): domain Eukaryota; kingdom Metazoa; phylum Chordata; class Lepidosauria; order Squamata; family Lacertidae; genus Podarcis; species Podarcis liolepis. The sequence continues at coordinate 59,685,560 of NC_139563.1, read as the reverse complement.
AGTAAACTCCCACAATGAGGTCACTGTTATTCTTCTCTCCCTTAATTTTGACCCAAATGCTCTCACTTTGGCTTTGAGGTTCTAAATCTTGAATCTCTTCACAGGTATACACATCCCTGACATATAACGCCACTCCTCCTCCTTTCTTGTCTGGTCTGATTCTCTGAAATAGATTGTATCCCCCCATTATTACATTCCAATCGTGGTACTTATCCCACCAGGTTTCAGTGATGCCTATTATGTCATATTTAGTTTGCTGTACCAAGAGCTCAAGCTAATCTTGTTTATATCCCATCCTTTGCGCATTAGTGTACAGACATTGAAGTCCATTAATCATTCCCCTGTGTCTCTTATTTAAGGATTTTTTCCTCCCACCACTAGGTCTGCGTGCTGTTTGCTTCATTTGGTCTATGACATTTGGATGATCATCTTCATCAATTGATAGACTCCTACCTTCAGGAGCACTGTCTCCCTTCCCCACATTAGTCAGTTTAAAGCCCTCCTGATGAGGTTTCTGAGATTTTTGGCAAAAACATTTCTCCCAACTGTTGTGAGGTGCAGCCCATCGCTTGCCGGAAGTCCATCTTCAAGAAACTGCAGTCCGTGATCTAAGAATCCAAACCGTTCCTGTTTACACCATTTGCGAAGCCAGCTGTTCACTTCCACTATTTTTCCCTCTCTCCCTGGGCCACGTCGTTCAACTGGGAGGACAGATGAGATGACAATTTGTGCATTTAATTGCTTCAATTTCCTGCCCAGAGCCTCGTAGTCTCTTTTGATCTTCTGGAGGCTATTGCTTGCAGTGTCATTGGTTCCCACATGAACCAAGAGGAAGGGGTATTTGTCAGTGGGTTTTATGATTCCTTGCAGTCGTTCAGTTACATCTTGGATCTTAGCCCCGGGGAGACAGCACACTTCCCGAGACATCTTGTCAGGCCCACAGATCACTGCTTCTGTTCCCCTCAGTAGGGAATCCCCTATCACCACTACACGCCTCCTCTTAGGTTTGGTCGGGGTTCTTCCGTGAGCTGTCCGTTCCAAGGTCGCCTGCACATTCCCTGAGGACTGACTTTGCTGCTCGTCTTCATATACCTGATCGACTGTAATGAAGGAGAGATCCTCAAATGGAGTCTGCTCTTCGTCTTCCATGCTAGGGGAGAGGACCTCAAAGCGATTGTGTATTTCTAAACAATCAGAGCGAACCCTGGGCCTCCTACTTCTTTGATTTACGTTTCTCCATATATCTGGCTCCTGTGTTGGTGAACTAGTCTCCTTCTCAGGGGAGTCCCCTGTCTCCTCCTTGGTGGAGACGGTGTGCTCTGTTGCTTCCAAGAAGAGCTCCAGCTCTCTAATTCTTTGGAGCGTAGCTACACGTTCCTCCATCATGTAGTGGCATCTTGTACACCTCCTTTTGACAACTTTGGCAACCAAGCTGTTGCCAAATGTATTGCTCTGCTTCCTTTTGGACCATATTAGAGAAGCTGAAGGGGGGTGTCTTGTCATCTGGGCAGTCCAGGACCTCCAGACACACTGCCCAGGCTTGTGCATCTGCAGCACCACAACCAGACGCCTTCCTCTGCCCCAGCTGCAACAAAACTGTCTCTCTTGCATCTCCTGTCTCTACAGCCACAGCAGGCGCTGCAACCATCAAATGGATGCCAAGAACAACAAGTGATAACTGGAATCTCATGGCACATGTGTACATCAAATATTGTCCAACTACTGATACTGAATATCAGCTAGCATTACTGGTAAAACAATGAGCACCAAGTTTAATTAGCTGTTACAGTTTATCAAACATTGAAGATCCAGTACTAAGTATATATAATTTACTGTCCAATATCAACAGGTGTCAAATATTATGTACTGTATTGAGTCAACAGTCAAATTTCAAATAGTGGATGTTAAGAGTCTATTACTTTCACCAACAAAGAGCAGCGCTAGACAGTCCTTTTATATACAAATGTAGTGGAGTACAATAGATTCTAAATTTTATTTTGTATTGTAGAAGTCTTAGTTTAGTATTTATTTGAGATGTAATAAGGATACTTCCTCTTTGAAGCATATGTTCTTACAATGACTTTTTCTCACTAGGTTTTGGGAGAAAGTGTTGAACTGTACAAATCTGACTGTATGGAAAAACTTGAAAATTTCAGAAGAAAATATTCTTTTGAATTGTATACCTGTTATATGGAAGTTGACAGCTGGACAACAAAAATGAATTCTACATGCCCCAACTATGGCCTAAAGACTGGTATTGATGAACTGGAAGAACAAAACTATGGTTTCCTTTAACCCAGTGATGGCCAAACTTGGCCCTCCAGCTGTTTTGGGACTACATTTCCCATCATCCCTGACCACTGGTCCTGTTAGCTTTAACTAATGGATTGAAGACATGACAGCACTCCCAACATATGAATAGATTGCTTATAGACACAGACTTTGTTCAGATAAATATATAAACATTTGGAACAAGTTTATACAGAATATGGTAGGTTATTAATAATTATATACGTATTCACACACACACATACACATACAGGGTGAGTCCTTTGAGGTCCCGTGGATACAGAGTACACATGTTCCACAGGGCCTCTTTTAAAAGACTCACCCTGTATATTGTGGGATGTAAAGGTGCAGTCAAGTGCAACATTCCGACAGAGGATTAACGGCCTCCATGTTCTAACCGGTTGCTGTGACAACCAGTGCGTCGGTTGCTGGTAGTTTTGAAAGATAACTGCTCAGTTGCAGTCACCTCAGGACCAACCTCCCTCTGGTATAGTTTATTTGCTTGTTATGTAACCTAAGCCTGCCTTCAGGTACAGTTCTGTAAACCTGAATAAATCTGAGAGTAAAATAGTTTTATATTAACATGAATCAGATTTGTTTGTGTATTCTTTAAGAGGGATTCAAAGGGATTTTTAACCAGGAAGGCATCTTTATTAGTAGAACTCAGACGAGTCAGCGACAAGGTGATCACTGCATAAACTTATAAAGGGAATTGTTTAACTCTGCTAAAGTAAACCTTCCCACAATGGATTATGGGCCCAGAGTTGCGTAATTTTTTTTTTTTTACTTCCTGGTTATCCAGTGGGGATTAAGCAACCCCCTCACTTCCCTCAGAGTTACAGTTACCTAAGGCAGTGGAGAGCTGTTTTATATTTTTGAGATGGCTAGTGTGATGGCTAGTTGATAGTGATCTAGGCCGAGGCCTGCCTGTGCTAAATGAACATAATTTTGCGCACTGGAAGCAACACCTAATAGCACTTCTAGATGCAAAAGGAGTCCTGGATGCTATAAAAAGCCTACAAACACAGATGAGGGTGATTTACCCAAGATAAGAGCTTGGGAAGAAAAGAACAGTAAAGCCAGATTCATCATTTTGCATGGGCTTCATGATGAACACCTCTCAATGATAAATTCTGAAGATAGTACGTCTCAAATTTTAAGTGATATTGAGCGCATAATAATAATAATAATAATAATAATAATAATAATAATTTATTTATACCCTGCCCATCTGGCTGGGCTTCCCCAGCCACTCTGGGCAGCTTCCAAAAAATATATTAAAATACTGTAATACATCAAACATTAAAAGATTCCCTAAACAGGGCTGCCTTCAGATGTCTTCTAAAAGTCTCGTAGTTGTTCTCTTTGACATCTGGTGGGAGGGAGTTCCACAGGGCGGGCGCCACCACCGAGAAGGCCCTCTGCCTGGTTCCCTGTCACCTCACTTCTTGCAGTGAGGGAACCGCCGGAATGCTCTCGGCACTGGACCTGTGTCCAGGCAGAACAATGGGGGTGGAGACGCTCCTTCAGATATACTGGACCGAGGCCGTTTAGGGCTTTAAAGGTCAGCACCAACACTTTGAATTGTGCTCAGAAACGTACTGGGAGCCAATGTAGTTCTTTCAAGACCGGTGTTATATGGTCTCAGCGGCCGCCCCCAGTCACCAGTCTAGCTGCCGCATTCTGGATTAGTTGTAGTTTCCGAGTCACCTTCAAAGGTAGCCCCACGTAGAGTGCATTGCAGTAGTCCAAGCGGGAGATAACCAGAGCATGCACCACTCTGGCGAGGCAGTCCGCAGGCAGATAGGGTCTCAGCCTACATACCAGATGGAGCTGGTAAACAGCTGCCCTGGACACAGATTTGACCTGTGCTTCCATGGACAGCTGTGAGTCCAAAATGACTCCCAGGCTGTGCACCTGGTCCTTCAGGGGCACAGTTACCCCATTCAGGACCAGGGAATCCTCCACACCTGCCCGCTTCCTGTCCCCCAAAAACAGTACTTCTGTCTTGTCAGGATTCAACCTCAATCTGTTAGCCGCCATGGCGACGGCTTAGCAAGCAGGCTTCGGAGCTCCACGGATAACAGGACTGTAATTAGCATTGACTGCCACCCAGGGAAGTATTTTTTCCTTTTTTACTTCTCTACTTTTAAACTTACCAACCTACTGAGATTTTAACAGCACCTTCTTGTCTATGCTATGAGAAACATCCTGGGCAAGTTCTGTGAAGCATCTTGGGCAGGCCGCCAGCTGCTAGCTATTAACTGCCAACTCCCTTCTATACTTTGTTCCTGAAAACTCCTGGCAGTCTCCACACAGAGAAGCTCTTAAATTGAACAAACTGAGCACTTTCTATTTTTTCCTCTCTTTTTTGGTTGGGGGAACCTCTCCTTGTTTACTCCCCACGGTGACGCTATGCCTGCTAGTAAACGCCACAGGGACCCATCGGATGTAGCTCTCTCACCAGTTCCCAAACAATCTAAAATAGAGGACTTTTTTAACAAATCTGCTTTTATAGTTCCAACAAAAAACTGGTTTTCTCCTCTTGAAGATGATTGTGAGTGTGGGGAGAGTATTCAAGGTGAGAGCGTGGAACTGGATCCAACAATGGGGCAAGTTGATCCTGTGCCGCTCAGAGAGGAAGGAATAACAAGTAGGGAGAGCACCCAATTAACTCTAATTGCAAGAACGGTTGAGCATATCTTCCAACAAATTAGAGGTATTGCCTCTCAAATAACCCAGTTATCCGAAGAGGTCCACAGTTTATCAGTTAATAACAAGCAGGCATCAACAGAACACCATAGTACCAAAGGGAATTGGTGACAAGAGCAGACCCCTAAGCTCAACATAGAACACGCAGAGGCTCTTAAAACAAACTCTTCTTATTTAATCTTCCAACCAAAAAAGATCTGCATGACAATTTGTGGAAGGCCAGATCAATCTCCTAGCTGGAAAGGTGCCCAGCGTTCCAAATGACATTTATCAGACTTACTTGGCATTGGACTTACAGAGATCGACCTCGTTAGGACTGAACTCTTGAATACCACAAATCAAATCCAAAAAATTATGTTAACTTTTTCCTCTACTAGACTGCCCTCACTGATTCACAAGCTGAAATTCAGATTGTCAAGCAGAGGAGTGTTTCCAACCCGGGTATTTCGCAATTCTATTGTTGCACCCTTATGTAAGATGAGGGCTGGTGCTTCAGAGGGGCTCACAAAACCAAAGCCTGGATCCCCAATGGAAGTAATGACATCACAAAAAAACTTGGCAGGTGGGGAGGAAACAGACATGCCTGAGTTGAATTCGCAGGATCATGCCCAACATCAAAATAACCAGGTGAGCCAAAAGGAACAGCCAATTCCTCTAGATAATCATCTTCAGGAATCTGAGCACTCTGTAAATCCTTTGGAAGAAGATTTTCTCAGCTCCTTTAGGAATCTCCCTCAGGAAGAGCAACAAACAGTTATCAAGAGGCTTGATCTTATGAGCCAGACATTGAAAGAGATTAAAGAACCGGAGGCAGAGATTGATAATAGATCCAGTGGCCACAACAGAATGATAACTATAGAACCACCGGAGTATTGGACAAAGATGAGATATTTAGAAGAGGAGGAGTCAGGAAATTCACCCAAGGAATCCCCATTGGCAAGCAATTTGCAAAGAAAAGGCCCAGTGATTACAAATGTGAGTACTTTATGTACGACGACTGAATCAAAGGCAAAAGATCCATGACCTCATTGAAAGCATGCAGATGCAAGTTGCAAACACAGTTGCTACACCCATGGCCACTGACTTCTTAAAGAATCAGGAGAATTCAAACCCGTTGCCAGACAACAATGAGTATCAGTCAATGATTGGTAAACCTTTGTATTTAGTTACCACATGCAGACCTGATATAGCCAATGCAACAAGCTGATCACTGCATAAACTTATAAAGGGGATTGTTTAACTCTGCTAAAATAAACCTTCCCACATATATTCACATATTGTATTATGTTTCTTCTCTTTCTTTTTTTCACTTTATTTTGTACAACTGAAAAACTGGGTATCAGATACTGATCTTAAACAATATACATGTATAATACATATGAACCTGGAAGTCCATGGATGTCAGGGAACTGCCATCAAGAGAGGGGAGGGAGGCAGGAACGTACAGGCAGCCTCCCCCCTTGCTGAGCAGTAGCACTTCGTCAAAGACTGGTGAAGCCGACACCGATCCCAGGCAAGAAAGGGAGAGTGACGTGCAGCTTCCATTGCATAGTTTTCCCAAGGGAATTAAGCGTAAGGAAAAGAGGAGGAGAGTGGGGGTGCCCCGGGTTTTATTCTGGAGGGGAAACCGGAAGAACCCACTCTCGGAATCTGCTAGCGATTGAGGCAGACATGCATTTTGGACTTCTGCACTGTACATAGTTTTGCACACAATAAAACCTGTAAAAGGCAAGTCAGATTCCTGGGCTGTTTACTTCGTGAGCAACCATACGCATTCCTGACAATAGTGAAAAATTTTATAGTGTCTTCATAAAAATAAATTATTTCCATTCCAGCATGGTTCTGATCCAAGGGTAGGCAGTTCCCTTACGCTGGGTTTGGGGTGTTCATTTCTAACCCTCTAAGTTTCTCTTCCCATTAATTCCTGTATGAAACACCAAAATATGAGAATCAAACATCACCCCTAAGTATTTTGCTGCCATTCATATGCATTTGCATTTCACTGGTGGAAAAGCACTTATGAAATTCTTAAAACTTTCTGTAACAAAGGCCAAAGTCAAGCTAAAAATAGCGGGAGAATGTTTATTCATGGTCCGACAGCAAGCAGGATTGATAGGAGAGGGGAAAGCATGAGGTCTCTTCCAGTTGACTCAGAGGACGGCGCGATGTGAATTGCTTGCCAGAAAATGAGTGCTGCTGAGCCCTCTTGGAAACACAGAGACACCAATTCCACGAGTGCATATTTCACTGACTTGAGAGAGCTTTGGCAATCAGAACACTGACCAAACTGCTGCTTGGTTCATCAACAAGTCAATCATCTAGCTTAAAATATCACGTTGTACTGGGTCATAAATATCATACAGTTTCTTTTTCATGGAAACTTATGATTTGTCTACTAAATCACGTTGCATGAATCATGTCTGAGCAAGTAGCATGTGATTCTCTGCCCAGTGGGATTGCACATTTCATCCCCCCCCCAAAAAAGAAAAACAAGATTGTCTAGATTTTGTGCTTTAAAAGGTCAAAAATGTTGTGATCAGCTCCCAACTTTTGAACCATTGCATAGTGCATCATATTTGGCCTAGCAGGCATGAAGTGACCAAGAAGTCAGCATGCAATCACCCAATCTCTCCTCCTACTGAATTTAGATAAGGTGTATAAAGTTTTAGGAATAATTTTGTTGGGGCACCCTATCAATGAAATTCTCATCAACCTAGGCCTTTTTTGGGAGATGGCAGATTGTTTCTTGGGAAATTTTATTTATTGCATACTGAAATAGCGTTAGGTTGTGAAGAGCCGCTTGGTAGGCCAGGGCACTTATCCAACCAATTTCAAAAAGAACTTTAGCAAGGAAAACAACAGAGTTGCTATTATGGGGCTCCAGACATGCCCCTCACAGGAGACCTTGTCAACTAGAAGGGTGCAAAACTGCCATACAAGTTGAGTCTTCAACAAGGGCTCTGCATAGTGTGGAATTTTATCATAAAATTGCAATTTTGATGTTAGTGTTCCTTTTGTTTTCTAGTGAAACGGGTTATTTATGTGGATTGAAAGGGGGGAAGGTATAAAAGGAGAATCCCCTGGGTGCACTGGTGTAGCATGGAGGTGCTGGGGGGGCTGTTGCCCCAGGCACACAATGGGGAGGGGGGTGCAAACCAGGCACACATACCCCACAGAGATCTCCATTGGTCCTGGTGCGTGAGTGCCTGCCTGTCAGCAGCGAGGGCTGGGTGAGGCACAGACAGTGCTCTTCACCCTCCACTTACCCAGCCTTCACTTCCGACAAGCGGCTGGGCTGCAACTGGCAGCCCCGCTCCTGGGTCAAGCCTGACCCAGGTGCAGAGAAAGGAGAATCAACAACAGCGTTGCCACCCCTCTCCTCAGCTGGGCGACACCAAGCGAGGATGCTTCCAAGGCAGCCTTCTCGCGCCCAGCCAGGCCAGGTGCAGTGGGCTCCCTCCATGCCCCACCCCCCTCAGGGGCACACGCTGCTTGCCCGCCCCTGCCTGGGTGCCAAGATCCAAGTTTTGGGCCAGTGCTCTTTGGTGAAGGGAACAAGGCAAAGATGCCCATTATCCCTATAACGTTTCATTCTGGTCCTAGAAGTATTGCTTAAGGTAAAGGGACCCCTGACCATTAGGTCCAGTCACGGATGACTCTGGGGTTGCGGCGCTCATCTCGCTTTGTTGGCCGAGGGAGCTGGCATACAGCTTCCTGGTCATGTGGCCAGCATGACTAAGCCACTTCTGGTGAACCAGAGCAGTGCATGGAAATGCCGTTTACCTTCCCGCAGGAGCGGTACCTATTTATCTACAGTCATACCTCAGGTTGAATACACTTCAAGTTGAGCACGTTCGAGATGCACTGTGGCAACAGAGCATGTTACTTCTGGGTTTCGCTGCTTGCGCATGCGCACTGAAAATGACGTTACGCAAATGCGCAGAAGCAGCGAAAAGCGATGCTTGCATGTGCAGACATGCCGTCGCTAGTTACGTTTACCTCTAGATGCGAACGGGGCTCCGGAACGGATCCTGTTCGTATCTAGAGGTACCACTGTACTTGCATTTTGCCGTGCTTTCGAACTGCTAGGTTGGCAGGAGCAGGGAGTGAGCAATGGGAGCTCACCCCGTCGCAGGGATTCGAACCGCTGACCTTCTGATTGGCAAGCCCTAGGCTCTGTGGTTTAGACCACAGCTCCACACACATCCCTGAAGTATTGCTTAGAGATTCAAAAAACCATTCTTTTTGTCCAAGTTAAATATTTCATTAATTTGATGATATTGTAGCCAGTTACTTGTTGCCCTAGCTCTCCAAACCTCTTTAATTTTATCTCTTGAGCTACTTGTGTTAATATGTCTCATGTCCCATCCTCCCCACTGATATAGCCTCAAGTGGGGAAAGCCACCACGGTGTCTTCCTTTCTAACAATTTTTTGTATTTATCCCATACCATATATAAATTCTTCCTAATAATGTGGTTTGTAAAACTTTTATGCACTTTGGCTTTCCCATACCAGAAATATGCTTTCGTGGAAAATGCCAGGAAGACTGACACCAAGACCTTCTGCATGCAAGAGCTGAGCTAGGGGCCCTCCTGATTTGTTTAAACAAAATCAAGCATTCAAAATCAAGCATTCAAAATGCCACAGGTTGCATGCATGTAGTGCATGACTAAGAACCCACCCGCCCACCTGCCATGAAAGATGGGTCATGTACTCATTATTTAATACCTCACATCAGAATGTGTGAACCAATGAGCCTCACTGACCAGTACTGCACTTCAGGCGATGCGATTGATGTATGAGTTCTGTTTGGCATATTGGATCTCAATATTGTAGCCATTCAGTAATGAGCATGTCATTGCTGAGCTATGCGCACATCATGATACTCTGAGGAGAATTTAACTCTTCCAACTTTGGGTTTTCCCCTAACATAACTGATGATAGCCTTTCTTCAAAAACAAAACCATGCACATCCAAGCAGATGTTTTACAGAAATAATAAAAACAGCTATTTGTAAAGTAAGGGATAAAAAAAGACAAGCCTTGCTGCCTTTGCTGCTTGCCAATGTATCAAGAGCTTGCAACTCCAAGCTAAATATTTAAAATGCTATGTGAACAATAGTATCAGCTTGAAGGTCATAAATTAAAACAGAATTATATCAGCAAAAACATTTGCTGGGTTCAATGTTAGGTTACTTGGCTGTGTCTAATCAACACAATTATTTCTTTGTTTAGTAACTTTTTTCCTTAGACATAACTGCTCCAAAAATATGTAAAAATAAAGTCTTAAACTTGCTTTGCTTGCTGAGCCATTGAATCTTAACCAAGGCCAAATGTTACTCATTGCTTTTAGCTACTGTAAACTAAACTGTTTTCATCAGAGGAATAAACTGGCTGCATTTAATCTGAAAGAGATGGGTGATTTATAGGACATGAGCTTGTGTTGTTTTTAGTCATGATTGTTTCCACCTACCCTGGCTGCTAAATTAAGGGATACAGTCAGCAGTTTAGAATATTCCAAAGTTATAGGGCACGGGGGGGGGGGCGCTATTCTATGGCCCTCAAGATGTCATACCCTCCAACATTTCTCCATTGAAAATAGGGACGTCCCATTCCATAATGATAATTTTACTATTTATACCCCACACATCTTACTGGGTTGCCCCAGCCACTCTGGGCGGCTTCCAACATATATACAAATATAATAAAACATTAAACATTAAAAAAACCCTTCCCTATACAGGATTGTCCTCACGCAGCATGGAGGGGGGGCGGGGCGGATAACTCCATACCCTCCAACATTTCTCCAATGAAAATAGGGATGTCTAAGAAAAAGCAGGACATTCCGGAATCAGATCAGAAATCAGGGCAGCTTCTCTAAATCAGGGGTGTCCCTAGAAAATGGGGGCACTTGGAGGGTCTGAGATGTTGTTGGACTCTAGCTCCCCGCCCCCCTGCCAGCATGGCCAGTGGTCAGCGATGGAGGGAGCTGCAGTCCAGCGATGGAGGGAACTGCAGTCCTGTGGAGAGCCACAGATTCCTCAGATCTGATGCAGGCTGACATGGGGTTAGCATACAATTCCTCTCCACGGGGCCTCCTGCGAACTGAAGTCTGCACATGGGGATCTCTCCAGCCCTTCTGCAGATGACTCTCTGCTTCCATGCCAGCAACCAGTTCCTCACAACAGTCTGCTTTTCGTGGGTCCCATCTGCTATACTGCATGTTCTTAAAAGGGGAGTGGCAGAAGTGGAAGCTTCTTGGATTGCCAGCTGTAGCTTCTAACCTTCATTCTTCTCACATTTTGCTTTCTTGGGTAAGATCAAAGGTCTTCCTGGCCAGGCCTCCATCTCCAGCCATGGCCAACCAAATGTCTCTGGGAAAGTTGGGCACAGTGGAGACAGTCATGCTTGGTCACTGGGAGCCCATTTGGCTCTCATGGCTAAGACCTTATTGGCATGAAGGTTATATTTTAGGGTCATCAGTGTAAGGGGCTGCCACCATTGGTCACTATAATTCTAATAAATGGTGATGATGATGATGATGATGCTGTGCTTTAAATCCAGGCTGTAAACTATTTTATTTTATACAAGGAAGCTGCTCTTTGTTTCTTCAGCTGCTATTTACTATTGGTTTTAATTATTATTCTATATTGTGCTGTTAGTATTTTATTGAAAATTGTCCAGGGTCTGTTTAAGGATGGGTGACTATACACTACCAAATTATGATGATGATTATTTCACCATACCTTATGGCAATAAATTTTCTGTTAACTTCTTAATGGGGGCAGCCATTCTGTGAGACTGCCCCAGGAGGAGAGATGGGAAGCAGGGCTCATTCCAACAGCTTTGCCAAAAAACCAGCTCCACTAGGCACCTCCTGCCCTTGAATTGTGACAGCTGGACATTATAAGAACTATTGTTTAAGAATTGGTACCTGAGTTTGATTTTTTTCCTTCTTCCCTCCCTGTTCCTTTTCCCTTGTGTGTGTGTCTTTCTTTTCCTTTTTAGATTGTAAAGTTGTGGGTAGGGTCTGTCCTTGTTTCAACTGATAGTAAGCCCCTCTACGATACTTTTAGACCAAAGAGTAGGGTACAAATGTTCCAAATAAATAAATATTTTTTCAGCTGTCTGAAAAAAATTAATTCAACCTACCACAGACCAGTTACATTGGGAGATTCCACATTCCAGCTCAACAACTCTTAATAATAATAATATCTTTATTGTCATTGCCCCCTCTCGGGGACAACAAAATTACTTACATCTTGCACCAGGCCCTGAGCTCCACTTAAGATTAAATCCAAGGTTGTGACCTTTCTGGTCAGTTCCATGACCAGCTGTTCTACAGCACAGCCAATTATGTGGAAGAGAGCAGTCAAAATCCAACCATGCTAGTTGGTAAGTTTAGGGGCAAATGACCACACAGCAGTATTGCTGATAGGCAAAGACTCAGACCACAGAAATGCAGTTGGTAGAGAGGGCGCTGTGTGGTGTCATTTCCACTCCTCTTCTGGGAGGAAAGCAGCATATGTAATTTCCTGTTCCTCTCTCCCCACCTATTTCTCAAGCAGGAGGGTGTACATCTGCTTCCTCCTTGTGAGACATGCGCCTGAGACTGTTTCTACGGTAAATATAAGTATTTTATCTGCATAGCTTTTAGTGCTTCTATAGCTGGGTGCATGACCATGAGTAACTAAATCACGTTTTAAGCTTACTTCCACAATCTGTTGTCTGATGTACTTGTTAAATGAAAAGGGGAAGCCAGCTTGCTTCACAGCTGGGCTTAATTTAATGAAGGCTTCACAGCCTATTCCTATATGCTTTGATTTTGCTGCCAAGGGTGGGACATTTAAACTCTGTTCAACCCACACACAGGGGAACCTGGAGGGATAAATTGCATCTGAGATATTTTCTCCTACCTATGTATTAAAAGCCATCCAACAATTTAGGGTATCTAGACATTTTGTCTCTTTGTTGTGACTGGAACACACCTTCAGTACTAACTTACTCTTGGGGCCCAGTGTCACCCAAAACATTTTTGGGCGAGGAGTCTGCCCCTTTTGGCGTTTCCAACTTGTTGGCAAAGAAAATGGCCCCACATCCTTCCTTAGCCTTCTTATTGAGCATGGGTTGGGAAACTTTTGACTATATGGAGCAGATCTTTATCTGTCCCCACACAGGCCAACTTTGGCAGGTGGGTGGGACAACCCACCTTTGAATCACATGGCATCCTTGTGACATGACATGATTGACGAGCAATTTGTCCCACCTACTTTCCAACATCCCTTGCATGGGGTTCCTGAGCTCCTGAGAGCAACCTGCGTGTTTGGTGCTCAGGAACCGCTGTGCATTATTCCTGCATCGCAGGAGGTTGCATTAGATGACCCTCACGATATCATGGACTGGCTGGATGCAGAGGAGTGGTGGGAGGAATCGGCTGGGGATCCCCCAAGGGGAGAAGGCTCCAGAAGTGGTGGTTGGACAGTGGTGAGTGGTCAGATGGAGAAGAGGGAGCAGACTGGGAAGATGGAAGAGGTGTTGGAACCTGAAGAGGTAAGAGGGTTCATTGAGCAGGAAGAGGCTGTGGCAGAGGACAGTCCAGAATCAGAAGCAGAGGTGGAGGCTGGAGAGGAGGGGGCTCAAGAGGCAGAGATGAGGCAGGCTGGTGAGGAAACCCGGGAGTCCTCCCCCCTGGTCTCCCAGAACCTGCAGATGTATGAAGAGGGTGGAACAAAGGCTAAGAAGTCTCATATTGATTGGGAAGGACCTGGGGGAGGACAAGATCTACTGGAAAAAGTTGCTGTGCTCACTAGGCCTGCACTGTTTTGTGTAGTTGAGTAAAGATTTAACTACCCCAACACCTTGTGGGCTATTGCTGGCCTTCTCTTGACACCTGCTCTGGCACAGGGTCTCTTCCAAGTCTATGATTCTCTGCAAAGGGCACTCCCAGACCAATGACTGGTGCTTTGGATGGTTGCAACCTGCGTTGCTCCAGGAGAGGGGAGCATCTGCACAAAAACCACTGTGGAAGTGGAAGAAAGCCTTGAATCCAACCACAGGAGCCATCAGGAGCTCACTTTGATCCTGCTGGATCAGGCCAGTGGCCCACCTGGTCCACCATCCTGTTCTCACAGTCGCCAGCCAGATGCCTGTGGAAACCAGTGAACAGAACATGAGCACAAGAGCACCTCTCCCCTCCCGTGGTTTCCAGCAACTGGTATTTGGAAGCCTTGCTGCCTCCAAGTGTGGAGGTAGAGCAGAGCCATCCTGGCTACTAGCCATTGATAGCCCTCTCCTCCTCCTCCTCCTCCTCCTCATCCATGTATTTGTCCAATTCTCTTTTAAAAGCCATTCAAGTTGGTGGCCATCACTGCCTCCTGTGGGAGGGAGTTCCACAGTTTAACGATGCACTTCTGATTGTTCCTTTGAAGTCTGTATCCTTCTCATGTATTATGCCAGGTGTGGGGCAAGCAGATGTGGTTTGAGGAAGATAGAGCCGCAGGCCAAACTGAGACCCCGGACAAGCCATGTTTTGCCCTTTGGCCAGAGATTCCCTTCCCCGGCTATGGACTTTGTATCCAGAGGTGCCTGCCTCCTGCTGTTTCTCTCCATTCCCCCAGGTTTCTGTTATGCCCACTCCACCTGTGCTTCCTTTCCAGATGGAGCACGCCAGCCCACCCCTCTTCGCTGGGAGGCTTCTAGCATTGATGCAGAAATCCTTACGTGCAGGCTCTCTCTCCAAATGTTTCTGGCACTTGCGCTTTAGCCTGGGGTGCTCTGGCCCCTGCACTCTCAATGCCTTGTGCTGCTCTCTCCCACTTAAATTATCTTATTTTTCCACCTTCGTCTTGGGATGAAGTTTTGTTCCGAACTGGACCCTCCTCAGTTCCTATTGGCCCCCTTTCCCATCAGTGTAAAAGCTAATCTTCCACCTTCTTGATCTTTGGTGTTAGCAGTCTACCTCCATCCCAGTTCAAGTGGAGCCCACTCCTTTTGTAGAAGCTGGTCTTCTCCCAAAATGTCCCCCAGAGCCTAGCAAATCTAACCCCCTCTCATCCAGCCATGGGGCAAGCTGTGCTTGTCTAACTGGCCCTTCATATGGAACTGGTAGTTCCACAGAGAGATCTTGGCTCTCAGCATCCCACCTGGCAACCTAAACTTCACTTCCAGGCCTCCAGGCCTTCCCCAGTTCATTGGTGCCAACATGCCCTATGCAACCACTGACTCCTCCCTAGCGCTCTCTACCAGGTGACCTAAATGATGGCAATTCACTTTGCAGTCCGCACATCTGTAATGCACCCAGCTGTGTCTGTTCCTAAACCACCCACTTCCTGGACTGCTCCACCCCCAGGGGGAGAGCACAGGAGCTACGGGAGTGGGGTGGGATTTAGCAACTCAGCAACAACAAAACTTGCTTGGCATAAATCAATGTAAAAGCAATGAATGAAAAACAAAATGTGAGACTTGTCCAAAGAACATTTTGTTTTTCTACAGCTTGCATTCTCTCATTTTTCTTTGTCAAGAGACAGTCACGTGGACATGTGTGTTTTTAGATGTTCTCAAGCTTTGGTTTTGTTAAGAGGAGGGAGAGAGTGTGGCTTCTGAAAGAAGTTCAGATATTTCGCAGATGTTGCTCTTATATATTGAAAATAATGCAGCGTCATTCCTTTAACTGACATCCAGATATCCAGATAACAGATTGACAAAGCCTTGTGAATATTGATAAGCATTCTAACCCTGTGTTAGATCTGTTTGGGGAATGTTGAACTAGGCAGTGAGGTATACTGGTTAAAGTGTCAGAATAGGCCGGGGGACCCAGGTCCAAATCCCCATCTGCATGGTGTCCTGAGCCCCTTCTAATTCCAGGGGTCCTACATCAGGCAAGGGTTAAAATCTAATGGGGGGGGGGGAATCTATTGCTGAACTAGTCAGACAAGTTAATGCAAGGTAAGTGTCATCCCTTGCCACTTACCGGTAAGTACTGTCATTAGTCCCTTTGTTCAGGAAATGGTTGTGAATCAAGATGGTGAGCACCATGACTAGTGATAGTGCCCTCTGGGCCCATGCCTTCCCTCATCCTCACTTGGCTGGTACTTTCTCACTTGCTGGTATGATCCTTGTGAGCAAAGCTGTTGGAAGTCTCATACTCCCAGCAGGGTCACCCAAGGTGTTAAGGTCAAAGGGAAGGAGCTAGACAAAGAATGATCCAAGAAGTCCTCAACGGCAGAACAGGTGGAAGAAAACAAGCGGTATGTTACAACGGCTGTGAAGGCAGATGAAGGCTGCAGCAGATAAGAATCTACCGGTTCTCATGCCAGAGGAACAGAGCCTTACTGTGAAGACTGTCCATTGGTCAGTGTGCACTGATCTACACACATAAAACAAATTCATGCACAGGCATCTTTCAAAAATCCATCCCAAACCCAAACCCCTAAACGTCCCATGGCAATCAGCAAATGGTAAAGGGGGCAGGACCGTGAAATCTGGAAGCCCCTAGTCATGAACCGGCACATGGGCGGTGGATACAGATTCAGTCGCTCTGACTCAAAGAATGAGGCAGTTGAGGAGCTCAGCAGCTGTATCCATGTCTGAGCAGCCCTATTTAGGATCCACTCTGCTCACCCCAAAAGGGGAAGGGGCTAGAAAAGGTGCCCTAAACATAGTCTGCCTCCCTTTTCCCCTGACTGGATTACCAATGCTCAGTGGGGTCACCACCAGCAGTCATAAAAGACAATTGAACTTTGGAACATGAAATATATGGACTTTGTTGGATAGCACAGATAATAAGCATTCCAAACGCAGAACTGCCACCATTGCAAGAGAGCTGTGACGTTTTCACATCGATATTGCAGCACTTCAAGAAACTCAAAGACCAGGTAAGGGACAACTGAAGGAAGAAAAATGAGGCTACACATTCTTCTGGAAAGGTCTACCTGAACAAGAACGTCAAATACATAGAGTAGTCTTTGCTATCAAAAATGATCTTGTAAAGCTCTTGTCAGATGTCCCTGCTGGCATTAATGAGCGACTTTCAACCTGTCGGGGAAAAACTTGCCAGAAACCAACAGGCGCTTCTGCTCCAATACTGGAAGCCAATGAAAACAGTAAAGAAAATTTTTATTCTCAGCTGGATACCATCCTATCAGAGATGCCTAAGGAAGATAAAATTATCCCCCTGGGTGATTTTAATGCAAGAGTTGGGTGAGATTCCGATCAGTGGCCTGGGACTATTGGGAAAGAAGGAATTGGTAACAGCAACCAGAACGGAATCTTACTTTTGATGATATGTGAAGCCCAACCTTGTTATTACCAACATACCCTTTCGACAAAAAAATAAATTAAGAACATCTTGGAGGCAGCCTTGGTCAAACCACTAGCACCTCCTAGGCTATGTAATTGTCTGAGCTGAAAATCATCATGATGTGCTCCTTACCAGAGCTATGATGAGTGCCAATGAGTGCTGGACAGATCACTGATTAATACACTCCACGGTGGCTATCAATATTATATCTCAACACAGGCTTCAAGGAAGGAAACCAAGGCACAAAATGAACAGTCAAGCCCTTCAAGATCCTATTAAGCGAGACTGCTCCCAAACAACTCTTAAGGACTACCTGCTTTCGGAATTCCCTGATAACACTGAGGAACACTGAACCAAGTTAAAAACATCCATTATTGCAGCTTGTGAACAAACTATTGGATACCAAGCCAAGAAACACCAGGACTGGTTTGATGAGAATGACAGTGAGATTGAACGCATTATATTTTTTTAATGTATTTTTATTAAAGATTTTCTTGATTTACAAAAGTATGTGCAATGTCTCTCTCTTGTATTTTTCCCATGTAACATTTTTACAAATCAGTTTCATTTGTTGAGATGTTAGGAAGAAAAGGGGGGAGGGGGGAAAGATGGGTGGGGTTGGGTGATGATGTTTCTATTTTACTTAATATATGTAGGGTTTGGTGTCAGCTTGCTTGTGCAGGTTCTCTGCTGTTCACTTGTGTTCCTTTGGTGGTGAGAGAGGTTGGGGTTGGCCTAGGGTGTGGTTGTTCATTTGTGGTTGGCTGTGGCGGTATTTGTTTTCATGTGTGAGTGGGGTGGGTGGGTGGGTGTTTAGGTTCAGGTTAGCCATATTTATTTGTATGCTGTTGGGGGATTTTTGTCATTGTCTTGTTGGGCTGTGTGTGTGATAAAAGGGAGAAGAAGGCATCTTCTTCTATTTGTCCCCATGTCTGTTTCCGTTTATTGGTTAATTTTTCTAGTACAGCTGTTTCCCATACTATTTGGTACCACTGGTCCATGCTTACTCCTGACGGGTCTCTCCAGTGTCTGGTTATGATGTTTCTGCCTGCTGAAAGTAGGTGGGTTATGAGTTCTTTGTGGTGTAAGTGGGCATTTTTGTCTTGCAAGATGTAAGGCCAATTCCGGGGTGATTTCTAATACTTGCTTGGTTATTTTACATATTTCTCATATGGTTGTTGTCCAGAATAGTTGCATTTTGGGGCACTCCCACCACATGTGGAGGTATGTGCCTGTGGAGGTGCACCCTCTCCAGCATTTTGGTGAGGTTCCTGGGCGTATTAGCGCTAGTTTTCTTGGTGTTAGGTACCACCTGTTTCAGAGTGAGTTCTTTTCTTTTTGTTGATATGGATTTAAAGGGGGGTTTAGACCACATTCTGGTCCATTGAGTGTGGTTAATTTCATAGCCTATGTCATCCTCCCGTTGTTTTTTGATTGCGTCTAGGGAGTTCATAGCATTTTGGAGTAGTATTTTATATATTGCGGATACCATCCCTCTACCGTGTCCCTTTGTTGTTAGGAGGAGGTTTTTGAAGGTTGTCAGAGGCCTAGTTGCTGCTGATTTTACTACTGGATTGTTTAAGAGGGCATGTAATTGGTGGTGTGTTAACCAGGGCATTTGGGTGTCTTCTAGTTTGTCTTGTATTTCTTGTGTTGACAAAGGTTTGTTATTTTTATAGAAGTCTATTAGGTGATATAAACCTTTGGTTTGCCAGGTTTTAATCTGGAGGTTTTGTGCTGCATGGTGGAATAATGGGTGGTACGCCAGGGGAGTTAGTGGGGATGGGGTTGGGGATAGTTTGCCTATTTCTGTTTTCCATGCTTTGAGCATGGTCTGTGTGAACCTGTGAAGTGTTGTGGGAATTTTCCTTAGTTTGTTTGGGAGGAGAGGGTATGCTGTGGTGCAGGTATTTTCAATTGTGTCCCTCTCTAGGTGTATCCATTGTTTTGTCTCATCTTCTAGTATATATGGGATTATATAGCGTATTTGGTTGGCAATTATGTGCCGGCGTGGTTGCTTGAGAGCGAACAGGCAAGACTCCCACCAGTTTTTTCCAGGCTTTATTATCTGTTCAAAAATATTTACGGTGCAGAACGTCTCAAGTCCATGTCTGCTCAGTCGCTAGCAGAATCGGGGAGTGGGTGGTCCTTAAGCCTTCCCCAGCATAACAGTCTTTTGACCCCCATCCTTCTCCTCCCCTCTCTGCTCGCAAACCGACTGCACAGAGAGGGCGTTGGCAAAGGAGGACTTGCCTCCCCCCCCCCCCGCTTTGCTCAGGCTTGGTGTTGCGGCTCTCTCTAGCATCTTCTGATCCCTGCATCCCTTCCCCACTGGAGGTGTGGCTTCCCTCCTCGCCGGAGGAAGAGCTGTTTTGCACAATCTTTGGAGGCTCCCTGTGACACAACTGCTCTTCCACCTCTCGCCTCTGAGCTGATGGCAGTTCCCTGACATCCACCCCCCCTCAAGACCCCCCTCCCCGTTGGTGGGGTCTCTAACAGCATCCCCCTCCTGGGTGTTGGTAGGAGAAGGGGGGAAACCCCGGAAAGAATAGTCGTCGTCCTCTGTGGATTCAAAAACTGCTTCCCATCCTCCCATGTCCGTCCCCCCGCTGCCGACAGGAAGTCCCAGTCAGCTTCCTCCCCCTCAGACAGCTCCGCGACTTCGTCCCGTAGCTCGTCCTCTCCCCCTGAGGATGGAAAGCCTACGAAGTCCCCCTCGTCCTCTGTGGGTCCAAACACTTTGTCACTTTGGGGTTTTGGCTTGTGTGGGAACAGAGCATGGAATTCCTCCACCAGATATTCCTCTGTGATGGAGCCTGCAGGAACCCACGCATTTTCTGAGCTGGGTTCCCCCTCCCAGGCCACCAAGTACTCTATCCGGTGCCCTTTCCACCTGGAATCGAGTATTTTCGTTACTTCATTACAGCGTTCCCTCTCCTCTACGTGTGGATGGCTTGACACCCCTTCCTCCCTTCCTGGGGAGCCGTACCACTCCCTGTAAGGCAAAAGTAAGGACCTATGAAACACCGGATGTATTCTCATGCTGTCCGACAATTTTAGCCTGAATGTCACTGGGTTGACCTGATGGATTACCTCAAAGGGCCCCAGCCGTCTAGGCTGCAGTTTTTTGCACACACACACCTTAAGGGCAACCCCTGGAATGACAACCACACTTTGTCCCCCACCTGTATGACCTCTCCTGGCCTGTGATGCCTGTCTGTGTGCTTTTTATATACCTCTTTGGCCCTTTACAGGTTCAATTGGAGCTACTGGTTCAAAGCCTCCATCTCTTCTGCAAACTGCTCTGCCGCTGGAACACTCCATTGCCCCTTGCCCCATCTTGGGAAGGCCCTGGGGTGACACCCGTAGTTGGCAATAAAGGATATCATCCCAGTGGACACATGTTCAGCATTGTAATATGCAAACTCAGCTAGTGCTAATTTCTCCACCCAATCATTCTGCCTCTGACTGACATAGAATCATAGAATCATAGAGTTGGAAGAGTCCACAAGGGCCATCGAGTCCAACCCCCTGCCCAGCAGGAAACACCATCAGAGCACTCCTGACATATGGTTGTCAAGCCTCTGCTTAAAGACCTCCAAAGCAGGAGACTCCACCACACTCCTTGGCAGCAAATTCCACTGTCGAACAGCTCTTACTGTCAGGAAGTTCTTCCTAATGTTTAGGTGGAATCTTCTTTCTTGTAGTTTGCATCCATTGCTCCGTGTCCGCTTCCCTGGAGCAGCAGAAAACAACCTTTCTCCCTCCTCTATGTGACATCCTTTTATATATTTGAACATGGCTATCATATCACCCCTTAACCTCCTCTTCTCCAGGCTAAACATGCCCAGCTCCCTTAATCGTTCCTCATAAGGCATCGTTTCCAGGCCTTTGACCATTTTGGTTGCCCTCCTCTGGACACGTTCCAGTTTGTCAGTGTCCTTCTTGAATTGTGGTGCCCAGAACTGGACACAGTACTCCAGGTGAGGTCTGACCAGAGCAGAATACAGTGGCACTATTACTTCCCTTGATCTAGATGCTATACTCCTATTGATGCAGCCCAGAATTGCATTGGCTTTTTTAGCTGCCGCGTCACACTGTTGGCTCATGTCAAGTTTGCGGTCAACCAAGACTCCTAGATCCTTTTCACATGTACTGCTCTCAAGCCAGGTGTCCCCCATCTTGTATTTGTGCCTCTCATTTTTTTTTTGCCCAAGTGCAATACTTTACATTTCTCCCTGTTAAAATTCATCTTGTTTGTTTTTGCCCAGTTCTCTAATCTGTCAAGGTCGTTTTGAAGTGTGATCCTGTCCTCTGGGGTGTTAGCCACCCCTCCCAGTTTGGTGTCATCTGCAAATTTGATCAGGATGCCCTTGAGTCCATCATCCAAGTCGTTGATAAAGATGTTGAATAAGACCGGGCCCAGGACAGAACCCTGTGGCACCCCACTAGTCTCTCTTCTCCAGGATGAATAGGAACCATTGATGAGCACCCTTTGGGTTCGGTCAGTCAGCCAGTTACAAATCCACTGAGTGGTAGCATAGTCAAGACCACATTTTACCAGCTTCTTTACAAGAATATCATGGGGCACCTTGTCAAATGCCTTGCTGAAATCAAGGTAGGCTACATCCACTGCGTTCCCTTCATCTACCAGGCTTGTAATTCTGTCAAAAAACGAGATCAGGTTAGTCTGACATGACTTATTTTTCAGAAATCCATGCTGACTATTGGTGATCACAGCATTCCTTTCTAGGTGTTCACAGACTGTTTGCTTAATGATCTGTTCCAGAATCTTCCCTGGTATTGATGTCAGACTGACTGAGCGGTAATTATTTGGGTCCTCTCTTTCCCCCTTTTTGAAAATAGGGACAACATTTGCCCTCCTCCAGTCTGCCGGGACTTCGCCTGTTCTCCAGGAATTCTCAAAGATGACTGCCAGTGGTTCTGAGATCACATCTGCCAGTTCTTTTAATACTCTTGGATGCAGTTCATCTGGCCCTGGAGACTTGAATACATCTAAACTAGCCAAGTATTCTTGTACTATCTCCTTAGTTATTCTGGGCTGTGTTTCTCCTTTGCTGAATCATTTGCTCCAAATTCTTCAGGTCGGGCATTGGGGTTGTGCTGATCTAGAGTGTGGTGGGTGGGGGACTAGTGGGATTAGAGTTAGATTTGGGTTAAAGAGTAGGGGGTAGGTTGTAGAGAATTTCCTATATGTAGTCATATAGGTGTTTGTTTGGGGTATTTTGGGCCATCTGGCATTTAGCTGGTTGGTCCTAGGTTTCAGGTGGTGTGGAGGGCCATGTTCAGGGACAGGCCATCCCCCTTGTCGTTTGCGATAGGGGGTGCTTAGCGAGGCGGTGTGAAGAGTCTTTGTGATGCCAATGTCAGGTATAGGGTTCATAAGCAATGTTGCCAATGTTATTAGCAAAATCGTTGGTATGTTGGGGTGGGGATGTGGGTCTTGGTACGCTCTGGCGCCACCATTGTGCTGGTTGGGTATCAGATTTTAGCCTGTTTGTGGGTTGTGTTGTTAAGGTTGGAGGAGTTGTTTTTCCTTAGTATGGGGTAGGGGGGTGCTGAAGGTGTGGGTTATGGGTTATGGGTTGTTGGGTGATGGGTGATGGGGAATGTGGTTTGGGTGATGGGGAATGTGGTTGGACTGGTGTTGGGTGGGGATTTCTGTGGAGGTGCGGGGCTGGGGGGATGTTGTTTGAGTTTCTGAGGTTGTTCCATACCTCTTCCTTCTTTTTGTAGCATGAGAAGCACATGATGATGTCTCTTGGAGGGGGGAGGCACTGGGTTTCAGCATAGGTTTTAGGGCTCTGTGAGCCCTCTTCAGGTTGTCTACCTCAAGTCAGGTTTGAGATTGTATTTTTCAGCCAGCGTACAATTAGGCTTTTCTCTTCTGCTTTTTCAGGAAAGTTTCAGAAGCAGATGTTGCAATGGCCTTCAGTGTTTTGGCTAATCTCACTTTCATTTCCCTCAGATCTCATTTTGTTATTGGGTGGTCGTCATCTTGAAGGGGTGTTGCGGTCTCAGCACTATATGCCATCTCCCTGGTTGGTGTCATCTCAATCTCCTTAATGGTTTTGGTTTGGGGTCTGCTTGGTGTCCTCTTGGAGTACGGCGTGTTGCGGTTAGGAGTTGTGGTGGTGGTGGTTCCTGGGTGTGGTTGGGTTGCTGAGCTGAACAGGTGTTGTTGACTGGTGGCTTTTACAGAGTGTTCAGATTAGGTGGCCATTTGTGTTGTGTCTAGGCTGTGTTTTAAGAACTTCTTTGGAGTTCCTGTAGTCGCTTCAGCAGTGCCGCCAGAGCGGGGGGGAGGGACAGGTAAGCTGACAGGTAGGTAGACCAACAAACAGACAGTTCACATAAAAAGGGGGGGTTAGCAGGCAGAGATGCGAGAGACCAGAGGGGTGGGGCCAGGGGAAGTGTGTGTTTAGGGGGGGTTATTTGTGGGTGCACCCGTGTGTACATGCCTGCGCACTCATATACACAAAAGGGGTACTGGGGTCCAATTAAGGTGGAAGGTGGGGTTAGGAATGTGTTCAGGAACAGAACCAGACAAAACAGAATATAGGCAAAGGGTGGAGGGAAAAGAGGAAGGAGAAGGAAAAAAAGAAAAAGAAAAAAGGGGGAGAAAGGGGGAGAAGGTAGGAGGAAGGGGAAAGTAGAGTAAAATATAGAGTAAAATAAAGGTAGAAAAAGAAAGAAAGGGAGAAAGAAGGAGAGAAAGTAGTGTAATAACCGTGGTAACAGATTGCAGTGATAGTTTTAGCTATAGTATAAGAGGGGCAAAGTATAATACAGTGGTATGTGTGTATGAGTGTATGTATGTGCTTTCTTTAAAGAGAGGGGGGAAGGGGGAGGGGGATGGAGAGAGGGAAGAGAAAGGGGGATGGAGAAAGAGAGAAGGAAGAGGAGAGATGGGAAGAAGAAGAAAAGGGGGTGGGGGAGGGAGAGGGAGAGGGAACTGTAGCAGTGGCAGTGGTATGGGGAAAGGTTTTGTTTTAAAGGAGGGGGTGGTGGGAGAAAGGGCTCCCCCCTCAAAAACAGACTGACAAACAGGCTAAAAAGGGGGCCCGATTTTAAAAAACAAAAAGGATAAAAAACAAAAAATGAGGATGAAAAGTAAAAAGTGAGATGAAAGGAAAAAATAAGGGGAAATGGTAAATAAAAAGGAGTTGCGTGTCTGGGGTGGAGTGGCCTGTGCTGGTTCAGGGCTCTCTTCTGTTTTGTTTTGTTTTGTTTTAAAGATATTTATTAAAGTTTCAACATATTACAAAAATAAGCAAAAAAGAAAGAAGAAATAAAGAAAAAAAAGAAAAAATGAAAATACAAGATAAAAACAATTAAAAAACAGATTAGTCTTTCCATGTCTTATCTTTCATTTGCTTGTTTCCCCGACCTCCTCACACCTCCCTTTTTGTATTCCAGTTGAAATTAGTTAGTTCAGCAAATCCTTTCTCTCTTTGATTTTATCTTAATCTCTGATCTTAAAATATAATAACGTTAAATTATCACCTGTTAACAATCCATTTTTACACATTCCTTTTTTCATTGCTGCTAAAAACCATTTGGCCTCCATATTGAGCTTTTTCTGAGCCTTCGCTTCCATCGGTGACAACCACCTTGGGGTTTTATTTTCAAGTAGGTCCTTATATATTATCCTGACATTAAACAATGCTTTCCTGACAATATGATTTTTAAATGCTTTATGTGCTTTGACCTTATCATACCACAAATATGCATGCCATCCAAATACATTATTAAAACCTTCTAAATCCAAAATGTCTGTGTTTTCAAGAAGCAGCCAATCTTTCAGCCAGCAAAAAGCTGCTGATTCATAATAAAGTTTAAGGTCTGGCAGGGCAAATCCACCTCTTTCCTTTGCATCCGTTAGCATTTTATTCTAGTCTTCTTGCCCTGCCAGACAAATCTAGAAATATCTCTCTGCCACTTCTTGAAGCAATCCATTTTATCCAAAATTTGCAATGTTTGAAACAGAAACAACATTCTAGGCAATACATTCATTTTTATCGCAGCAATACAGCCTAGCAGTGAACGCTTCAAATTTGATCAGATTTCTAAATCTTTTTTCACTTCAGTCCAGCATTTTTCATAATTGTCTTTAAATAGATTCCCATTTTTAGCTGTCATGTTAATCCCCAGGTATTTCACTTTCTTAACCAGTGCTAATCCTGTCTCATTCTGAAACCTCTCTCTCTCAATCGCTGTTAAATTTTTCTCTAAGACCTTTGTTTTTAACTTATTCAGTATAAATCCTGCAACCTGACCAAATTCTTGAATCAGTTCCAAAACTCTTTTGGTACTAGATTCTGGCTCCTGTAATGTCAATACTAAGTCATCTGCAAATGCTCTCAATTTGTACTGTTTAGCTCCGACTTGTATACCTTTAACCAATTGGTCCCTTCTAATCATATTCAGCAAAACCTCCAGGACCGATATAAAAAGCAATGGGGAGATTGGGCAACCTTGTTGTGTCCCTTTTTCTATCTTAAATTCCTCCGTCACCACGTTATTAACAATTAATTTAGCCTTTTGTTCTGAATAAATTGCACTTATACCGTTTCCAAAGCCTTGGCCTACCCCCATCCCCTGTAGATTCTTCTTCATAAAACTCCAAGAAATATTGTCAAAAGCTTTCTCCGCGTCCACAAATATCAAAACTGCCTTGGTATTAATAAAAACTTGTAATTTTTCTAAAATATTAATTATGTTTCTCATATTATCAGACAAGTGTCTATCCGGGAGAAAACCTGCTTGATCTTTATGAATCTCTGCCACTAACACTTTTTTTAGTCTTTTAGCCAAAATGTCTGCAAAAAATTTATAATCCACATTAAGCAGTGATATGGGGCGGTAGTTCTTTTTTTTTTTTTAATAAAATATTTATTGCAATTTTTAAACAACAAAGATAACATCAAACACATAACAAACAAAAAAAATCAAAGCAAGATTATAAGGAAAAGTAAGAATAAGAAAAGAAAATACAAATAAGGTAAAGATATTCATAAATCATATTTTCATAATCTTTGAACTTCCTCACATCTCCCTCCCCTGCGTTCTCAATCATGTAGTTATGTGCAGCAATTTGTTACCTTACTTCCATTCTTATTTTATAAATTTCAAATATTCAATTCCAACTTTGGAATGTTTTGGTCATAAATTAACCTACTCGGTTTGAACATAATATTTCTTCAGGTTTCGCAGTTTCCCTATACATCACCTATTCTCATATGTCTTACACTAAATTTACTGCTGCCGTGTTGCTCTCATTTGTGCATACTCCTAACATTCGTACAATTTGTAATGTTTCTGTAAATAGTCTTTAAATTTTTTCCAGTCCTCTTCCACCGTCTCTTCTCCCAGGTCTCGAATTCTGCCAGTCATTTCAGCCAGTTCCATATAGTCTATCAGTTGCATCTGCCATTCTTCCAGAGTGGGCAAATCCTGTGTCTTCCAGTGCTTTGCGACGAGTATTCTTGCTGCTGTTGTTGCGTACAAGTTCTTAAGCTGTGTCTTTTCAGTCTCTGTTTTCGGTATAAGTGTGATATACGCTTCCTTCCATGATTCTGGTGCCCTTTTCCCATCCATTATTTCATTACAGACTTCTTTTAAAGGTTGTACTAACCATTCTCTTAAGGATCTGTAATACCTAGAAGTCAGTCCATCCGGTCCTGGAGATTTACCTAATTGCATATTCTGAATGGCACCTTCTACCTCCTGTTCAGTTATTTTATAGTTCAGCATTAATTTATTTTCTTGAGATATTTTTTGCAATCCATTTATTTTCAAAAATCGGTCTAGATCAATTTCTTTCTGTGGCCCTTGTGTATATAGTTGTTTAAAATACCTCTGGAAACAGTTTCTAATCTCGACTGGGTTCTGTATGCTCTTTCCTTCCACTTCTAAATTTATAATAGTGTTTAGTTTTTGTCTTTTTTTCATTTGCCAGGCCAACAATTTCCCACATTTATTAGCCGACTCAAATGTCTTTTGTCTCATTTGTTTAATTTTCCATTCTATCTCCTGATTCATCATTTTCATGTATTGTACTTGATATAGCTTTATTTCTCTCAAGATCTCTTGCAACTTTGGTTTTGCTCTCAATTTCTTTTCACTTTTCACTCCTGACCCAGTCTTTTGTTGATCAGTACTTTTCTATGTAGCCTTATCACATGTGTTCCGTGTAGACAAATCAGGTCCAATTGTTCCTTTTTTAATAAATGAAAAAAAACTCTCTTCCTTTTCTGGGGGGAGTTGAGACCATTAGTATTCCAGCTTAATAGTTGCAGAGCCATGATGTAGTTACTTTACTTTTCCTCCAACTGCGCCAAGTACCTGTTCCTGCTCTGTCGGTGGTATCACCTTCTCTAGGCAGTCCAGTCCAAAAGGTAGTTTTGCTATGTCTAATATTCCTCTTTCTAGTGCTCTTAGCTCTTCTCCAGATTCTTTCTGCAGGTCTTCTCCGTGGTCTTTCAAAAATCTTTCTTTGTCGTCCACTGATCTTATTTTTCTCTTTCTTCCTTTGAAGCTGAAAGATAGGCCTTGGGGAAATTCCCACCTAAAGATAATTCTGTTGCTTCTCAACAGGGCAACCAAATCTCCATAATTGGACCTAAGGTCCAAAAGATATTTAGGAATGTCTTTAAATATCTCCACTTTTGACTGATGTATTTCTAAAGTCTTCTGAAAGTGCAGACTCAAGATTTTGTCTCTCTCCTCTTTTGTTCAGAGGGTGATCAAACAGTCTCTCACCCTGTTCTTCTTCCCTCCTCTTCCAAGCCTGAAAGCACTCACTATCTTAAAATCTTCCTTCTCCAAATCTAGGTCCCAAAAGTCTGCAAATTCCTGCATAAGAAAGTCGGTCAGATTGTCTTTCTCAAGTTCAGGTACGGCCCTGATCCTCAAATTCGTTTGTTTCTCTTTCAATTCAATCATAGACAATATTGACCTATGGTCCTCAAGTTGCCGGTTCAGGGCTCTCTTCTGGGCACTGCCATTTTAATTTTTGAAAGAAAGGTTTGAAGTAGAAATAAAGATAAAATTTATTATTTTTTATTATATTGACCTCGGAGCTCTGGATGGCTGGGTGCACTTGGTCACGGGGGGGCTGCGGTTTGCTCCGGGCGCCCCCCCCCCTTGTTCCTCTCCAGTATTGGTGCTGGCAGATCCAGCAGCCCAGGAGCCGATGAACAGGTATTTGGTGAGAATGTGTAGGATGAGTAGTAAGACATGTTGGAAATGTAAAGATAAGGTTGGAGATTTTTACCGCATGTGGTGGACATGTGAGAAAATGAAACAGTTTTCGGAACTGATTTATAACGAATTGAAAAAGATGTTCAAATATACTTTCCCTAAAAGCTGGAAGCTTTTTTGCTAGGCTTGATGGGAGTGGAAATAGAAAAAGCAGATCAGAGGTTATTTATGTATGCTACGACTGCTGCTAGAACTTTGTACCAGATTTACCAACAGTGGAGGAGTGGCAGACGAAGATGGTGGATTATGCAGAACTAGCAAAACTGACCAGCAGGATCCGAAACCAGGAGGAAACAAAATTCCAAAGAGAGTGGAGTCTTCAAATTTCTACAGTTATTATCTGTAGAAATTTGAAGACTCCAGCAGGACTGAAATAAATCTTACGATGTGGACTGGACTGGATATAATAAGAAACTGTGGAAAGGTGACTGAAGTAAGAAAACCTGTTGAAGGGAGGGAATGAAGTCAATGCTTGGCAGAGTGTTGGGAAAGTATTTGGGTAAATGATTGCTGAATATTATTGTACTTTGTTTGTATTAAATGAAAAATCAATAAAAAGCATTTTTTAAAAAACATTTTGTTTGGTTTTCAGAGGCAAAATCCCTTTGTGGGGAAGAGAAGAGACCACAATGTTGTCCCCCTCCCCCCCAAAAGCTCTAACCTCTTTGTCCTGGAGGGCAGGGGGAGAAGTTGGAATTAGCATCCAAATAAAGCCAGAAAGCTTGAGCCTCAAGTTAGCTGACCCTTCCCTGAGTTAGGCAACACATGGCCTACATTTGAAAGTTCCATTTGGGGGAGCCTGCAGTTCTAGGATTGTCACATTCAAACTATTCACGTCTGCAATTTGCAATCAATTATTGTCTGCTTATTATAGCATTTGAACACAAGCATTTCCTAGAAAGAAATTATAAAAGAAGCAATTTCCTAGGGAATTGTACAACATATGTTTCGCTTTTTGTGTGTGGCAGCTGTGATCCCCCCTCCCTCCAATTCTCTGTGGCTATTAATTCATTTGGCTGCTGTCAACATCTTGCACAGAGTGTTTTTGGCATGTCCCTTCCTTGTGTGTTAACAGTTCACATGACTGCATGTGAAATGCAATGTAGAAGCAAGACACTCATTGTTACCAAAAAAAAAACCCTCAGTTCAGTTGGAACTCTGCATATGCCCTGGAAAAAAGTCTATTTTTGCTTGGTTTTGAGTAATGTGTACTATGGCCCAGAAATCAGAGAAAACCAACACTGATTGGTTTTCTCTGTGGTGGCTGCTGTACAAGAAACAGCCTTGGAACACTTGCTATATCTAATAAAAATCTCTATAGTGGTACCTCGGGTTACAGACGCTTCAGGTTACTGACGCAGCTAACCCAGAAATAATACCTTGGGTTAAGAACTTTGCTTCAGGATGAGAACAGAAATCATGCGACTTTCTTTGGTGGATTCTGAGGAACACCAGGTGGTGTGCAGACTCATCTCAAGGGCAGCCTGTGGAGACTTGGCTGCTTCTGGTCCCACCTTTATCACATGCAGCTTGCACCCGCTTCATGTTTCCACGCAGCTCACCTGCTCACTGACTAGAAGAGCCATATGAATTGGCCACCAAAGAACTGGCTCAGCCTCCAGAGTCCACCACAAGCATTGGGACTCTAGCAGACCCTGAGACACACATACACACACATTCTTGACTGAATTGGAAATATCAGGCTCAGTTAACGTCAAAACCTGCGTTCGCATCAAAAAAATTTTTTTTGCAGAAGATTAGATCGATAGATAGATATCTTTCCAAAATCAAGTACTGCTAGTTTTTGTTTCCATTTGTTTTCCAATGTATTTCAAATCAATTAAAAAATTGGTGTGGCACAAACATATTATTATTCTGTAAGTGTGGCCCAGAGAAAACAGTTTGAGCATCATTAAGTTACAAGAATCCGAGAAAAACCCAGCCAACCTTGAAGAACAATTTATTCTAGAATGTGACATGACTGGGTCAGACATTGAACAATATGGCATGCAAAGTTCTTGGTGACAGGCCAGTGTTATTAAAGGTTAAGAACTCAGAACACTATTTCTAAATGAAAAGAGGAAAGGACAGGAGTTTCATATTTTGACTGCATATTTTGCTGAAGAGTCAGACATAAGAGGGAATGGTCAGAGGACAACATTCAACACAAGACTAATTTTCTAGCTGAAATTTATGCCACACTTTTGAGAAATGCATGACAACAGCAACCTACACGGAGCCTTAGATATTAGTTAAGCAAGTGTGCATGTGTGCACATGTGTGCATTGATTTCCATTCTGTACATCACACAGAAGTGAACAAGGGCAATTTCAGCCCCTATTTCCATTTTTTGTTAGGATTCTCTGACATACCTACAGTAGAGTAAGTCCCACTGAAATCATTTGGGCTTCCTTTTTAGTTGAGATACAAAGAATTCACTGTTAGAAAAATTTGAACTGGACATGTAGAAGGAAGCAGAATCCAGCAACCAATAGAGTAACATGACACTCTTTTAGAATAAAAATTTTGTTTTTAAAACCTGTTCATTTGGACTGTAAGTGAATGAACACCTTAGAATTCTTTTAATCACTGTAAAATATCAAAGTGGGCTATTTTTTCAGGCATTTTTTTTCTAACAACAGTTCCCCAGACATTTTTAAACATTGTGGATTCAAGCCTTGTGATAAATGCTTGACCTATGACTAAATTGCCTATTTGTTGAATTAAAAGGGATGTTTAGAGAACATGAGAACAATATTAAAGTATGTGAACTCCAACTTGTTTACTTACAACTTATACCAACAAATCAGATGTACACACCAATATGTACAAAGCTAAGCAAAATTCCATAAGACTTTTGAGAAGCATTTTCTTACTATTGGGCATAAATATTTGCACCATTAATGATCTGGTTCACTTTGTTGACTTTGGCATGTGCCAGTTAAAATAAAGTTTGCTGAAGTTGTGGTTCAGATGGCGGCAATGGTGGACTCCTTCTAGTCTGGAGGGAGAAGCTCCGCGGAAATCGGGTCTTGCCGCTACAGCGAAGCAGGGACCCTATCAAAAACCACACGCGGATGAAACCTGTGACTGTGGGACTCGGCGGGCACCTAAAGCGGGCCCCCCAACTTGCAAGGGAATCCCGCGAGGGGCTCCGGAGCGGAACGGGGGACGGCGCGATGCCGAGAGTCGATCGCTACTTCTGTGGAGTGAAGCCGCGCAGCTGTTGCCGGAGAGCGCTGACCTTTTTTCCTGTGACAGTTCAGCTGCTGAACAACAACCCGTGAGTAGGTCAAGATTTAAGATTGGAAACTAAAGGGAAAATAAGGCAAAATTTGGCACTGAAGCGGAAAGGTGTAAACAGGAAGTCCACCTTCCGTTTTGTATAAAGATCGAAGCAAAGACTGTTCAAGCTAAGACCGGGTGAAGTGTGTTAAAAAGACTCAAAATCCAAACGTCAAATTAAAGGAATTCCCTCCCTGAATTGAAGGAGAGGGAGGGAAGAAGGGAAAGTATTTTCTGCTTATATAAAAATTTGAAAGGAGAAAGAAGAGAAGGACAAAAATTTGAGATATAAGACCAACACTCAATTCTTGAGAACGGACTGCCAAGATTAAATAGAACTGTTGTATTGAGAGTCGCACTCTTTATGGACAATGTATC
This sequence comes from Podarcis liolepis, assembly GCF_965112155.1. Lineage (NCBI taxonomy): Eukaryota > Metazoa > Chordata > Lepidosauria > Squamata > Lacertidae > Podarcis > Podarcis liolepis. Next base: position 59,653,312 of record NC_139563.1, on the reverse strand, counting down.
TTGCTGATAGTCAACTCAGCAAGTGAGATACTTCGAAACTGTTGAAGCTGTTATTTATTTTGTTGAAGGGGGCTTTTGAAAAGTTGGCAAGACATTCTGTTGCATTATTATTGACTGTTACTGTGTTCCCCTAGAGGCTTATTGAAACTGTTACAACTAGTTGGGGAATTTTCCATTTACAACTAGCCTGTGAAAGCTCCACTGTAAAACAAGTCTGACTGTGGGAGTGACCTTGACTTGTAGATAAAGTGTTATGGATGAAAAGACAACAAGATCTGGCAAGGTTAGACACCAACAGACCAGTGCAATATTGCAGCAACGTAGAGCATCTGCATCTGGTCCTCCAGCACCACAAGGGGAAGACCCAGTACAAGCTGGGGCGAAAGGGATGATATCAGAAGAGGGATTTACTTCAGTTCTAAGTAAGATTTATGAAACTTTGGATAAATCAAGTAAACAAGTTACAGAAGCAACAAATAAAATTGACCAAAATACTACAAGCATTAACAATTTGAGCCAGAAGGTGAATTCAAATACAGAATCAATTGAAAAACTGCTGCAAGAATCAGCATCAAATCAAAAGACAGCCCAGGAAGCAAAAGAAAAAGCAGTGGCAGTAGAAGAAAAGATAACACCGATAAGTAAACAGCTTGGGGACCATCAGTCACACCTTGGGGCCCACCAGGCACTTTTGTCTATGATTGAATTGAAGGAGAAGCAGACCAATTTGAGGGTCAGGGCGGTACCTGAACTTGAGAAAGATAACTTAAGTGACTTTTTGACACAGGAATTTGCAGACTTTTGGAAACTGGATGATAAGCAAGACTTCAAGATACTAAATGCTTTCAGACTTGGAAGAGGAGGGAGAAAGAACAGGGTGAGAGACTGTTTGATCACCCTTCGATCAAAAGAGGAGAGAGACAAAATATTGAGCCTGCATTACCAGAATACTTTGACAATACAAGAGTCAAGAGTGGAGATATTTAAGGATATTCCGAAACATTTTTTGGACCTTAGGTCCAATTATGGAGATCTGGTGACCTTGCTGAAAGGTAATAGAATCATCTTTAGGTGGGAATTCCCTCAAGGCCTATCTTTTACCTTTAAAGGTAAAAAGTTTAAAATAAGATCAGTGGAGGAGAAAGAAAAATTTCTGAGAGATCACGAAGAAGACCTGCAAAAAGGAGTGGAAGGAGAGACAGGAGCCTTACGACCAGGAATATCAGGCAAAGCACTACCACCTTTAGGATTGGACAAATTACAGAAAGTGATACCACCGTCAGAACAAGAGGACTTATTGGGAGCAGTTGGAGGAAAAATAATTTAAATACATCATGTCTCTGCAACTATTAAGCTGGAATATTCACGGACTTAATTCCCCGGAGAAAAGGAAGAAAGTTTTTTATTTATTGAAAAAGGAACAATTGGACTTAATTTGCTTACAGGAAACACATGTGATAAGGCTACATAGGAAAATATTGATTAACAAGAGACTGGGCCAATAATTTATTTCATCAGACAAGGTTAAAAAGCGAGGAGTAGTTATTTATGCAAAAGAGAGCCTATCACCGAAATTTGTTTTTAAAGATGACCAAGGAAGATTTATTGCAATTGAAATCCAAACACAAGGAGAAAAATTTCTGATAATTGGAGTATATGCACCGAATGAGGGGAAATCTGAATTTTATAAAAAAGTTGCATGAGACTTTGTTGGACTATATGGACTATAACATTATTTTGATGGGAGATATGAATGGAGTGGTATCCACAAACATGGATAAGTCGCAGAGACAGGTAGTTACTAAAGACGGTAGACTACCAAAAACTTTTTTTTAATTGATTGACAATATGGATTTGACTGACATTTGGAGAATTAGGAATCCCTTGGGTAGAGAGGGAACCTTTTCCGAAGCTCAAAAGACATGGACAAGAATTGACCAAATCTGGATAACTAGAGGACTGGCACCCAAGATTAGGAACGTTGAGATCTGCCCTAAGACGTGCTCCAACCATAATGCCGTGAAAATGGAGATGAAATTAACACCAACTGGTTCCTTCAGATGGAGGATGAACGACACCTTGTTTAGAGATCAAGAGGTGATTAAGAAGGCACAAAAAACTCTGAGAGACTATTTTGAGATAAATTTGAAAACTACTGTGGAAAAAAGAGTAATCTGGGACGCAAGTAAAGCAGTTATGAGGGGGTTTCTAATTCAACAGAATTCATTAAATAAGAGAGCCCAAAATGAGAAAAAAGAAAAAATTCTGGAAAAAATAAAAGAGGGTGAGAAGAAACTGAGAGTGAAACCCAATTCACAAGAGATTCTGAGAGAAATAAAGTTACATCAAGTGCAATATATGAAGATGATGAATCAGGAAATTGAATGGAAAATTAAACAAATGAGACAAAGGACTTTTGAATTGGCAAATAAATGTGGGAAACTGTTGGCTTGGCAGATGAAGAAAAGACAAAAACTCAACACCATTACTAACTTGGAAGTGGAAGGAAAAAACATTCAGAATCCAGTGGAAATTAGAAAATGCTTCCAGAGGTATTTTAAACAATTATATACACAAGGGCCCCAGAAAGAGTTTGATATAGACCAGTTCTTGAAAACAAATGGATTGCAAAAAATCTCTCAAGAAAATAAGATAATGTTGAACCATAAAATTACGGAACAGGATGTAGAAGGTGCCATTCAGAATATGCAATTGGGAAAATCTCCAGGGCCGGATGGTTTAACCTCAAAATACTATAGAACTTTGAAGGACTGGATAATTCAACCACTAAAGGAGGTTTGCAATGAAATTTTGGAGGGGGGGGGGGGAAGCGCCAGAGTTGTGGAAAGAAGCATATATTACACTTATACCGAAAACTGAGTCTGAAAAGACACAACTTAAGAACTACCGACCCATATCCCTGTTAAATGTGGATTACAAAATATTTGCTGACATTTTGGCTAAAAGGCTAAAAAAAGTACTAGGGGAAGAGATACACAAGGACCAAGCTGGCTTTCTCCCAGGCAGACACTTGTCTGACAACACGAGGAATATAATTAACATTTTGGAGAAGTTGCAAGAGGACATTAACACTAAAGCAGTTTTAATCTTTGTGGATGCCGAGAAAGCCTTTGATAATATTTCTTGGAGCTTTATGAAGAAAAATCTTCAGGGCTCAATCCACTTTTAGGTGGATTTCAAACTCAATCCACTTTTAGGTGGAGATTAAATGAGGATTTGTTAGAGGATTGGGGTTTTTTTAGAAAAAGCACAAAAAACTTTAGAAGATTATTTTGAATTAAATCTTAATAAGGATACCAAAATTCAGGTAGTATGGGATGCCAGTAAAGCAGTCATGATATTTATTTAGAAAATACGTACAGAAGGAAGCAGAGAGGATAAAAGAAAAGGGAGATTTTAAAGGCATTAATAAAAAATGGAAGAGAACTTTGGGACCCCAGGGAATATTACAACCTATATTCCAAAAAGCTCGCTTCTCAATTGCAACTCTGACCACTCCTAGGCTAAAAACACTGAAAAAAGTCACAGCAAGGTTGGCTCAACTCACAAAAAATGTTTAGATAGTTGTCTGCACAGTTCTAGGAGAGCTAGAGACTTACTTTCTCTTTGCAGATATGGGCCTTGGTGCAATTGCACCATTATAATCTGGCCTTGGTAGTGGGATAATTTAAACTGTTCCTATGACCCTGTTAGAAGAATTTAAACCCAAAAATGTTACCTTCCTTAAGGGAAAATGTAACCACCAGAAAGGCACACTTTAGGCTCTTGGTCGGGAATAAAGAATAGAGACCAAACCAGGAAATTCAAAGCAAGGTGGCTTGTAAGCCTGCTCTTTATTGCAAACAAAGAGAATTCTGTTGTAACAGGGTTCTTTGCTTCAAGAGAAGAAACCCCGAACAAAGGACACTGACAAACTGGAACGTGTCCAGAGGAGGGCAACCAAAATGGTCAAAGGCCTGGAAACGATGCCTTATGAGGAACGGCTAAGGGAGCTGGGCATGTTTAGCCTGGAGAAGAGGAGGTTAAGGGGTGATATGATAGCCATGTTCAAATATATAAAAGGATGTCACATAGAGGAGGGAGAAAGGTTAGAATCATAGAATCATAGAATCATAGAGTTGGAAGAGACCACAAGGGCCATCGAGTCCTACCCCCTGCCAAGCAGGAAACACCATCAGAGCACTCCTGACATATGGTTGTCAAGCCTCTGCTTAAAGACCTCCAAAGTAGGAGACTCCACCACACTCCTTTTTTTTTTTTTTTAATAAAATTTTTATTGGTTTTACAGATTTTTTAAACACAAACAAACACATAAAAAACCAACAAACACGTATAATTTCATAACATTTTTTCATAAACTTCTTTTCCGGGACTCCCCCATACCCCCCCTTTCTGCATCCCAATGTCCAAAGTATTTTTTAGCAACTTCTAAATAAACCTTTCCAACCTCTGTCATCTTAGTTATCTCTATAATCTGACCTTATATCACTGTATCCCTTTGTTCCTGAAAACCACAACACTCTAACATTCATCAAGTTTATAATAGTCCTTAAGATAACTTTTGAATTTTCTCCATTCTTCTTCCGTCTCTTTTCCTTGGTCACGGATTCTGCCTGTCATCTCGGCCAGCGTCATGTAGTCCATCACTTTCATCTGCCATTCTTCCAGAGTGGGTAGATCTTGTGTCTTCCAATACTTTGCGATGAGTATTCTTGCTGCTGTTGTGGCATACATAAAGAAAGTTCTATCCTTCTTTGACACCAATTGGCCGACAATGCCCAAGAGAAAGGCCTCTGGTTTTTTATAGAAAGTACTTTTAAGTACCTTTTTCATTTCATTATAGATCAATTCCCAGAAAGCCTTAATCTTTGGGCATGTCCACCAAAGGTGATAGAAGGTACCTTCAGTCTCCTTACATTTCCAACATTTGTTATCGTGCAAGTGATAAATTTTTGCCAGCTTGACTGGGGTCATGTACCACCTGTAAACCATTTTCATAATGTTTTCCTTTAAGGCATTACATGCCGTAAATTTAATACCGGTGTTCCACCAGGGAATCAGCTGAAAGGCCATCAGCATGGGATAAAACATGGGTTTGCAGCAGTTGGAAATAGATTTTTACATGAGTACTTTGGGTTTTCCCAATGAAAGAAAACACTCAGATCTAGGCTCACAGAACAAGTTAAAGTCATTGTGACCTTACAGGGAAACAGAGGCAGGACACATAATGTTGGGTGAACTGCGACACATTTGTTTAAACCAGGGGTCAACAATGTTTTTTGAGGCCAGGCCGGTCCACTCCCTGGCAGACCTCTCATTGGGCTAGAGCGTGCACGCCTGTGTAGGCGCACACACTATTTACAGCACATTTCCGGGATGGAGGAGCGCCTGTGTGCATGCGCACACACTTCCGGAAGTCGGTCCCTGCAGCGAGAAAAAAAATGGCACCGCGGGGAAAAAGCACAGAATCCCCACGCCGATCCACAGAATGGCCATGGGCCTTAGGTTTCCGACCTCTGGTTTATACATTTAAATGCCAAACTGATCTGCATAGTCTCAATGGTGCAGAAGAGTATATTTGCTTTGTTAAAATGTTTGGTGTCATATGACTGCACACGAGCAACTTTACTTACTAGGAAACTGAAATATCTGAATTCTGTAGCATACAATGGATGAATGAAAGTACACGAAGCCATTACAGGGATTTCCTAATATTATTGTTATAGATCTGGGGGGGGGGGGAGCTAAATGCTTGGGTTTAATAAATGTTTGTATTTAATTAGAACTGGTGTGTTAGGACAGGTAATAGAAAGACACACGCATATTTAAGATGTGGACTAAAAGGTAAAGGACCCCTGAGAGATAAGTCCAGTTGCAGGTGACTCTGGGGTTGTGGCGCTCATCTCACTTTACAGGCTGAAGGAGCCGGTGTTTGTCCACAGACAGTTTTCCCGGGTCATGTGGCCAGTATAACCAAGCCGCTTCTGGCGCAATGGAACACTGAAACCAGAGCAGCACACAGAAACGCCGTTTACCTTCTCGCCAAAGCGGTACCTATTTATCTACTTGCACTTTTTGGCATGCTTTTGAACTGCTAGGTTGGCAGGAGCTGGGACTGAGCAACTGGAGCTCACCCTGTCGCAGGGATTCAAACCGCCAACCTTGTGATTGGCAAGCCCAAGAGGCTCAGTAGTTTAGACCACAGCGCCACCCGCATCCCTCAAGATGTGGACTAGCCATTGTTAAACCCCTGGAATTAGCATGTGTGTAGAGTTCATTAACCTAGGCACACTTCCTGGGTTGTGTCTTGGACATTGTAATCTTAGCCAAATCAACAAGTGTTAATGAACACAAAGGCTGACTTCCTTGTGAGGTGACTGCCCGAAGGGGATAAACAGGGAGTATCAAAGGATTAGGTGTTAACACAACACAGTATCAAAGGAAATATGTGTGAGAATGCAAATGTGAGGCCTCTCCCTGAGGTAGAAAAGGAAAGCAGCGAAGCTATGGGCTTAGAGCTGGAGTCAGGCAACCAGGAAACAAAGAATGGGGCAGTTAGGCTGGGTTATGCTCTGCAGTGCAAGAGAGGCTGCAGAGAAAGGAAGGTGGTGTTATTATGGAATAAGTTGTTCTATGGGGTGCTGCTGTGAGCCCCCCCCCCATAAGTAGGCTCAGGCTGTATATATGTGTAAATAAGCCATATTTGTAGCTGGTTGATAGACAGAACCCAATGAACCCTCAAAATCCTCAAAAAAAGTGACAAGTGGGGTGCCATAGGGTTCTGTCCTGGACCCGTTGCTGTTCAACGTTTTTATAAATGACTGAGAGGATGCTCCTTAAATTTGCAGATGACTCCAAACTGGGAGGGGTAGATAATACATGGGAAGATAGAATCAGGATTCAATATGACCTTAACAGATTGGGAAACTGGGCACAAGCTAACAAAATGAATTTCAGCAGGGACAAATGTAAGGTTCTGCAGGAAGAACCAGATGCACAAATATAAGATGGGATATACTTGGCTTGCCAGCAGCACATGTGAAAAGGATGTAGGGGTCTTAGTAGACCACAAGCTTAGCATGAGTCAACTAGTTTGATGCAGCAGCAAGAAAGAGCTAACACTGTTCTCGGCTGCATCCACAGACGTATAGTATCCAGATCAAGGGAAGTCATATTCCCACTCTATTCTGCCTTAATCAGGCCACACTTGGAATACTGTGTCCAGTTCTAGGCGCCACAATTTGAGGAGGATGTTGACAAGCTGGAGCGTGTGCACAGGAAGGCAACCAAGATGACCAAGGGTCTGGAAGCCAAGCCTTATGAGGAAAGGTTGAAGGAGCTGGTATGTTTAGCATGGCTAAGAGAAGACTGAGAGGAGATATGACAGCCCTCTTCAAATATCTCAAGGAGGATGGAAGACGGAGCAAGTTACAAGAAAGGAGATTCCAAATAAACATCAGGAAGAACTTTCTGACAATGAGAGCTGTTGGATAGTGAAATGGATTCTCTCAGGGAATTTTGGACTTTTCTTCCTTGGAGGTTTTTAAGCAGAAGCTGGATGGCCACCTGTCCTGGATGCTTTAGTTGAGATTTCTGCATCGCAGGGGTTGGACTACATGACCTATGATTCCATGAAAATGAGGCCTCCCGACTTCTTCTGAGGTTGGCTCAGAACCTCAGGAGGCCTACTCTGCAGACAGCACTTCAACCTCTGCCCAGCCTGCAATGCCTGCACCTTCCCTGAGCCCACAAGGCGCTGGCTGGCCTTGGGCTAATGGTTGTTTCGCATGTAGCAGAGAAAGCTGACATCATCTGTCCACTTGACCCTGTTGGAGCCTCCTTACGACCGAGCTGTATCCAGGCTCTTCCTCTGGTCGTGTCTTCAGAATCTCCTCCGACGTTGATTAACAACCTAAGCCTTTGAATGAGGCTTCAGGCACGTTCCCCATTACGCAGAGTATCCGGACAGAAGAAGGAGCCAAAATATGTGCTACATTGCTATGTTTATTTTTAACTATGCAGAACAGAAAAGAATATGCGTCTGCTCTTTGTGAGAGACAGAAAAAACTACAGAAACAAAGACACAGGAAACCAGTAACATCAACATCCGTCTCCCATCTCCTGTGAGACTTCCAACAGTCTGGAATGTCAACAGAGTCTTGTGACTCCAATAACTGCACAGTGGCATAACAGAAACCTAACAGACCCGTCATGGTCTGACCATGCCTTCCTATGGGCTGCGCCTTCATGGCATGTGCCTGTGTACACATGCATTTGTTCCATTCGCATAGCGGCCTTGAGCAACCTCTGAAGGAAAACGGGCAGCTGGGAGCACCTTTGGCAGCCCCCGCTTGCAGGTTCTCCAGCTGTGCTCCTTTTCTGAGATGGCTATTCATGTCCCTGTGTTACAGTTCCTACTTTCCCACTGTGGCTTCATTACAGATCAAGGCTCATCCCAGGCAGGCAGAAACACTGGAGGAATGTGTGGAGCCTGGTCAGTGATGGGGGAGGGGCTGGTGAACCCCCGGGGGTTGGGGACGTTGGGGGGATGCCCCCCCCCAAACCAGATATTCCACACTCTGGTACTGAAGGAACAACTCTGGGGAAGCTTGACTCTGTAGTCCTTTTTGGCTCAGGATTGTCCTTTTTCATGATGTATCTTTCTCTTTATGCCTTCCTAAATGGTGCTTGCTCAACAGATTAGAACCCTTTGATGCTTTGGTAAGAGGGCTAAAATGCTAAATTACTGAAATTTGTTATTCTTTACATTTTAATGTACTTTGAGGGACTATAGAATTAGCATAAAAGGTACCCCTGCCCGTACAGGCCAGTCGTGTCCGACTCTAGGGTTGCGTGCCCATCTCGCTCTAGAGGCTGTGAGCCAGCGCCGTCCGAAGACACTTCCAGGTCACGTGGCCAGCGTGACGAAGCTGCAGCTGGTGAGCCAGCACCAGTGCAGCACACGGAAATGCCGTTTATCTACTTGCACTTAGGGGTGCTTTTGAACTGGTAGGTGGGCAGGAGCTGGGACCGAACGACGGGAGCTCACCCCGCCGCGGGGATTTGAACTGCCGACCATACGATCGGCAAGTCCTAGGCACTGAGGTTTTTTACCTACAGCGCCACCCGCATCCCTATAAAATTAGCATATGACCACATAAATTTCCAGCTTGCCTCCTGGGGATTTCTCATTGAAGGTTTGCATGGTTTTTGTAATCTAGCCAAATGTTAAATTACTGCAGCTTCAGGATAAAGTTTCAGGTGGTTTTCGGGGAATAAAGCCACAGAAAAGAGAAGAAAAAGAAAATATGCTGCTTTTATGTAGCTACCAAAATTTTAAAATCTGTTAATATCTAAAGAAATAGAGGGGTGCAGAGGGAGGAGATGGGGAAGTGAAGCTGCTTCCCCATCTCAAACCAGGATATTGAAATCTGTAATGGTAATAGAACATTGTATTTTTAGAGTGGGCCCCAAGCATTTCATTTACTTTCCCTCAAGCTTATACTGTAGGGGTTGCAGACTGGGGGTCAGGGGAAATGGTGCCCCAGGGCTGCTTCTCCTGTGTAACAAACTGAGGTGGGAACAAGGTGGCAAAACAAGCTGTACCAATTAGATTGTTAGAGCTGGAAGGGATCCTGAGGGTCATAGAATCATAGAGTTGGAAGAGACCACAAGGGCCATCGAGTCCAACCCCCTGCCAAGCAGGAAACACCATCAGAGCACTCCTGACATATGGTTGTCAAGCCTCTGCTTAAAGACCTCCAAAGAAGGAGACTCCACCACTCTCCTTGGCAGCAAATTCCACTGTCGAACAGCTCTTACTGTCAGGAAGTTCTTCCTAATGTTTAGGTGGAATCTTCTTTCTTGTAGTTTGGATCCATTGCTCCGTGTCCGCTTCTCTGGAGCAGCAGAAAACAACCTTTCTCCCTCCTCTATGTGACATCCTGGTTGTTCGACAGTGGAATTCCACTGTTTGACAGTGGAATTTGCTGCCAAGGAGTGTGGTGGAGTCTCCTACTTTGGAGGTCTTTAAGCAGAGGCTTGACAACCATATGTCAGGAGTGCTCTGATGGTGTTTCCTGCTTGGCAGGGGGTTGGACTCGATGGCCCTTGTGGTCTCTTCCAACTCTATGATTCTATGATTCTATGTTTCTATGAAAGGACAAGCCCTGATATTTATTCACTTGGTTTACATACAGGACAATGGATTAGAGTGAGTGGATTTGCAGGTGAATGACATTTCAGGGTAAACCTCCATATTAACAACAGTGCTTGTGGGTGATTTACATTGTTTTCCCTGGGTGATGTCAGCAAGAAGCTTATGCAAACTATTTTGTGACACATTTACTGGTATGTTTCTGTTTGCAGAGCAATCCGTGTGATACTTGGAGTGGGCTGATAAGGAGAGACATGATTTGAACAGTTTGCCTGTAGGCTGTCAAGGATATGCAGGATGATAGTAATGATTTTCCTTTGTAAATAAAGTTGTATTTTGTGAATGGGAGTTTGTGTTCTTTGTGAATGAATGTATAGTTTTAATGAATGAGATTCATGGCTAGCAGACTTAGTGGCTGTCGCTGCGCCTTTGCGTCCATTCTCTGACAGGTTTTCGTTACTTTATCCTTCCCATGCAACATGATGGCTACATTTTACATCTAAAAGTGACAAACTTACACAGACTTACATTACTAAAGTTACATTTGATGCAGACACACAAGCTCATGGGTAGGCAAACTAAGGCCCGGTAGCTGGATCCTGCCCAATCGCCTTCTAAATCCGGCCCACAGACAGACCAGGAATCAGCGTGTTTTTACATGAGTAGAATGTGTGCTTTTATTTAAAATTCATCTCTGGGTTATTTGTGAGGCATAGGAATTCGTTCATTCCCCCCACAAGGTCTGAGGGACAGTGGACTGGCCCCCTGCTGGAAAAGTTTGCTGACCTCTGCACAAGCTACTATAAAGTTCAGAAAAGTTACAGCGTTTTAGCAAAAAAGGCAAGGTCTATACAGTGTAAAAAAGAAACGAAGGGAGGGAGGGGGAGGGGGAAAGGAGAAGGAGAGGGCAAGGAGAGAGAAATGGAGTTTACAGGTTTCAATACAGTGTGAGAGCATGTGGAAACTTCGTTGTGGCAGCAAAGATCTGTCCTTTATTAGTACAGGGACATATGCTGTTATTTTCCTTAAATCTCTTTCAACAACCCCATAGCCCAAACAGATGTTGAATAAATAAATACAACAAATGAAAGAGCCAACAAGAAAGCACAAAGGCAAGGGGCAGAAGGATTTGTTGATATTCTTCTGCATGCAGCGTATGTGTTCTGTCACATACCGTCACCCCAGGCTTGGAGAACCATTTTGGTCTTGTATGCCAGATCTTTATCTCTCCCCACACCCCCCCCCAGGGGTCAACATCTAACGTCATGGTGTTGTCAGGTGACTGATGGGTGGGCAGTCAAGTTGGCTGGTGGAGGAGGGGTCTGCTTTACCAGCCCATCCGGCAAAGCAGCACCAGCAGGACTGAAGCCTTCCCTCTCCAGTGGATGAAAGGAAGTTCAACCCACAGTGCTGCAGTTGTCCCTCCATGGAATGTGCAGATGAAGCAGCACCCAGGAGGACTGGATCCTGCCCCCCACTGGGTGATGTCTGTGGAGGGGCAGACGGCATGGTTTGGGAGAAATGGCCTGGCAGGGCAACATCATGGACCCCTGGCAGACCAAGAGGGTCCCACAGACCAGAGGTTCTCCACTTCTCTTCTGTACCGTCCCCAGTTCAACAGGAAGACACATATACACCTGAAGAAGGCACTTAAGCCGGAGAGGATGGAAGGAAGATGTCTAAGTGGTGAGGTTGTAAATGTTGTGCATCTGAAATGTTTTCAAGGGTTACCAATCATTTTTAAGAGAACAATTTGACACCTCCCTTCAAATATTGTTTCCAGCTGTATAATGTGATTTTTTAAGTACAAAAACAAAGAAGAAAAATTCTAAAGACTAGGCATATAATTTTGATTCCTATTTTACCAAGGAGATGTATGTTGTACTAGTAGTAATTCAATTAAAGTTGTATCAGCGCATTAAGAGCTAAAGCAGTTTGTTTATTAGGTGACCCAAGTGCTAATTCTCTCTGCTGCTGGGACAGAGGGGTACACCATGTACCCCTTTCTTTTTCCTGTCGTTGGTTTCCCTAACACACACACTTATAACTAATAACACACTTACATTTGATATACCCATGAAAATAAAACCTCACAGCAGCATCTATTATGCTACAGAGAAAAAAACAGAAAAACATCATGCTATAACTGCTGTTATCAGTGTCGCAGGAGACCCCCCCCCCAGCAGATGACGACACCAACATAGAGGACGATCAACAGACCGGACCAGATCGGGGCACGAATCGGGCCCAACAGACCGGACCAGATCGGGGCACGAATCGAGCCCAACAGACCGGACCAGATCGGGGCACGAATCAAGCCCAACAGACCGGACCTGACCCACCTCACACATCAACACTTTGGTCTTCTGAACTCATCAGTACAGCCAGCCGAAAGGACCAACCCCCAATCCGCCTCAAATTCCGCAAGACACACGCTCCTCCATTTGACAGCTCTGCAGTTTGACAGCTCCACCGCTCCTCCATTTGACAGCTCTGCAGTTTGACAGCTCCACCGCTCCTCCATTTGACAGCTCTGCAGTTTGACAGCTCCACCGCTCCTCCATTTGACAGCTCTGCAGTTTGACAGCTGCACCGCTCCTCCATTTGACAGCTCTGCAGTTTGACAGCTCCACCGCTCCTCCATTTGACAGCTCTGCAGTTTGACAGCTCCACCGCTCCTCCATTTGACAGCTCTACAGTTTGACAGCTTCACCGCTCCGCTACTATGATGACCACCACCATACCCACCCTACTCCTCCTTCTTATCACCACCACCTTTTCCCAAAACACCACGACCACACATGCCTCTTGCCCTGGATTACAAATTGAATACAAATACCTGGATTTTGGAATTGTTGATATGGTAAAAAGAGGGACATTAGACCGCCTTGGAGATTTTGATTTCTGCTTACCTGAGAACCGAGTCCTCCTTCGACACTCTATATCACCGATCCTCGCTGCACACCAAGCCTGGGAGCTTTTTATTCGCTCACCCTCTTACACGCCAATGGGCAAACTCATCCTCACCAGAGACGGCCCTTGGAACCGTGCCCATTGCCTCAACGGCTCTTACGTACTTTTCTCTGATGGTACACCACAACAAACACTAAACTGGACTCTCCTCGACAATGGTGGCGGTGAGTCAGTTTATACTGACCAGAACCACCCCACAGACCACTTAATCCATGGATTTTACTGCCAAAGAGTAGATTCCACCCCTCGCCAAACCATCCTACAAGGAGTCTGCCTCCGGAGGTACTGCTGCATTTGGGACATTGGACTCGCCTCCAACTGGGATGGCAAGGCGTACCTAGAAGGCTGGCATCATTCCGTTACACCCCCAGCAGAATGGGACACCACCGGACCTCAGCGTTGCGGAGGTCTCACCACAAATCTCACCTATCTGCTCCGCCAAGATCCCCTTCACCCCGCTGGTACCGCACCTCGACAAAGGGGGGAACTGTCAATATCCGAAAACCCCACTAATAATGACTTTTTGTCCACCTGGCACTCCAACACCTACGTGAAACTAATCTCTCAAATTGCAAAACGAACAACCACCAATGAGTGCTGGATCTGTGCCAATGCTCCCGCACACCTCCACAGCGGCATACCATTCCTCGGAGTGCCCCTTACCCTTCAACAACATCTCTCCGCTGATGTACAGTCCTGGAACCTGACTGCCGTGAACTTGACCCACCAGTACATCTACCTAACCAGACCCACAACAGGCGACCTTTGCCGGAAGTTCAGCGGCGGTGACAAAGCCATCGGCGAGAGCACCTGTAAGTACAGCATTGACATTACCTTAACCGGCAAGATTACCCTATGGCACCAAGGCAACCCCTCTTCCCATCCCAACCTACTGTCTGCATGGAAACGTGTAATGGGCTTACCCGACTCCTGGACCCCCCCCCCCGACTTCCCAACTTCTTCCGCACCTTCCTCACTGGTCGTATAGACTCGTGCCTGCAGGGGTTGTTCTGGGTTTGTGGCCACCGTGGTTATGTATGGGCCAGCCCCCACTCCCGTGGCACCTGCTATCTTGGACTAATTTTGCCGGGAATACGGGTAACCCAAGAACTCCCCCCCGGAAGGAGACGTAATAAGAGGGCAAAGGACTTGTCAGAACTCTCCGATGTGGCAGCCAATGCAGAAACCTAAGGTCGGGCTCTTTTCCCCGCGTACGGAGCAGGCTCGAACCACGTCGACATCCTCAAACTAACGGACATATTATTGAACTTTATGGAAGAGTCCAATGCGGCCACCCAATCTATCCTGACGGAACTAACGGAGGTCAGACAGACTTCGATACAGAACCGCCTTGCTTTGGACTACGTCCTTGCGTCGACTGGAGGCATATGTGCCCTTGTGGGGGCCGAGTGCTGCACACACGTCTCTGACCAGACCTTGAACATCACGGGTCATCTCAATAACATCCATAAACTAACGGAGGGGCTTCGGAACATCCAGCATGAAGGCCTGTCAGACACACAATTTTGGAGCTGGCTACCCGGGTCTGCTTGGATAAAACAACTTTTAGGAAACGGCCTCTTAATATTGATCACTGTTGCCATCTGCATTGCTTTCTTCTGCTGCGCGATACATTGCTTCCCGCTCTGCTGTCAAACCTGCAGCGCTTGCACTCCGTCCTTTCGCTCCCGCGCGCTCGCCTCTCACCAGACACCTCTGCCAGGAACACCCGCCGCCTTCATGGAGATGGGACCCTTAGGAGCCTCGCACCACCTAGGTACGGCCCGTCAGACTTTTATTAACTTGAGCGGAGAAAAGGATTGCGCGGTACCCACCTTCGCAATCTTATCTCCGAAGGGGGGAACTGTCGCAGGAGGACCCCCCCCTTTCCATTACACTGTATTCCACAAGCACCACACACACCTCCCGCCATCCCGACCTAGAGATGTCCCTTTTAGAGGGACATCCCCCTAAAGCCTTCCGTAGATAAGGAAGCGCTACCCTGACAACCCCCCAATTTAGAGAAACCCCGTAGTTCCTCGTTTGTTTCCCCGTAACGCTCCGTTTCATCCTATTTTTATTATGAGTAGACCGGGCGACCGAACTCTAGGTCAACCGGCGGCTACCCGACCAATCAGCATTACCGAACAGCGCCCCTTGCGGCGGCCACGCAGATACTGCAGGCTGCAGGTGCTCTTTTCCCTTTGACAGCTCCCAAATACAGTTTCCGAACTCAATCAACCGTGACTGATCTAATCAAAATGTTGCAAGTGGCTTCCGAATGGCGAAAGTGCTTTGAACTTCAATGACAGCGTTCTTTATAAATTCACCATAAATCAGCCGTACCTCGGATTTTCACCGGACCACTTTTATTTCACTGCATATTACAAGAACTATCAAAGGGGGGTGGCCTGACGTTGAACGACCATAATCCCTTGACCGAGCAGTCACGTACACTGCTGCTCTTCCCCAGCTGGCGGGGCAACCCTGATAGCCATCCCGATGGGCTCAGACGGAACGCTATCAGAAACACAATGAACCGCATACGTTAGTGTATTCCGCGCGGACTTTGACAAAGGACCATGGCCGGATTCCCCGCAGGGGGCAGGAAACTTCACCCTTTCCTTTTGTTCTAAACATGACTCATGTGGAGGGGGGTAGAGGAGGCTCCGGCCAGGTGTCAGGTCACTCAGGTTACCTGCGAAGCCCCTCCTCGACTCCTCCTATTTTTAATATAATCAGGATGTAAATATGATGTAATTCTGAGGGTGTAGCTTAGGGGATTAGCAACTAATAAAAGTTAGGGTCTCCCTTTGTTCGGGGCTTCCATCTTGCTTCACCTCGTGGGCGGTGGGAGTCCTGTCGCGACAGTCTTTCTTCTAAATAAAGACCGAGCCTACTGGCTGCTGTTTTGCTCTGATTGCTCTGGTTGGTGTCTTCATTTGCCCAAGAGAACCCTCGGATTTTCCGGTAACATCAGTATTTAACTGCAACTACTATTATAGGAAAAGGGATGTGGGTGGCACTGTGGGTTAAACCACAGAGCCTAGGGCTTGCTGATCAGAAGGTTGGCGGTTCGAATCCCCGCGATGGGGTGAGCTCCTGTTGCTTGGTCCCTGCTCCTGCCAACCTAGCAGTTCGAAAGCACGTCAAAGTGCAAGTAGATAAATAGGTACCGTTCCGTTGGGAAAGTAAACGGCATTTCCGTGCGCTGCTCTGGTTTGCCAGAAGTGGCTTAATCATGCTGGCCACATGACCACGAAAAACTGTCTGCGGACAAACACTGGCTCCCTCAGCCTGTAAAGCGAGATGAGCACCGCAACCCCAAAGTCGTCTGCGACTGGACCTAACGGTCAGGGGTCCCTTTACCTTTACTATTATAGGAAGGAGCAATTCAGAAAACAGTTGTCTGTCCAAGGATTTTCCAGCTGGCTTCCTCAGAAGAGTTTTATACAGAAAGGAGCATTTAGAAATGTGATCCCAGCCCTTCCCCCACCCCAAAAAAGTGCACAATGAATATGGAGTGAGCTTGTTTTCTCCTGGTCTGGAGGATGGAACCCAAACCAATGGATTCAAGTTACAAGAAAGGAGTTTTCGACTAAAGTTCAGGAAGAACTTTCTGACAGTAAGAGCTGCCACAGAAGGGGGTGGACTCTCCTTCCTTGGAGGTTTTCAAGTAAAGCTTGGGTGGCCATCTGTCATTGACTTTAGCTGAGATTCCTGCATTGCAGGGGGTTGGACTAGTAATAGTGCCACTGTATTCTGCTCTGGTCAGACCTCACCTGGAGTACTGTGTCCAGTTCTGGGCACCACAGTTCAAGAAGGACACTGACAAACTGGAACGTGTCCAGAGGAGGGCAACCAAAATGGTCAAAGGCCTGGAAATGATGCCTTATGAGGAACGGCTAAGGGAGCTGGGCATGTTTAGCCTGGAGAAGAGGAGGTTCAGGGGAGATATGATAGCCATGTTCAAATATATAAAAGGATGTCACATAGAGGAGGGAGAAAGGTTGTTTTCTGCTGCTCCAGAGAAGCGGACACGGAGCAATGGATCCAAACTACAAGAAAGAAGATTCCACCTAAACATTAGGAAGAACTTCCTGACAGTAAGAGCTGTTCGACAGTGGAATTTGCTGCCAAGGAGAGTGGTGGAGTCTCCTTCTTTGGAGGTCTTTAAGCAGAGGCTTGACAACCATATGTCAGGAGTGCTCTGATGGTGTTTCCTGCTTGGCAGGGGGTTGGACTCGATGGCCCTTGTGGTCTCTTCCAACTCTATGATTCTATGACCCTCAGGATCCCTTCCAGCTCTAACAATCTAATTGGTACAGCTTGTTTTGCCACCTTGTTCCCACCTCAGTTTGTTACACAGGAGAAGCAGCCCTGGGGCACCATTTCCCCTGACCCCCAGTCTGCAACCCCTACAGTATAAGCTTGAGGGAAAGTAAATGAAATGCTTGGGGCCCACTCTAAAAATACAATGTTCTATTACCATTACAGATTTCAATATCCTGGTTTGAGATGGGGAAGCAGCTTCACTTCCCCATCTCCTCCCTCTGCACCCCTCTATTTCTTTAGATATTAACAGATTTTAAAATTTTGGTAGCTACATAAAAGCAGCATATTTTCTTTTTCTTCTCTTTTCTGTGGCTTTATTCCCCGAAAACCACCTGAAACTTTATCCTGAAGCTGCAGTAATTTAACATTTGGCTAGATTACAAAAACCATGCAAACCTTCAATGAGAAATCCCCAGGAGGCAAGCTGGAAATTTATGTGGTCATATGCTAATTTTATAGGGATGCGGGTGGCGCTGTAGGTAAAAAACCTCAGTGCCTAGGACTTGCCGATCGTATGGTCGGCAGTTCAAATCCCCGCGGCGGGGTGAGCTCCCGTCGTTCGGTCCCAGCTCCTGCCCACCTACCAGTTCAAAAGCACCCCTAAGTGCAAGTAGATAAACGGCATTTCCGTGTGCTGCACTGGTGCTGGCTCACCAGCTGCAGCTTCGTCACGCTGGCCACGTGACCTGGAAGTGTCTTCGGACGGCGCTGGCTCACAGCCTCTAGAGCGAGATGGGCACGCAACCCTAGAGTCGGACACGACTGGCCTGTACGGGCAGGGGTACCTTTTATGCTAATTCTATAGTCCCTCAAAGTACATTAAAATGTAAAGAATAACAAATTTCAGTAATTTAGCATTTTAGCCCTCTTACCAAAGCATCAAAGGGTTCTAATCTGTTGAGCAAGCACCATTTAGGAAGGCATAAAGAGAAAGATACATCATGAAAAAGGACAATCCTGAGCCAAAAAGGACTACAGAGTCAAGCTTCCCCAGAGTTGTTCCTTCAGTACCAGAGTGTGGAATATCTGGTTTGGGGGGGGGCATCCCCCCAACGTCCCCAACCCCCGGGGGTTCACCAGCCCCTCCCCCATCACTGACCAGGCTCCACACATTCCTCCAGTGTTTCTGCCTGCCTGGGATGAGCCTTGATCTGTAATGAAGCCACAGTGGGAAAGTAGGAACTGTAACACAGGGACATGAATAGCCATCTCAGAAAAGGAGCACAGCTGGAGAACCTGCAAGCGGGGGCTGCCAAAGGTGCTCCCAGCTGCCCGTTTTCCTTCAGAGGTTGCTCAAGGCCGCTATGCGAATGGAACAAATGCATGTGTACACAGGCACATGCCATGAAGGCGCAGCCCATAGGAAGGCATGGTCAGACCATGACGGGTCTGTTAGGTTTCTGTTATGCCACTGTGCAGTTATTGGAGTCACAAGACTCTGTTGACATTCCAGACTGTTGGAAGTCTCACAGGAGATGGGAGACGGATGTTGATGTTACTGGTTTCCTGTGTCTTTGTTTCTGTAGTTTTTTCTGTCTCTCACAAAGAGCAGACGCATATTCTTTTCTGTTCTGCATAGTTAAAAATAAACATAGCAATGTAGCACATATTTTGGCTCCTTCTTCTGTCCGGATACTCTGCGTAATGGGGAACGTGCCTGAAGCCTCATTCAAAGGCTTAGGTTGTTAATCAACGTCGGAGGAGATTCTGAAGACACGACCAGAGGAAGAGCCTGGATACAGCTCGGTCGTAAGGAGGCTCCAACAGGGTCAAGTGGACAGATGATGTCAGCTTTCTCTGCTACATGCGAAACAACCATTAGCCCAAGGCCAGCCAGCGCCTTGTGGGCTCAGGGAAGGTGCAGGCATTGCAGGCTGGGCAGAGGTTGAAGTGCTGTCTGCAGAGTAGGCCTCCTGAGGTTCTGAGCCAACCTCAGAAGAAGTCGGGAGGCCTCATTTTCATAGAATCATAGGTCATGTAGTCCAACCCCTGCGATGCAGAAATCTCAACTAAAGCATCCAGGACAGGTGGCCATCCAGCTTCTGCTTAAAAACCTCCAAGGAAGAAAAGTCCAAAATTCCCTGAGAGAATCCATTTCACTATCCAACAGCTCTCATTGTCAGAAAGTTCTTCCTGATGTTTATTTGGAATCTCCTTTCTTGTAACTTGCTCCGTCTTCCATCCTCCTTGAGATATTTGAAGAGGGCTGTCATATCTCCTCTCAGTCTTCTCTTAGCCATGCTAAACATACCAGCTCCTTCAACCTTTCCTCATAAGGCTTGGCTTCCAGACCCTTGGTCATCTTGGTTGCCTTCCTGTGCACACGCTCCAGCTTGTCAACATCCTCCTCAAATTGTGGCGCCTAGAACTGGACACAGTATTCCAAGTGTGGCCTGATTAAGGCAGAATAGAGTGGGAATATGACTTCCCTTGATCTGGATACTATACGTCTGTGGATGCAGCCGAGAACAGTGTTAGCTCTTTCTTGCTGCTGCATCAAACTAGTTGACTCATGCTAAGCTTGTGGTCTACTAAGACCCCTACATCCTTTTCACATGTGCTGCTGGCAAGCCAAGTATATCCCATCTTATATTTGTGCATCTGGTTCTTCCTGCAGAACCTTACATTTGTCCCTGCTGAAATTCATTTTGTTAGCTTGTGCCCAGTTTCCCAATCTGTTAAGGTCATATTGAATCCTGATTCTATCTTCCCATGTATTATCTACCCCTCCCAGTTTGGAGTCATCTGCAAATTTAAGGAGCATCCTCTCAGTCATTTATAAAAACGTTGAACAGCAACGGGTCCAGGACAGAACCCTATGGCACCCCACTTGTCACTTTTTTTGAGGATTTTGAGGGTTCATTGGGTTCTGTCTATCAACCAGCTACAAATATGGCTTATTTACACATATATACAGCCTGAGCCTACTTATGGGGGGGGGGCTCACAGCAGCACCCCATAGAACAACTTATTCCATAATAACACCACCTTCCTTTCTCTGCAGCCTCTCTTGCACTGCAGAGCATAACCCAGCCTAACTGCCCCATTCTTTGTTTCCTGGTTGCCTGACTCCAGCTCTAAGCCCATAGCTTCGCTGCTTTCCTTTTCTACCTCAGGGAGAGGCCTCACATTTGCATTCTCACACATATTTCCTTTGATACTGTGTTGTGTTAACACCTAATCCTTTGATACTCCCTGTTTATCCCCTTCGGGCAGTCACCTCACAAGGAAGTCAGCCTTTGTGTTCATTAACACTTGTTGATTTGGCTAAGATTACAATGTCCAAGACACAACCCAGGAAGTGTGCCTAGGTTAATGAACTCTACACACATGCTAATTCCAGGGGTTTAACAATGGCTAGTCCACATCTTGAGGGATGCGGGTGGCGCTGTGGTCTAAACTACTGAGCCTCTTGGGCTTGCCAATCACAAGGTTGGCGGTTTGAATCCCTGCGACAGGGTGAGCTCCAGTTGCTCAGTCCCAGCTCCTGCCAACCTAGCAGTTCAAAAGCATGCCAAAAAGTGCAAGTAGATAAATAGGTACCGCTTTGGCGAGAAGGTAAACGGCGTTTCTGTGTGCTGCTCTGGTTTCAGTGTTCCATTGCGCCAGAAGCGGCTTGGTTATACTGGCCACATGACCCGGGAAAACTGTCTGTGGACAAACACCGGCTCCTTCAGCCTGTAAAGTGAGATGAGCGCCACAACCCCAGAGTCACCTGCAACTGGACTTATCTATCAGGGGTCCTTTACCTTTTAGTCCACATCTTAAATATGCGTGTGTCTTTCTATTACCTGTCCTAACACACCAGTTCTAATTAAATACAAACATTTATTAAACCCAAGCATTTAGCTCCCCCCCCAGATCTATAACAATAATATTAGGAAATCCCTGTAATGGCTTCGTGTACTTTCATTCATCCATTGTATGCTACAGAATTCAGATATTTCAGTTTCCTAGTAAGTAAAGTTGCTCGTGTGCAGTCATATGACACCAAACATTTTAACAAAGCAAATATACTCTTCTGCACCATTGAGACTATGCAGATCAGTTTGGCATTTAAATGTATAAACCAGAGGTCGGAAACCTAAGGCCCATGGCCATTCTGTGGATCGGCGTGGGGATTCTGTGCTTTTTCCCCGCGGTGCCATTTTTTTTCTCGCTGCAGGGACCGACTTCCGGAAGTGTGTGCGCATGCACACAGGCGCTCCTCCATCCCGGAAATGTGCTGTAAATAGTGTGTGCGCCTACACAGGCGTGCACGCTCTAGCCCAATGAGAGGTCTGCCAGGGAGTGGACCGGCCTGGCCTCAAAAAACATTGTTGACCCCTGGTTTAAACAAATGTGTCGCAGTTCACCCAACATTATGTGTCCTGCCTCTGTTTCCCTGTAAGGTCACAATGACTTTAACTTGTTCTGTGAGCCTAGATCTGAGTGTTTTCTTTCATTGGGAAAACCCAAAGTACTCATGTAAAAATCTATTTCCAACTGCTGCAAACCCATGTTTTATCCCATGCTGATGGCCTTTCAGCTGATTCCCTGGTGGCCCGCTGGAATGTGGAGTTAACCAGGGCTATTGACTGTTTGGCTCCGAAGTGCCCTCTCCAATTGCATGGAGCCCAGACAGCCCCGTGGTTTTCCACAGATCGGAGGGCAGTGAAACAATCGCTGAAACGGCTAGAGTGCTGGTGGCGGATAACTCATTCTGAATCTGACCGGACACAGGTTAGAGCTCAATGTCGAGCCTACCAAGTGGCGACAGTGACGGCGAAGAAGACTTTCTTCACCGCCTCTATTGCATTTGCGGAAAACAGAAGCAGGAGACTTTTTCAGGTGGTTCGCAATTTAGCGGAACCACCTGTTCCATCAGGGCCCAGTACGGGCCACATGATCTCCTGCAATGATTTTTTTGCAGATAAATTCACTCAGATTCAAGAAGAAGTAGACTCCACCGTGGGAGCAGGGCTGGGGCGGGAGAGTGCTAGAGTCCTGTCCTGTTGTGTGGGATCAATTCCAATCTGTTACCCCCGAGGATGTGGACGAGTGAAACCAACCACCTGTCTCCTTGATCCTTGCCCATCCTGGCTTATAAAAGCTAGCCGGGAAGGGCTGGGCGATGGGCTTCGTGGAGTGGTGAATGCTTCCCTCCGTGAGGGAGCCTTCCCAGACCCGCTGAAAAAGGCGGTTATTAAACCGCTTCTTAAAAAAACATCTTTAGATGCGGCCACGATGGCCAACTATCGCTCAGTCTCAAATCTTCCATTCTTGGGCAAGGTGATTGAGCGAGTGGTTGCTGAACAACTCCAGGCACACCTGGAAGAAGCGGACCATTTGGATCCCTTCCAGTCAGGATTCAGGCCTCATCATGGGACTGAAACTGCCTTGGTCGCACTGGTCGATGATCTCCGGTGGGCTAGGGACAAAGGTGAGAGCTGTTTCCTAGTTCTACTAGATCTCTCAGTGGTGTTTGATACCATCAACCATAACATCCTTCTGGACCGTCTTGAGGGGCTGGGAGCTGGGGGCACTGTCATACAGTGGTTCCGCTCCTTCCTCCTGGGCCATGTTCAGAAAGTGATGGTGGGGGATGAGTGTTCAGACCCCTGGGCTCTCACTTGTGGGTGCCTCAGGGTTCTGTCCTCTCTCCCATGCTTTTTAATATCTATATGAAGCCACTGGGAGAGATCATGGGGGTTTGGGCTGGGTGTTCATCAGTAAGCAGATGATACCCAGCTCTACCTCTCTTTTAAATCAGAACCAGTGAAGGCGGTGAAGGTCCTGTGTGAGTGCCTGGAGGCGGTTGGAGGATGGATGGGGGCTAACAGGTTGAGGTTGAATCCTGACAAGACAGAAGTACTGTTTTGGGGGGACAGGAGGCGGGCGAGTGTGGAGGACTCCCTGGTCCTGAATGGGGTAACTGTGCCCCTGAAGGACCAGGTGCGCAGCCTGGGAGTCTTTTTGGACTCACTGCTGTCCATGGAGGCACAGGTCAAATCTTTGTCCAGGGCAGCTGTTTACCAGCTCCATCTGGTACGCAGGCTGAGACCCATGTGCCCACGGACTGTCCGCCAGAGTGGTGCATGCTCTGGTTATCTCATGCTTGGACTACTGCAATGCGCTCTACGTGGGGCTACCTTTGAAGGTGACCCAGTAACTACAACTAATCCAGAACTCAGCAGCTAGACTGGTGACTGGGAACAGCCACCGAGACCACATAACACTAGTCTTGAAAGACCTACATTGGCTCCAAGTACATTTCCGAGCACAATTCAAAGTGTTGGTGCTGACCTTTAAAGCCCTAAACAGCCTCGACCCAGTATATCTGAAGGAGCGTCTCCACCTCCATCGTTCTACCCGGACACTGAGGTCCAACACCGAGGGCCTTCTGGCGGTTCCCTCACTGCGAGAAGCCAAGTTACAGGGAACCACGCAGAGGGCCTTCTTGGTAGTGGCACCCTCCCTGTGGAACGCCCTCCCAGCAGATGTCAAAGAGAACAACAACTACCAGACTTTTAGAAGACATATGAAGGCAGCCCTGTTTAGGGAAGCTTTTAATGTTTGATGTATTACAGTATTTTAATATATTTTTTTGGAAGCCGCCCAGAGTGGCTGGGGAAGCCCAGCCAGATGGGCGGGGTATAAATAAATTGTTGTTGTTGTTGTTGTTGTTGTTGTTGTTAATTGCCCAAGGCTGTACTTAAAAGTAGGCATGCCAACACTTGGATGGGTGCAAATGTTGACAGGATAAATTGTTAGGGCCTGTGCTTAGACAATATATACTTGGAGATAATTATTTTCTCATACTGTTGGCTCAGGGATTTGTCTTGGCAACATCACTGAAAAAGCAGGTATATGAGTGGTTTTTCTAATTTCTTCAGAAGCATTGAAGTGTGTACTACTGGCAAGCCAGGTGTCTCCCATCTTATATCTGTGCATCAGGTTATTCCTGCCTAAGTGTAGAATCTTACATATGTCCCTACTGAAATTTATTTTCAAGTTTTGGCCCCATTCTCCAATCTCTTAAGGTCATCTTTAGTCCTGATTCTGAGGTATTAGCTCCCCCTCCCAGTTTGGTGTCAGAACCCTGCAGCACCCCACATGAGAAGCTATGAGTGAACAGTCTTTGGGTTCCCTCAGTCAAACAGCTACAAATCCATGAAACAGTAACATTGTCTAGAGTCCAGACCACATTTTACCAGCTTCTTTGCAAGAGTATCTTAGGGGACTTTGTCAAAAGCCTTGCTGAAGTCAAGATACACTATGTCTACAGCATTCCTGTTATCCACCAATTTTGTAACTCCATTAAAAAAAGAAATGAGGTTCGTCTGGCATGACTTATTTTTGAGACACCCATGCTGGGTCTTAGTAATCACAGCATCCTTTTCTAAGTGCTCACAGAGTGACTGTTGAATTATCTGTTCTAGGACCTTTCCTGGTTTCGATGTCAAGCTCACTGGTCAAGTTACCTGGGTCTCCCCCCCCCTTTTGAAGATGGGGACAACATTTGCCCACCTCCAGTCTGCAGGGACCTCCCCTGTTCTCAAAAAAAGCACAAAGATTATAGGCAGAGGCTCTGAGATTACATCTGCAAGTACCCTTGGGTGCAGCTCATCGGGCCCTGGAATTGTGCATTCATTTGAAATCATTTAAATCCCCAGATGTTCCTTTACCACCTCTTTTCCTGCCTTGGGCTGCAGCTTCTCTTTGCATCATTCATCGCATTATCACCAGGCTGGGCACTGTTTTCCTGTTGATGACTGAATCTGAATCCACATATTCAAACATACATTTAAAGTAGTATGACACCACTTGAAGCAGTAATGGCTTCTTAAGAACTCTCAAGAGTTCCAGTGAGTTCCAGCTGCGGGGGGGGGGGGGGACGACCTGTTTCTGTGAATGAAATAGGAGGTCTCTTAACAACTGAGTTTCCTTAACAAAGTTAAGAGTCATTCTTTCGGGGCAGCCATGGCTGTTTAAAGTAGTATCACAGGGCTTATTCATCATAGCCTAAGGATGTGACTATGGGGGAAGCAAGATCCTGTGAGGCCCTCCATGGTAAGCTAAGGTAGTATTTTTGTATAAGTAAACCACAGATCCTAAAGACACCACCGTCTCTGTTGTCCCTCCTTCCAAGGTAACTGAACCCTGAGTAAGTGCCTGGAACCCCTGGAATCTTGCATTGCTTGGAGATTGGAGTAGCACTAAACAAGAAATTCCTGTTTTTTAAAAAAAAAATGGTTGTGCAAGGTGAAGCAGGTAAACGTGGCTGCTAGCTCTGTCAAACTCTGCTCCTGCCTTGGTGCTCCCATGGGCAGGGGGCGGCTCCTCTTGTGGGCAACGTGGGGCATCTTCGTGCCAGGATTTTGAACGTCCCAAAGCCTCTAGACTAGAGCCTCCAAAGTTTGTCCTGTCACCCTCAATAATATCAATACATTTCCAGTGACTGACAGGCTCCTGTCCATCTTCTCTCCTTAAACAAACAAACAAACAAACAAACAAACATAAATTTCTGTAACTACATATGGCTAGGACCACTTCTTTAGCACATCTATAGCATCTTGCTAGGTAGTGACAATTATATTATGCTGCTACTCTGCTTCCTTAAATTTCAAACCCAGTGTGGATTTATAAAGAAATTCTCTTCAGCACTTGGTAGGGCTGCTTTTGCTCCATTACCCTGCAAGTGGTAAGGAGGACTTTTATTGATCTTAGTTTATAAAACATATACACAGATTTCTGGTAGTAAAACTCTGAGGTGGTGTGCAAGGGCTTTACCAGGCAAGTCCAGATCTATGCTAAGATGGGCAGCTGACTCCACAACTTGCTATGTGATTACATAAATACAACGGTCAAGTTACCACTTTGTAGCTGGTTGTCTGCATTAATCTTTGTATTCTATGAATGCTAATTCATTTTAATTATTTTAATGGTGGGTTTCTGCCTGCTGAGTGCTTATAAAAGACTATTTAAAAACACACACATAAACTCTCCTCTTCCCCCAACAGATGATGAAGCTCAGAGCATTGCATTTCAAATACAACTGCTAATATCAAAGAAATGTTTGCAAATCTAATAGTACAAAGCCCAATGAAGGCTTTTATTTCTGAATATTCAAATTTATTTTTGCTCTATTAATTCAGGTATGAAAGGAAAGTGCTTCTTTTAACATTCCTTCTGTGAGGTTTCTCCTCCTTTTCCATGTCACAGAACTGTTTGCAGCTGCAGCTGAACAGCTGTGATACCATGACCTGAATGTACACCCTTGAAATAGCGCTTATTTAAAACAGCTGCTTCATAGACTACATTTCCTTCCATAATGTGCCTTTCAGAATAAGAGGGCATGATTGTTGATACAGAAAAGTTAATCCACATCCACACACAATGTCTTTTCTCTGCAAATGTTTTAGCAACCGATCATTGCTAACCAAATGGATTCCACTAAATATCAGCATCTTGAAAGTTTTGTTTTGTGCCTTTTTAGTGTCCCCCCCCCCCTTCTGGGGAGGGGGTGTCTTGCAACACATGCTTCCTTACTCAAAAGAAAATGTAAACAACTGAGCTTGGACAGTTTCAATTAGGCATGGGTCTCAGCCACATTGTCTGAGTATGAACTTTTCCAATGGAAAGAGAGATGTTGGAGTGGAATCTACGTCTTTGGGCTGGGTCCAAGCAAAATGTCCTATTGGGAAACGGACTTCTCATTCTGCTGTTGCTTAGAATGCAGAGCTGCCAAATTCTTTTACAGCTCACGTAGCCTGGAAATGTTTCTGGAAGTGGCCAAAACGAGAATCCTCTATGGTAGGTTTCCTGTAAAAAAAAAGAATAACTGAACCGCAACTAATATTCCCTGGACTGTACTTCAGGCTCCAGGTGGAAGGATCACAGATTTGAATGCTCCCCTGTCCCATGCGCAGCACTCTAGCCCCCCCCCCCACTAATGTTCATTGTATGCAGCAAGTATTTCAGGTGTGTCAGAGACTGAATGTATGTATTCCATACTTAGGGTGGTTGTTGTTGTTTATTGAATTTATACACCACCCTATACTCAGGGGTCTGAGGGCAGTTCACAGAATAAAATCAAGATACAATACCACAAAATACATAATAAAAATAAAAACAACAACCCAACAGCCCCCCCAAAAAACCCCACACATTTTAAAAGGGCATATGATGTAAATTGGATCAACCACTAGCCTGGTTAAAAAGGAACATTTTTGCCTGGTGCCTAAAGATGTATAATGAAGGCACCAGGCGGACTTCCCTGGGGAGAGCATTCCACAGACGGGGAGCCACTGCAGAGAAGGCCCTGTTCTTGTGTTGCCACCCTCCAGACCTCTCGAGGAGGGGGCACACAAAGGAGGACCTCAGAAGCTGATCTCAGGGTCCGAGTAGGTTCATATGGAAACCTTGAGGTTATGCTTTTGGGGTGCCCAGTATAAGAGACTGAGATGTCCCAGAGCATTTATAACCCCTGGTTGTGAGATGAGTGGGGGGAGTGATTGCTTATGCTGCTGCTGAGAGATGAGGTGGGTGGCCTGCATAATATTGTTTGTTCTGTTTCCTCAGCTGAAGGGTTAACATTTTCATGGTGGCCTGTATGTAACCAGGTGAAGGTGGCTGATGGATCTCAAACCCTCAGGGAGTTAAGGACTTCCCCTGCATATGAAGACAGGCCCTGGTGGATTGAGCTGGCAAGACCAATAGCGGGTTCAAATGTCAAGAAGGAAGGTGCAAAGCATCTCCAGAAACTGAATGCTGCTGTTATTGTTGAGAAATCAATGGTCTTATGTTATCACATTCCTTTGAAGATGCTCAGGGCCATTAATGCCTCCCCTTAAAGCAGACCACTCAAGTATGCACCTTTCTTCGGTTTAATATTTGGTTTAATATTTGAATAGAGCAAGATAGATGCATTCAGGCAAACACATCTTTATGATTTGATTACATTTTGTGTGCATTGATCTCCCTCTGTTTATGAAATTGCATTGAGTATTGAATATTGCATAATGTTTTCTGTCTGGCTGTCATGTATATCATCATATTCCATTTACTTTTATATCCATAGTAATTTGCAGCTACAGGAGAGAGCACTGGAGAGTCCATCGTACTTGAAATGTTCTGTTAGGCTCCAATGATGTCAACACACTTCAATCTTTTATATGTGAAGCAGATAACTGGGGTTTTTTAACGGAAATAGCTGGACCTGGGAAGTGGAGATTCAAAAGCAACCAGATGAAGCTGGTTGCTCTAAATGCTTCATGAAACCAAGGGTGTGTAAATTGTCACTTCTTTGGCGATCCCTTGTAGCCAAGTAAGATTGTCTTCCGCGAACACGGTTTTAACAGTGAATCCGCAAGTGACTGTGGAGGCCAATTCTGGATCCACACATCCTTCCACAGTGGGGACATAGGTTTCTGGGCAGGGGTTGATCAAGGTGAGGGTTTGTCAAGCGTGCCTTCCTCCTAGCATGTCCTTTCGTCCTGAGTTTGTATGTCTTCAAAACCTTTGGTAAAGGCTGTTCTCCAATTGGAGCACTCGCAGGCCAGTGTTGCCCAGTTATCAGTGATTATACTACATTTTTTAAGATTTGCCTTGACAGAGTCTTTAAACCTCTTTTGTTGACCACCAGCATTACGCTTTCCATTTTTAAGTTCGGAATAGAGTAGTTGCTTTGGAAGACGATGATCAGGTATCTGCACAACATGACCAGTCCAACGAAGTTGATGTTGAAGAATCATTGCTTCAACATTGGTGATCTTTGCTTCTTCCACTGATATTAGTTCGACTGTATAGTAGGTGGCCAAAAATGGTGTTCCTGAGCATGTGCATAGGCTCCCCATGTAGATTCCACTTATCTCCACTAGACTAGACAGTGTTTCCCAACCTTGGGCCTCCAGCTGTTTTTGAACTACAATTCCCATCATCCCTGACCACTGGTCTTGCTAGCTAGGGATGATGAGAGTTGTAGTCCAAAAACAGCTGTAGGCCCAAGGTTGGGAAACACTGGACTAGAAGATCTACATCCATGACCCTGTAATCCCTCCACCTCAGCTGCACACTCCCTCATGCATGAGCTGTTTGAACATGGCAAATGTATACCAATTCCATCTTCTATGCCTGCCATTAGGACAAGGGCAAGTCAAGTTTGTTACAGTACATTGGGGAGCAGTGGGTTAATGCAGAAGCAGCAAACAATTTTGACACTTTGCAGGTAACCAATTTCTGGCTTCAGTACGCAAAGATACCTAACATGTATGAATAGGTACTATGGTATGCTTCAGCTTTGTAAGCACTCTGAAACACACTAACTGGTGAGCAAACCCCACTGAACGCAGCAGGGCTCATTTGTGAGTAAGAAGCACAGGAATGCATTGCATGTCTCTTCTTCCTGAGATTCCTGGAGAGATAGGCTGGAAGCAAATGGAAGGGGGGCAGCTAAGGACAAGTCATGTAACTATCCTTCAGATTACTGGACCTTCTGCAATCGTCCTCAGTTTGTCTTTCTATGAAACTGTCATTCCATATGAAAATTTATATGCTAGGACCAGACCACATCATTACCAAGGAGGAAGGTTTAGTCATTGTTTGAAGGCTATCCCTGCCTCTGGGGTTGGTCCTGACCAGAAGGATACTGGAATCAACAAGAGTGACCCACATGACCTGAAGGTGCTGCTGTGCAATGCCAGGTCAATTATTCATACGACCGCTGCCATCCATGACTTGATCATGGATTGAGAACTTGACCTGGCATGTGTAACAGAGACTTGGTTGGATGAGACAGATGGGCCTGTTCTTGCCGCTGCTTGTCCACCAGGTTTCTTTTGTGCACAGCAATCCAGGTCATGTGGGTGGGGAGGGGGGTTGCAGTGATTTTTAGGAAGTCCTTAGTTTTCACCAGGTGTCTTATTAGGGAGACCCAGTTTTCTGAGTGCATGTTCTGGAAGTTGGGCAATAGGGGCAGTACAGGATTCCTACTTGTGTTCCAATTTCCCCACTGCATCAAGGATACCCTGCCTGAGTTACTTTAGGTCACGTCAGATGTTCTTCTGGAGACACTTCTCAGTAAGAAGTGCTGTCGGGCTCATTGATTTCTGTGGGATTCTCAACTTTTTTTTACATACCCACTCTACTCATTAACTCAAACAAGATTACGAATCCATCGGGAGGAGCAGGGAGAGAAGTCACTAAGCCAAGTATCCATTGAATATATGAATATATGGTCAGCTTGAGAATTACCACTGCAGCTGGTCCCTCCCTGATCTTCAAGACAAGAGTTGTACAAGACAGACCCTGCATAGACTGGACAAGGGAGACAACCTTTCTTTGCACTTGAGAAGATATCTATAGAAGGGAGGCACCACTTTAGGAAGGGAAATCTAAACTGAGCATAGTGAATGAACGTATCAACATCCTAGAAATCTAGGATTTTAGCATCCATGCCAACATTACCTTTTTAAAAAAAATAACAATTTTTATTAATTTTTACACATATTTTCCAGCATAACATCCTTTTAAACGTCATTTTGAATTTTTTGGCTATCACAGCCTTCCTTCAACCTCAACTGGTGGTTTTCTAAAGTCTTTCTAATTATGCATTTTGTTACTATAATTATTGTTATAAACTCAAATTTCCAATACATCTATTCTTAATTCTTTTCACAATAATTTATAAATTACTCCTTACAAAACTTCTTTTAACCCTACAAACAATTTCAATTGATTACAATTGCTTTCCAAATATATCAAAAACTTATTCCATTCCTTTAGGAAAGTCTGGTCCTGCTGGTTCTGAATTTTCCCTGTTAGTCTCACCATCTCAGCATAGTTCATCAGTTTCTCTTGCCACTCTTCTTTAGTTGGTATTTCGTCTTGTTTCCACATGCCATTACCTTAAAAGGGCCTGCTCAAGGCTTTGTGGAAAGCATTGCGTCCGTGGGGCTGTCCCTGAATAAATCTGGCCTTACTCATAGCCATGAACATGCCTTAGATCTGGTGTTTACCGCTGTTGACATGGGTGATTTAACCCTAAGTTCCAGTGGAACAAAATAATTGCCATGGTGAGATCACTTCCTGGTGCAACCAGACTTCTCTGTAACCCTTCCCCTCTGTGCGGAGGTGGGACTGATTTGAATGGTGTGCCCTTGCCACTTAATGGATCCACAATAGCTTCTATAGGGGATGTCTTATCCCATGTTGATGGCCCCTCAGCTGATTCACTGGTGGCCCGCTAGAATGCTGAGTTAATCAAGGCTAACAACTGTCTGGCTCCAAAGCGCCCTCTCCAATTGCATGGAACCTGGACGGTGCTATGATTTTCTCCAGAGCTGAGGGCAATGAAACAATCGCTGAGAAAGCTAGAGCACTGGTGGTGAAAAACTCATTCTGAATCAGACCAAACCGGGGTTAGAGCTCAATGTCAAGCCTACCAAGTGGTGATAGCAAAAGTGAAGAGGACCTTCCTCACTGCCTCTGTTGCATCTGCGGAAAACAGCATCAGGAGACTCTTTCAGGTGGTTTGTAGTTTAACAGAACCACTGTTGCCATCAGGGTCCAAGAAGACTCCAAGATCTCCTGTAACAAAGTTTTTTTGCAGATAAAATCGCTCAGATTCAGAAAGAGGTAGACTCTACCATGGTAGCAAGGCCTGGGTGGGTGAGTGCCAGAGCTCTGCTAGTCAAGTTGCATGGGTTCAATTTAAACCTGTTGCCTCCGAGAATATGGACAGGATGCTTGAACAAGTAAAACTGACCACCTGTCTCCTTTATCCTTGCCCATCCTGGTTCATAAAAGTGAGCCAGGCTAGGTAATGGGCTCTGGGGTGGTGATTGCTTCCCTCTATGAAGGAGTCTTCCCAGACCCCCTTGAACTAGTGGTTATTAAACTGTTTCTCCTAGTGAAACCACTAGAAGAGATCATCAGGGGGATTCGGCTGTGTGTTCACCCGTATATGGATGATACCCATAGAATCATAGAATCATAGAGTTGGAATAGACCACAAGGGCCATCGAGTCCAACCCCCTGCCAAGCAGGAAACACCATTAGAGCACTCCTGACATATGGTTGTCAAGCCTCTGCTTAAAGACCTCCAAAGTAGGAGACTCCACCACACTCCTTGGCAGCAAATTCCACTGTCAAACAGCTCTTACTGTTTAGGTGGAATCTTCTTTCTTGTAGTTTGGATCCATTGCTCCGTGTCCACTTCTCTGGAGCAGCAGAAAACAACCTTTCTCCCTCCTCTATGTGACATCCTTTTATATATTTGAACATGGCTATCATATCACCCCTTAACCACCTCTTCTCCAGGCTAAACATGCCCAGCTCCCTTAGCCGTTCCTCATAAGGCATCGTTTCCAGGCCTTTGACCATTTTGGTTGCCCTCCGCTGGACACGTTCCAGTTTGTCAGTGCCCTTCTTGAATTGTGGTGCCCAGAACTGGACACAGTACTCCAGGTGAGCTCTGACCAGAGCAGAATACAGTGGCACTATTACTTCCCTTGATCTAGATGCTATACTCCTATTGATGCAGCCCAGAATTGCATTGGCTTTTTTAGCTGCCGCATCCCACTGTTGGCTCATGCCAAGTTTGTGGTCAACCAAGACTCCTAGATCCTTTTCACATGTACTGCTCTCAAGCCAGGTGTCCCCCATTTTGTATTTGTGCCTCTCATTTTTTTTGCCCAAGTGCAATACTTTACATTTCTCCCTGTTAAAGTTCATCTTGTTTGTTTTGGCCCAGTTCTCTAATCTGTCAAGGTTGTTTTGAAGTGTGATCCTGTCCTCTGGGGTGTTAGCCACCGCTCCCAGTTTGGTGTCATCTGCAAATTTGATCAGGATGCCCTTGAGTCCATCATCCAAGTCGTTGATAAAGATGTTGAATAAGACCGGGCCCAAGACAGAACCCTGTGGCACCCCACTAGTCACTCTTCTCCAGGATGAAGAGGAACCATTGATGAGCACCCTTTGGGTTCGGTCAGTCAGCCAGTTACAAATCCACTGAGTGGTAGTGTAGTCAAGACCGCATTTTACCAGCTTCTTCACAAGAATATCATGGGGCACCTTGTTGAATGCCTTGCTGAAATCAAGGTAGGCTACATCCACTGCATTCCCTTCATCTACCAAGCTTGTAATTCTGTCAAAAAATGAGATCAGGTTAGTCTGACATGGCTTATTTTTCATAAATTCATGCTGACTATTGGTGATCACAGCATTCCTTTCTAGCTCTACCTCTCCTTTAAATCAGAACCAGTGAAGACAGTGAATGTCCTATGTGAGTGTCTGGAGGTGGGTGGAGGGTGGTTAATGGATTGAGGTTGAATTGAATCCCTAAAGACAGAAGTTTCTGGGGGACAGGGTGTGCGGGGGGTGGGCTCTCTGTTCCTGAATGGGGTAACCATGCCTCTGAAGGAGCAGGTGCACTACCTGGGCATCATTTTGGACTCACAGCTGTCAATGGAGGTGCAGGCCAATTCTGTGTCCAGGGCAGCTGTCTACCAGCTCCACTTGGTATAATGGCTGAGACTCTACCTGCCCACAAACTGTCTCACCAGAGTAGTGCATGCTCTAGTTATCTCCCACTTGGACTATTGCAGTGCGCCCTACGTGGAGCTACCTTTGAAGGTGACTTGGAAACTACAACTAATCCACAATGTGGAAGCTAGACTGGTGACTGGGAGCAGCCACCAGGACCATATAACACTAGTCCTAAAGGATCTATGGTCTGCATTGGCTTCCAGTATGTTTCTGAGCACAATTCAAAGTGTTGGTGGTGACCTTTAAAGCCCCAAATGGCCTATGCCCTGTGTACCTGAAGAAGCATCTCCACCTCCATCGTTCAGCCCGGACACTGAGGTCCAGCTCCGAGGGCCTTCTGGTGATTTCCCCATTGCAAGAAGTGAAGCTATAGGGAACCAGGCAGGAGCCTTCTCGGCAGTGGGCCCACCCTGTGGAAGACCCTCTCATCAGATGTCAAGGAAATAAGTAACCATACAACCTGAAGGCAGCCCTGTACAGGGAAGTTTTTAATGGTTGATGTTTTATTATTTTTAATATTTTGTTGGGAGCCACCCAGAGTGGCTGGGGCAACTAGTCAGATGGGCAGCATATATATAAAAAATATGATGTTGTTGTTTTGTGCAAATCTTGTCCTTCAGAAGAGACGGAAAGATGGCAAAAGTTGGCTCGCCAATGCATATATGCCTCTGAATTGAATTTCTGTACCATAGGATTGTAAAGCCCTATAGACCAGTAAGGAATCTCACAGATGATCTAGCTGTGATCCCTGCAGTGCAGGGGGTTGGACCCTTGGGTTCCCTTCCAACTCTACAATTCTGTGATATTAATAATCACAATTGGTGTGCATTACTCTTACTCTGCAATGGTTTTTTTCCTGCATGTTATAGTGCTGTGCTGAAACCTGTCCTCTGATTTCTTGAGAGTGGTCTTCACCCATGAAGAAAGCTTCCATTTTTCTTCCTTCCTTGTAGGACGCTCTATCATTTATTCAGAAATTCAGTGGGTCCAGGGATAAGCTCACCTTAAAATTATGAGATGACCAAGAGTGGACTGCATATTTTTCTTTCCATTAAACTTTTTGCCAATGCTCTGCAGGCTGTGCATGCTTCCATGATGCCATCGTCTGGACTTTAGTGGAAGTTCAGGAAGTGAAGGCGGCTGGAATCAAGTGCTTGACACCCGTGCAGTCACCAATTTTGTTCTGAAGGGAATTTTAAAAAATCAAACAAAAAAACTTTTCTATTGATTTATTTCAAACTAAGAATACTTCACTTTAAAAACTAACAATGAACAGCTGGCAAGCACATTGCAGGCAGTATTCCTACCTTCCAACGTCATGGAGTTTTCAGTATTTGTGAGCAGATGGTGAGGCTGTAGAATGCAGACTACAAGAGAGAGGACTCAGAGGATGAAAGGAAGGATGCTCACAAAAAGTTAAACGCAACAAAAACCATGAGAATTCCTCTGAAATTTTCTCTCCTCTCGATAATTTTCAAATTTGGGACAGCAGATTTTCATTTGTAGCACAACTTGCCACTCTACAAGGATAGCAGGGTCAAATGTTTCATATACCCCCCGCCCCCCTAAATTTCATCTTTCTCCACATGTCATTCTGGCTGTTGCTTAAATCACTTCCAAATTGACTTTAAAAGTGCTAGTTTTTTCAAAACCTCATATTGCCAGCAGGCATGAAATTGAAGGCATGGCTGAAGCCTCACCAGAAATTCAAGAGAAATGTGTGAATGTTTTGGTGCCGTCCTCCAAATCTTCCTCCTGATTTTCATATTTGCAGACACAACAGTGAACAAAGACCTCTCAAGGCACGCGGTAATAAAACCCTCTGCTGTATTCATAAGTCTCACTTAATGATTTTTTTCTTTCTTTGCTTAATCTATCTACTCACACCCACTATGGCCATCTGTGGTGTCCTTTGTCTGAGGATTTGAGAACAAGCCAAAGTCAGGCATTCCCTGTCATTGAGACTCAAGCTCTTGTGGTATCTGAGATATTTAACCAAGACTCAGGCGAGCATAAAAGCCACTTTTCACCACGGACCCCATCGCTGTCTAAAAACAACATGGGAAAGTTTGTTTAGCCCCTGCCCTCTCGAAGCACAATTCCCCGAACCAGCCCTGTAACTTAACTGTGCTGGCTCTTGCACGCTAGCCAAACACAATTGGGTTTGCTTTTTTGTTTTTAAGATGTTCAGATTCTGATCTGTCAAGCATTTTGAAAGGCTGGCTCCAGAGCCCCACATTAAAATGTCTGTGGGAGCAATGATGTCATCCTTGTGACAGGCTTTAACTGGAGCAATGAAAGGAGCTCTTATGCTTCTCCTAGCTCAGCAGGTGTGAAGCCAACACAAAGGCCATTCACACAGGAATTCCCTTACATGAAACTTAACCAGACCTCATTCTGAATGTTGCCCTCCGCTGCTTTCCCGTAGCTGAGAAATGAATGGGGAACAAATGCTGATTCATTATATTTTGCTATAGAGTCTCCTGCACTGGGGGATGGGAAAGAGAGACATAATTTTTAAAAGTCATGAATTCATAGTCTCGCTTTCCCTTCATCTCAATTTCATTTCATTCTGTTCTGTTTTCTTCTTAGTCCCCCCTCCCTACACATGCTACATAAAATTCAGGGTTTGACATTATTGAAATCAGACCTGTTAAGCTTCACTTGGACCATTTTTCTTCCTTTTTAGGTTTTTGCTAACCTAATTTTCAAAGCAGGTTTAAAAGTCCACCACATGGAGCCTGATTTAAATTTCTTTGGTTGTAATCTATTGGGGTTTTGTCTGGAATTAAGGGAACAAGGTGAAGAGGGTGAGAGTGGCATATAGTGATTTGTGCAATATCTCATATGTGAGACTATTGTTATTATTCCAAAAGCCACAGTTGGACAAATCTTTTTACTACAGAGTCATGGTGTGTTAGCTGGGACAGAACGTGATCCCTGTATGGACTTTATTATGACCAACCAAGATATCACAAAACTGTTGTAAGCTTTTGAGGTCTTCAGAATTTTTCATTGGCCAAGGTGTTACACAAAGCAAGAAGCCATGGGGTTGAAGGAAAATAAAGCACAAAAAGAATACAAAAATTAGGGTGGATGTTGTAGTGATAAGGTCAGTGTTGACTTTCAGGGTTGGCTGCCCACATTTGAGCATCAGTTAGCTGTTAATCCATGTTTTCCCCATTCAAATGAAAATTGGAGTCAGGGGTGCAAACTTGAAAAAAATATGGGAGGGGCAGGTAAGCCCCACCCTTCACAATTGATCACATGCCATGGTGTGCACACTCCATTTGAATGGCAATCCCCCCCCCAAATATTTTATTGGGGGGACGAAGCCCCCTCAGCCCCTAGGAGTTGGCTCCTATGACTGGCGTAGTTGAACCCTGCACATTGAATCCGCAGGAGTAGCGACTTTGGCCTCTCCCTGCTTTACTCAAACTTCAGCCATGGTTTAAAACAGACACCTTTTTCCTTTCAGTATATCTCCCCGCTACCTCTTCCATTCCTCAGCTGCCTCAAGTGAGACCAGTGAAGGACATGGAGCCCTCAAATATCGCATAATACCTCCCATATTTCCTTCACACAATGCATTTGACTCCTCCAGCATGAAGTTCCAGATTACTAGTTGAACTGACTTTAACTGAATAAGCTAACTGACAGGCTTGGTCTTAAAATTCAAAAGAGAGAGAAATATATATTCATTCAGGAGCACACCAGCAATAGTTATGAGCACAGCCAGGAAAGAAATGAAAGCACTGAGGAAATTGTATTGTTGTTGTTGTTATTATTATTATCATTATTATCATTATTATCATTATTATTATTAACATTAACAGTGGAGACTGTGGTGTCTTTAGTCTATATGGTTTATTTACACAAATCTACCACCTGAGCCTATGATAGAGGGATTCACAGCATTCACACCCCAAGAGGGACTTGCTTCTCTCCTAGCCATAGCCTTGGATTCCAGCAGAAATCAGGCATAGCTCTCCCTCTCTGGTTTCTGCCTGCTTCTAGCCCAGCGCGCGCGCGCACACACACACACACACACACACACACACACACACAATATCTCTCTCTCTCTCTCTCTCTCTCTCTCTCTCACACACACACACACAATCTCTCTCTCTCTCTCTCTCTCTCTCACACACACACACACACACACACACTACTGGCTATTGCCCTTCTCACTTTCAGACAGTAGGGATCCCACCCATTTCCATATGTAGGGTTTATTAACTTACCAAGAAACCTCCCTGGCTCCTTCAAATAAAGGAATCCCCCAAACTCATCACAATATTGTGTGTGACACCAAGTGCTGTTGTTTGGAGCATGATTTCCCCTACCTTATCAGATTCTCTTTGTATCAGTTAAACCTGAATTTACAAAGAGAAAGCAGCAAGATTTGTATTTGTTAGGGTTGACTACACAAATGAAATGGGAACAAAACCAGCTGCAAACTTAAAAGATTGACACTGTCAATTCACTAAGTATCTGCTAGGTGCTACAAACGGCATTTCTGTGCGCTCTGGTTTCCATCACGGTGTCCTGTTGCGCAGGAAACTGTTTAGTCATGCTGTCCACATGACCGGGAAAGCTGTCTGCGGACAAACACCAGCTCCCTCAGCCTGAAAGTGAGATGAGCACCAAAGACCCATAGTCACCTTTGACTGGACTTAATCGTCCAGGGGTCCTTTTCCTTTACCTTTACCTTACTGTATAAATATCTGTCTTTACTTGTATTATTAATACTGTCATGGTACTTTCTACTTCTGCTCCCTGTTATGTTTCACTTAAGTTGTGGCTCAGATCTGGGTAATGGTTGTGCTTTATGTTTTCCAAACTAGGGAGTAGCCATTGCTTCTTTGTCCCAAAATCTGTATTTACCTTCCTGCCGCAGCCATACCTATTTATCACTTGCACTGGTGTGCTTTTGAACTGCTAGGTTGGCAGAATCTGGGACAGAGCAATAGGAGCTCACCCCATTGCATGGATTCGAACCACTGACCTTCTGATTGGCAAGTCCAAGAGGCTCAGTGGTTTAGACCACAATGCCACCCGCATCCCTATTAATACAGTACTGAATGCTAGAGTAGATAGAAGAGTCATTAAGAGTATTAACATGTAGTTGAGTGAAACTATTAAATTGTAAGGTCTATCCTAGGGTGGCTTATGTTACTTGGAGGGATGTATATAAATAATTGCAATAAAGAAGCAAATAGGCAAAGCAATGATTATAGCTATAGTTAGAAATTCACCTGAAAACAATAAATGAATAGCTATTTTGGCTCAGGGCAGCTGTTCAACAAAACTAGCAAATTGCATCTAATACAGTCCAGTCCTGGATGCTTTTGACCAAATACATAACAACTATTCTCCCTCATTTGGTTTGATTCCTGCATTTTGTAGATGGTAAATTCCAGTTGTTAATTGCAAATTCTATGACAAAGAATTTAGCCTGTCTTCAATATGCTAACAACTAATTTCACTGGATGACCAAAATTTATAGTGCTCCCTATTCATTTTCTCCACATTTATAAGTGAATAAGCTACTGCAGTGTTTTCTCATATGCCCCAAACAATACACATTTATCACATTTATCCTACTAAATTCCAGCAGCATTAATTCCCTGAAAACATTGAATTTTCTTCTGAATGCTTTGAAGGCATATGCTATAACTGGCAAGTACATTTTCTCTTAAGCTTTGGTTTGGAGCTGCTTCTGATTATCTCCCAGGAATGCACAACTTTACTTCGCTACCTCTGCATGACGTGCTCACAGCCTGACATCAGAACAGATCCCATCTTAACTCCTGGTTTATGCACTCTGCTTCTAGTCAATCTATCCAGTTCTGTTTCTCATTCTGGGCAGGACTTGACACTGACAAGGAATATAAGTATCTATTGATGAAGAAGTATCTTTTATTCTTCTGTACAGCATGGAAAGGGAAAATGCACCACTAAAGCTTCAGACTAGAACATTCTGGAAAGGAGAGATCATGGGACAATCTTCTTCTTCTTAACACCCTCCAGCTGCCTTGTTTCCATCTCATGACATGGGTGTAACTGAATTCCTTTTTTCTGTTCTCAGAAATTCTATAGACGATAGAATGAAATGAAATTGAGATGAAGGGAAAGCGAGACTATGAATTCATGAGGAACGGCTAAGGGAGCTGGGCATGTTTAGCCTGGAGAAGAGGAGGTTAAGGGGTGATATGATAGCCATGTTCAAATATTTAAAGGAGGTCTTTGAGGTCCTCTCCCCTACCATGGAAGACGAAGAGCAGACTCCATTTGAGGATCTCTCCCTCATTACAGTCGATCAGGTATATGAAGACGAGCAGCAAAGTCAGTCCTCAGGGAATGTGCAGGCGACCTTGGAACGGACAGCTCACGGAAGAACCCCGACCAAACCTAAGAGGAGGCGTGTAGTGGTGATAGGGGATTCCCTACTGAGGGGAACAGAAGCAGTGATCTGTGCGCCTGACAAGATGTCTCGGGAAGTGTGCTGTCTCCCCGGGGCTAAGATCCAAGATGTAACTGAACGACTGCAAGGAATCATAAAACCCACTGACAAATACCCCTTCCTCTTGGTTCATGTGGGAACCAATGACACTGCAAGCAATAGCCTCCAGAAGATCAAAAGAGACTACGAGGCTCTCGGCAGGAAATTGAAGCAACTAAATGCACAAATTGTCATCTCATCTGTCCTCCCAGTTGAACGACGTGGCCCAGGGAGAGAGGGAAAAATAGTGGAAGTGAACAGCTGGCTTCGCAAATGGTGTAAACAGGAACGGTTTGGATTCTTAGATCACGGACTGCAGTTTCTTGAAGATGGACTTCTGGCAAGCGATGGGCTGCACCTCACAACGGTTGGGAGAAATTTTTTTGCCAAAAATCTCAGAAACCTCATCAGGAGGGCTTTAAACTGACTAATGTGGGGGAGGGAGACAGTGCTCCTGAAGATAGGAGTCTATCAATTGATGAAGATGATCATCCAAATGTCATAGACCAAATGGAGCAAACAGCACGCAGACCTAGTGGTGGGAGGAAAAAATCCTTAAATAAGAGACACGGGGGAATGATTAATGGACTTCAATGTCTGTACACTAATGTGCAAAGCATGGGAAATAAACAAGATGAGCTTGAGCTCTTGGTACAGCAAACTAAATATGGCATAATAGGCATCACTGAAACCTGGTGGGATAAGTCCCATGATTGGAATGTAATAATGGAGGGATACAATCTATTTAAGAGAAACAGACCAGACAAGAAAGGGGGAGGAGTGGCGTTATATGTCAGGGATGTGTATACCTGTCAAGAGGTCCAAGATTTAGAACCTCAAAGCCAAAGTGAGAGCATTTGGGTCAAAATTAAGGGAGAGAAGAATAACAGAGACCTCATTGTGGGAGTTTACTATAGATCCCCAAGCCAAACGGAGGACATAGATGATGCCTTCCTGGAACAGATGGCCAAGCATGCAAAAGGAAGGGAGATAGTAGTAATGGGGGACTTCAATTACCCGGATATTTGTTGGATGTCAAACTCAGCCAAGAGCATAAGGTCAAACAGATTCCTCACTGGCCTTGCAGACAACTTCATTGTCCAGAAAGTGGGAGAAGCAACAAGAGGAACAGCCATTTTAGATCTGGTCCTAACCAATGTTGATGACCTGGTTAGTGGGGTAGAAGTGGAAGGATCATTAGGCGCGAGTGATCATGCTCTTCTGAAGTTTACTATACAGCAGAAAGGAGCAGCCAAGCATATTAGGACTCAATTTCTTGACTTTAAGAAAGTCGACTTCATAAAACTTAGGGAAGTGCTGGGTGAGATCCCATGGACAGTAATACTAAAAGGAAAGGGAGTTCATGATGGCTGGGAGTTTGTTAAGAGGGAGATAGTAAAAGCACAACATCAGGCAATACCAATGAGACGGAAACATGGAAGGTGCCTAAAGAAGCCAGGGTGGCTATCTAAAGGACTGTTAACTGAGTTAAGATTAAAAAAGGATGTGTACAAAAAATGGAAAAGGGGGGAAACCACCAAAGAGGAATTCAAACAAATAGCCAACACGTGTAGACACAAAGTCAGAAAAGCTAAAGCACAGAATGAACTCAGGCTTGCTAGAGAGGTTAAAAGCAACAAAAAAGGCTTTTATGGGTATGTTCGTAGCAAAAGGGAGAACAAAGAAACAGTGGGGTCACTCAGAGGAGAAGATGGTGAAATGCAAACAGGGGACACAGAAAGGGCTGAACTCCTCAATGCCTTCTTTGCCTCAGTCTTCTCCGATAAAGAAAACAATGCCCGACCTAAAGAATTTGGAGCAAATGATTCAGCAAAGGAAACACAGCCCAGAATAACTAAGGAGATAGTACAAGAATACTTGCCTAGTTTAGATGTATTCAAGTCTCCAGGGCCAGATGAACTGCACCCAAGAGTATTAAAAGAACTGGCAGATGTGATCTCAGAACCACTGGCAGTCATCTTTGAGAATTCCTGGAGAACAGGCGAAGTCCCGGCAGATTGGAGGAGGGCAAATGTTGTCCCTATTTTCAAAAAGGGGAAAAGAGAGGACCCAAATAATTACCGCACAGTCAGTCTGACATCAATACCAGGGAAAATTCTGGAGCAGATCATTAAGCAAACAGTCTGTGAGCACCTAGAAAGGAATGCTGTGATCACCAATAGTCAGCATGGATTTCTGAAAAATAAGTCATGTCAGACTAACCTGATCTCGTTTTTTGACAGAATTACAAGCCTGGTAGATGAAGGGAACGCAGTGGATGTAGCCTACCTTGATTTTAGCAGGGAATTGGACAAGGTGCCCCATGATATTCTTGTAAAGAAGCTGGTAAAATGCGGTCTTGACTATGCTACCACTCAGTGGATTTGTAACTGGCTGACTGACCGAACCCCAAGGGTGCTCATCAATGGTTCCTCTTCATCCTGGAGAAGAGTGACTAGTGGGGTGCCACAGGGTTCTGTCTTGGGCCCGGTCTTATTCAACATCTTTATCAACGACTTGGATGATGGACTCAAGGGCATCCTGATCAAATTTGCAGATGACACCTGTCAGAGCTGCTTGAAGATCCTAGCTCACAGAGGATCACGCTA
Source organism: Podarcis liolepis (assembly GCF_965112155.1). Lineage (NCBI taxonomy): Eukaryota > Metazoa > Chordata > Lepidosauria > Squamata > Lacertidae > Podarcis > Podarcis liolepis. Next base: position 59,610,186 of record NC_139563.1, on the reverse strand, counting down.
GCCAGCGATCATTAAGTAAAAGTCTTTATTGAGTTACAGTTTCCATTCTCAAGCTGCTGCGTGCAACTCTACGTCTAGTAGCTAGATCGGCGAAGCTCCGTCTGAGTCTCCGCCCCGTGTGCACCAACTTAATATCCTAGCCCGGCTCCACCTTTTCCGCCTGACTGTCCTCCTCTGGGTCCCTCTACCCCCCGGGGTCTCTTCCTTCCGGGATTCTTCTGACGCTGACCCCCCGGACCCTCCTGTCTCCTTGCGCCGGGCTTTAGGACCTGGCTCCCTTTCCGGGCTGCTTACTGCGCCGCCTTCCTCTGCATTTGAACTTGGCGCGCGCGCCCAACTTTCCACTTTCTGCTTAACCGTTTCTTCGCTCCCCGATGGAGGTGTGGCCACTCCTGACTCGTGCCCTCCCTCCTGTGGTGAGCTGCCAGCGCTTGCCCCCTGGCTCCCTTCCTCTTCCCTGCTCTCTGGCGGTGATGCTGGTCCCGATTTCCAACTGCTCTCCTCTGAGTCCCCTCTGGCTCTATCTTCCTGGGGTGCCCCCCTAGACTCCCCCCTTGCCCTGGCCACTGGTGCTCCTTTCTGTGAATCCTCTGATTCACTGGAAAGACTCGTAGATCTCGGGTCGTCGTCATCACTCATCTTTTCTTCTGCCTCCTCCCCTTCGCTCTCTGTTTCCTCCCTTGCCCTTGCCTCTGCTCCTAAACCCCTGACAACACCAAACTGGGAGGGGTGGCTAACACCCCAGAGGATAGGATCACACTTCAAAACGACCTTGACAGATTAGAGAACTGTAAATGGTTTCATGGCCATTGTTACTCCTCAAATAACATGGACAAATGCAGTTCTGTGCCTGGGAGCAAGGAAACCCTTCACAAAATTCTCAACACTCTCACCAAACTGCCATTCCCAGGATTCATTGTGAGACATTACTAAAGTCATTGGTTTAAATCCAATATAGATTTTTAGCATGAAAGCAAGAGAAGTGAAATGAAAGTGAGAGAAACCAAAATGTTTCTTGTAAGACTAATATCCAATCTTGGATAGGGATTATACGCTCATCTCCAGAAAAGACTGGTGAACCAGCCAAGCCAGTTCCTTCAGGAAGGCAATGGGTTTGACTGGCTAGTTAAGTAAGACTGGCCATTGACAAATCCAAAGAGGTTGCCCTCGAGACAAATGGCTGGGCCTTTTCCCACCTCACCTGGCTGGCTGCCAGGGAACAAGAGGGCAAAGAGGGGAGTTTGAGAGTTGGCTGGCGCTGGAAGCTGAAGACACAGACTCAGGTCTGCTCCCAAAGATGTGACTTGGGGCTTCCCAGTAAACCTAATGGGGAAGTGGGAACTGCCAGAGTGTTTGTGCTGTGGGTCCCTCCAGCCTGCTCAGGTTGTATATATGTGTAAATAAAGCCATATAGCCTAAGAACATCACCGTATCAATTGACCTTCTTTCCAAGAAACCAAAAGCTGAAGATTGGGAAAGGTTGTGGAAGAAAGGGGTTAAGTTTACTGCATGTACGGTGTTAAAGGAAAACGTTATGAAAATGATGTATAGATGGTACTTAACCCCTGTAAAACTAGCAAAGATCTACCACAAGAGTGATAATCTATGTTGGAAATGTAAAGAAAAAGAAGGTACCTTTTACCATATGTGGTGGACATGTCCCAAGGTGAAAGACTTCTGGGAAAAGATTTATAATGAATTGAAAAACTGTTGAAATATACATTTATTAAGAAACCAGAAGCCTTTCTGCTTGGAATAATAGGTTTGAAATTGCCCAAGAAAGATGTTAGATTGTTTTTGTATGCCACAACTGCAGCTAGAATTTTGCTGGCCAAAAATTGGAAACTACAAGAAGTACCAACAGTGGAGGAATGGCAGATGAAGATGATGGACTTTTGGGAGCTAACTGACCTGACCGGAAGAGTCCGCGACCAGAATGACAAGGAGTATCAAGAAATAATGGAAGAAATTTAAAGATTATTTAGTTAAATATGTTAAGATTATTTAAACAGAATTACTTGTGAGTAACAGATTGGCCTAGGATTTAAATATATGAAATTGTATATTACTATGGATAGAAGTCAAAATGAAAAGAAAGATGTTAATTGAACAAGTAAATCTTATATGAAAATAGTGTTGGAAAACTGCTACAATGAGCTATATGGAAACTCAGATAGGCGGATCTGAGGAAGTCACCCAAAAATGATAATAAAAGTGGGACTATAACAGTTAGGATAAATGTTTGTTTGTTTGCTTTTTGATATTGTAATGTTTTTCTTGTTTGTTGTCATGATTGTTATAAATTTGGAGAATCGATAAAAAATTTGGGTGGGGGTGGAGAAACCAAAACCTGGCTTAGTGCAGGCACCCCTGGACTCTTTCACCCCTCAGAGACTAGGGATGTTTAAACCACTTAGCCTACCCACAGTGGCAGCCCTAAATGGTGGGCTTCCCTACACTCAGAAGTGCACTAGGCATTATCATGGGATAGTTTTCGGACCAGCTCTTTCGCTGAATTCTTATTATTCATAATATGTTTGAACATTATTACTTGATTTATAATTGTAATAGTTGGGGCTGTTTTTATAATTGTTTATTCTATTGCTGTAACCCACCCTGGGACCCTGGGATCATTTGCAGATGACACCAAACTGGGAGGGGTGGCTAACATCCCAGAGGACAGGATCACACTTCAAAACGACCTTGACAGATTAGAGAACTGGGCAAAAACAAACAAGATGAATTTTAACAGGGAGAAATGTAAAGTATTGCACTTGGGCCAAAAAAAAAAAAAAAGAGGCACAAATACAAGATGGGGAGCAGTACATGTGAAAAGGATCTAGGAGTCTTGGTTGACCACAAACTGGACATGAGCCAACAGTGTGACGCGGCAGCTAAAAAAGCCAATGCAATTCTGGGCTGCATCAATAGGAGTATAGCATCTAGATCAAGGGAAGTAATAGTGCCACTGTATTCTGCTCTGGTCAGACCTCACCTGGAGTACTGTGTCCAGTTCTGGGCACCACAGTTCAAGAAGGACACTGACAAACTGGAACGTGTCCAGAGGAGGGCAACCAAAATGGTCAAAGGCCTGGAAACGATGCCTTATGAGGAACGGCTAAGGGAGCTGGGCATGTTTAGCCTGGAGAAGAGGAGGTTAAGGGGTGATATGATAGCCATGTTCAAATATATAAAAGGATGTCACATAGAGGAGGGAGAAAGGTTTTCTGCTGCTCCAGAGAAGCGGATACGGAGCAATGGATCCAAACTACAAGAAAGAAGATTCCACCTAAACATTAGGAAGAACTTCCTGACAGTAAGAGCTGTTTGACAGTGGAATTTGCTGCCAAGGAGTGTGGTGGAGTCTCCTACTTTGGAGGTCTTTAAGCAGAGGCTTGACAACCATATGTCAGGAGTGCTCTAATGGTGTTTCCTGCTTGGCAGGGGGTTGGACTCGATGGCCCTTGTGGTCTCTTCCAACTCTATGAGTCTATGATTCTATGACCTTATGGTGAAGGGCAGGTAAGAAATTGTATAAAGTAAATAGGGAAATAATGAAAGGACAATGACAACCCAGGTGTCTCTCAGAAGCTCATCAGCAGAATATGACGCAATAGTTCCCCCTAATTATTTGGCACTACAGCACCTGTCATTCAATGCTAGAATGTGTTGCGCTTAATACATAGACCTATCCTCTATAAATCTTATCTAAACCATTTCAGTGCTATCTCTCCTAGCATCTACTAACACATCTTGGGTGATAGTGATCTCCATAGGTTATGTACATGCTGTCTGAATATTTACACCCTCTTGTAAGTCTTGGATAGGAACTTCCGCTCTTGAACCTAATTATTATTATACTATTTCATTGATGCACCCTCCCTGCAAACCCCGTAATTGGGTTACTAAAACATAATCTGTCGTAGCAAACTGTCCTAAATAATATAGTGTCATGAGTTCTGTGGTACCAGACACCTATAATTCCTGGGTCCAGTAAGTGTTAAACTCTAAGGCAGACCAACCTTCTGGTGAGGGAATCACCCATGGTGATGAGCCACTAAGAAAACAAAAGAAAGAGGGTGGCCCATTAAGAAGCTAAGGTGAGGGAGCTCCAGACAACAGATGGTCGGGGCACCTCCTCCATCTCTTAGATAGTGAGAAGGCAAAAGCCAGAGTAGAGAGTTGGCTGTGATGTGACCTGGGGAGAAGGTTGCAAGCTGGAAAAGGCAGAGAGATAGCCCAACGTTTGATTTGTGTTTGAATCCAAGGCTACAGCTATGGGGGAAACTAGACCATCTCGGGGTGTTCATGCTGTGAACCCCTTCATTGTAGGCTCAGGTTGTATATATGTGTAAATAAGCCATATAGTTTAAAGACATCACAGTCTCAGCTGTGCCTCATTCTCGAAAGGAAATACGAACCCTGGGGACACGCCTGGAACCTCTGGAATCTCCCACCACTCAGAGATTGGGGTGGCGGCCAACAATGCTGTGTTCATGAAGCTGGAGCCTTTTTCTGCATTTCAAAAAATGTTGACCCCTTTATCACTTAGAGAATGTTAATATAGGCGTTATACACCAAAATATACTATAGTACCCATTATTTGCATGTGTCAACAGATGCATTATACACACAAGTCTGCAAAGGCAATTAATCCATTTCCCAACCATTCCTGCCTCAGAGGCCTGGGAACCGTCACTTTAAACAAACGTAAACTACATTTGTGGAGTTTAAATAGCAAGTCACATTTATTTTGGGTCTTGTGCAACATGGTCACGCTGCAAAATTTAACATCCATTAAATGGCCTCTGTGTTTGAGTGAATAGGCTCAACTTAAGGAAGGAACCTTTATAGCTGGCTCTTCTCCAGGCCTTGAGGCTTGAGGCTGCATTCCTATGATTCGTTGTGCATGAGCCCTTTTTTGTTGCAAGTAGGTAAGCCTCTGTTAGAACACGGGGCTGCAAATCAATGTCCTTTTCATATTACTCTTGCCCTGCTTTCTTAACCTGTTACAGTTCAAAAGCCAGAAAGCTTGTGCCACATTCCTGCTATATATCATGCCATTAATTTCCTGTTGATTGACAAATATGCTACGAGTGTTTACTAGTGGTCCTTCCCTAATCATCATGTTCATTCAGCACTTCCTGGCAGGCCAGACATCTGCCCTTGGGTCAGCTAAACTCCGCCATGCAAGACGCAGCTAAAGGAGGATAAAAATAGTAGTACCACTTTGGGAAAATGGTTAGAAGAGGGAAGGGGGAAGCCAGTCACAAGCTTAACTTCCTAAAGAATACCTCGGTTGTCAAACATAATCCATTCCGAAAGACTGTTTGACTTCCAAAACGTATGACAATCAAGGCGCTATTGCTGGTCGGCAAAATCCATTGAAAAAATGGAGAAATGCGCCTCAGAAGCCATTCAACTTCTGAGGCACGTTCGAAAACAGAAGCATTCACTTCCGGGTTGTTGGCATTTGAAAGCTGAAGTGTTCGACTTCCGAAGCATTTGACAACTGAGGTTCCACTGTAAAGTGCTTAAGTTGAAGACTCTGCAGAAAATCAAAGGTGCAAAAATCAAAGGACGGCAAATACTGATTTTAAATTGCAAGCATAGAGCTGTTTTACACTTGGTGCTTCATTCAATAAAAACAAAGTGTGAAGGCAAAATGTGGGTAAAGGTAAAAAGTCGAATTTCACTACGTGGTGTGGCACTCATCTCCCTTCACGTCGAGGGAGCCGGCGTCATTCACAGACAGCTTTCCAGGTCATGTGGCCAACAAAACTAAACTGCTACAGGAACACAGAGGGATGTGATGGAAACCAGAGCACACAGAAATGCCGTTGACCTTCCCGCTGCAGCCGTACCTATTTATCTACTTGCACTGGTGTGCTTTCGAACTGCTAGGTTGACAGGAGCTGGGGCAGAGCAACGGGAGCTCACCCTGTCACACAGATTCGAACCACCAACCTTCTGGTCAGCAAGAGGCTCAGTGGTTTAGACCACAGCACAACCTGTATCCCTGAAAAAATGTGGAGCACACACTGGGGCTCTCAATCAGCCACCTCCAGTGTCTGTTGCATGTTTAAAGACTGTGCCCACTCTTCATGTTTTCCACATTTGCTGCTGGGTACCATGGCCAGACATGGACATAATGCTGGAATTCTGGAAGCTAAGACCCAGATGGGGACACAGGGCTCACTAGCAGGACATGTGAAAAAGATCTAGGAGTCTTAGTGGACCACAAGCTGAACATGAGTCCACAATGTGAAGCAGCAGCAAAAAAAGCTAATGCTCTTCTAGGCTGCATCAACAGAAATCTAGTGTCCAGATCAAGGGAAGTCATAGTTCCACTCTATTCTGCATTGGTCAGACCACACCTGTAGTCCTGTGTCCAATTCTGGGCACCACAATTTAAGAAGGGTGTTGACAAGGTGGAACGTTTGCAGAGGAGGGCAACCAAGATGATCAAGCAAACCAAGCCTTATGAGGAACAGTTGAAGGAGATGGGTATGTTTAGCCTGGAAAAGAGGAGACTGAGAGGAGATATGATCAGGGCTGTAGCTAGGGGGTGGTGAGGTGGGCCCCTGCCAAGGGTGCAGGCGAGGGTGGGTGCAAAATCAGCTTTAAAATATGTCCATAAATAAAAATATTGATTGCCTCATAAGAAAAGGTTTCTAATAGAGGGTGAATTGAGGGGGGGGGGAGTTGGAGAAGAGGCAGAAAGAAGAGCTAATTTGTAAGTGGCTAGCGGGCACAATCTGGACAATTCTGCCGGGGTGCAAGATCACCTAGCTATGGCTCAGGATATGATAGCCATTTTCAGATAGGGCTGTCACATGGAAGAGCAAACAAGCTTGTTTTCTCCTTCTTGTTTTCCAGGAATGAGTGCCACCATTTTGTTGAGAGTCAGAGTTTGCAGCTGCAAGGGATGGTAAGGGAATTGCTATCTTATTAATAGGTGTTCTGCCTGTGTGGTATTATTTGCAGCCAGTGTCCTTCTACTATGCTGAGTGTCAGGGAACTGACATCGGAGCAGAGGGGAGAGGCGGTACTTCCCGATTCTGCAGAAGAAGGAACGAGTAAGGGTAGAGAGAGAACGTCATCTGGGGAAGAATGTCCAGGTGACACCAGGAAGAAGGAAGAGGGGGAAAGCATCTTGGAGGAGAGGCTCGGAGACTCTGGCACTGAAGGCAGTGAAGAGAGTGGAGGGCCACCCCTGGGCACGCCCACTCTGCGCAGAAGGGTTTTGCGCAGAGAGGGGAGGCGGAGATTATCTGTCAAGGAGCTTCTATGCTCGAGGAAATTTAGAAGACGCCCACTCACGGATTCGCCGAGCAACTGAGCAGCAGCAGCACCCAGGCTGCTCAGTCAGGGAAAGACACAACCCACCCCTAAGCAGTTTGGAACCGCTAGAGGTTTACACACAAGCAACCCCAATTCCCGTGACACTGAGCAATCAATTTGAAAGGGAATCCCCAGTGGTAGGATATGCCTTTGTCATGAAGTACAGTAACTCACAACTTTAATTTGTGTGCATTCAGCTTTATGCAGTTGGGGAATTAAGGGGGAGGGGACATTAGCAATCCTAATGTGTTTTGACTACACACGATTTTGGCTTTAGACACGATCCCCAAAACGTAGCCCCCATGCGCACTGAGAGTTGCCTGTACTGGAGTGAAGGGATGAAGCAAGGAATGTCTCTGAAGCAGGTCCATGCTGATGTCTTGGAAGATTGAGATGATATTATTTCCACTAGTTAGGTCTTTGATATTTTCCAGAGCTTTATATATGGTGTCTCTCATGGGAGCCAGGGTGTTGCAGTGGTTAGTGTGTTGGACTAGGACCCATGAGACTAGGGTTCAAATCCTCAACTGGCCACAGAGCTCACTGGGTGGCCTTGGGCCAGTCACTGCCTCACCGCCTGACCTACCACCCAGGGTTGTTGTGAGGATAAAAAATGGGCAGTGGAGAACCATGTCTCCCACCTTGAGCTCTTTGAAGGAAAGGTGGGATATAAATGTAACATAACGTAATGTAATGTATAAGTTCTCTTGAAACTTGCGATGGTGTCTCTGGGTGAGACACCGTGTGGGGTGAGAGCGCCGTGTGGGGATCCTGTAGGATCTCTTGATGTGTGACAGGTTTAGCGTTATGCCTGTGGGTAGGTTATTAAGCCACATTATGAGATAAGATTTGAGCTCTGACCCTTCCTGTTTTTCCTCCAGGCCACAGATGTGGAAGTTCTGCCCGCGGTCTCCACCAGCTGGTTCCTCAATCCTAAGCTTGAGGTTCATTGCTGTCGTCTTTAGTTTGTCTATTTTATTTTGGTTGCGGAGGCCTAGTCCATGCACAGTATGATTGGTATGTGGAATGTCTGAATTTAGCTGACAGCATTTTGATTTAGGACCCCAGCAATTCAAGGGATATAGCCCAGTTTCTGTAGATTGGTTCACGTCAGGCTTCCACGCTCACCTATTGATTGTTCACCACCTATTTCACCGTGACACTGAGGCAAACCAAAACAGGCCTCTGAATTTTAACTTGACAGCAGGGTCCTGTTCACTGACACAGCTGACAAAAATACCTTTGTGCATATGGCAGCTTCCTCTCTTTCTGGTCTGGTCTAGGAAGAGCTGCAGTAAGTCCTCCTTGGACTGGACCCCAAAGGAGTGGATGGACAACCACACATACATGAGAATCAGCTCAGGCTCAAATCTGAGGGGCAAACCAAATGCTTGGATCCTTTGCAGTCAGTACCTCTGTGGCTTCTGTTTATCCTGTTCCTGACTGCCATGTCCTTCTTCTGGAGCATAAATGTGCACTAACTTCGAAAGCTGCATGGAGACACGGTCAGATCAAGAGCTTGGTGCTGTAGGAGGCCTCAAATATCTCTGCTTAGGGTTGCTTGTAACTAATGCATAACAAAGGGAAAAGGATGCCTTTGGAACTTGTTACTGCAAACAAATTCTTGGCATAAGAATTCTTGCAAGGTTGGCTAAAGCCGATAGGATGTAATGCCTCATTCTTTAGAAATGGCAAGGCTAAATTCCATCTCTACTGTGTGCTTAAACAGAATGAAAAGTCCTATAATACAGGCTTTCCTGCGAAGAATTTGCCTAAGCAGGGAGATGCTCTGCTCCTCTGCTAGGTTTTTTGCCTGTTCCTCTCAAGCAAAATTGCTTTTCAAAAAAGTGATCTTTCACAGATCTTTGCAACCCTGAAATAATCTGTAATGCAGGAATAACAACTAAAGAATCCCTAGCAGATGGTCATCCAAGCTCTGTTTATAAACTTCCAGAGAAGAAGAGTCCACCAGGGAGCCAGTCAGCCAGAAATCCACAGAGTATGTGAAGTTAACTCTTTAGTAACAGAAACCAGGCCAGCTCAGGGGAGCCAGGCCTAATGAGCACAGCAACCCTTCTCATAGGTCTTGCCTCTATTAGGCAGTTGTGGAGGTTGAAGGTCCCCACCTTCCACAGCTGCCAAAATTCCCTCTGCCACCAGGTCCTTTCCAAGCAATCTGAGACTATGCCAGCACACCTGTCTCTGCTCCTCCCTCTTCATCCCTCTTCTCATCTTGGGAGACCAGCAGGGAGGGGAACTGGTCACAGGAGACACCCTGGCTTCTTCACCAGTCTGACTCATCTCTGCCTCTTGGCCTCTCTCCTCTCTTGCTTCAGTTTCTGATACTGACTCTGGACTTCTCTCTGCAACAGACACTTCCTGCTCACCAAGACCTGTTACCTCTTCAGCTTCTGCCAACTCCTCTTCTCAGTCTTCTCCCTCTTTTCGCCCATCGTGGTCCCACCACCAATGTGCAAGCTCTAAGCCTTCTTCCCTTGGGAATTCCCCAAAGGGTGCCTCCCACCATTCCTGTGTCCAGCAAGTCTTCATGCAACGCCCTGGGAGATGCAAGCCTGGCCTCGGGGGGGGGGGGGGCAGGCTGTGCAAGGTTTCCTGCTTGGATTGTAACTTCAGTAAAGAGAGGCTCAGCCAGCTACCTTCTCAGATGCCCAATGCAAGAAACACGAATGTCATCTAGGAAAAATGGCCTCTTCTGGCGTCATTGCTGCCTTTGATGCTGGGTCCCATTTGGATACTCTTCCCTAGTGCGAAGTGGGCAAGTTTGCTCTGCTCGCATCCACATCAGTCAGGGCAACATTATTGTCAGGCTTCCACGCTCACCACCCAAACTAGGAGTGCCCTCTTTTTCCAGGACACACCCTCTTTTTCAGGGGTAAAATTTGATACAAATTGCACTTCTTCTTTGCTCTTCAAAATATGGCAACCTTAGACATCTTCCTTCGCATGTGAAACGGATATTCTTTTCTATGCCACAAAATTATTTGTCCTTAATCCTGATTAGAGAAGAATGACCGCTTATGCTCATGGACAAAACATAAATTTAAAGCTTCTGGCTACTGTGAAAGACTCCTGGGAACTGTAGTTTGACTATTAGAGCTAACTACAGTTCCCTTGAGCAAACTACAGTTGCAGGGAGTCTTTGGCAGCCATGTAAATGGTGCATATGCAACCTCTGTCTACATCTGGGATGGGAAAAACCTGATGCTGCTGGACTCTGGTCCTCATCCTTTGCCATTGGCCATGTGGGTTGGAGGCGATGGCTGTCCATCCCTGCTCTACGTGGTTATTTTGCAGACTGTCCCAGGCTGGAGGTCTTTGAGGACAGAATCATTGGCCAGATAAAACTTGTATTTTTCTTTTTGTATGGAAGTAGGGAGAAGGCAATAATCAAGGAGGATGATACTCATCTGTGCGCCCACTACTAACCTGCTTATTTATTTATTTTATATTATTTATTGCATTTGTATCCTGCGCTTCGTCGGAAGATCTCAGGCCGGTTCCCAGCATAAAAATACGGAATAAAGCCACAAAGCAGACCCCGGCGCGGCTGGTTTCACATCTTTTATTTCCCGACTGCTCGCTGTGTTTCCCGCGGGCCCTGAGGGAGTCCCGCCCCCCCCCCCGCTCTGCCAGGCTCCTCCTCTTTCCCCTCGGGCGGGGCCACCCGGGGGCCAACCTCAAGCTCCGCGGACCGCGCCGTCATTGGGCAGCGCCGGCCACGTGGCGCGGAGGAGGGCGGGGCACGCTCGACCCGTTGCCGGGCAGCCGAGCGGCCCTCTTCCGCGACGTGGCTGCGCCGGCAGCGTCCCTCCGCCTTCCCGGGCTCTGGGGCGAGTCGGAGCGTCGCCGGGAAGGGCGCGGCCAGGCGAGGGGGTCACGGCCCCGGTTGCCCCGGAAGTGCTCCGTAGGGGCCTCGTGCAGCGAGAGGAGCTCCTAGAAGGGTCCCAACCCCCCCCCCTGCCAGGAGGCAGAGGCGGCGCCCCCTGCGGCGGGGGTCCAACCTGCGGCCTGGGGTTTCCCTGAGGGTTGCGCTGCAGCAGCTGCTTCCAGTCCGTGAGGGGGAAAGGAGGCTCAGAGTAATGAAGAAGAAATAAGAATAATGTTTTTATTTAAACCTCGCCCACCTGACTGGCTTCCACCACCACTCAGGGGGGCTTCCAGCAAAGTAATAAAATGCCAGGCATTAAAAACTTCCCCTTCAGGTGTCTTCTATAAGTCGTGTGGTTCCTTGACATCTGATGGGAGGGCGCCACCACCAAGAAGGCCGCTGCCTGGTTCCCTTCAGTAAAGTGGTACCTCGGGGGAAGAGCTTAATTCGTTCTGGAGGTCCGTTCTTAACTTGAAACTGTTGTTAACCTGAGGTGCCACTGTAGCTAATGGGGCCTCCTGCTGCCACCATGCGATTTCTGTTCTCATCCTGAAGCAAAGTTCTTAACCTGAGGTACTATTTCTGCGTTAGCAGAGTCTGTAACCTGAAGCGTCTGTAACCCAAGGTACCACTGTACACTGAATGGACTTATCTTAATAATAATAATTTATTATTACATAATATCTGAAGGCAGCCCTGTTTAGGGAAGCTTTCAATATATTTTTTATTTTTTAAAAATAAATTTTATTAAGTTTACCATCGTAATAACACAAACCACAAAGCAAAATGATACATGGAAGCTTTTAATATTTGATGAATTATTATATTTTAATATTTTGCTGGAAGCCGCACAGAGTGGCTGGGGAAACCCAGCCAGATAGGTGGGGTATAAATAATAAATTATTATCTTTTATTTTCTAATTTTTGTGCATGCGTGTGTGTATACACACACACACATAAGGAAGGTGGGTTCTCCACTGCTGCTGGTCATAATGTCAAAATGCAGCAGATGGCAGTACTGTACAAGGAGAACTCAAGCTGTGTAGCATGTTACATGGCTTGATATTCACAGGGATTAAAGAGTGCTGATGCCCCAAGCACCTGTGGTGTTACCCCGTGTGTTGATCTTGCAACAGTGTGTAGTATTCTACAAGTATAAATACCAATTTTAACGTACCACGTGACTTTCACCTATTTGAAATGTCCCTTTAGATCTGTTCTACACCTTAGTCGCTTTCAAAGGGCCTGTCAAGATGTACCAAGGATGATCAGCTTCACCTCATTAGGGCTTCTGTGGTTCTGGACATTTCCTAGTGGAGGATTTTGACTGGTGCCGTGCGATGGCGGTGTGGAGATTTGAAAACTACCTTTCTGTGAAGATGCACACAGGGGCACAAAAGTCCTCGTATTCGAAGGCGGACCCCGGTGGCATTCTAAAGGCCAGTGTGTGACATAGGAAGAAATTGGATTTTGTTTCTTTAAAGCAGCGTTCTGGAGTTCGGTACTTGGGCAAGCATATGAGCATAGAAGAGGACTCCTGAACTATGATTCTAAACCATTGACAGCGTTTTGAAATAAGCCCATGTAAAGGCGCATTTGCAGATTTATAAACCTCTTCGCAACAAAGTCACTGAAGCAGTGTTCGATAAAATAGAATACGGGAGGTTACAGGTGAAACTCAGAAAATTAGAATATCGTGGAAAAGTTCATTTATTTCAGTAATTCAACTTAAAAGGTGAAACTAATATATGAGATAGACTCATGACACACAAAGCGAGATATGTCAAACCTTTATTTGTTATTGTGATGATCATTGCGTACAGCTGATGAAAACCCCAAATTAACAATCTCAGAAAATTAGAATATTAAATGAAATCAGCAAAACAAGGACTCCAAATAGAGCAATATTGGACCCCTGAGAAGTAGAAGCATGCATATGTACTCAGTACTTGGTTTGGGATCCTTTTGCATCCATTACTGCCTCAATGCGGCGTGGCATGGATGCTATCAGCCTGTGGCACTGCTGAGGTGTTATGGAAGACCAGGATGCTTCAATAGCAGCCTTCAGCTCTTCTGCATTGCTCGTTCTCATGTCTCTCATCTTTCTCTTGGCAATGCCCCATAGATTCTCTATGAGGTTCAGGTCAGGCGGGTTTGCTGCCCAATCAAGCACAGTAATCCCATGGGCATTGGATCAGGTTTTGGTACTTTTGGCAGTGTAGACAGGTGACAAAGTCCTGCTGGAAAATGAAATCAGCATCCCCATAAAGCTCGTCTGCGGAAGGAAGCATGAAGTGCTCCAAAATCTCCTGGTAGACGGCTGCGTTGACCCTGGACTTAATGAAGCACAGTGGACCAACACCAGCTGATGACAGGGCTCCCCAGATCAACACAGACTGTGGAAACTTCACACCGGGCATTGTGTGCCTCCCCATTCTTCCTCCTGACTCTGGGTCCTTGGTTTCCAAATGAGATGCAAAAGCTGCTCTCATCAGAAAAGAGATTTGATCCTGTTTCCGCTGCTCCGGGGCTGGACTAGGGGCCCCGGGGCCCCTTCCAGCTCCACGCGGCCTTTCCCGGAGGACGCAGCACCTTCTCCCCCTCGCTTGCCGGGCGGGGCTGCGACGGGCTTGAAAGCCCCTTGCTTCCGCAGTCCTTCCTGCCGCACTGAACAAACTACAGTTCCCAGGAGCGGCGGCGGGGGGGGGGCGGGGGGCGGGTCGTGCTTGAGGCGCGTCCTGGAGAGAAAGTGGCGAAGGAGTGCCGGAAGTTGTGGCCCGCGCGCGCGCGCGTGCGACTCTGCCCTTTCTTGGCTCTCCCTCCTCGGCTGGAGGCCGGGAAGGGGCGGGCCGGCGGGGCTCCCTCGGCGCGGCTCCATGGCGGGGCCGGCCTCCTTCGCGCGCCAGCAGCCCCGGGCGGGCCCCGCTGGTAGGACTCGGGGCATGGGCGGGACTCCGGGAGAGAAGAGGGTCGGAAGGAGAGCGCGGAGGGCGGTGCTCCTGAGCGCGCGCAGAGCGCCTCCCTTGGAAGCGGCTCGGGAGTGGCTGCCTGGAGCGCTGCCTCGGCGGGAACAAGGAGGGTCTTGGTTGTGAAAAGCGCTCGGGAGGAAAGTGGCAGCCGAGGCTCCTGCGAGAGAGAGGAGGAGGAGGAGGAGGAGGAGGAGGAGGAAGGCCCCTCTGGGACTAGTCCTTTGCTTTTGACAGCTTTTGTATTCCCAGGGAGCTAAAAGGGGCATCATTTTCATTATTAACCACTTAGATTAGTACAGCACCCTTCTTCCAAACCCCAGGGCGGTTCTCCCCACTGAATCCCCACAACAGCAGCCCTGTGAGGTACGTGAGGCTCCCCAGGCCCTGCCCCTTGGGGACTCCACCAGAATCTCTCTCCGGCCGAGCCTGAAGCTCTGACTCATGGGTAGGCAACCTAAGGCCCAGGGGCCAGATCCGGCCCAATCGCCTTCTCAGTCCAGACCGCAGACAGTCCGGGAATCAGTGTGTTTTTACATGAGTAGAATGTGTGCTTTTATTTAAAATGCATCTCTGGGTTATTTGTGGGGCACAGGAATTCGTTCATTCCCCCCACAAGGTCTGAGGGACAGTGGACTGGCCCCTGCTCAAAAAGTTTGCTGACCCTTACTCTAACTGCTAGGCGTCTCTCCTGTTTTTTCCAGGGGGAGCCATAAAAGTCGCCCCTCAAGGCAGGTGTGTGTTTGCAGCTGCAAGCAAAATGAGCAAAATGAGCATCCCTGGGGTGGGGCTGTGCATTCCCCCCCCCCGCCTCCCAGATCTTCCCTCTTATTCCTTCCCCCGTTTGTAAGGCTTCCTTCCTTCCTTGGCTTCCTCCTCCAGTTGGATCTTCCGTTGCACCTGAGGAGGACGAGGCCAACCCCTTCTCCTTCAAGGAGTTTGTGCGGAGCAAGAACCAGTATTTGGCAGCCCCTGTCCTGGAGGAAGCAAAGGGGCTGAGCGGCGTTGCCCTGGCCTCCTCAGGGTCAAGCACCAGCAGCCCCAAGGTAAGGCCTGGGGGGCAAAGCGGGTGATGGGGGGCACCAGGAATCAAGGGGGCAAGTGGCTGAGTTCCCCCCCCCCGAGGAACTTCCCACACCTCACGGGCCTCCCTCTTTCCTGCGCCACAGGTGGGAAGAGTAGTGGCTCTGCAGAGAGAAGGCTACTGGCGGAGGAAAGGGGGGGCCGGGAGGAGAGACCTGCCCCAGGCACCACAGGGCTGCGCTGTGAGAGGGGGGCGCTGCTGTCCTGCATGGCTCCTCCTTTCCCCCCTCCTCCTCCAGCGGTGGGAAAGCTGTGCCTGTGTGCCTGCACCCCCTCAGGCAGGCCCTTACAGCCCCCTCTGGGAGGCAAAGGCAGGGGAGAGGGGAGAGTGACTGACACACACACACACGGTGTTTGGGAGCTGTAGCAGAGCCGCTGCTCTTAAGCAACTACAGTCAAGTATCCATGGGTTTCTTTTCCTGAGTGATGGGCTGTGTTTTTGAAGTATCCCAAGGCTCTTCCTTAGGCTGAGAACAGATTTCCCCCCTTTGACATTTTAGGATTCCTCCAGGTTCTCACGCCTCCTGGACGACAGCACCTCGTCCCCTGGGTCTTTGGATGTGGCCTTCCACAAGCTGTTTCCCCCGAACCCAATGGCAACTAACTCCTCGCTGGAGGATGAAGACGAGGACAGCGAATGGAGCAGCACCTACCAGCCATCAGCCATTGAAGAGGCCCACCTGGGCAGGATGGCCAGCACCTCCTTGGACAGCAGCCGTGACACTCTTTGCTGCAGTCCCTCTGACCTGTCTGAGCTCCAGAGGTTTACTCCGTGGAAGCTGGGGGCCAAGGAGGACCAGAGCTTGCCTGTGGATGTAGCTGCCGGGGGAGACAGCTTTTATCTGCCTCCTTGCCAGCCAACTTACGAAGAAGTGAGGAAGATGGGAATCTGAATTGTAGGCTGCTTGGGTCTCTTCCTAATGCTCCTCCTTCCATCTGAATAGCGAGTCCACGTCTCCTGAATGAGCTGGGAGGCCAGGATTGCTCCCTGGCAAATGGGTCTGCTTCGAGGTTCTCAAGTCCCAGGCTGGGCAAGGGAAGGAAGTGTTCTGTAGCCCTTCTTAATTCCTGCCACCCAATTTATTTTTGCCGCCCCCCCCCCATTGGAGGCAGTAATGCTTCTGAGCTCTGGCTCCAGTCCTGTTTTGGGGCTTCTCGTTGCGGCATCTTGGTTGGCCACTGTGAGGACAGGACCAGATGGGCTCCCTTTGGGCCAATCCAGCTTAGCTCTCCATATGAACATTTAGTGCAGGCATAGGCAAACTCGACCCTCCAGATGTATTGGGACTACAACTCCCATCACCCCTAGCTAACAGGACCAGTGGTCAGGGATGATGGGACTTGTAGTCTCAAAACATCTGGAGGGCTGAGTTTGCCTATGCCTGGTTTAGTGGGATAGCAGGAGTCCCTGCCCAGGGGCAGTCTACCCCGGAATGCCAGCTGGTGGGAGCACAGCTGAAGAGTTGCTGTTGCACCCAGGCCCCGCTTGTGGGCTTTCCATTGGGGCCTCTGTGTAGGCTGGACCATATGGGCCCCCAGGGGCCTGTGTTCACCTCAGGCTTTTCAGGAGGAGCAGTATCTCCCCCCCCCCCATTATTTTTTTGTTTTATTTTATTCATATGCCTCTTGAATGTAACAAATCTTATGAGTAGCTTACAATAAACATTAAAATTATTAACAAGACTGTTGTAAACTAGTATTTAAAAACATCAGAAGGTTATTATAATTAACAGTGAGAGTTGTTCCACTCCCCACTTCCCCCAAATCACACACACTTTTGAAACTCGCCCCAGGGACTGCTCAAAGGCGACTTGGAGGCCCTGTACTAGTGTGGATCCCAGCCAGGAACCTGGTTGTGGAAAGATGGGGTTTTGGTGTCTTAAAGTAGGCTTGCCATACATCAGGAAAATTCCTGATATGTCTTGGTTTGTTTGAAATATGGCTACCCTAAAGGCACCTTCAACATCCTGACTTCATACTGGCCCTCTGGGCTCCATGAACTCTGGATTCTTCCTCGGTTCCTTTTTTCTCCTAATAATTCAAAATCCCTTTAATTTTGAAGACAGAGCAAACAGAGTCAAACCTGGGTCCTTGGCCAAAAATTTAGATATTCATGTTTTTCTTTATCCCAAAATACACATTGTCTTAATCTAGTTTCATCCAAACAACTTTGCTACTGATATACGAGGCAAAGATTTGTTCAATTAGGTATTTCTTTTGCTCTTCCTTTTGCAGTTAAAAGAAGAAAATTCCAAGTTTAGGAGTAAGATCAGCCATCTTCAAGCAGTTTCTGAGAGTCAGGCAGAGAGGTACACATACTGTGTTTCTCGCAAAAAAACCCAAAAAAACCAAACCTCGAAAAGAATTGTTGTTATGACTTCAACAGTGAATCAGTCACTTGGATTCATTGATTAAGAATGCCTTTAAGTCATCTTAAAACGTGTTCCCAATCAATTGAGCAGCACATATAGTATTATTTTTAATATAAGTCCTTAATATTTGCACCTGCAATTTTTTTGAATCTCTTGAAGAGTCATTTTCTCTTGCCTTGAATGGGCCTGCGGGGGGAGAGTCATCTCTTCTGAGATGATGGCTTTCACACTTGCAAAGTATTGCTATGCTCTTGCAAATTTATACTAATTGAATTGGTCTTTTATCAGCTATGGTGATTACTAAAATGGCCAATCCCACTGGAAGGCATTGAGATGGGGGGGGGGGGGCGCTAAGAGGCAAGGAGGAGGCAGCAAATCTGTTTTGTTTAAAAGCTTCAATTGTTAATTTGCTTTAAATAGTTTTAATTTGATTTTGAATGAAGGTGCAATAAATTGTTACTGTTTTGAACATTTTTTGTGCTGTTATTTTAGTGCGCTGTGCAAACCACTATTCTGAATGATCCTGTTTATAGGGTAGGGGGCACTGAGGGGGGAGGAATATATGGAAGCAAAGAGGTGGTGGCCCCCAAAAGTTTGGCTTGATTCCCTGCTGTTGCCTTTTGTAAACTAGAATCAAGCAGCTGGAAAGGACCCTGGAGGAGAGTCGGCGGAAAGAGGAGAAGGAGACGCGGGACTTGGAGGCGATGGTGCAGCAGGTGGAGGAGAACCTTGAGCTGATGGCGGTGAGTCTGGCCTGCCACGGGAGGAAGACCGTGGCCCTCCCAGCCCTGGGATGGCTCTTCCCTGTGTCTCGACTGCTGAATAATACACCTGGTTTGTAGGGGACAGTGGTCTCTGTTATCCTCAATTTGTTTCTGAGATCTCAGATGGAAGCAGATCTCTCTACCTGCCCCTCTCACTTGACCCATCTCTTGGTGGTGGTGGGGCAATGGGCAGCTCCTCCCAGCAGCTTGTGGAGAGGCTGCCGGCCCCAAAGACCCTCCACAGGCCACCCCCGAATCAGCCTTACTTCCTGCCCTCTTGAGGGCTTCTGCCAGCCTGGACGGTGTCCTTGAGAGAAGACTGCCTTCTGAGGGCCTGGAGAAAGATGCCAACTGCACAAAAGGTCAACTTTATCTCAGCTGCTGTGCACTCTTTCCTCTGGCCCTGCGTGTAGCCCCTGGAAAGCTGTGTGAAATGGGAATGTGATCCATCTGTAATGGAAGCTGACTCATAACAGCAAGCAGGTGGGAGGATTCTGCTCCTAGACTCTGGTGGGACGCTGCTCCCCCCCCCCCCCCGTGGGAAGCCCACCAGGAGGGCATGTGGCTCCAGGCGGCTGGTCGTGAGAGGCCTACTGCCTCTGACTGATAGCGGGACCTCAGGGTCTCCCCGCCCCCCCCCCTTTTATTCTTCCGGCTCCAGTGACCAGCCCTGCTCTTCTCTATTCCAGAAACGGGCCATGAAGGCTGAAACCAGCACTGTGAAGCTGAAGCAGCACAACAGCCTCCTCCAGGTACGGCCTGGGGGCTCCTCCGTTGGGTCTCCTTTTCTTCTCAGTCCTTTTTAAAAGCCAGACATTTGTGTTTCTGAGCACCTGCTAAGGCAAAGCTGAGGAGGGTGGAGAGTTAAACTGGGGGACTCTCCCGCAAGAGGCCATGAGGGTCACCAAAAGAGGATTAGACCGATTCAGGGAGGAGGGGAGGACTAAGCTGGCTCCTAGCCAGGATGGCAGAGGCAGCTTCTGAATCCCAGTTGCTGGAAAGGGCAAGAGGGGAAACTTGGCTCTTGCTTGCGGGTTTCCCATCATGAGCATTTGGTGGCACCTGTGAGAACAGGATGTGGAACCAGACAGGCCCCTGGCCTGACCCAGACCCCAGGCGCTTCTCCTGTTCTGTTTATGAGGCTGAGGAGACGTTGCAGGTTGAAGGCGAGACACGGCTGAACTCCTTTGCCAGGAAACTTGCCCAGACCACGTGTTGTGTGTGTGGCTAGCTACACGCCATAAATTCAAAGCACCTGGCTTCTCCCAAAGAATCCTGGGAAACGTAGTTTAAGGGTGCTGGGGGTTATAGTTCTTTGGGGTTAACTACAGTTCCCAGGATGCTTTGGGGGAAGCCAAGGGCTTTAAATACACATTTTGGCAGAAAAAGCAGGGTGAAAAATGCTTTTTTTAAAAAAAAACCTGCTTAGCAGACTTGCATTGTTTGCAATAACGTTCTCAAATAATCTTGCTTGCTGGCGTCTCCAGGATCCTTTGAGCTAGCTCCTCTGTGCTTTTTATCCGCATGTCTCTGTAGCTGGGGGTGGTGAGCCACTGATGTATTCCCCCCTTTTTTTACCTTAAAGGTTCAGGTGGAGAACTACAGGTTAGAAAATGAAGCCTTGAAATCTAGCCACTCGGCTAACCTGGCCATCGTGCAGCAAAATGCCAGTGCTGCCTTGCAGAATCTCCTCACCGTCATCACAAAGTCCCAACCATCCATCAGGTACATTTCAACATCCGGCACCTGTAGGTTATAATCTACATGAACCCCAGTCAACTTGCAACTCAATGAGAGATGGATGAGCCATCTTGTGTGATGTGAACAAATGAGTTAAATGACGCAGTCCAGGCCTTGAGTTAGCACATCACACACACACACACCGGTCTGGGTGCTCTGAGATAAAGTGCCAGGCAGCATAGCAACCCCAGCGGTCAGTGGTATGACTTGCAGAGACATTTGCCCTCATTGTTTCAGGAATGAGAAGGCAAGGATAACAGTCTCTAGGGCATTGCTTCTGTCTTCTCCTTGTCCGGTCCTCTTTGACTGAGTCTGTGAGGATGGGTTTTACTCAGTAGCATTAGCTAGCATAGAATCATAGAATTGGAAGGGACCCTGAGGATCATCTAGTCCAATCCCCTGCAGTGCAGGAGTAGGCAGCTGTCCCATGCAGGGAGGGAACCTGCAACTTTGGCATTATCAGCACCATGTGTTAGCAGATCTCTCTGTCCACATGTATCTTTAATTCAGAGACCTAAAGAGCTATATAGTACCATACTGGCCCAAATATAAGCCATACCCACAAATAAGCTGCACCTTTAAAATTTAGGGGGGGGGGGAGGAAAAATAGACAATACCCGAATATAAGCCGCTCCCTTAAAATTGGGTTACAGGCTGAAAATTGCTGTGGTTGGTAGAATTGTAACTCTGAGCCAATTTAAGCCCTCGATCTTGCAAGCCAGCAAAAGTTACCAAACAATCACTGAAATCGCTGTTCAGTTGCTACAGTTCCGCAGGCACTCACACCTGTAAATGGCAAATGTAGAATAAAATCCTGTGGGTTAATTGCACAACAGTCTCAAGCTTGCAAATCGGCAATAATAATAAAAATTGTTCCATTTTACCATATGTCTGTTTCAGCAGTGATATTGTAAAAGCCAATTTTTGTAAGGTAACGAATTTAAGCCATACTTTAACTTTTCACAGTCGGAATTTGGAAAAAAAGTGTGGCTTATATTCAGGCCAATACAGTAGTCAGTAGTGTTTAGATTCATCTTGCGTGTGGAGACAAGAAACACTTGGTTCCTCTGAACTGTGTGGGAGAGGAGTTTTCCCCATAGCCGCTTCCTTTAAGACCCTGAAACTTCAAAGCAGCAGCCATGTGTTATAAAGGGGAACAGGGTAGAAACTTAGGAAGCTGCCTTCTACAGAGTCAGAACCATTGGTCCATCTAACTTCGTATTGTCTACACTGACTGGCAGCAGCTCTCCAGGGTTTTAGGCGGGGGGTCTCCCACAGATTCCATTGGAAATGGAACCCAGGACCTTCTGCGTGTGGAGCTACAACCCTTCCCCTGAAAATGAAGTATGGTTTCAGTCCTCAGCCCTTGCCATCAAGACAAACTTGGGAAGGGCTGTAGCTCATTGGGCAGAGGGCTAGTTTTGCAGGCAGACTCCCCCAAGTTCTACCTCTGGCATTTTCCGGCCTCCTGTGTGAAATCCCGCAGAGCCACAGATGTTCAGTGTGGACAAGTCCGACTTGGGTGGAAACAGAGGGAGCCCAGCATTTTAAGTCCCGTTTGTGTCACTAGGGCAGGGGTCTGCAACCTTTAAGACAAAAAGAGCCACTTGGACCCGTTTCCGAAGAGGAAAAAAAAAACCTGGGAGCCGCAAAACCATTGCAACATTTAAAACAAATATATCTCTGGAGCCACGATCTGACAGCGGGCGGGAAGGTGACGTTGGGACGGTGCATGACTAACGCACACACCGCCCCCATGCGATGTCACAGCCAGTACAGCGCCCGCCACAGTGGGGAGTGTTGGGGCGCACAATGCGCCTCCTCCCCTCGCTAGTATCTGCCCCGGAGCCGCGACAAAGGTGCAAAAGAGCCACATGCAGCTCCGGAGCCGCGGGTTGCAGACCCCTGCACTAGGGGAATATTGTGGTTTTTTAATGATATGTCTGCAACTGGTGGGACGCGGGTGGCGCTGTGGGTAAAAGCCTCAGCGCCTAGGGCTTGCCGATCGAAAGGTCGGCGGTTCGAATCCCCGCGGCGGGGTGCGCTCCCGCTGCTCGGTCCCAGCGCCTGCCAACCTAGCAGTTCGAAAGCACCCCCGGGTGCAAGTAGATAAATAGGTACCGCTTACCAGCGGGAAGGTAAACGGCGTTCCGTGTGCTGCGCTGGCTCGCCAGATGCAGCTTTGTCACGCTGGCCACGTGACCCGGAAGTGTCTCCGGACAGCGCTGGCCCCCGGCCTATAGATGTGAGATGGGCGCACAAACCCCAGAGTCTGTCAAGACTGGCCCGTTCGGGCAGGGGTACCTTTACCTTTACCTTTACTGCAACTGGTATGACATGCCAAAGCCTTGTAAGTACTTGCCCAGCTTTGAGGAGGAGGCGGGAGGAGGGGCTGGGACCCTGGCAGTGCCCTCCCCCAAAGCCCTGCACTTCCCTTACCATTCAGGACGGGAGTTACCTGTTTCTGTAATCGAAAGAGATGGAAGTAATAGTTTGGGCTTCTCTTGAATTGTGTGCTAGGAAGGCAGCTCAGTCTCTGCTCCACTTTATCCAGGTTCCCAAAAGTTCACTCAGATGTCCATGTCTGCGTAGGCCAGCTTCTATTCTGAGCCAAATGCTTTCATGGCCTCCTTGAAAACCTGCCAAGGGTGCAGTTGGGGATAAGGGAGTTGCCAGTAAGCCCACTTATTGCTGTGCCAGGTTCAGTAACTTAGGCCCAGGGTGCCTCAGGGAGCCCCTGAACTCTTATATCGCAGACCCTTATGCCCCAGCTGGATCACCAAGATCATCTGCAGGAGGGCTGTTGGGCGTTCCTTAGTTGGTGAGCTTCATTAGACAGCAACAAGAAACTGAGCCTTTACTGTCATTGGTCCAGTCCTGTGGTACTCTCTGCCACTGGAGATTCAGCAAGCCAACTTTTTCGATGCCAACTTTTAAACGCCTGCTGAAAACATTTTTGTTCTGCTAGGCCTCCATGGACAATTTAGAATGCATCCTTCTACAATGGTTAATGGATGTCTCTTTTTAACTTTTTTGTGGTTTTTATTGTATGTTTTTATTGCTGTAAACTGCTTTGGTATATATCTTTATGATACAGTGGTCATACAAATATTTTTATAAATAAGTAATTCCTGGCCTAAGCAGTCACTCTCACACTCATCCCCCCCCCCATTCTTTCTAACAACCTCCTGCTTTCATTCCAGGCAGCTGCTCTCTGGCGCAAAAGAGCTGCAGGTGGTGGCTGAACTGCTGAAGTCACTGGACAAAATCTCCGAGATACCACAAGGGTCTTCCTAAACATTGTGGCACAGGACCTAAGGACTTAAGCAAAGGCTTAATTGGGAATTGGAGTTTGAAGGGGGGGGTGGAGGAAGCCCTTTTCCTGCCCAGGGGCTACAGGACCTTGTGAAGGATCATCATCGGTGGGGGCAAAGCCACCTGTGTGTCTACACACCTGTGCCCAACACCTCCAGATGCTTTTGATGCTGAGACACATCTTCTTCCTCACTGGTCTCTGCCACCACTCTCCAGTTCCTCACTGGGTGCACCTCCTGGCTTCTCTCTCATACCTTTGCATCTGCTTTTTCAGCTCTTGCCTCCCCCCTGCTCCCCCCCCCCGTGGGCCTCTCTTGTGACTGCAGTCTGCTTGCCTTTGTCACTGAATGCATCCTTATGTGTTTCTGGCTTCTAGTTAGAGATGACTGCTCAGTAAAGACCCAGCATGAAAACTCTAAAACCTTTTAGAAATTCTGTACAGGCGACTCCCCGTTTACACGGGGGTAGCGTTCTGGTCCCCTGCGTGCATAAGTGAAATGTGCAAAAATGGGGGGCACCCTGCTGCGACTTCAGCTTGCAAGGAGCTCTTTCCCAGACCCTAAAGAGGACGCCCTCTGGGCTCCAGGGAGTCTTTGTCGGCTGGAGGTGCGTTGGGGTTTTGTAGAGGCTCTTCAGGCCTCTCCCCCATTGGGTTTTTGGTGCTACGCATATGCACTGTTGTGCATGAATTAAACACACTTAAATGGGGGGGGGGGTTCCTCTATTATAAAAATTACACCTTGCAGCATTTAAAGAAAATCCTTCCTGGCAGAAAGAGAAGCAAAGATAAAGTTACACAGCTTGTAAACAATAGCTCAAAACATGACAATCACATAATCTGTTAAAATTGCAGGGGTTTAAAAGGCCTGGAAGAATTTTAAAAGATATATTTATATGGAAGATGCAGGGAAGGTGTCAGGCTTTGAAGAGAGGTTCGTAACCTTTTGCTTTAAAGGAGCAATGCAAGGGAGTTCCATTATCACCTTTTTATATAGCAAAAGTTTTGGATTTAACAAACGTTTCTTGAATGCCTAATTCTGAAGCTTTCCTCCTATCCTTCTAGGATTAATAATAGCATTATTTTCAAAATAAAATCAATTTATAACTGCAGAGCACTCTTTTCTTTTCCTGTTTGGTTTTGGCACATCTTTCAGTTAGTAGGCAGGGTATATATACTCATAAGTGAATAAATTATGAGTGTAGATTCTAGCCCTTCCTGGAATATCTCCCCACCCAGGAGCAGAGATCCAGGAGCAGGCTGCAGATGTTTCTCTTTGCCTTTTGGTTATATCCTCATTAGTAGCTGCTGAAACCAGGGACACAAAAACCATGTAAAAAGAACAAAAATTAAAATCAGAGATGAGGTCTTAAAATATCTCAATTGCCTGCATGAGTTTTGTCGAATAGGAAAGCTTTTAGCAGACTGAAATTTTAAAATGGAAGCTGCCTATTGAATTGGGTCTGCAAGTCCTTTAAAGCTCTAGATTTAGGGAATTTAAAAAACCTTGCTCTTCAGCCGAAAGAGGTTCCTGTTATGAGGCTGTAACGGATCATTAACAGTAAAAAATAAAAAATGACCAGAATAAAGGCATACTAGCCATTTGAAATGGTGCTCTTGTGCTCTAGTCATGTGCTTATGTTTATGTGGTTTTCCACATTTTGCCTCTTTGTCCCTTACAATTTTGTTGAAACTTTGGAAAGGTTTATCCAATGTGGGAGACGGGAAGCTGCCTATAACAGGGCACAGGATGTTGTACCAGCAGAGAGGAGGACTCAGTGCTCAACCTTTGCACATCAGAGAAAAGGTGGACTCTCCAAACAGGCAGATCAGTCACTAACAGGCTTTATGCTTTTTATTGCAAGGCTGAAATAATGTGCAGACATGGCGTAATAAAGTAAGCTTGCACTATTTGTAAGGCACCATGTGAAGCACCAGCCGCTACAAGAAATAGGATAAACCTTGCTTGCTTGGGATTCTTAATATTTGGTGGACTAGGATGCAAAACTGCTGGGCCATGTTCAGATTTCTAGATTTGATACTGGATTACTCTTGACGATTGGATTTTGCTGTAAAAAAACACCATTGCAAAGTACGAAAAAAAAAAGGTCCACGAGGCCTCTGTTCTGGGGGCTTTCACCTTTCCAAGGCCATTTGCCGCCTTATCTGCTACTTTACCACCTGTCTCTCAAGCCACTTGTTTGCCTCCTTCTGGTAACTCCTGCAGCCTAGCTGGTGCCCTGAAGTGTAGGTGGGTTCCCACATGGCAAGACAGTGATAACAGCAAGAACCTTTATTGAACTACATAACTGGGAAACCGGCAAAGCAACTGCTTATATACATTTCTGAAAGCCTGGGCCACTCCCACCTCCAACGTGATTGGCTGTCTTAACTTCCAACCTGCGAATCACAACTCAAGAGTTCAAGGGCCAATGGCAGAGGCCCAAATCCTGAAAAGTTCTGTGATTGAACATCCTGTATGGAATCTGAACACAGCAGCTCCTAATCCTGAGTCCAGACTCAAGCTCAGGAAAACGGATCACCCAACACATAACATGCCCAATGTGTTGATCTGCTTCCCTTTGGACCAGGTCAGAGGATCAAGAGAGATCTTGTCCTCTGGGCAGCCCAGGACCTCCAGGCACACAGCCCGGAGTCACTTCGGTGCTGCTCCGCCGCGGTTTGGCTTCACCCCGAAGGCGCACTCCATTGTCTCCGAAGAGCCTCGGGGAAGAGGGAGACGCAGAATGGCTCTCCTTCCGTCCACACGAGACGTGAAGGCTACTCCAGCTCCGCACAAGGAGGAGAGCATTGCCATCTCCCGTGCTCGCTTCCTCCTCGGCACGTGTGGAGGGTCAGCCCCCGTGTTGTGTTGGGGGTCCTCCCTGCCAGGAGAGAGCCATGCTCCAAGACCAGACCTGCTTTCAAGCGGGGGCGCGCGGGCGGGGGGGCCTCCCCCAGGAGGGAGACGGGCCTCCGAGCTGCCCCCCTTCCTCCGGCATCAATATTCAACGCCCCGTCTCCGCGTGGATGGAAGGCAGCGTGAGCCCGGAAGTGCCCTGCGCAGGGCGGGCCGGGACCCCTCTCCCTGTTTCGTAGCTCTGCGGCCCCCCGGCCCCGCCCACCGTCGGGCGGAAGTCGGCTTCGCCAGGAGGCCGCGTTGCCCGCAGCGCCCCCTGCCGCCTCCGTCCCGCTGCAGATCTGCCCTGCCCTCTAGCGGAGCCCTGCCTTGCATCCAGGAGAAGGAAAAGCTCCGCTGCCTTGTGGCTCGAGTCATTGGCGAGAAAGGAAAAATCCACCGCCTTGCCAGATATCTTCAGGAGAAGGAAAGGCTCCGGAGTCCGCCAGGGTGGAGGGGAGTCCCGAAGGCTCCTGGGTGGCGCCTCCCACGCTTCCTCCTGGCAACTCCTGCAGCCCAGCTGGCGCTTTCCAGAGGGACCTCCATGCAGGGCCCCTGCCCAGCTCGCTCTGCAGCGCTGCTTAGGCAGCAAAAGAGCAGGGAAGGCAGCAGCTCCGAGTTACCATCTCTGCAGCCTCAGCAGGAGCTGGGATTCTCTCGCTGATTCTTCCCCCCCGGAGGTGACCTCCAGAGGCAAAACCTCTTCACTTTGAACGCCCCCCCCGCCCTCCACGTTCATCAATAGACTAACTTTATATTGTTTCATTGGTAACATAAAAGGAAAAATGACTCTCTTTCATACTTATTCTAAGCCAGCCACAAAGGGTTTAGCTATGTAATGTTGAATGTTACCTGTTAAATCTGTTCTATCCTGTTTCCCCATTGTTTTTGTTTTTATTAAAACCAGTTTATGATTCAAAAACTTACACATTGAACCATATGTTGTAGATATTATGGTAAATTTATTGTGCTATTTTTGTGACAAACAAATGACATAAGACATGGTCTATTTATTTTTATCATTTATTCCTATGATCCTTGTTTATAAAACTGGTTATTTAAAAAACCAAAAAAAGGGAGGGGGGAAAAGACCAGTCAAAGTTAGTAGTGGGATGGAACTTAGGTTAGTGAAACTAACTGTAATAATGTCTGGTATTCCACTACTTTCGGACCAGCCAGAAAAAGAGTTTGCTCAGCTTTTATATATAGCCCTCAAGAGGAGGTTTTCTAACGTTAGGATGATTAATTTTTAACAAGTGAGCCCAAAGAATAACTCGAAAGTGGGATTCATGCTGTGTGTTGCAAACTAGATTGATTGACTGTTTTAGTTTGCATTTGTTCACAAAATCAGGAAATTAAAAAAGATTTGTAATGCACAAGCTTGCATGATGGGAAATGTAAGCAAATTACTGAACAGCAGTTTCTGCCCTTTTGCATCTGTTGAAATATTTCTGCAGATGATGCCACAGACTGCTGCTTGCAAAATTAAAGAAACAAAGTTATGGAACAAGGCATATACTTTTGAGTGGACTTATCTTTTATTTTCTAATTTTAGTGCATGCGTGTGTGTATACACACACACACACATAAGGAAGGTGGGTTCTCCACTGCTGCTGGTCATAATGTCAAAATGCAGCAGATGGCAGTACTGTACAAGGAGAACTCAAGCTGTGTAGCATGTTACATGGCTTGATATTCACAGGGATTAAAGAGTGCTGATGCCCCAAGCACCTGTGGTGTTACCCCGTGTGTTGATCTTGCAACAGTGTGTAGTATTCTACAAGTATAAATACCAATTTTAACGTACCACGTGACTTTCACCTATTTGAAATGTCCCTTTAGATCTGTTCTACACCTTAGTCGCTTTCAAAGGGCCTGTCAAGATGTACCAAGGATGATCAGCTTCACCTCATTAGGGCTTCTGTGGTTCTGGACATTTCCTAGTGGAGGATTTTGACTGGTGCCGTGCGATGGCGGTGTGGAGATTTGAAAACTACCTTTCTGTGAAGATGCACACAGGGGCACAAAAGTCCTCGTATTCGAAGGCGGACCCCGGTGGCATTCTAAAGGCCAGTGTGTGACATAGGAAGAAATTGGATTTTGTTTCTTTAAAGCAGCGTTCTGGAGTTCGGTACTTGGGCAAGCATATGAGCATAGAAGAGGACTCCTGAACTATGATTCTAAACCATTGACAGCGTTTTGAAATAAGCCCATGTAAAGGCGCATTTGCAGATTTATAAACCTCTTCGCAACAAAGTCACTGAAGCAGTGTTCGATAAAATAGAATACGGGAGGTTACAATTCAGTAAACGAGAGGCAATGAAATCAGTCCTACAATTCAGTGTCGCTTGGGTAGGTTCTCTTTCTATTCGTTTATTATATTTCCTTGGTGCGTGGTTGGTTGTCTTTAGTTGGCTGAAGTGAGATTTGTTTGCATGGGGAGGTGATTGTTGGCTCAAGTCAGCCATCTTGCTTCGCATGCTGTCGGTGGGCTTTTGTCATTGACTTGTAAAGGGGCTGTGTATGCAATACCAGGGTGATGGCATCTTCTTCTAGTTTTCCCCGTGTCAATTTTAGTCTGTTGGTTAGCTTTTCTAGTAACCAGGCAGGGGATTTAAGCTTTTCCTTCATAACCTCTTTCTCTCTACAACTCTCCTTTCACAGGTTTCTGGCGATTTTTTTTTTGCAAACGAAACCACTCCCTGCCACCATTTCTGCACTACAATGCTGCACTCAAGGCTGTTTGGCAGAGAAGTGGTTGCTGGTGTTTGTTGCATATGTTGGCATGCATGGACATAGGCAGGGGGGGGCAATTGCTGCCCCTAAATAAATAAAATTCAATAAAAATACACAGCAAACTGAGGTTTTGCCCCGCTAACAAAAGTACTCCCCCAACTAAAAATCTGGCTAAGCCCATGTTGGCATGTGATAGTGTAGTTTTAGCTTACAATGCAAGTATGCAAGTATGAGCCTTCCTCAAGTGATCACTGAACTCTTCCATTTGTGTAAAGTTGGAATGACCGCATGGATTCGTGATCAGATGTCCTTGAATATCTTGTGAAGACTACCGTATTTTTCGCTCTATAGGACGCACCAGACCATAGGAGGGGGAGAACAGGGGGGGGGATTTCTTTCTTGTTCTCCTCCTCTAAAACAAGGAGCATTCAAGGTGCGTTCAAGAGCAGGTCAGGGAACAGCGCAAAGGCTGCGTGCAGTCTTGCCGCTGCCCCCCGAGCTTGTGGGGCTGGCTGTGGGGGGAAGCGCTGCTTTCCCCCACCGCCAGCC
Source organism: Podarcis liolepis (assembly GCF_965112155.1). Taxonomy (NCBI): domain Eukaryota; kingdom Metazoa; phylum Chordata; class Lepidosauria; order Squamata; family Lacertidae; genus Podarcis; species Podarcis liolepis. Next base: position 59,580,531 of record NC_139563.1, on the reverse strand, counting down.
TCAAAGATCCCTGAAGCCTTTGGAGCACAGCGGGACCCCGCACTGCGCTCCAAAGGCTTCGGGTTCCTTTCACTGACCCAAAGCCTTTGGAGCGCAGTGCGAGTTCCCGCTGCACTCCAAAGGCTTGAGGCTTCGGGGACAGCCTTTGTAGCCTCCGCAGGGTACAAAGCTGCCCTGCGGAGGCTTTGCGCAGCCATCCCAACGCTAGAACAGTGAGGCGGAGGGCTGCGCAGCACCCTGTCTCGCTGTTCTGGCTTCGGGGACAGCCTTTCAAGCATCTGCAGGGCAGCGGGGTACCTATATATTAATTTGAAATATAATAATCCTAGACAATCTCCTACCTAACAACCTTTGAACCTTGGTTACAAGTGCAGTAACCAACTCCTTGAGTGGGAACCATTGGGTGGAAATGACTTCAGAATAGTTGATTTTGCTAACAGTTTCCAAATTATGTCGTTTTCAGGACATACTTATGGTATATAGATATTACTCATGTATTGTATTACTCACTTTCGTAGTTCAGATGCATGGCATCTGTAAAAACTGGAAACTCCAGTTGCACCACAATGTGAAAGTAGTTATGTAGATGATACTCCCTTTCGTCTACATTTAAATATGACTCCATGATGTGACTCAAGAGAAGCAATACAAAATAGCAGAACTGAAAGTGAAGGCCGTTGTGTATAAGATTGATTGAGGAAAACTGCTGCTACCTCCAAACATATCCCTTATCCTAGGTCTCTTAACAGTGTGCACAGATCCTTGACATAATCAGCATGCGTGCTTCAGGAAACGTGAGAATTGTACAATCAGGTCTCTGTGATAATCCAAAGATTAGTCAATGCACTTTGAATGATCTTCCTTTACATAGATCCATTTAGTTTCCAAAGCACTTAGGATGATTTTCAAAAGTAGAAGCTATTGGCAGATATTTCCCCCCACCCCTTGCAATTTGAAAATAAAACCAGCTCAGATAACAGGGGAGCTGCAAAGGGTGCTCATCAATGGTTCCTCTTCATCCTGGAGAAGAGTGACTAGTGGGGTGCCACAGGGTTCTGTCTTGGGCCCGGTCTTATTCAACATCTTTATCAACGACTTGGATGATGGACTCAAGGGCACCCTGATCAAATTTGCAGATGACACCAAACTGGGAGGGGTGGCTAACACCCCAGAGGACAGGATCACACTTCAAAACGACCTTGACAGATTAGAGAACTGGGCAAAAACAAACAAGATGAATTTTAACAGGGAGAAATGTAAAGTATTGCACTTGGGCCAAAAAAAAAAAAAAAGAGGCACAAATACAAGATGGGGAGCAGTACATGTGAAAAGGATCTAGGAGTCTTGGTTGACCACAAACTGGACATGAGCCAACAGTGTGACGCGGCAGCTAAAAAAGCCAATGCAATTCTGGGCTGCATCAATAGGAGTATAGCATCTAGATCAAGGGAAGTAATAGTGCCACTGTATTCTGCTCTGGTCAGACCACACCTGGAGTACTGTGTCCAGTTCTGGGCACCACAATTCAAGAAGGACACTGACAAACTGGAACGTGTCCAGAGGAGGGCAACCAAAATGGTCAAAGGCCTGGAAAAGATGCCTTATGAGGAACGGCTAAGGGAGCTGGGCATGTTTAGCCTGGAGAAGAGGAGGTTAAGGGGTGATATGATAGCCATGTTCAAATATATAAAAGGATGTCACATAGAGGAGGGAGAAAGGTTGTTTTCTGCTGCTCCAGAGAAGCGGACACGGAGCAATGGATCCAAACTACAAGAAAGAAGATTCCACCTAAACATTAGGAAGAACTTCCTGACAGTAAGAGCTGTTCGACAGTGGAATTTGCTGCCAAGGAGAGTGGTGGAGTCTCCTTTTTTGGAGGTCTTTAAGCAGAGGCTTGACAACCATATGTCAGGAATGCTCTGATGGTGTTTCCTGCTGGGCAGGGGGTTGGACTCGATGGCCCTTGTGGACTCTTCCAACTCTATGATTCTATGATTCTATGATTACTTAATGTGTGGAGTGCTTAAAATATTCTAAAGATGCATGTCTTTGCATGCTAAGTAGTGTTATTGATATAACTTCCAGCTCGTAGATTCTATGAGCAAATCGTACTTGCTTTACAGCTAGATTGCTGTTCTGTCTCTAGAAATTGGGCCATTACTATATAAGACAGCAACAGCTGTCAGGTGGCAATATTTCTGCCTTATCATCATTGACCTCATTTGTAGTTATATCACTGATTTGCTGATCAGTATGCCATTAAGAACTGAGCTCATAAAATGGTATAGCAGTAAATGTCCTTCAGTCCTCTGCATATGGCAAGATCTCATGAATGTATTTAGAACTTTTTCTTCTCAAAAGCTTTTTAGGATGTGGCCTGGTGCTGCTTAGTACTGTTCTACTGCGGCTGAAGAAGTGTTTACTGATGCTTTGTATTTTTACTAGGTTATGAGTTTTGCAGTCTTAAAATGTTATACGTTACCTTTTTAGGAAAGATGATGGAAATAATTGTATAGGCATAAAATAATATACAATGGTTCCTCGGTTAAAGAACTTAATTCGCTCTGGAGGTCTGTTCTTAACCTGAAACTGTTCTTAACCTGAAGCACCACTTTAGCTAATGGGGCCTCCTGCTGCCGCTGTGTGATTTTTGTTCTCATCCTGAAGCAAAGTTCTTAACCCGAGGTACTATTTCTGGGTTAGCAGAGTCTGTAACCTGAAGCGTATGTAACCTGAAGTGTATGTAACCCAAGGTACCACTGTACAGTCATACCTCTAGTTACATTCGGTTCAGGTTATGTCTTTTCAGGTTGTGTCCTGCGGCGACCTGGAAGTACTGGAAAGGGTTACTTCCGGGTTTCGCCGCTTGCGCAGACGCGCAAAATGACGTCATGAGCATGCACGGAAGTGGCAAATTGCGACCCGCGCAGATGCGGGTTGCGTTTCTTTCAGGTTGCAAACGGGGCTCTGGAACAGATCCCGTTCACAACCAGAGGTACCACTGTATATTGTTATAGATTTGGGGGGAACACCCTAAACCTTAGAAATTAATAAATGGTAGGATTTTGATTAATTGGGATATAGATGAACGTAGAAGTTACAGAACTGTGCCAGACAAGGAATTCCTGCGCTGGCTTACACACACCAGCCTGGCTGGCCTAGCAAAGAGCAAATCTGTTAACACAACAAAAGGGATTAATGGGCATCTGAGATAAATCCTTTGGCCTAAGGAGACAGATGTTGCCAAGCTGATGGGTTGTTTGCTTGAAGTGACAGGAAAAGAGAGAGTTTTTTTTAGCAAGGTGTTCTACGAAGAAGAAAGGGGGATGGGGAAATATCCATCTTGGGCAGGATGGCTGAAGGCTGGCTGGCTGGTGAGCTCGACATTGATACCAGGAAAGATCCTTGAACAGATATGCACATAACAAAATATGTATTTTATCAAAGTAATTGTTGAACTGAAATACAATTAATTGGGGGGCCACTCGGGCCCTAAGCTATAGTTTGTTTGGCTTATACGTAAATCCGGCAATGAGTCTATCCCTTTGTTTTATATAACCTGCCACCCTAATGGTAGACAAAAGGAACCTAGTGGAAATCTCACTCATCACAGTCTAAGGGAGGGAGATGGAGACAGCTTGAGGCAAGTTTGATTGGAGCAAGTTTGATAGGAGACAGCTTGAGGCAAGTTTGATAGCATTGCTCCAAACTCCCGCTTGTCCCATGCCTAGAAAGCAATGTTTGGAGCAATTTTGCCTTTGCCTTGCCGCTTTCCCCCAGAAAACCCCCTCTTCAGTTCTAAATTGGAAGAAACAGCAGCCCGTGGAAACCCTGATTGCTGTTTGCTCTCATTTAGTTTTTCCCAGGGTAAAGCAGCGGGGTAAACAGAAATGTGGATGTGACATTTGGAGTTAGCTGAGCCAGAAGCAGCCTTCAGTCTGGGGATTTTATAATGAACGGCAGCCTACTTTAGGAGCCAGCTTGTAAGCAAATAGATCTCAAAAAGCCACAAGTTTCCAGCGCTCTCTCATTACAAGTAAACAGACCCATAAAGAGGTCACCTCTGGAAGTTCCTATCATCACCCATTATGTAACAGTATGTTTTGGAGAAGCAATTGTAGACTGCTTAAGGACACCGTGCCACACATTGCAGCAAAAGTTCCAGTCCCCTGTGGCAACTGAACTGCCCTGAAAGGAAAGGCTGATGGCACAGGGAAGGTGCAGCAGCTGTGTGTATGACGTGGGATAAGGTGCAAGTCAGGAAGGCTACTAGCCATGAACTTCCAGCTCTGCAAGCAGCTGTGCCATCTTTGGAGCTCACCTGGGTGCCCAGGTGTTTTGTTGGGGTGAAGGGAGCTGTTTCCCCTGTACAGCATATCCCTAATAATGATTACCTATTCAGGTAGGTAGCCGTGTTGGTCTGACACAGTCGAAATAAAATTATTATTTTTTTAATTGCCCAGTAGCAACTTATACACCAAGTTTGTTCTGGTATAAGCTTCCGTGTGCATGCACACTTCTTCAGATTCACAGAAACAGAAGTTCACCAGACCCTTATATATAGTGGGAGGGTGGGGTGGGGTTTTTTTCAGAATGGTAGTAGGAGATGGGTATGGTAAACCTCTTGACAACTGTTAACGACTGCAGGACTAATTGTAGGACTAACTGCAGACTCAACCTCTGCTTAAAAACCTCCAAGGAAGGAGTCCACAACCTCCCAAAGGAGTCTTTTCCACTGCTGAACAGCTCTTACTGTCAGAAAGTTCTTCCTGAAGTTTAGTTGGAATCTCCTTTCTTGTAGCTTGAAGCCATTGGTTTGAGGCCTACCCTTTGGAGCAGGAGAAAACAAGCTTGTGCCATCTTCCATGTGACAGCCCTTGAGATATTTGAAGATGGCTATCTTATCTCCTCTCACTGTCCTCTTTTCCAGGCTAAACATACCCAGCTCCTTCAACTGTTCCTCATATGGGTTGGTTTCCAGACCCTTGATCATCTTCTTGCCCTCTTCTGTAGATGTTCCAGCTTGTCAATACCCTCTTCAGTTTTCTGTACATGGAAAGTTCCTGTACAATGAAGTTTTATCCCCAGTACCAGGTGTTCTTCTGTCATCTGTTGTGTTGTCTTCCTCCCCCTCATGATCTAGTTTAAAGCTCTCCTGATCAGGTTCATGAGATTCTTGGCAAACACATTTCATTATACTTATTCTACGGTTTCACTAGATATTCTTCTGGCAAGAGCCCTGGTACAATTTATCCAATTGTACATTATAATCTGGCCTTGTCAGGCACCCAGCAAAACCAGAAGATGTGAGTCACTAAACATTGCTGGTGGTCTGTGTTCTATAGTTCATGTTGTCTAGGTCTTCATTTGTCAAGCATGATAACTAGAGGATTTGCACTTTTTGTGTGTGTGTGTGTATGACCACATTTGTAATGAAGTAACTCCTAAAGGAATTTTTAACATGGCTGCCACAAGAATGCTTCCAATTGACAAAATTCCAAAAACACTAGCAAGTAGGAAATTGAGTGCCTAGTTTGCCATTTTTTTATTCTCACATCTCTATATTTTGTTGTATATGTGTACTATGAAGCCCAGTTGTGCCTTGTAGGAATTTTACTACGTGAAGTAGTTCACACAGTAATCCCACCAACTAAACTGTGCCATGCAGACAAGGAAGCTCCTGCAGGACTAGTCATAGCGCTGGCATTGTGGAACAGCCTGTTGAAAATATTTCTAAGTGGACTATAGTATAAGCTGTGGTGTTGTCACTGAACCAGTAACTGAATGTCACATTCTTTTACATGAATGATTATTTATTAATATCCAGCCAACCTTTGTTTGCTCATCATTGGATGAAGTAGGTTCTGGCCTCAAAAGCTTTGTGCTACAAATACATTTCTTAGAGCTCCTCCAGATGAACTATTCATTCTGATTTTCTTGCACAAAGCTTAAGTAGTGGTTAGACTATATCCACTCTTTTTTTAAGCATTCATTCTGATTTGTTTATGGGACAGTTACATGACAATGACCATTCATCCTGATTTGCGTGTGGAGTGTTTACTGGTCTTCCCATTAATAACTGATTCATCCCACATTTTCTATTGAATATCCCTATCACGATTATGCGGAATCGGCAAAGTTAACAGTCAAAATAAGAGAACCTATGATGATTGTTTTGTGGAAGAATGGAAGCCTTTTGTGGATTACTTAAAGAAATACTATAGTATGATGAACTCGCAAGCAGGATTTGAACTATGAGCAACAGAAGGAATTAGAGATTCTTGTATTGTTGTTATGGTATAAAAGGGCAGAAGATAGGGTGCAGCAACAAAGGGGGAGAAATAAGAAACACCATAGAAGAAGGGGTGGGAAGTCAACAAAAACAAAACAAAAATTCATGCTGTATTGGAGTGCACATGTTTACTTTTTGAAACTTTTTATAAAATATAATAAAAACAAAAAATGAATTTCCCTATCAATTCCCAAATCTTTTTTTAATCAGTTTTTTTAAAGTGGTTTTGTTGTTCAGGAATGGGGAACCTGTGGCCCTCCAGATGTCAGTGGACTCCCATCAGCCTTGACCACTGGCCATGCTGGCTGGGGCTGATGGGAGCTGGGGTCCAACGACACCTGAAGAGCCACAGGTTCCTCATCCCTGTGCTAGGGCAACACAGTAGTACTTTAATTCATGTTAAAGGCACAAACAGAAAGTTCCTATAAGTGCTTGAATCCCTCCCTCAAAATACTGACATTCTGGAGGCACCCATAGTCTTTAGGTACCACAGGACTTCTTGCAGGTTTTGGCAATAATAATAAATAATAATAATAATAATAATAATAATAATAATAATAATAATACTGTAATAATATGGGAGGCTTTCAACAGAACATTAAAAACAGAATAAAACTTCAGACATTAAAAACTTCCTTAAACAGGGCTGCCTTCAGATGTCTTCTAAACATGAGATAGTTGTTTATTTCCTTGACATCTGATGGGAGGGCGTTCCACAGGATGGGCGCCACCACCAAGAAGGCCCTCTGCCTGGTTCCCTGTAACTTGGCTTCTCGCAGTGAGGGAACCACCAGAAGGCCCTCGGAGCTGGACCTCAGTGTCTGGGCAGAACAATGGTGGTGGAGACGCTCCTTCAGGTATACTGAGCTGAGGCTCTTTAGGGTTTTAAACACTTGAGAATAACTCTGTGTGTTGTTCATTCTGCTTGTTTAAGATTGCTTAAAGTTTAAAAACCTTTTTCTAGGATTTACAGCAAAGTTGGCTAATCTTTGGCCCTCCAGATGTTGCTGGACCAATGCTCCCATTGCCCCTGACTAGTGGACATGCTGTCTGGGGCTGATCATAGTTGGAGTACCCTAACATCTTTGATATCATATCATGCTCACCCTGGTAATAGGGTTGTCAAATTTGCAGATGACACAACTGTGATTGGGCTCATCCCTGAAAGGGAGGGTGAAACGGATTATAGAGATGAGGTGGAGCGGCTGACAGAGTGGCGCAGAGCTAACAACTTGCTCATAAATACAAGGAAGACAAAGGAGCTTGTGGTGGACTTCAGGAGACAGAAGAGCAACGTCCAGCCACTTTTGATTGATGGGGTCTGTGTGGAGAGGGTAACAACGTTCAGATTTTTGGGCATTGAATTACAAAAGGATCTGTCCTGGAGTGTCAACACAAGGGGGCTTGTGAAGAAGGCATAGCAGAGACTGTACTTTTTGAGAATACTAAGGAAAAACCATCTTCTGCAGAAACTGCTGCTTGCCCTGAATGGGAAGCCCGGACTTTGAAAGTCATCTAATCTCCCTTGCTGTATTATACTGTATTGTTTAATTAGTGTTTTTATGGAGCAGTCAAGTAATTTCGTTGTCCCTGAAGGGGGCAATGACAATAAAGACATTATTATTATTATTATTATTATTAACTAGATATGATAGGAGCACAACCCAATGCAGCTTGTGATGAAGTTCTGTGAAGTGGAAGTTCCAGGAGAGCACAGCATTGACAAGGGGTGGGGTGGGGGGGCAAAGAATCCTGTCTCACCGTGTACCCCCCAAAAAAACTATTGTTTCCCACCTGTTTTTCAAAGCTGTGGGGATTACTTGGTTTCTTTTTGCAGTTTGAGCTATCTGCTATGACTGATAGTAGTTTCAAAATTGTACTGTATAGCTAAATGAATGAAGCAGGACCCCAAGTATTATAGTCAATTGTGTTCACTGTTGTCCTAAAGTAGGGCCAGTTCTGCATCTCTATTTGACATACTTTTACTGAGAATTGTCACTTTGATTTGAATGAGACTGAAGCATAAGTAAATAGGCTTAGAATTGTAAATTTGGTGATAATTTTACATATTTCAGGAGTACTGTAAATACTTTGTCACTGGTGGAGTGGCTCAGATGTTGTGCTTGAACCATGGAGGTCAGAATTAAAATATCTGTTCAGTCATACAATGTACCTTGTTGAGTTAGTGTGATAACAACATGGAATAATAACAATGTATGTTGTTCTGAGTTTTAGAGAAAGGGCTGGATACAAATATGAGGGGTAATAATTTGTTCCTCGTTCTCTGAAAAGGACGGGAGGACCACACAAGTGTATGGTGTGTTGAATAAGCCACACAGTCATTCACTGATGCATAAAAATGATCACGGAAACACATAATAGCACAGTAGCTTATTTACATAATTAGCCCCTGATTAATTCACTCCATTGAATTCATCTGTACTTGCTGGGTTTGATTCTGAACTCTCAAGAGAAACTGGGAGTAATGCCAGACAAATCAACAGAGTTACAAATGTGCAAAGAGTCAGGAGTAAGCCCTTGTTTCCAAACACTGAGCTATGAAAAATAAATAACTGAAATATCATGGAGTTATTTTTTTCTAAATTAAGTGGGCTTTAAGTGGTGCTTAGGCACTGTCTGACACACACAGCACATGGTGAATTTTGCTTGTAGCATGAGATCTGTTTTGAGAGATCAGCAACTGCCTCTCCCAGTCTTCTGAGTGCACACCAGTGTGTCTCAGAGTATAATTTGGTTGCATAATTAGTCGAGTAGGTTTGAACTATTCCTTTTCATTGTGGAACACATATCTGCTCCAGCAATACTTAAATTGTAATCTGATGCATGCTTACTTGGGACTGAATTCTACTGAGTGGGACTTAATTCAGAGTAAACTTTCAAAAGGTTGTGTTACGCTATGTACAAAAACTGCATGACTTGAGCAGGAGAGCCACTTGGGGAGTACACTCACCACTGCCTGTGCAAATGAACAAATCTTCCTCCAGGGTCAAGTTCAGGAAAATCTCGTTCTACTAGGGCTGCTACTCTAGTGTGCACTACAGTATATATAGCTTTCACTATGGGAGGTTTTTGCTTCTTGTCTGTTGACACAACAGTCAAAGACAGGAGCGGCAGTTAGGAACAAGACTTGATTTTATGCTACGGACAGGCCAGGACTTTCTATTCTTCTCTATACTAATTCCCACTGGCTATGCTGTTTTATGGCATCTGTGCCAAACTGGATGGAGGGGACACCTGTGATCTAGAAATAACTGGCATTGTTCTCATGGTATTTGTTCATTATGAACAGATGTTGTTCAAAAAGTTGAAATCCTACAAGAATGATACAGATGACACTTATTGGCTCTATTGTTTCCAAACTGGATTACTGGCATCCCCCCACTTCCATGCGATCAACTCCTGCGCAACCATGGATAAAATTCATAACCAGAAATGGCAGGAGACAGCTGGAGAGTCCTCATGGCTCGCAAGGAAACCCTCCGCAGAGCACGAAGAGGACGTCAGTGAGGGCAGAGGAAGCCCTGAAGGGACAACAGGGCTTTGTTTACGCTGCTCAGCCTCCCTGCCTAACAGCTGATCTGCGGGGCAGCACAGCAGCTCCTTTCCCATGTATCCTCCAGCTTCCTGCCAGCCCCAGCTTCAATTATAGTTGTGGATATTTTTTGATACAGTATTAGATTGAAGAGAGAGCAGCAGAGAGGGTGTTTAAAGGGTGTTTAGATGGTGCCCCCCACTTTATGTGATTTCACTTATGTGTGTGGGCCCCCCAGAATATAACCCCTGCATATGTTGTAGGGATGCCTGTACTGCAATGCAACGCACTGAATGTGGAGGATATAGATGGCCTGCAAATGTCAATTAGTGCAAAATGCGGCCCCCTGAATCCAAATAGGGACCAGAAGGTCTAAACATTTCACCTCACTTCTGTGCCAATTGCCCTAGCTACAGTGGTGCCTTGCAAGACGAAAATAATTAGTTCCATGAGTCTTTTCGTCTTGCGATGTTTTTCGTCTTGCGAAGCACGGTCCGTCGCAACTGCGCCTCTTCAAGCAGCTTTAAGAAAAAAGCGCAAGACGTTTTCGTCTTGCGAAGCAAGCCCATAGGGAAATTCGTCTAGCGAAGCAACGCAAAACCGAAAAACCCTTTCGTCTAGCGAGTTTTTCATCTTGCGAGGCATTCGTCTTGCGGGGCACCACTGTACCAGTGTCTTTCTGAGCTAAATTCAAAGTGGTTATATTAACATTTAAGACTGTGTTTGGGGATTGGTTCCTTAAAGGACTGTCTGCACCTGCTCATAATCTAAGAACCATGTTGGAGGTCCTTCTGCTTGCATGCCTACTTGTGAAATTGGTTAGGCTGGCAATCGCATGAGACAGGGCCTTCTTGGTGGTGATTCCACAGCTGTGGACATCTGCTGAGTCTCTTTAGTTATGGCATTCAAGAAAGCCTTAAATACTTTTTTTTAAAAAAAAACTATGCCCTTGCTTTAGGAGAGTTATTTGTTCTAATTCAGTTTATCTCATGCATCTATTTGTCTGTATCTACTCAGTTCTTCATATTCTACTACAGTGGTTCCCAATTAGCTGCAGACCCCATTTTTCAAAAGCCAAGTCATGGACCCCTTACTTAACAGTTTTTATATATCTATGGTAGTTTTTGTTATGTGACTGGTGCCACAGTCCCTCTGAGTGGGTTACGTGGACCCCCTGGGGTTCATGGACCACCAATTGGGAACCACTAGTCTACCATATACAGTGGTACCTCAGGTTAAGTACTTAATTCGTTCCGGAGGTCCGTACTTAACTTGAAATTGTTCTTAACCTGAAGCACCACTTTAGCTAATGGGGCCTCCTGCTGCTGCCGTGCCGCCGGAGTACGATTTCTGTACTCATCCTGAAGCACTATTTCTGGGTTAGCGGAGTCTGTAACCTGAAGCGTATGTAACCTGAAGCGTATGTAACCCGAGGTACCACTGTCGTCTATTGTTTTTCTTTCTGTACATTGCTTTGTGAGAGTTCTGCTGTAAAAAGGGACAGAAAGATAACTAATAAGTTAATTTGTTAAATTGATGTGACTAGTAATACTGCTGCTGCTGCCACCACACAACTTTGCCTTTAAAAATATAAAGAATGGACAATAAATAATTGAAATGAATGTTATAGCACCATCTTTCCATATATTTATGATTGATTTTAGAAGCCATTAATCAGGAGTTTTGAAACAAGTGTTTCCCAAATGGTAAAGGTAAAGGTACCCTTGCCCGTACGGGCCAGTCTTGACAGACTCTAGGGTTGTGCGCTCATCTCACTCTAGAGGCCGGGAGCCAGCGCTGTCCGCAGACACTTCCGGGTCACGTGGCCAGCGTGACAAAGCTGCTCTGGCGAGCCAGAGCAGCACACAGAAACGCCGTTTACCTTCCCGCTAGTAAGCAGTCCCTATTTATCTACTTGCACCCGGGGGTGCTTTCGAACTGCTAGGTTGGCAGGCGCTGGGACCGAGCAGCGGGAGCGCACCCTGCCGCGGGGGTTCGAATCGCCATCCATACGATTGGCAAGTCCTAGGCACTGAGGTTTTACCCACAGCGCCACCCGCGTCCCGCTCCCAAATGGTAGAGTGGGCCTAAAAGTGTGTCATATATATTTTGTGACTATTTCATCAATCCAATGGCAGTTGAAGTCAATCTAAAAGCCATGTGTTATAGTCAGAGGGTGGTAGATCAAGCTATGTTAATCCTTAAAGAGTTGGACCAACGCAAACTCCACTGAATTAAAACCACTTTGTACAGGAAACATACAGCACAGTATGACATATTAGCAATTGTGTAGCAAGCAACTCCATGCAAGTAGGCAAGCTCATGCACAGAGTAGTTTTCAAAAGTTATAACTACGTACTACACAGAGCCATGTAGAAGCGGTGCTGTATTCACATGATGGCCATAGAATCATAGAGTTCAAAGGCCATGTTCAAACTGGCCTTAACAAAGATGGAGACATTGTATGTGACTTGAATGAACAGTCTCGCTGCAAAACTAGATGGTGTATGTATATTCTTTTTTCCTTTTTTTTCAGATTCCCCACCATTGTGCAGCATGGCTACTGAGGCAGCAAGTCCAATGGAAAGACCAATGGGACTTTTTAACCCTTTCCCCTCATTCCATTTTTCCTCTTTTATTCTGCAAGGAAACAGACATGGATACCAGAAGATGGAGAGATTGGCTTCTTAACTCTGTCCCAATCCCCTATCTTCTGCTCTAGGCTGCAGCCTTCATGGCTACACTGTAGAAAAGAAAAAGAAATTTGAGGCTGCAACCAGTGCAGGTCATTGTACTGATCTCAGTGGGACTTACTTCTGAACAGACATTCACAGGATTGTGAAAAAACATAACGGAGTACACATAATATCCTAAGCTCTGTCCTAAGTCTGCAATCCTATGTACAACTAACTAGAAAGTAAACCTCACTGAACTCAAAGGCACATATTTCTGAGTAAACATGGATCAGAATGTTAAGAGATATTACAAAAAGTAAATATTTAATTTTTAATGTGCATCAATGGAGTAGTTTATTTATTACACTTTCAGGCCTGGTACACATGCAGATGCGCCACAGATTTACATGGAGCTTATTTCCAAGTGAGAATGGGCAGAATTGACATTATAGTGGTACCTCTAGTTGCAGACATGATCCGTTCCGGGGTGCCGTTCGCACCCTAAAAAGTCTGCAACTAGAGCAGCGCTTCTGCGCAAGCACGGAGAGCAACAGAGTGTTCTGCGCATGCACGAAGTGTGTAGAATGCTTCTGTGCGTGCAGGGCAAAACCTGGAAGTATACACTTCCGGGTTTGCCGTATTCGCATTCCGAAAAGCCACAACGTGAAGTAAACGCAACAAGAGGTATGACTGTATTCAATAAACTAGCATTTAAAGAGCATGTAAACTAGCATACAGAGTATTGTTTAGGATCAATAGTTCAGATAGCTTAATACTGTCAACACTTGGCAGGGGGTTGGACTCGATGGCCCTTGTGGTCTATTCCAACTCTATGATTCTATGAACACTTACTTGAATTAGCTTTGCTGCCTTTAGCTGGAAATACTAGACACCAACCGCCCCCTCTTGTCTCTGTCAAAAGGAATGAGCCAGAATCAGGCTCAGATAGTTGATTTGTAGAGAAGTGGTGACTGTCTTTGCTTTGAATGAAAAACAACCACCACAACAAAATATACACTGAAAACAAGAAACAGTAAGCTTGTGCCAGTTACCGTATTTTTCTCTCCATAGGGCGCACCGGACCATAGGGCGCACCTAGTTTTTAGAGGGGGAAATCAAGAAAAATAAATCTTATTTCCCCCCCCCAGCCCCAAAGAGCAGAGTACAGGCTGCGCGCAACCTCTCCCTGCCAGAGGTGTTGCGCGCGGCTATGGCACAAGCCAAGACAGCGAGCGGGATGAATCCCACTAGCTGTTTTGGCTTCCTCTTTAGCTGCATGCGACCTCTCCAGCCAGGAGAGGCTGCACGAGGCTAAAGAAGCCATAGCCCCACGTAGCCTCTCCCTGCCAGAGGGGATGCCCACGGCTATGGCACAAGCCAAGACAGCAAGCGGGATGGATCCCGCTCGCTATCTTGGCTTCCTCTTTAGCTGTGCACAACCTCTCCAGCTGGGAGAGGCTGCGCGGGGCTAAAGAAGCCATAGCCGTGTGCAGCCTCTCCCTGCCGGAGGGGCTGCGCACGGCTATCCCTGAAGCCTTCTGAGCGCAGCGCAAGTTCCCGCTGCGCTCCTCAGGCTTTGGGTTCCTTTCGCTGAAGCCGGGAGAGCAAGACTCTCCCAGCTTCAGCGAAAGGAACCTGAAGCCTCCAGAACGCAGTGGGAACTCGTGCTGCTCTCCGAAGGCTTCAGGCGGCTCTCCCTGAAGCCTGGAGAGCGAGAGGGGTCGGTGCGCACCAATGCCTCTTGCTCTCCAGGCTTCAGCAAAAGCAATGCGAAGCCTCTGGAGCACGGAGGGAGCGCTCCCTCTGCGCTTCAGAGGTTTTGCGTTGCTATCGCTGAAGCCAAGGAGCCTGCATTCGCTCCATAGGACGCACACACATTTCCCCTTAATTTTTGGAGGGGAAAAAGTGCGTCCTATAGAGTGAAAAATACGGTACTTCACTGTATTACCTAGTCTGTAATGCAGCATGCATCTATTCCTATATCCCAATGGGAGGGTGAGTCAGCTGACAGTGCATGTTGGAAGACGGGACACCTCAAAGGATGCTGCCTACGCTGGGGTGGTAAAGGCAGAGTATTTGTCTAATTGTGCTCCCTGGATGAGATTTCCCAGAGGGCTGTGCTCTTGGAGGCAGAGGAAGATAACCACATTAGTTGGCAGATGCTGGGGTGTGTTCATGGGGTCACTGATAACAGCTACTCCTTTTACCCAGCCATTCCTCCCTGCTGCAGAACAGAACTATGTGTGACATGTGTGCTGCTGCCCCCAGGAGTGTTGCAGGATGATACCCCTTTGCCAGTGAAGATTGAGCTGTTAAGTCTTATTGGCTTCTGTCTGCCAATCAGCAAAATATCTTGGGTCAGCCCTGCAGATGGGACCTCTCCTGCCCTTGTGACTGCTCCTGTGCTCTCTTCCTATGAATTAGGAAAAGGGGCCTTGGGGAGGGGGCCAGCCCCCTTGTGGTCCTGGCTGGAATGCTGCGGGAGGGGCTCTCTCCTCCCAAGCTGAGACCTGCATTTCCCCTCATGTTTCGGATGGCATTGCCAGTCAGCAGGGACTTGGAGGCCTCACACTGACTTTGAAATGATCTGCACGCAAACATGCACACTTTTCAGCTTGACCCACTTTGAGGACTCTTTCTTGTGACTTGAATCCATTGGTTTGTGTCCTACCCTCTGGAGGAAAAAACAAGCATACTCCATCTTCCATGTGACAGCCCTTTACATATTGGAAGATTGCTATCAAATCTCCTCTCAGTCCATGGGCATAGCGAGGATTTATTTTGGGGGGACAGGCTTTATGCTGGGGGGGGGAGTTATCTGTGATGCAATTGGTCAGTTAGTTAAATATTTTTATTTATTTATTTACTTGCTGGGGCGGGGCAGCTGCCATGTCTCAATCTCCTCTTTTCCAGGCTAAACATACCGAAGTCCCTCTACCGTTTCTCATAACTTTCCATTTCCAAGCCCTTTCCCCCCAAAAGTGACACCGAAGGTGGATCTTCCCCCGACTAATGGTAAGACTGGCTCTAAAGTCGATCACAAAACATTTATTTACATTACTAATCTATCCATAAGAACCCACCCTGGGAGGTCATATTAAAATCCTCTTACAAGATCAGCATATGATATCTTTATCTATATCTATGCTGTTAAAATAATCAGCTGCTTATCCTACCATTAAATGCTTGTTCATACAAACCTTGCATTCCTTCTAGAAGATCTTTGGACTTTGAGGGTGCTTCAACACTAACATTTAGTGTGCCATTGCCACTGTTTGATCATTCATTTTTATGGGGTAACCATGTGAAATGAATGTATCAAATCCTCATCAAGTCATCTTTTCTTTTCTGAGACTGTTTTTAAAGAATGGAACAGTAGCAGTAGGCAGTGCTTTTTTCCTTAAAAAATGTTTAGGGGTCCACTCATTTCCCTGCTCATACTGAAATACTGCCTCTCAATGAGGCCAAACTTAGATTCACAAAATATTTAGGGTGAGGCACCCAACCCAGACAACATCAAATCACACTCCCCATTCCCCAGCTACCCCAACAACCCACACTCTCAGCACCCCCCCTGCTCCAAGGACTCCACCCATAACAAAAAAGGACCACACATACAGAAATAGACACATACACCAACCTCTCCGTCTCCTTCATCACACAAAGGCAACAAACAAAATAAGCAGGGAAAAGAAAAGGAAAACAAAGAAAGAAACCCATACCAAGTAAAATAATAACCTCAACTTCAATAAAACAATCCACAAACAGGCTAAAATCTGACATACAAGCAGCACAATGGTGGCTCCAGAGCGTGCCAACACCCATATTCCTACCCCAACATACCAATGATGTTGTTAATAACACTGACAACATTGCTTATAAACTTATACCCAACACAGGCGTCACAAAGACGCTTAACACCATCTCACAGGGAAGACAGTCTGTTTTTAAACAGGGCCCTCCATGCCAGCTGAGACCCAGGATGAACTGGCTAGATGCCAGATGGTCCAAGATACCCCAAATAAACACCTATATGACTACATATAGGCTACTTTCTGTAATCTACCCCACACTCTTTAACCCAAATCTAATCCTAATCCCCCTCCTCCCCCACCCACTACACTCTAAGTCAGCACACCTTAATAGGTTTGATAGACAATACAACATGAGAGACACAGGGCAACCCAGATGGGTTGGCAGGGAATCATCCTACAAAGTAGATAAGCAAGATGGCTAGCTGAAAAGCAATTATATTAAATGTGAGGGCGTTGGGAAATCTTATCAAAAGAAAACGTATCACCTTGGATGTAAACACCATGAAACCACACATTGCCTTCCTACAAAGAAGTACACAATCCACCCAAAGGAAGCAAACTCCTGGGTGATACCCACTTCAGTCAACAATGGGTTGCACCTGGCTCAAGAAAGGCTGAAAGAGTAGCCATAATACTCAGTAGAGACCTGAACTTTCAAGCCATGACAGCCCTAAAAGAAAAAAAGAGGCAGATTCATTTTTGCCAAAGGCACACTAGATGGCAAAACTAAACTGACAATTGGCTCTGTACATGCCCCAAACTCGAAACAACTAGAGTTCATCCAGTAAACACTAAACAAGTTCCTCTCCTTCTCTGGAGGGGAAGCAATCCTGGGAGGTGAACTCAACCTAAATATGACAGGCATCTCCCTGAAAGACACCCACCTTACAACCCCAGGGGCAACCTTCCTTCGAAGGAAACCCCAAACAATTAGGGACTCTTACAAGTTGCTAAAAAACAGGGCTCTCAATGACATTTGGGGTGAAGAAAACCCAGGAGACACCAGCCACACATTCCAGTCCAGGCGGCATGGCACAGTGTCCAGACTAGACAGCATCCTGCTAACATAAGGTCTGATCCCCTTGGTGGAATCAACGAACATAAGTAACATTAAAATCACAGATCACGCCCCAGTAGAAGTTACCCTTAAAATAGGAGAAGGAACACAAACCACCCTATCATGGTCCTTCAGTACCATCCTAACCACAAATAAACAAATTAGAGAGAGGCTCACGAAAACTCTCCAAAACTACTTCAATGAAAATGATGTAGACAATATAACAACCCCCCTCCTTTGGGACACAATGAAAACAGTCACCAGAGGAGCTTGCATAAAAACTAACCTCCTCAAAAATTAGCAAAATAGAACAAGACATCATGGCCCTCTCATCAGGCTACAAATGAACAGGAGCTAAAAAAACTCCTTAAACTTATAGAACAAAAAAGGAGGGAACTAGACTCCCTAGAAATCAACAAAACAATGATCAACATTCTACAGTGGTGCCTCGCAAGACGAAATTAATCCGTTCCGTGAGTCTCTCTTCGTCTAGCGGTTTTTTCATCTTGCGAAGCAACCCTATTAGCGGCTTAGCGCTATTAGTGGTTTAGCGGCTATTAAAGGCTTAGCGGCTATTAAAGGATTAGCAGATTAGCGGCTAAAAGGCTATTAGCGGCTTAGCGGCTTAGAAAAAGGGGGGGGAAAGCGAAAAAAAATCGGAACACTTGCAAGACGTTTTCGTCTTGCAAAGCAAGCCCATAGGGAAAATCGTCTTGCGAAGCAGCTCAAAAACGGAAAACCCTTTCGTCTAGCGGGTTTTCCATCTTGCGAGGCATTTGTCTTGCGGGGCACCACTGTATCCTCTAAACAATGCTTTTACTAGTATGGAGGGGAAAACTCCAGACAATTAGCAAACGGGTGTAGGAAAAAAATCACTCAAAACAATAATACATTGCATCACCAAAAAAGACAGCAACATAACATTCTCCCTCAAAGAAATAACCTCAGAATTTGCAGAATTTTACTTGAACCTATATACCTCCCACAACCCACCCAAGGAGAAAATAAGAAAATTCCTAGCAGGACTGACCATGCCAACCTTAACTGATGAGGAAGAGAAATTCATGGATAGTCCTATCACCCAAGAGGAAACAGTCGTCAAAAACCTGAAGCCACACAAAGCCCCAGGCCCAGACATCTTTACAGCAGAATTCTATAAGAAATTCAAAGAACTCCTGACGCCCTACATGACCCGCCTATTCAATGACATCATAAAAGGGGGCCCCATTCCAAAAACCTGGACCTTCTCCAAGATAGTCTCAATCCCAAAACCACTGAAAGACAGCATCAAAGTAGAATCATACCGCCCAATCTTATTAATAAACCAAGACTACAAGATATTCACATCAACCTTTTTTATATATATTATATTGAAGAGGCGCAGCTGCGATGGACCGTGCTTCACAAGAGCGCGAGGGCCCGGGCGGTTGTGCCCAGGCAAAGCTCCGACCCGCCATGCCAATGCCACGAGCGAGCGAGCGAGCCCAGGCCGCCGACGCGGGACGCCGCCGGGCGTGACAGGGGTGCCGGCCGGGGTACGCGCGGCGGACCCATGCCCAGCCCTAACCTGCGCAGGCGGGCAGTGGGCACGACCCGTCGGCGGTCAGGGACAGTGGCCCGCCGCCCTCCCTCTCTCCGCGGACGGCAGGGCGCGGGCGACCCCTCCGGCCGGCGGCGTGTGCCGCCCGCCGCCGCCCCCAAGCGGCGCGGCCCATCGGCGGTCGGGGACGGTGGCCCGGTGCCCTCCCTCTCTCCGCGGAGGGCAGGGCGCGGGCGACCCCTCCGGCCGGCGGCGATGTCAGCCTGTCGACGCGCTGGGAGCCCCTCCGGGCGCGCGTGCGGGTGGCTGGCCGGGGGCCGCCCAGCAGGCAGCAGCGGGCGTCTGGGCCGGCAAGCGGGAAGAGGGATGCGCCGTCGCTCGCGTCGCCGCTGGGTCTTTCTCCTCTGGCGTCCCGTCACCGGGCAGATGGGCGCCGGGCAGGGGGGAAGGCTTTGGCCGACGCGCGGCAGTGGCGCCGCCACCCTCTCTCCCGTCTCGGCCGGGCGAGGCGCTCCGCTCGCTGCCCCTGCCGCTGGCGGCCCCCTTGGACCTCTCCGGGCTCCGGCCCGTCCGCCGTACGAGGCCCCCTCGGGCGTGCTGGATGACTGGAGGAAAACTCCGGAGGCCCGCAGGGGGCAGGGCGGCGGAAGCCGAGCACCCGGACGGTGGAAACCCCCCCAAAAAACAAAAAAAACCAGAAGCGCAGCTGCAACTGACCGTGCTTCGCAAGACGAAAAGCATCGCAAGACGAAAAGATTCGTGGAATGAATTAATTTCGTCTTGCGAGGCACCACTGTATTGGATACTTTTCCCAATCTTCTGTAAATCTTTGATCTCGTCGATTCCGGATCCTTCCTGTCATTCTGTCCAATTCTGCATTTTAGTTCTCCTTTCTTCTATCGTAGGTAATTCCTCCTGTTTCCATTTCTGGGCCATCAATATTCTTGCTGCTGTCACTGCAGCTTCTTTTCTTTCTTATTTATCTCATTACCTGTAATGCCTGGTAAAAATGCTTCTGGTTTCTTAACAAATGTCTATTTCAACATTTTCTTCAATTCATTATAAATCATTTCCCAAAAGCATTTTACCTTCTTACATTCCCACCACATATGAAAAAGGTACCTTCTTTTTCTTTACATTTCCAACATTTGTTACTTATCTTATACATTTTTGCTAACTTCACAGGAGTTACATACCATCGGTACATCATTTTCATAACATTTTCTTTTATAACTGTGCATGCAGTGAATCTTAAACCTTCTTTCTATAGTCTTTCCCAATCCTCCATTTGTATACTATGCCCTATATCTTTGGCCCAGTCAATCATAACTGATTTTACCTCCTCATCCTTCGTACACCATTCCAGTAATATCTTATACATTTTTGCTAAATTCTTATAATCATTATTCAATATTTCTGTCTGAAATTTTGATTCTTTGTCAGCAAAACCCCTCCGATTTAAATCTTTTCTAAACATCTCATTAATTTGAAAATAGTGCAGCCAGTCATTCACATAGTCCTTAACTTTAAGTTTTTATATCTTTCCTACACACTTCCCTACACACTTCAATCAAAGACCTTCTTATAATGTGATTTTCAAAACCTTTATGTACTCGTCTCTTGTCATACCACAAATACGCGTGCCACCCGAATCTATTATCAAAACCTTCAAGATCTAACACATCCGTGTCTTCTAATTTCATCCATTCCAACAGAGGCAAGATGCTTCGTAATACAATTTCAAGTCTGGCAGGGCGAAGCCACCTCTTTCTTTTGCGTCTGCCAATATCTTGAATTTTATCCTCGGCTTCTTACCCTGCCAGATATACCTTGAAATTTCTCGTTGCCAATTTTTAAAAATCGCTGCCCCTTTGATTACTGGAACTGTTTGAAACAAGAATAACATCTTTGGTAGCACATTCATTTTTATCGTTGAAATTCTTCCCCAAAATGACAATTTCATTCTTCCCCACACCTCTAAGTCCCTTTTGATCTTATTCCATGTTGGAATACAATTATTCTGAAACAAGTCAATACTCCTGGGGTTAACCAAACTCCTAAATATTTAACTTTCTTTACCACTTCTATTTCCGTTTGCTGCTGTAATCTGTTTACATTCTCTGAATCTATATTTTTAGTAATTGCTTTAGTTTTTTTCTTACAGTGGTGCCCCGCAAGACGAATGCCTCGCAAGACAGAAAACTCGCTAGACGAAAGAGTTTTCCATTTTGGAGGTGCTTCGCAAAACGAATTTCCTATGGGCTTGCTTCACAAGACGACAATGCCTTGCGAGTTCCTGCGGGGGTTTTTTCCTTCCCCCCCTTTTTCTAAGCCGCTAAGCCGCTTATCAGCTGATCTGATCAGCAGATAAGCTGCTAAAAGCCACTAAAAGCCACTAATAGCGCTAATCTGCTAATCCGTCAATGGGCTTGCTTCGCAAGACGAAAAAACCGCTAGACGAAGAGAATCACATAACGGATTCTTTTCGTCTTGCGAGGCACCACTGTATTCAGAATGAATCCTGCCAACTGACCAAACTGGTCCATTTCTTTCAACACTTCTGTTACCGTGTTCATGGGGTCCTCCAAAGTTATTACTAAGTCATCCACAAAGGCTTTAACCTTAAATTCTTTTCTACCCACCGTTACCCCTTTTATCTGACCATTACTTCTAATTGCCCTGAAAAACACTTCCAGGACCGTGATAAATAACAGAGGTGATAGAGGACATCCTTGTCTTGTTCCCTTAGTTATCTTTATATTTTCCGTCGTCACATTATTAACTATTAATTTAGCTCTTTGATCCATATATATAGCCTTAATACCATTTAAAAACGATTGTCCTGTCGGAATCAAGCCTTGTCAGAGGAATTGGCCACTCTCCAGGCACCCGGCTTGAGTTCCTAGTTGACCTCCCCGTCTGCGTCTCCCGGCAGGATACAGGCAAGGTCACAAATCGGCGATCCTCCTCATACGTGAGAAGAGCACACCCTCCTCCCTGCTTCCCTCAGGGAGGGGAAAGAGACAGACAGAAATCTATTTACATGTCTTTATTCCTGTCATTTCAGCAGTACAGAGAAACGTGTCTGCACTCTCCAGTCTCCAACAGTAGAGAGATAAACTCCACCCCTGTACTTCCAGTACAGGTCAGATGACACTCTGAGCTAACATCCGGTGCTCAGTGCTGTGAATAGACTGCCCCTTTTTTCCAATAGTACAGTCCCACACATCATCATCCTGTTTTGCATTCCAGACACCTGCAGCTGGCTTTCGCATTGCTGCTTTTTCCTGACATGTCCCACCTCCATCATTTCAAAATTCTTTAACAAGAAAATTCCCAAGAAATATTATCAAAGGCCTTCTCTGCATCCACAAATATTAACATCGGTTATTTGTCATTCTTAGCATTCAGGTATTCCAAAATATTAATTATATTTCTAATATTGTCTTTTATTTGTCTACCTGGCAGGAAACCCGCCTGATCTTTATGTATTAATTCCTTCAATACTTTTTTAAGCCTGTTTGCTAGTATGCTTGCAAATAATTTATAATCATTGTTCAAAAGCGAGATCAGCCTAAATTTTTTAACCTGATTTAGATCAGAGTCTTGCTTGGGTATCAAAGTGATGTATGCTTCCTTCCACGTTTCTGGTATTTCTCTGTTTAGTAAAATGTTGTTCATAACTTCTTTTAATGGGACAAGTAAGATGTCCTTCAATTCTTTATAATATCTTGCACTTAGTCCGTCGGGTCCCGGTGTCTTCCCACTTTTTAATTCTTTTATTGCATTTCTAATCTCCTCTAATTCTATCTTCTCATTTAATTTTCCTCTTTCTTTTGTCGGAATTTTCTGCACCCCTTTTTCTATTAAGTATTCCTCTATTTTTTTTTATATTGACTTTTTCTTTTCTCTTATATAATTGTCCATAAATCCTTTTCTTATCCCTTTCGGATCTTCAATCTTATTATCTTCCACAATTATTCTGTGAATAGTATTTTGCTCTTTCCTTTTTTTTATCTGCCAAGCAAGCAATTTTCCTGACTTGTTTGCAAATTCAAAGTTCCTTTGTCTCATTCTTTCGATATTCCATTCTACTTCTCTGTTTATTATCATTGCAAATTGTGCTTGCAACACTTTAATATTCATTTTCGTTTTTTTATCTTCGGGACTAGTAACCAATCTCTTCTCATTCTCCATTATTTGTTTTAAAATTTCTTTTTTCCCATTTTCGCTTAATTTATTTTTCCGGTCTGATCGCAAAGTGGAAGCAAGCGGGTTTTCCCGCGGGAGAGGGAGGCCAGCTCCTAGAAGATAAAAGGGGATGCTAAAAGGGCGCCTTAGCCCCCCAAAACCCCGCTGAAAGGATATTCAGGGGGTAAGGATCCTAGCGCTGTGGAGTAGCGATTCCCCCAGCTGCCAGGTATCTTCTTTAAAGAGGAGACAAGAGCGGCGGGGTAGAAGGGCTTGCAGCGGGACGCCATTGCCAGCCTCTAGGAGCGCAGCCCCGAGCCTGCCCACTGGAGCGGTCGGCTTTCCAAATTAAAAGAAATCGTTTGGGAAGTTTTGAAAGCATTAAAATTTGCTGATTTGGACCAAATTCGATGCATACAAAGGGTAAAAAGGAGGTCAACTTTCTCTGAATTCCGAAGCGCACACAAGGACTATTATCAGTGTGGAGAATAGCCATGAGTAAAAAACAAGCGGAGACTGCTTGGCAATTGGAACTATCTTGCTGTTTTGTTTTTTTTGGCTTTTGATATTTTTTATGGGACTTACATAAGGAACTGGTGGGGTGAAGAAGATCGAGGGGGTAGAGGGAATAATCCCCTTCTTTTTAGTTTGGTGAGTGGCCAAGATGGCGAGGAAGGATTTTGAGAACGGATTACTTTACTTTCGATTTTAAGTGAACTGCGCAACGAACTGGAAAGTTCTTATTTTTTGTTATTTTTACACCCTCACCTTGGCAGTATTGTTTATTAACAAGGGAAGAAGTATTATTTGCCTTTTATGTCTGTTTGGAGAGTGGACTGGGATATATTTGGAACGATTATTTTGGTTTTTTGAGAAAGTTTATTCAGAGGATTTGTGCCCGCCCCGCCCCCCATAATTTGACTGTTTATGAGAAGAAAGCAACGCCATTTTATTTCATTTTTGGACATTGAAAAGGGTTGGGAGTTGTGTCTATTCACCCTGTTCTCCCCCCCCCCCCTGTGAAACATGGATTGATCTATTTTTTCATTGTTGTTTTTTTGTGGGGGACTCTCTTTTTATGGTTGGTATTTTGTGGCTTTTTGGATTTATTTTCTCCGAGGACTTTGCTACCGTGATTTAAAGGATATTTCTGAGAATATTTTTACTTTTAATTATCATAACCACTGTATTGGATTCAGCCAACCAAGTGGTGAGAAGAATTGAAGATTTTATTTGAGTTTGGCTTTTGTTTTAATTCTCCTTGGCTAACATTTGGTTGATAATTTCGGAGCGCCCCCTAGTGGACAATCTTATTGGTGCATCCAAAAAATTATTAATTTAATTTGATTAAATTTACAAGATGTCTCATACACAGAAAAAAGGTGAAGCAGGGACACCAGCAGAAAGGAAAGGTTCTAGACAAGAATCTGATATTAAAGGAGAATTAATAAAGATGTTTACAGAGCTCAAAGCAGATCTTAAATCAGAAATACAAAAAAGTGAGAAAAACATAGAGACAAAATTGGAGTTGGTGGATAAAAAAATAGATGGAAAAAAATGATGAAACAGTTAAAAAAATACAGGGGCAGATGAAAGATATGATAAAAAGGACACAAAATCTGGAAGAAGGGGCAAGGAAGGTTAAAACGGAAGTCAAGAAGATTAGAAAAGAAGAAGAAAAAATTAAAGCAGAAGTAGCAGAGGTTAACAAGACACAAGAGGAATTGTGGGACGCTATTGCGATGAATGAACTGAGACAGAAGGAGAATAATCTGAGATTTAGAATGGTACCAGAGTCCCAAGGAGAAGAAATAAAGGAGAAATTAATTAAAGAAATTGCCACATGGCTTGAGATGCAGGAAGAGGATGTAGCAAAAACAATACAAAATGCTTTCAGAATCAAAGTGAGATCAACAAAAGCTAAGAAGTTTCCAGGAGACTATTTGGTGATATTTAAAGATAGAGAAATGAAAAATTTAATTCTGCAAAAGAACAAGGAGAAGAGATTGAACACCGACGGGAGCAATATAATTATTTTTAAAGACGTCCCACTTCGGCTTCTGAAAAAACGGAACCAAAATCAACAGCTGGTGCAAGCTTTGAGAAAAAACAAAATTGAATTTAGATGGGAGTTCCCAGAAGGAGTGTCATTTGCTTATAAAGGGAAAAGACATAGGATAACAAGATTTGATTAAATGGATAATTTTTTGAGAAGATATAAAGAACTGGGAAGAGAAGAAGATGGAGCAGCACTGGCGGAAGCAGGAGCGGGAGGAGGAGCCTCACAAGAATCGGAAGAGGAGGGAGGAGAAGGGGAAGAAGAAGAGGAGAAGTAAAATTTAAAGGCTATTATTATAAATTAATCAGAAATCAAAATGGCATTGAAATTATGGACCTGGAATGTTAATGGAATGAACGAGAGGGGAAAAAAGAGAAAGAAAATTCATCAATATTTGAAAAAACAAAATTTAGATATTATTTGCCTACAAGAAACACATGTGACGAGAAAACACAGGAAAATCTTAATAAACAAAAAATTAGGAAATGAATTTATCTCATCGGACAAAATTAAAAAGAGAGGAGTGGTACTATATATTAAAAACAAATTAGAAGATCAACAAATTTTTAAAGATGATGAGGGTAGAATCGTGGCAGTACAAGTTAAGTGGCAAGGTGAAAAATTAATAATTGTCGGAGTATATGCACCAAATGAAAACAGAATGGACTTTTTCAAAGAATTAGAGGAAAAATTATTTGAATATATGGACCAAAATATTATAATAATGGGTGACATGAATGCAGTTGTGTCATTGGACATGGACAGACTAAGAGCTACAGGTAAATCCAAAGAAGGGAAATTACCAAAGTCATTCTTTTCAATAGTAGAGAACTGCAATTTAATAGATATTTGGAGACTGAAACACCCATTAGAAAAACAAATCACGTATCAGTCAGAAGCAAATCAATCAATGTGAAGAATCGATCAGATGTGGATAACAAATGAGCTTACAGCAAGAATTTTAAAGATCGAAATTCAACCTAAGGTACTATCAGATCATAATCCAATAAAGTGTATCTTGAAAGGATATGAAGAAAAATCTTTCTGATGGTGACTAAATGGGACTCTCTTTGAGGATCAAAAAGTTGTAGAGGAGGCACAAAAGTGCTTGAAGGACTACTTTCTAAATAATATGAATCAAGGAACAAAAATAACCACAGTTTGGGACGCTAGTAAAGCTGTAATGAGAGGACTTTTTATTCAACAGAATTCAATTAAGACTACAAGATATTCACATCAATCTTGGCCAACCACCTAAAAAATTTCCTACACAAAATAGCCTGAGACCAGACTGGCATCATCCCAGATCGCAATATAACAGACCCCATCAGGAAACTACTAAATCTTATTGCAAGGCAACTAAACTTCCACTGACAATTATGTCCCTAGACATCCTCAAAGCTTTTGATTGCTTAGAGTGGAAATACCTACTAGCAGTACTAACTAATATAAAATTTGGTCCCAACTTCTTACAAACCCTCAAACAAATATACCATAGCAATCCAAAGAGGTGCAAAACAAGGGGTGCCCACTATCTCCCTTCCTTTTCACTCTGGCTCTGGAACCCTTAGTAATCTGAATATGAGAAGCCACAGACATCAAGGGAGTGGAAATAAAAGGCAGAACCTATAAATTAGGGCTCTTGGCAGAAGACCTAATGGTCACAACATCAGACCCCATAAACACAGCAACCTCCCTAATCAGAGAACTCAACACATTTGCAGTGGTGTCGGGCCTACAGGTAAATTTTGCAAAGTCTGAGGCTATGTGCTTCAACACCCACCCTCATACCCAAAAAGAATTCTCCAACATCACCAAGATAAAACTTTGCCGCACCAAGTTCAGATATCTAGGGGTACAAAAAACCAGAAACCTCAACAAATTATACCTCCACAACTACAACCCCTTGTAGTTGTGACAAATCAACAAAGACCTGAGGAGATGGAACAACACCAACTTCACTCTCTCAGACAAGATATCCATGATCGAAATGATCATCCTCCCAAAATTAACCTACCTATTCCAACCCCCCCCCAAAAAAATCTGGATTATTCCAGCCCAATTTTGCAAATGGCAGAAAAAAATTACATTCATTTATCTTCTCACACAAAAAAACAAGAATAAGCCCCAAATACCTGGACCGCCC
Source organism: Podarcis liolepis (assembly GCF_965112155.1). Taxonomy (NCBI): domain Eukaryota; kingdom Metazoa; phylum Chordata; class Lepidosauria; order Squamata; family Lacertidae; genus Podarcis; species Podarcis liolepis. Next base: position 59,553,203 of record NC_139563.1, on the reverse strand, counting down.
CTCCTCAGAAGGAGGATAGGGAATCCCCAACATGGGAGCATATTACATCACATACACAGCCCAACAAAACAAGAACCTGCCAACAGCATGTGAATCAATCTGGCTAACCTGATCAAAAAAAAATCCAAAAACACCCCCCCCCCCATTCACACATGAAAACAAATTTCTCTACAGCCAATCAAAGACAACCAACCACACATTAGGCCACCCCGAACCTCTCTCACCACCAAAGAAATACAAGCGGATAATAAAGAGAACCCACACAAGTGACGCTGACACAAAACCCCACACATACACTACGTAGAATAGAAGCATTGCCACCCACTCACCATTTCCCCCTCCACCTCTTTCCCCCTTTGCTTCCTAACGTAACACTAATGTCTCAACAAATGAAACTGATCTGCAGAAAACATAGCTTGAAAAAAGAAACATTGCACACACTTTTGTATACCAAGAAATCTTTAATAAAAATATATTATAAAAAAGGAGATAATTGGGATAAAAGATATCAGAGTTTCCAGGTAAATTTACCAATGAGGGCTTAATTAATTGGTTCCTAGCTTGTTTATAGGAACATGGGTGGCTCTGTGGTCAATCAGAAGGTCAGCGGTTCGAATCCCCGCAACGGGGTGAGCTCCTGTTGCTCGGTCCCAGCTCTGGCCAACCTAGCAGTTCGAAAGCACGTCAAAGTGCAAGTAGATAAATAGGTACCGCTCTGGCAGGAAGGTAAATGGTGTTTCTGTGATCTGCTCCGGTTTCGCCAGAAGTGGCTTAGTCATGCTGCCCACATGACCCAGAAAAACTGTTTGTGGACAAACGTTGGCTCCCTCAGCCAGTAAAGCAAGATCAGCGCCACAACCCCAAAGTCGTTTGCGACTGGACTTAGCTGTCAGGGGTCCTTTACCTTTACTTTTTTAGCTTGTTTATACAGTCCACAGTGTGATAAAAAATGTTTCATGCAATCAACAGCCTGAGAACATAAACAGAGTCTTTTCTGGTAAGGTATACCAGTCTGTCTGCCATTTACGACTTCAGATGGGAATACACTTAATCTAGCTTTGGTACTGACAAATTCGTAAGATATGAGGGTAAACAGAAAACACGCCCATAGTGAATTCTGGATGCAAATGGTCCTCAGGTTACATATGTTCAAGAATGAAGATCGCTGTATGCAATATCTGCCATAGCCTCTGCCTCAAGGATTTAAGGGCTATCTATATCATAACCCAAATGCGATAAAAAGGGCGGTGAGAGCACAGTTGAGGAGGCTTTCTGGGCCATACTTTTCGACCAAGGGCTGATAAACCCCTCATTGGATAAATGTCCCAGTAATCCCTTATCCAGGCCGAAACTGACATCTTTAATCAGTTCAGCTGTACCTTGGTTCTTGAACGTAATCCATTCTGGAAGTCCGTTTGACTTCCAAAACATTCAAAACCAAGGCGCAGCTTCCAATTGGCTGCAGGAGCTTCCTGCACTCAAGTGGAAGCCGCATCGGATGTTTGGCTTCGGAAAAACGTTCAAAAACTTACTTCTGGGTTTTCAGCGTTCGGGAGCTAGAATGTACGAGTACCAAGGCGTTCAAGAACCAAGGTATGGCTGTACTGCATTAAAAACTCTTATAGCTGATGGAACATGCTGACCTCTATTTTTTGGGGGGGGGGGCAGAGCATATTGCAAGTTTGCTCATCTCCACCTTCTGACAGCTAATCTGCCAGTGGAAGCTCCAAGGCTTTGTGTGGTGAAGCAACAACCCTAAGTACCGGGAACATTTAGTCTGCTCTAAATTATGGCTAATACCTATTTAGAAGGGGAATAACTTTCCATGAAGACAGGTGCTAGGAGCACCCTTAGAGGTAACTTCAGGGAGGCTTTGCATGTCATTTGCCTGAGTTCTGTGAAAAACAACTGGAAGCAAGTGAGAAAACTAGGCATGTCGCCTGGTAATATGTTACTTCTGAATGAGCAGCTCACTATGTATAAAATCATGCATATGTACAAATCTGTTGTCAAAGCAAATGTTCCTGTAAACAACTTCAAAAGCATCCATATGTACCCCGAACACTTTCTCGTAGCTGCTGTCTCGAAGAATTCCAGGCACATCTCCTTGGCAGCCTTACGCCAGAACCCTCTCCCGGGAGCCCTTCTCTCTGGCTTATCTCAGGAAGCTTCAACTCTAGGCAGCCACTTCCACCGCTACCCAGTCGAATCTTCCTGTATTATCACTTTACCAGTGCCCATGGCCCATGGCGGAGTCACTCAAAGCAGAGGGATTCCTGGGATCTGTTAGGTTCCCCTCCCCTGCAAAAACCTGCTTGCTGAGGAAAGACTTCGCGGGCGGCGCTCCTTCGCCTTTGCCCCAATGTGGCGGGGCAACCTCGACAGGGGTTTTTGTGTCTACACATGGTTTGAATGGATGCAGGAAACGCACAAGTTCAACAACTTGGGCTTACTTGTGAGCAGTGGCGTAGCGTGGGGGGTGCCAGGGGTGCCGGCGGCACCGGGCGCAACATTTTGGGGGGCGCGTTTGGCCAGCCCCCCTCGAGGAAGCGGGAACCTCTCCAAGGCGCAGCGCGCCGTCGGTGGAGGAAAAGAGCCGCGCAGCAGCAGCAGCAGCAGCAAAGCCGGGAGGAGGAGGAGGTTTTTTGCTCCTAGAAAGGAAGGGAAAATGCCTGTGCGTGTTACAGAGCGAATGCACTCATGCTTGCTTTACAGCCAGGAGGAGGGGGTGGAGCTGAGGAGGAGGGAGGGAAGGAGAGCCATGCCAGCAAAGCGGGCAGCAGCCGCTTACACTCGAGGAGGGACAATTCCATGGTTTTCAGCTAGCAAAGGTCCGTGCGCTCTCTAAACGGAGCAGTGAGGCTGTAGAGGGACGGCAGGGCACAGGAGGGCTCTGAGCCACGAGCGCAGTGAAAACCAGTAAAAAAGTTTTTAAAAAGGCTGCTGGGGACAGGAGGGCACGGGATGAGGGAGAGGGGGAAATTACGATTCTCCCAGCGTCTCAGCTGATCCGCTGAGCAGGACTTGGGCCATTAGCTGTGTAAAGCAGCAAAGAGGGAGAGAAGGAGCAAAGCGGGAGAGGAAAGGAGCTGCTTACACTGCTGTAAGTGGCTGCTGTCCGGTTGGCTCCTTTAAAGCAACAGTGCTCTTTCCCTCCCCCCTCCCCCCTCAGCTCTCCGAAAAGCTCCTTCTCCACCCACCCCATGCGAGCTCCTTTTCCCCTTAGACCCCCCTCCTGCATTATTAGCCACATCCTTCTCCACCCACCCCACGCGTGTTCCTTGTCCCCTTAGCAGTGGCGTAGCGTGGGGGGTGCAGGGGGGGCGGCTGTACTGGGCGCAACATCTGGGGGTTAGGGTTAGGGGGCGCAAATCCACGGGTTAGGGGGCGCAAATTACTTGCCTTGCCCCGGGTGCTGACAACCCACGCTACGCCACTGCTTGTGAGGAAGAGTGCTGCCGTCCTATGCCCGCTTCTTTCCACGGGAGTAATGCCACTGAACGGGGGGGGGCAAGCTCCTCGGGGCAGAGACCCTGGCGGAAGCCCCCTCAAGGCTCTCGGCCGCTGCCCGGCGCCGCCAGAGAGCGAGCCGGCGGACCCCTCCTCCCTTGACGGCTGCGCCCCTCCCGAGGGAGGAGCGGGGCTCCCGAAAGAGACGCGGGCGCGCAGCGAGGCGGAGGGGGAGGGGCGGGGAAGCCGCGCGCGAGAACAAAGAGCTTCTCCCGCCTCCCTTTCCCGCCCGCACGTGGGGGGCCGAGCAGGCCCTGGCCCCGCCTCCCGCGGCCGCCGGTTGGTGGGCTGCTCGGCGCGCGGGCGGGCGGGCCCGTCCAATCGGGGCGCCGGCAGGCCCTCGCCAAGGAGCGCGCTGCCCATTGGGCCGACTTTGCCGCCCGCGCTCTAGTCCTGAGCGGGAGGAGGCGGGAGAAGGCGCGCGGGAGACGCGGCGGGCGGAGAGGGCGCCCGAGGGAGAGAGCGAGGCCGGCGGCGGCGGCAGAGGGCGCGAGGGTGAGCGGCGGGCGGGCGGGCGGGCGCCTGAGGGGGCGCGGGGGGGGGCTGAGGGGCGGGGCCTGCCCTCCGGGAGAGAGCGCCCCTCCCCCTGCAACTGCCACGGGCGGGGGGGGGGTCGGGGCGCCGCCTCTTCTTCGGGGAGCAGCAGGTAGGGGGGGGGGCGCCGGGCATGGGCGGGGGGGGGGTCCGGAGCCTCCTTCCCTCCCGGGGCGGGGGGGGGGCAGGGGCGCTTCCTCCCAGCCCGGGTCGCGGCGGCGCTGGGCTCGGGCGCCGAACTGTCCTTTGTTTGAATGGGCGCCGCCTCCGCGCGCCCGAGGAAGCTGCCGAGCGGGAAGCCCGGCTCCGGGCGAGGCGTCCCTGCCGCCGCCGCCGCGCCCTTGCCTGCTTCGTTGGGCGTCGGGGGTGGGGTGAGGGCGGGGACCCCGGAGCAAGGGGGCTTCCATGCATTCGCCGCGGGCTGGCTGCTCCTCAGGCACGCTGCTTTTCAGTCTCAAAATGCTAATCGCTATAATCGGGATTTACCTTTTCTGGGGGGAATCCAGTAAGTGCAGACCCCGCCTCTGATTCCCCTCCGTAGTGCCCCCGCCCCAGAGCACCCCAGGACGCTTCAGCCTCTTGAATCGAAGGTGCTTCCCCACTTTACCAGAAGCATGATGGGTGATGCCGGTGGAAGAATTTTGAATAAGTTGTTGCCGCTACTATTTCCAAAATTGAAAAGCCTTGCGTATCAAAGCAGAATTCCTGTACATGTGTACTTCAAAATAGACATGCATAGGATTGTACTGCAAGTCTTTTGTGTGATTGGTATTGGTAGAAAAGATTAATATAATGCTTGCTTTAAAGTAATCCACAATTTTGTTAACCCGGAGGATGGATTTAAGCAGATCCAGTCCTGCTGATGGCAGTGATAGTTCCTAATTTTTGTGGCTGGTGTGAAGCCTGAAAATACAGTGTAGCCCATTCTGGGCTTTCACTAGAATTTCCATCAGTGGAAGTCCTGACATTCATCTGATGGCTGCAACTGTGTTTGAAGGTGTCACTTGATTAAACAAACAGTGGATGGATTTTATGTCTGCAAATGAATGAGCAACATGAAAAGGAAAAGAAAACATTTGCTTTTAGATAATGCCTGTATATGTCGCAGTAGGTACCATCTCAGGAGAAGTATTTCAATTAATAAATAACCATGTGTAGAGGGGGGGGGAGTGATAGTTTTTGTTTGTTAGGATGTTAGTATTCTTGTGTTTTTATATTGTAAGCCAACCTGTGATCCTCAGATGAAGGGTGATACAGAAATTTAATAAATAAAGCAAAAATTTCTTGCTGTAAGGTAAGGAAGAATTCCTATTCTAAGAAGCTAGCTGCCATCAGCAGTTTTTGTAAGCTTTGTATGAAATAGAAATCAGACTGGAGTCCTAGGCATACATTATTTCAGAGCTTTCCAAACTGTGTCATGACACACTAGGCTGCAGTGTGTAGGTGTGTTACGCAAATGCCCCACCCCCTGCTCCTCTCAGGGCTGGAAAGGTGTTAGTTTAACCTCTGGTTTGCTAGTAAAACAGAATCACTGTGTCAAGAAATGATGCATGTCCTAAAAGTGTGTCACCAACATGAAAAGTTTGGAAAGCTCTGCATTACTTGCTAAGGAGTAGGCCTAACTGAACTCAGTTACTTCAGAGTTGACAGGTGTATTGTTGTATTATCAGTTTCTTTTTAAAAATGTGCTGCCAAGTTGATCAGGAATAATCAGAAGATTTTTGGTTGGTCAACCAATTAACAAACATTGCAAGCTTTATTAAACTGGTATCACTTTCTAGCCCACTTTAATATGTTCCCACAAAGCTTATTCTTGCACAATATAAAAATAATTTTCTCTCTCTCCCCGGTATGTTTAGTAGGTATAACAATTTGATGCTTTTAAAATGGGTAGGCTAATGAATTGAACAAAATGAGCATGGTACTTAAAAGGAAATAGCATGTCCAACTGTCTTTCTTTGTGGTTTTTAAAGATACCACATTGTGAAGATAGACATTACTTTTCTTAGGCAGCAACACTAATTTTGAGAGAAGCCAGCTTAACTGTGTCTTAGTGGCACTGTTACCCATTGTGGAAAAGTCACAAGGAGGATGTTTAGTTTGATGCACGTTTATAGGGTATGCCTAATTGGCTGTGACTTTCTGTCATCTGATATATTTCCAGTATATACTGTTTACTGGCAACATACACACGTTTCACTTGTGCAAATTCAGCTTGGCCAAATATGTAAAAAATCTGCCATTGCCCTCATCTTGGGAGAGCATTCAGAGGTGCAGGTAGAGTACATTTTTTGACAATATGCAATTTTGTTCAGGAAGCTATCCGCAAGCCTTGGGAGCCCGGCACGACTTCCCGCCGGGCTCCCAAGGCTTGCGGACAGCAGCCTGCAGCCCAAAACCCAGGGAGCGCAGCGGAGCTACTTCCGGTGCTCCTCCAACCCGGAAGTGGGCAGCCACGCAGCACAGCGCCAGTAAGAGCGAGCGGTGGCAGTGGGCGGTGGGGGTCACCATGGACCAGATAAACGAGTCCCGCGGGCCTTAGTTTGGGGGCCCCTTGTAGGCTGTCTTCTGTGGCTGATAGACTGCATTTGAATTTGGCAGTCACAAGTTCTGTGAATACATTCGAAAGCCTAAGAGGCAACTGCATTCATTTCACATCACAGTTTCTCATTTAGGGGAAGTTTTTGACAATTATATATTGCTGAGTATTGCGGGGCATGGTAGCGCATTGCGAATGTGCGCTTGACTAACATCTGTGTTCATAATCCACTAAATATTTTTAAACTTGCTGATGTAATAACAGAGCTTCCTTTTTCTAAATAACCAGCAAGCTATTATTGTAATAAACTGAAAACGTGTACATTGCAGTGCATTTTGGAATGTAAGGGGAGCGAGATCCATAGCACCCAGAAATTGCGTCCTGTTTTCTCTTCCATATTTTCAAATTCTTCTTGGTAGTAACTTCAAGATTAGGATCATAATCCAGGTAGCAGTACCTGGCCCTCTTGAAGCAGAGCAATAGTTTAGCTACCTGATCTGACAAAGTGGCAGAGTTCAAAGTTTGACTTGGTTGCTTTTCGATAAAGTGTTTCCGTATGGAATTGGGGGAGAGGAAGAAATACGGACTTAATGGCCAGTGTGGGGTGTGGAGAGAACAAGACCCAGAAGCTATTAATTTATCACACAGTTTTTGTAAAAATAATATGATCCTGCTTATTCCAAGAGTATGTGTGTAGGTAGTTTTAAAAGTAGTTTTAAGAACTGTGTTAGTCATATTTTAAAATCCTACAAACCTTGTTTAAAATGAGCCTTTTAAGCGAGTTCCTTTAAAAAAAGAAGTCCCTAGTCTTCTAAATTTCCTTTTCTTTCTCTTTTAACCTCTCTTCTATTTCTTTTTAAAAAAATCTCTTACTTTATTCTTTTCTTTCCCCCGCCCCAATGTTTTTATTGTATTTAGATCAAAGTCATAGTTTGGACAAAAAATGGGAAAAGATATTTGATATTAAGTTCTGTATTTTTCTCTATAAAGCCTAATAAAAGTTTTTTTTTTAAAAAAAGGGGTTTCTCTTGGAGCATAGCTGTGTAGTATTTCAAAACAATTGAGTTCCATTATCAGGATCTAACTTGTGCCTAATGGGAGCAAAATAGAGCTTAAAAGGAAAGGGAGAGAAGTTGTTGGCTTGGCCCTGTTACTAGTTGTTAAGTCTGGCATTTAGATATTGCTGCTGTTAATCAATAGTCTGGACTGCATGGTGTTGCATTGTGAGCCACATACAGCCTCTGGTGGTCCCATTCGTCGGTTGACTCAACATAGCATACATGTGGTGGCCATTAGGCAGGGTTTTTTATTTGTTCTTTTTTCTTAAGAAAAGCAATACAAATGGTTGAATATTTAAGGTGAGCCAGAATGGTTATCAAAATTAAGACAGCATGGCATGTTGGACAATAGTTGTTCTTGCAGTCATGAGATGTGCAGATTTCAACCCAATAAATATGCAAAGAAACAGTACTCCCAAGTACTGTTATTGAAAGGATAATCTCAAGGGCCAAGAGTCTAAGAAGAGGGCATTGTGTTTCTTTGCATATTTATTGGGTTGAAATCTGCATACCTCATGATTGGAAGGCCAGCAAGTGAAATTGTACTAGAAAATGAATAGGAACTTAGCAGAGGGCAATAAAATAAGGTAACTAAGGATCTTGATTTGAGTTCTTCAGTTAACCTACACTGTTGGTTGTCATTTCCAAAAAGACCTATAATTGTAATTTTAATGAAACAGCATTTCATTTTATCTTTGTGTCTGTTTTGGACATTCCTCAATCTGTTCAAAGAAATGAATATGGAAAGTCAATTTTTATCATATTGTGAGGGGACTGTTTATCATATTGTGAGGCAACTCCCCATTTGCATGCTACCGAACACCCATGCGGTGCCAGGAACCCAGAAGTGTAAACCAGAAATGGGGAGCATCCTGGAGAGTCCTCCTGGCTCACAAGGAGACCCTTCCCAGAACCCAAAAAGGACATCCTCTTTGGGCTCTGGAGAGGGTCTCCTCATGAGCCGGAGGGACAGTGGGTCTTGTTGAGCAGCTCAGCTGATGCACGGGGGAGAAGATTCCCTATGCATCACTGGTGCAAGCCCCGCTGCCCCTCCAGGGTGCTCCCAATATACGTGATTTTGGTTACACGCGGGGAGGCCTGGAACGTAATCCTCACATATATTGGTAGTTGCCTGTATGTTTCCTTCTCCTTATGAACAATGTTACTAGCTGCTTCCACCACTGTATGCCAATTCCATATATTTATTAAAATAGCTACAGAAACTTGCTTATTTCAGATGCAATTATAATGTCTTCATTATTACAACCCAGGGCATAGACATGTCAGAGACCAGGCTGAGGAGGAATGGTGAGAGCCTCTTCCTCCCCCTGCTCCTGACCAGGATCCTGAAGCTGCCCAGGAGCAGTGGCGCAATATAGATTTAGAACAGTGGTTTTGCAGAGGAGCATAGTTCTGAAGACAAAAGTTGGGGCGAACGGGGGGGGGGGGTGAACAGCAAGGTGAAGAAGAACTGGAAGAGAGAGAGCTAACAGACTCTTGCTGGAAAGTGTCCAGTCTATCAGTTCAAGGTCACGTAGAGCAGATAAGGTAGCTACAGAAAAAGCACAGAGGTTGCGAGATCAGGTTGCAAGGCACGGAAGTGACTAGGGGGGAAGTTGGTGGAAACCTTAATTGGGAACATCTTCATTCTGAGAATGGCTGCTTTGTTCTTTTGCTGTGATCATTAAATAATCTTTAAATTGTAAGTGACTCTTCACTTTGTCCTGCTTATCTATGGCCAAAGGTGGGGGAAGGAAGCTGTGTCCCTGAAGCCTGACAGGACATGAAGCAGATCTACTAATTACACAGTCATTAATGTGTATGGTTTATTTTAATTTGGAATCTAATTAGGAAAGAAGCTATATTCTATGTAACCCCATACTATGAAAAGCCTTCACTTTTATCATCCCTTTCCAAAAAGAAGTAGCAGCTGCCTGCTGTATGTTTTCAGCTACTCACCTTCATAGAATCATGGAATTGCACAAATTGGAAGGGACCACAAGGGTCAGCTAGTCGAACCCCCTGCAAGGCAGGAATCTTTTGCCCACGTGGGGCTCAAACCCGCAACCCTGAGATTAAGAATCTCATGCTCTCCTGACTGACCTATCCCAGTTCTCAATTGTAGGTAAAGGATTATCTTAATATTCTTATAAAAGCCTATTACGTTTAAAATAAATAATTGAGGGGTATCAATTGCTAACATGCAGATCACTTATTTTAAGAATGTTAAGGAAAGGCTCGTGTACTATCAACTATTTATTTATTTATTTATTTATTACATTTATGTACCGCTGTTTTCTTCCAAAGAGCTCAATGTGGTCCGCATGATTCTCCTCCCCATTTCATCCTCACAACAACTTAGTGAAGTAGGTTAGACTAGGAGATGGTGACTGGGCCAATGTCGCCCAGCGAGCTGCAGGGCGGAGTGGGGATTTGAACCCTAGTCTCCCATGTCCTAGTCCAACACACTAACCATTATGCCACACTGGCTCTTACGGTGTTATTCTTACTTAGTTGTAATGAATTTAGTTTTGAAAAGAAGGCAAAGGCTATGATCTCTTTGGAGATAGATGGGGTACATGTAAAATACAATGATAATGTGATCTCCAGTTCTATTTATTATTGCATCTCAGGCCATATATATCTCCCAGCATTCCATTGTTTGCTTATTGTATAGGATTTAACTTTACACAGACCTTTCTGTATGTGTACAAAAATAATTTTACAAATGTTAAAGGTAGCCCTGTTCTCCTATAAGAAAAAAATCCAAAATTCATATTAGCACAGTAACTGTTTATTTGCTCAAAGCATGAGCAAGATAGAGACCTAAAGGAATACCGTGACAGTTCATCTCCTTCCCTGTTAGTTTTGAACATGCATATTGTCAAGAAAAAGCAGTTGCCTTTAAGATCCTTTTGAAAAGAACAAACATAGTATATGCAGAACTTTCAAACACCTATCATACCAACTCCTTACATTAGAAAAAAATTCAAATTACTTCTGGTACCTTTTGTAGTCTACATCTAAAACTGAAAACTTTTACTCTGATGAGGTTTTATTGCTAAAGTTGGTATGTCACTAAAAAGGCACCAACCTTCTCATTGCCGTTGCAGTTGTCACATAGATATATCATTTGCATCTCCTGCCTTGGCCACTGTCTCATCTTTCTTAATCTTTTATCTTTACTTAAACTTTTTTTAAAATGAGGTTGTATGTATGGTCACCAGGTTCAGATAACATTTTTAGCTGGGTTTTCTTTTTAAATCTTGCACACACCTATAATTATTATAGAAGTTGTTATACAATGATTCCTCTCCACTCATAAATTGGGGCTTGCAGTGTCTGGGCCGAGAAAGGGCTCTTTTTTGGGGGGGTAGCTCAATGAAAATGTGAAAAGGGCAGATGCTAAGCATGAGGAGGGATCATTAGGAAGGGGGATGAATATAAATCTGCCAGCAGCACAGTGCCAAGTCACAACATCACAATTGTTGGAACAGCTGAGAAGTGGGAAGGAGGCACATAGCATTTTTACTGCAGCCCGTACCTCCTGTATCTGCCACCAGTGCCGGGGCTGTGAGAGACGTATGTAGCAGCCACCCAGGGAGGACATCCTGGCTTGTGTGAGACTGACACCTAGCCTCTTCAACAGCAGGGAATTCAGCTCCAGAAGGAGATTTGGCATCCCATGTGCTGTAATGCCAAGAGAAAAAGAGGAATGGGGACTTCAATGCATTGTTGCTCTGCTGTAGTAACTATTATACCGCCATCTATTTTAATTGTTATTTGAATATATACAGGCATTGCCCCCCACTTACACGGGGGTAATGGGCTGTGCCCCCGCATGCATCAGTGAAATTGCATAAAGTGAGGAGCATCCTGCTTTAATAGGGTGTGAATGGAGGACCCCCTGGAAATCGCTGCTTGGTGTAAGTAGTGTTGGGCCAGAGAATGAGAAACTTCCATTGGATTGTCTGCTGCAAATGTTGCAAGTAAGTGCTCTAACTTAGATAGGACAAGTGAAAAATGGGCAAAGCTCTTGGCTTCCTAGAACAGGGGTTTCCAAAGCGTGGTCCACAGACCACCAAAGGTCTGTGAGCTACACTTAGGTGGCATGTGGCCCCAGCTCTGTGGAGCAGGATAGCTGTGCAGGTGAGCAATGGTGTGCTCCATTGTTCTTAGAATGAGCAGAACGTGACCGAGGTGGCGAGGTGCCTTTTGTCTTCCCAGAGGGACAAAGCTGCAACTGGTAGCAACATGGGGGATGGTCCCAACCGGGGAAAGAGGCTGACAAGGCACTTAAGGAGCAAAGTGTCAGTGCATGGGCAGAATGAATGCTGACTCCGACTGAAGACTCAAGCTGACATAGATTACACCAAACATTGAAGAATGTTTAACATCTCCATTGCTTTTAAATTACCTTTAATTGTATTTGTACTTCTTTTTCTTACCATGCTGAATTCCATATACTTTTTTTTTTAAAAAAAGTTGAGCATTTAGTGCAGCAGATTACAAATGCTAAACAACAGGCAGAAAAACCATTAAGTGGTCTGCCAAGACACTTACCAATTCTCAAGTGGTCTGGTTGAAAGAAAGGAGAACCACTGTACTAGAATGAAATGCTCCTGGTAGTAGTAATTAAAGGGACATGGAGTTGAGGACAGTGACATTTACGTTGTGTACCTCACTGCGTCAGTTTACTTACATTATTGATGCTTGCGTGGCTTCTGGCTAATACGTTCACCATGTTCTATATGCAACTCTAATGAAGTTTAAATTCTGCAGAAACGCCCTAAACAACTAGAGCTCATTGAAGAGTTCATTTTCTTCAAACCCCACCCCTCAACATAACCATGAGCTTTATGGTCCTCTTAATAATACTTTGCAAGTTGAGTGTGCTCTAGGGGGTTTCCATTTATGGATAACTGTCATTTTGCCTGTTGAGATTTTATTTTTATTTTTACAATAATTACCGTATTTTTCACTCTATTAGATGCACCGGAGGATAGGATACACCCAGTTTTTAGAGGGGGAATGCAAGAAGAAAACTTTTCTTCAAAGGGAGCACTGAGCAGAGCCTGTATGCATCCCAGGCTCTAGAGCAGTGTTTCCCAACCTTGGGCCTCCAGCTGTTTTTGAACTACAATTCCCATCATCCCTGACCACTGGTCTTGCTAGCTAGGGATGATGGGAGTTGTAGTCCAAAAACAGCTGGAGGCCCAAGGTTGGGAAACACTGCTCTAGAGGCTCAGCACTCCCTTTCACTAGCCGCGTGGAGTGTGTGTGTGGCGCTTGCAGGCTTTCCCCCGGCTCTTGGGGCTTTTCTGGGAGGTGGGAGAAGGGATAGAGCCATGCGCTCTCTCCCTTCCTCCACCTCCCGCAAAAGCCAGGGATAGCCGCACGAAGCCTCCGCAGGGCAGCAGCATGAAGGCTCTCTGTGCCCTGCGGCGGCTTCTCACGAAGCTAGAACAGCTAGAGGGAGCACTGCGCAGTGCTCCCTCTAGCTGTTCTGGCTTCTGGGGTAGCCCGCGAAGCCTCCGCAGGGCAGCAGTATGAAGGCTCTCCGTGCCCTGCGGCGGCTTCTCGCAAAGCTGCACAGTGCTCCCTCTAGCTGTTCTGGCTTCTGGGGTAGCCTGCGAAGCCTCCGCAGGGCAGCAGTATGAAGGCTCTCCGTGCCCTGCGGCGGCTTCTCGCAAAGCTGCACAGTGCTCCCTCTAGCTGTTCTGGCTTCTGGGGTAGCCCGCGAAGCCTCCGCAGGGCAGCAGTATGAAGGCTCTCCGTGCCCTGCGGCGGCTTCTCGCAAAGCTGCACAGTGCTCCCTCTAGCTGTTCTGGCTTCTGGGGTAGCCCGCGAAGCCTCCGCAGGGGAGCGGGATGAAAGCTCTCCGTGCCCTGCGGCGGCTTCTCGCAAAGCTGCGCAGTGCTCCCTCTAGCTGTTCTGGCTTCTGGGGTAGCCCGCGAAGCCTCCGCAGGGGAGCGGGATGAAGGCTCCCCGCTCCCCTGCAGAGGCTTCACGCAGCTAAGCTAGAACAGCCAGGGGGGTCGCAGTGCAGCGATCCCGCTCGCTGTCCTGGCTTCTGGCTTAGCTGTTCGCAGCCTCTCCAGGCAAGGGGAGCCTTCATCCCCTGCCCAGGAGAGGCTGCGCGTGGCTAAGGCTCCCCCAAGAGCCGTGCTCCCTTTAAAGAGCCGTGGAGTGTGTGTGCGGCTCTTGGGGGCTTTTCCCCGAGGAGGGAGAAGGGAGCAGAGCCTCCTGCCTGCAGTTGCTCCATAAGATGCACACACATTTCCCCTTACTTTTTAGGATGGGAAAAGTGTGTCTTATAGAGCGAAAAATATGGTATATACCACATTTAAGGTAGACCTCACAAGGCAGTTTACATAAGATTATTTCAATAATAAGCATTTTTTTAAAAAACTTGCAATGGAATGGAAAAGGCAACTTGTTTGTTTTGAAAAAATATGTAACTGCCCCTTCTTATTTGGCTCAGGGTAAGATGGTTCTGCCCTAACCATTCTTAAGGAAATCAGCCCTGAGTGCTCACTGGAAGGACAGATCTTGAAGCTGAGGCTCCAAGACTTTGGCCACCTCATGAGAAGAGAAGACTCCCTGGAAATGACCCTGGTGTTGGGAAAGATGGAGGGCACAAGGAGAAGGGGATGACAGAGGACAAGATGGTTGGAAATTGTCCTCGGAGCTACCAACATGAGTTTGACCAAACTGCGGGAGGCAGTGGAAGACAGGAGTGCCTGGCGTCCATGGGGTCACAAAGAATCTGACACGACTAAACAACAAAAAGATGGTTATGCAGACTTCCCTGGGGTAACAGATGATGGGGCAGTATGGGAGCTGCATGGCGACAGTTCCTTAGACTTCTTTCTTTCTTTCTTTGAGCCAGTGAACTGGAAGGAGACACTGAAGGAAATCAGTGGTCCCTTAGACATTTGAGAACATAGCTGGTCCTTGTGCGTATCCTTGGTTTTCGGATACCCTGTTTATAAAATGATACCAGTGCCATGGGATGACTTTTTAGGCTTAACATCTGGGTCTGGGAAAACTAAACAAATCACAGTTTGTATATAACAGCCCTGTCTGTCGTCTTGCTATTTTTTGTGTGAAACACAACAGTTTTGTGGAGGAGCAGAACAAAGAAGAGGAAACTTTTTCCCCCTTTGATGCAAGTGATGGGAATACCGTCTCCATTTCAAATCTTATCTGCTCTGCAGATTAGCTCTGCCTGTTTTTCAGTAGAGTATGTTTATATTTACTTTGAGAAGTTGTGAATGTTGTTGCAGCTTTGCAGTCTGTTCTGCAGTGTTAACTAATGTTCCGTAAAGGAACTTGTCCTTTTGTTTTTTTACAGTGAAGTTATTTCTTCTATAGAAGTAATACTGTACTAGAGTTTCTGTGCTCTGAAAATTCATGCAGATGGTGTTTTCTTTCTTGAGCATGCAGTGAAGCTCCCTATGGCACAAAAATGTCTTTACTTGATGAAGAAGCTGCAGGACATGAAATGTATAGGAATTAAATTAGTCAAAAGGGACTGATAAAGATAAGAGGATTGGAATCTGTGCTGGTAACAGCCCAGGCCTGGACTTGTAGCCTTTTGATTTGGTTTGCATGATGTCTCGGATAGTCATGGGCTGTGTTTTGTCTTGGTTCAGTGTGAGAATGTTCAAGCCATTTGTTGCTTTTTTAGAGAAGGTCTTTGTAACTGACTTAAGTATTGGCTGCTGTATACCAAATACATGCAGATAACAGCTTTGTAATTGTCTAGTTCCTTTTTAAGTTATTGGGGCAGTAAAGAGATTCTGAATGTAGCATAATTGACTTCCTTCATTTTGGTTTGATACACTTTCTTAAACTTACTCATTTGTATATTTCTGCTCTTTGGGTTTATGCGATTGTGATGGGATGATGAGCTGCTTGTGCGTAAAATCCAAGTCCCTCAGAGTTTGCTCAAGTCTGCAAACCTCTGTCTGTAACGGAGCCCCTTAAGCATGGCTCCGTCAGTCGCTGGCAGATTCCGAAAGTGGTTGCTTTCGAAATCTTTTCCAACATAAAAGCTCCTTAACGGAAACACGTCTTCTGGACTCTCTGCGTGACAGTTTCCGGCGAGGGGTGGGTGTCCCTACAGGAGGTCCTGAAACCTCCCCACTACCCTGCTGGAAGTCTCCCTGAGCCATCCCTCCTGCTCACTTTCCCTCGGATCACCTTGTCTCCCCCTGCTGGTTCCCTCTTCCGCTGCTGAGTCTCTCCCAACCTGTGTGAGCCCTTCCACCTCCCGTCCTTCCGATGGCAGTTCCCTGACATCCACCTCCCCTCCAGGCCCCCTTCACCCCCTCCCACCTCCTCCTCTACGGGCGGTGAGGAGGCAAAACCCCGGAAAGAGCTTCCTTCATCTTCCAACGTCTCGAACATTTCTCTCCACCTGTTGCGGTTTCTGGTCTCTAAGTACTCCTCCTCCTCAGAGTCGATTTCCCCTTCCCCCTCCGAGTCCGAAAATCCTTCCAACTCCTCCTCCTCGTCGGTGGTGCCAAAGTATTCCCTCCGGAACCGAGCCACCGGCTGAGGTTTCCCTGGGAACCTTTGATGGAAAGCTTCTACCAAGACCTCGTCATTGATATCCTCAGCCATTACCCAAGTGTTTTCTGAATCCGGTTCCCCTTCCCATGCAACCAAATACTCCACCTGATCCCCCTTCCACCTGGAGTCGAGGATTTCGGCCACATGGCTACTGCATTCCCTTTCTTCTATGACCGGTCCCCGTGTGGACCTCCCTTCTCTTCCCCCCTCATACGGTGACAGTAACGACCTGTGAAATACTGGGTGCAGTTTCATGTGGTTGGGCAACCGGAGTCTGAAAGCCACTGGGTTGACCTGTTGCATGACCTCAAAGGGACCCAATCTCCTGGGTCTTAATTTCTTACAACCCCCTTTGAACGGCAACCCTTGGGTTGACAGCCACACCTGATCCCCCACCCTTATGGTTTCACCTTCCCTTCTGTTTTTGTCTGCCTGCCTCTTATATTCTTCCTTGGCCCTTTCTAAGTTGAGTTGGAGCTGACGATGGATCGCTTCCATTTCTTCTACAAACTGTTCGGCTGCTGGGACACTCCATCTCTCCCCTCCGCCCCCGGGAAACGCCCTAGGATGACACCCATAATTAGCCAAAAAGGGGCTCATCCCGGTGGACACATTCTCCGCATTGTTGTAGGCAAATTCCGCCAGCGCCAACTTCTCTACCCAATCATTCTCTCTATCATTGACATAACACCTCAGGTATTGCTGGAGGATACCGTTTGCTCTTTCCGCCTGCCCGTTGGTTTCAGGGTGCCGGGCAGTCAAAAAATTGACCTCTACGTGCAGCAAACTCATGAGTTTCCTCCAGAACCTGGACGTAAATTGTTTCCCTCTGTCTGAGACCACCCTCAAGGGGGCGCCATGCAACCTGAAAATGTGCTCTACAAACAATTTCGCTGTCTCTTCCGCCATGACTGCATGCGAGCAGGCTACAAAGTGGCACATCTTTGTTAATAGATCTACTACGACCATGATGGCTGTTTTCCCCTTGGACTTCGGCAGATCAGTCATAAAATCTATCGACGCTGCCTCCCATGGTCGTTCTGGTGTGGGTAACGGTTCTAATAACCCCGCCGGCGCCCGCCTCTCCCCTTTGGCTCGCCTGCATTGGTCACACCCTCTTACATACTCCCGTACATCTTCCCTCACCTTGGGCCACCAAAATTCCCTGGTGACCAACCACATGGTTTTGTGTTGCCCAAAATGCCCCGCTGTGGGGCTGTCGTGCAACTGCTTGAGTACCCTCCCCCTCAATTCTCCTTCGGGTATATACAGTGCCCCTTTGTAATACAATGCCCCGTTTATTTCCTCGAAACCCCCGGGGTTCTCTCCCTCCCTCCTAAGACCTCTGAGCTTATCCTGGGCGTATTCATCATTTTCAGTTTCCTCTACCAGTTCTCTTTGCCCCACCAACGCCGCCCCACACACCCAGCGGTCCTCTGGGATGACATGTCTCTCTTCGGGTGCTCCCTCCCCCTCCAAATATTCAGGTTTGCGTGAGAGAGCGTCCACCCTAACGTTCTCTGGACCTGGCACGTAACAAATTTCAAAATGGAATTTAGAGAACTCCTGGGCCCATCTCACTTGCCGTTGGTTGAGCACTCGTGCCGTTCTCCAATACTCTAGGTTCTTGTGGTCAGTGCACACTTGCACCTTATGTTGTGCGCCAATTAATAGGTGCCTCCATCTTTTAAACGCTTCGTGAATGGCGAGTAGTTCTCGGTCGTACACCGTGTAGTTCCTCTCAGATTTGTTCAGCTTTCGCGAGAAGAAGGCGCACGGTCTCCATTCCGACTTCTCCTTCCCCGGCTGCAGAAGCACCGCCCCCACCACCCTGTCTGATGCGTCAGTTTCCACGCGCATCGGTTTTTGTAAATCCACATGCAGGAGCTGTTCTTCTGAGGCGAATGCCTTTTTCAGTTCCTCAA
The DNA here is from genome assembly GCF_965112155.1 of Podarcis liolepis. Lineage (NCBI taxonomy): Eukaryota > Metazoa > Chordata > Lepidosauria > Squamata > Lacertidae > Podarcis > Podarcis liolepis. The sequence continues at coordinate 59,535,057 of NC_139563.1, read as the reverse complement.
AAGCTCGCTCCGCCTCCGCCGTCCAAACGAATTTCTTCTTGCTGCTGAGACAGTCCGTAATGGGAGTTGTCAGGTGGGCAAAATTTCTGATGAACTTCCGATAGAAGTTTCCAAATCCTAGGAATCTTTGCACATCCTTCTTCGTCTTCGGTGTTTTCCATTCCAGTACCGCTTGGACTTTGCCAGGATACATAGCCAGTCCTTTGTCCGACAAGCGGTACCCCAGGAATTCCACCTCTTTGGTGTGAAACTGACACTTCTCCAGCTTCACCCACAGCTGATTAGCTTGCAGCCTGCCCAACACTTCCCTGACGTCTTTCACATGCTGCTCCTCATTCTCTGAATATACTAACACGTCATCTAAGAAGGCCACACAATTCTTGTAAAGCAAAGGCCCCAGGACGTGGTTCATGAACGATTGGAAGCACGCTGAGCCTGCCTGTAGACCGAAGGGTATCACAAGATATTCAAATGCCCCTAGAGGGGTGAACATGGTGGTTTTCCATTCATCCCCCTTCCTTATTCGTATCAGGTTGTACGCTCCCCTCAGGTCCAGCTTGGTGAAGATCTTTCCCTTTCTGACCCTTGTCAGAATGTCATCAATTCTGGGCATAGGGAAGGTCATGGGTTCCGACACTGCATTTAAGGCCCTGAAGTCTACGACCAGCCTCGGTTTGTCCGTGTTTTTTTTGTCCACAAAAAACACCGGGCTGCCACCCACCGCTCTGGACTCTCTTATGAACCCCCTCTTCAGGTTCTTGTCAATGAACTCCCTTAACTCCTGCATCTCTCTGTCTGACATGGCGTACAGCTTGCCTACAGGGAGCTGCACCCCAGGGAGTAAATTGATTGGGCAGTCAAAGGGTCTATGCGGGGGTAGTTTGTCTGCTTCCCTCTCGCTGAAAACGTTGCTCAGATATTGTCGGGGCACCTTCCCCTTCTCCGTTACTTGCGTCCCTGCTAGAGTGGCATTGGCTCCTCCTTGCGCCTTTCCCTCCTTGCAGTGTTCAAGACAATGTGCCGACCCAAAGGAGACCACTCTCTGATGCTAGCCCACTAGCGGATCGTGTAATGCTAGCCAGCTCATCCCCAAAATAATGGGAGCTCCTCCCAAGGTAGCCACATTAAATGCTATCAGCTCAGTGTGTCTTGCTACCCTCATTATCATTGGGACGGTCTGCTGGCTGACTTCTCCTCCCAGCAGCTCCCTTCCATCGATCGTGGTCACCTGCAAGGGGTTACTCAAAGGGATAGTCTGTATCTGGTGTTCAGCAGTGAACTCCTTGCTCATAAAATTACAGGAGCTGCCTGAGTCCAATAGCGCCTTTATCTTTAGTGGGTGTCCGTTTGGCAGCTCTAGCAACACCTCTATCACTAGGAGGTTCCGGCGTGGGCACATTCATTGCTCTTTGGCCTGGCTGCTGTGCCCCGTCAGTGGCAGCCAGGCGTTGGCTTTTACTTGCTCAGGGACCTTTTTCTCTTCCTCCCCAACAGCTCCCACCATTCCTTGCCATTCCTTTCTTTGGGGGCAAACCCTGCCAAAGTGGCCTGGCTGTTGGCAGAGATAGCATTTCTTGGCGCCCTTTCCCTCCCTCTTCCGCTCTTCACTGGGCTTTGAAACTGTGTGCGCGCACGCGCTGTTCCAATTTCCATCGGCTCTCCTGGCGGGAACGGTGGCTCTGGAATCTCTGGAATGCGAACCTCCATCCAACGTTCCCCCTTCCCTTCCCGCCTCTCCAAGGCTCTCGCCTCTTGGCGCGCTCCTATGGTCAGCGCTGATTTGGTCAGCTGGTCCATAGACTCTGCCCTGGGCGCCCGGGAAAGTTCATCTTTCACCGCCGAAGAAAGCCCTTCTTCAAAGAGCATTTGAATGGGTTCCGCCGATAGGTCCCACCCCAAATTGTGGATTAACATGGTAAACTCAGTCCAATACTCACGAACAGATCGGCTCCCCTGTTTACACGCCATTAACTGTCTGCGTACTACTCCCTGCTCAATATCGCTGGAAAACATCATGTCCATGGCACGAAAAAACTTCATCGTGTCCTTTAGGATGGCATTGTTCGTTGCCATCAGGGGCCTCACCCAGTCTCTCGCCCCCTTTTCGAGGTGCCCAATCACGAAAGCCACCCGCGATTCCTCGTCGGGAAAGTCATCAAACTGCAGATTGAGGGCATATTGCATCTCTGTCCTAAAGGCATGATAGTCCTTGGGCTCCCCCCCAAACTTCTGCACCAATCCAGGCACCTTTCTGGCGAGCGGGGTGGTTTTCCCTTTCTCTGCATCTTGAGCCCTCCTCTCCTCGAGCCTCGCCGTCTGCAGCGCTAGCTGGACCTCCAACACCCGGTACCTTTCTTCCAGGCTTGGACCCGCTCCAGCTCCTGCTTCTCCGGTTCCGGCTGGGTTGCTCATGATGCCTTTTCCTGCACAAGCTGCTTACAGTGACTTTCAGAATGCTGTGATGGGATGATGAGCTGCTTGTGCGTAAAATCCAAGTCCCTCAGAGTTTGCTCAAGTCTGCAAACCTCTGTCTGTAACGGAGCCCCTTAAGCATGGCTCCGTCAGTCGCTGGCAGATTCTGAAAGTGGTTGCTTTCGAAATCTTTTCCAACATAAAAGCTCCTTAACGGAAACACGTCTTCTGGACTCTCTGCATGACAGTTTCCGGCGAGGGGTGGGTGTCCCTACAGGAGGTCCTGAAACCTCCCCACTACCCTTGCTGGAAGTCTCCCTGAGCCATCCCTCCTGCTCACTTTCCCTCGGATCACCTCGTCTCCCCCTGCTGGTTCCCTCTTCCGCTGCTGAGTCTCTCCCAACCTGTGTGAGCCCTTCCACCTCCCGTCCTTCCGATGGCAGTTCCCTGACAGCGATAATCGGATTCAGAATTAATTGCTGTTTTGCAGAACAATGCCAATTACAGTGGTGCGCCACAAGATGAATGCCACGCAAGACAACTCGCTAGAAGAAAGGGTTTTCCGTTTTTTGAGTCGCTTCACAAGACGAATTTCCCTATGGGCTTGCTTCGCAAGACGAAACGTCTTGCGAGTTCTTGCGAGTTTGTTTCCTTTTTCTTTAAGCCGTTAATAGCCGCTAAGCCGTTAATAGCCGTGCTTCGCAAGACGAAAAAACCGCAAGACGAAGTGACTCGCGGAACAGATTAATTTCGTCTTGCGAGGCACCACTGTATTGTGCTATCCAAACCCGAGATCCATTGGAGGGGGTTAGGATACAGCAGAACTGGTTCTGTCCCAGATACCAGGAAGGGACCTTTGGGCCTCCGTGCCTCTCCAGAGGATGGGATAAACTGGCATCCTCAGGAATAGGCCTTTTTTGTACCAGATTGTGGTGGCTAAACCTGAGGTGGTCCTGTGTATTTGTGATGGGGGCCTGGATAAGGAGTGCAGCAGGAAATGGCACACAAATGCTGTTGAGAAGAATAGCACCCTGGGCACCCCCCGTTGGGCATTGCATGTTCGAGTGATGGAATAACACTGTGTGCTTGGAAGATCAAGTTTGTTCAGGCATGCCATTCCAGGAGGCACTGAACAAGAAGGCACTCACACCTATCATGTCTTATGAGCCAGCGCACGGCAGTGGTGTTGGCACCCTTACAGAAGGGACACACTAATGGAGTGGGGAACACAGGTGGTGGATACTGGGGTTACTTCAAGCATAGTGGTCATGCCTCTTCTCCTTCAGTCTCTTTGTCCAGTTCTGTTAATCCCATGCTGACCCAGAATGTCTATGACAGTCAGCAGAATGCTGGTGACCCACCTGCACCTGTGAGCATGGTGGTCCGGCAGAGGAAGTGGTGGAGGGTCTGGAAGCTGCCTGCCTGGTCTGCCCATCCATCCCTTTCCTCTTTTTATTTAGAGCTCCAACAGTGAAAGTGAGTTTCGCGCATGTCTTCTTGTGTTCCAGGGGTAGCCCCTGTGGGCACCCCGGCTTCTTTGTTGGGCACAGGGATGGTTCCCTGGACCCAGATTAGTAATGCCCCTTGCAGGCACTCTTCCCATTGGCCCAGCAGCCTTTGTGAACCTAGTGGCTGGGCTCCCTCTGGCTGCCTGCCTGCCTTCTCTGGCCACCCTCCCATAGCACACACCAATGCTGCTTCTCATACTGACACTGCTCTGGGTAACCACAGATGCCTCCAAAGCAGCTGTGAGGCAGAACCTGAGTGGCCAGTGGTGACTGTGGTAGAGTTGCACAGAGACATTGCGGTGGGGCTCTCCTCGCTGTGGGGGAAGGTGGTGGTGCCATGTCTGATGCTGCATAGCAACAAGGGTGCCAGAATGCCCCCTGCTGAGCAGGCTGTGGAGCCAGGCAATAGTCCATATTTGCATAAGGCATTTTGTTTGCAGTAAAGGCTTGTTTTTTCATTGGCCCCTGTGAAGTGCCAGGTTTCCTTGGTCTGATGTGGGGATCATTGAGTGCTTGCGCTGCTGGCAGAGCCGTGTGCATGAGTTCTGTGTGTGCTGATGGTTGGCCACGTGTGTTTTGAGTGAGGCAAGTGTTCCTATTAGGTGGTGTGTTTGGATTGGTTGGCAATGGCAGCATTGCTGTGAATGTCATGGGCCTGTGTGTTTGGGGCTTCTGCTGAGCTCTTAAGTTTTTAGCTGGCTTCAGATTCTTTTTTCTCTGGCAGAGTGCATGAATTTTTTTTAGCAAAGTGGCCTGCTCAACTACAAGCTAAATACTAAAGGCCCTTGTATGTGTAATTGATATATCCAAATATTTTAAATTTCCTATAATTTAAACTTAAAAAGCATTAAGGCTTACTCAGCTCTGCAACCTTGTAAACCTTGTAAATTTCTGTTGTGCCTTTCTTTCTAACACAAGCTTCCATGGCAGCTATCAACATTTCTTCATCATAGTAAAAGAATTATCTACACAACTTAAAAATGATTTCTAATTGGGAGGCCCAGGCTAAGAGCCAGTGTGGTGTAGTGGTTAGGAACGGTAGTCTCATAATCTGGGGAACCGGGTTCGCGTCTCCGCTCCTCCACATGCAGCTGCTGGGTGACCTTGGGCCAGTCACACTTCTCTGAAGTCTTTCAGCCCCACTCACCTCACAGAGTGTTTGTTGTGGGGGAGGAAGGGAAAGGAGAATGTTAGCTGCTTTGAGACTCCTTAAAGGGAGTGAAAGGCGGGATATCAAATCCAAACTCTTCTTCTTCTAAGTTATCTTAGCACTGAGATCATCTCATGTTTAAGAGTGAGGACTGATGTTCATTATAACTCTGCTAATAACAGGTTCCTTTTCCCCACTCCTTGTGAGCACTCTGCATTTGTGACTAATGAATTACTGGAGTTATTTGTCATGACCAGAAACTGCAATCTCTTATCAACACTCAACCCACATTTGTAAGATTTGCAGTGGTGAATCTAAGGAACGGAGCAGAAAACAGCTGCCGCACATTGAACCTCAACCTAAATGTCAAGGATTATATCTTAATACTTCTGTGGTTTGTGGAAGCCATACTATTAGAATGGAGTGGCAGCAAAGCCTAGACTTATTTACTACTAAGGCAGGGTTAAGGATAGGACTCTGGAGTATACTATCATTTGAATTTTCCAGCTGAAAAAGTAGCACTGTAATGTTGGAAATGAGTGCTGCAGACGGGCTATAGCCCGTTTCAGATATAGGCTCCGTTGCATGCATAAACAGACCCTTGGTGTTAGAATAGATATCAGCCACTTAGTAGGCCTGACTGTGTTTGATCATATATCTAGGTTCTGTTTCTTGCAGGGATAATCATGGGTCAGACCGGAAAGAAATCTGAGAAAGGACCAATTTGCTGGAGGAAGCGTGTAAAATCAGAATATATGCGACTTAGGCAACTCAAGAGATTCAGACGGGCAGATGAAGTAAAGGTAACTAAGACACCTAATCCCAATAATAAGGTATTAAGATGACTCTTTTTTTCAGTATGAATTTGTTTTTATACTGTAGTTTTGTAGTAAAATATTTTGCTTTTGACTTTCACCCTGTATTGGTTCTCATAAAAGGGCAACCATGAGAGCATTCAGCATTAAAATGAGGCTGTCCCTCGTTGAGTTCTACCAATTGCTCATGTTGTGATCTGTTTAGTTCTGATGATACCCTGACTCTGGAATACCCTTCTAGGGAGCCTTAACCAGTGCTGACATTACAAATTTTTTAGAACACCAGGTTTAAAAAGTTATTCCCTTGGGCATTTTAAATTGTTGTTATGGCCTCTGTTCTGCCTTTGTATCTCTGTTTTGTTTTGTATTTTTATTGTCTCAATCAGGAATTACTGTGGGGGGGGAAGGGGGGGGCACACACCAAATGTTATTCTTGCTCAGGGCACAATATTACCAACAATGTACAACAATAAAAATACATTATAATTCTAATGCAACCGAATATCCCTCAAACATGGATAACATTGACAATTTTTTATTATTATTATTATTATTATTATTGCATCCCCTTGGCTCTGTGCCCTGTACAGGGGAGCTGCCTTTTTTTAATATATATATAAATATTTTATTGGGTTTTCAAGTATAAACCATAAAACACATATTAAACATACATATACATCTACATTATACATCGAGTAAAGAAAGTAAAAAAGAAAAGAAAACAGAACTTTCATAACTTTTTTGTATAACTTATTGGACTTCCTCACATCTCCCTTACCCTGCGTTCTCAACAATAAAAATTTTCAGCAAATTGTTACCTTGGGTCATACCTTATTTGTACTTCTCAAATGTTACATTTCTTATCTTAAAATAATTATTTTTAGTTAATTATGTCTTAAGTTTACTTTAAATTTACTGGAACCATACTTTTCTAAATCGTGCAATTTCTTAAGATTCATACAACTTTAACTGTTTTTCCAGTCCTCTTCCATTGTTTCTTCTCCCAAATCTCGGATTCTGCCAGTCATTTCCGCCAGTTCCATGTAGTCCATCAATTGCATCTGCCATTCTTCCAGTGTGGGCAAATCTTGTGTCTTCCAATACTTTGCGTATCCTTGCTGCTGTGGTTGCATACATAAAGTTCTATCTTTTTTCAACACTTTCTGGCCGACAATGCCCAAAAGGAAGGCCTCCGGTTTCTTTGTGAAGGTATATTTAAATACCTTTTTTAACTCATTATAGATCATTTCCCAAAAGGCCTTCACTCTTGGACAAGTCCACCAGAGATGGAAAAATGTTCCTTCAGCCTCCTTACATTTCCAACATTTATTGTCAGACAGGTGATATATTTTTGCTAGCTTGACTGGGGTCATGTACCACCTATATATCATTTTCATAATGTTCTCCTTCAAGGCATTACATGCCGTGAATTTAATTCCGGTGGTCCATAACCTTTCCCAGTCCTCAAACATGATGTTATGTCCAATATCCTGAGCCCATTTTATCATGGCTGATTTAACTGACTCATCCTGGGTATTCCATTTAAGCAGCAAGTTATACATTCTCGAAAGTACTTTAGTCTTTGGTTCTAACAGTTCTGTCTCTAATTTCGATTTTTCCACCTGGAATCCTACCTTTTTATCCAAATTAAAAACCTCTTTAATTTGAGCATAATGTAGCCAATCTCGCACCTTACTCTTTAGTTTCTCCAAGCTCTGCAATCTCCAATTTTCTCCGATTTTTTCTATTATTTCCCAATATTTCGGCCAACTGGCCTCCATATTGGGTCTTTTCCGGGCCTTAGCCTCCATTGGTGATAACCATCTCGGGGTTTTATTTTCCAATAAGTCTTTGTATTTTGTCCAGACCATAAATATTGCTTTTCTGACAATGTGGTTTTTGAACCCTTTGTGAATCTTTACCTTGTCGTACCACAAATATGCATGCCATCCAAAAGCATTATCAAACCCTTCCAGATCTAGGACATCAGTGTTCTCAAGGAGTAACCAATCTTTCATCCAGCAGAAGGCCGCAGCTTCATAGTATAACCTCGAATCCGGCAGGGCAAACCCCCCTCTTTCTTTTTGCATCAGTTAGTATTTTAAATTTTATTCGGGGCTTTTTGCCCTGCCAGACAAATTTAGAGATATCTTTCTGCCACTTTCCAAAACATTCCACTCTGTCCACAATCTGTAGGGTTTGGAACAAAAACAACATCTTTGGCAATACATTCATCTTTATAGCTGCAATTCGACCCAACAAGGAAAGTTTCAATCTTGACCAAGTTTCTAGATCCTTTTTAATATCTAACCAACATTTTTCATAATTGTCCTTATATAAGTTCAAATTTCTGGCAGTCAAATTGACCCCTAGGTATTTCACTTTTTTAACCACATTTAACTCTGTCTCTTTCTGAAACCCCTCTATTTCCAAAGGTGTCAAATTTTTCCCCAAAACCTTTGTTTTTTGCTTGTTCAGTTTAAATCCCGCCACCCGACCAAACTCATGAATTAATTCTAAAACTCTTTTCGTACTAGATTCTGGCTCCTGTAATGTTAAAACCAAATCATCTGCAAACGCCTTTAATTTGTATTGTTTCGCTCCGACCTGTATTCCTTGCACCAACCGGTCCTCCCTGATCATGTTCAGGAGTACCTCCAAGACTGAAATAAATAACAGGGGGGATATAGGGCAGCCTTGTCGTGTTCCCTTTTCAATTTTGAACTCTTCTGTCACCACATTGTTAACTATCAATTTAGCTTTTTGCTCTGAATAGATTGCTTCTATTCCATTTTCAAACCCCCGTCCCACTCCCATCCCTTCAAGATTTTTCTTCATAAACTTCCAAGAAATATTGTCAAAGGCCTTCTCAGCATCAATAAAAATCAGCACTGCTTTTGTATTCATATTTGTTTGTAAAAGTTCCAAAATATCAATAATGTTTCTAGTATTGGCAAACAAATGTCTACCTGGGAGAAAGCCTGCCTGGTCCTTATGAATTACTTCATTTAATACCTTTTTAAGTCTACTTGCCAGAATGTCAGCAAAAATTTTGTAATCCACATTTAGGAGAGAGATGGGACGGTAGTTCTTAAGTTGAGTCTTTTCAGTTTCCAGTTTAGGTATCAATGTGATGAAAGCTTCTTTCCACGATTCCGGTGCCCTCTTCCCCTCCATAATCTGGTTGCAAACCTCCATTAGTGGTTGTATCAAAAAGTCTTTCAATGTCTTATAGTACTTGGAGGTAAGTCCATCAGGCCCTGGAGATTTACCTAGTTGCATGTTCTGAATAGCACCCTCGATTTCTTGTTGTGTAATCTTACAATTCAGGATTGTTCTCTTTTCCTGAGATAATTTTGGTAATCCATTGGTATTTAAAAACTGGTCTATCTCAGTCTCTTTCTGCGGCCCTTGCATATAAAGTTGTTTAAAGTATCTCTGGAAGCACTTTCTAATTTCCTCGGGTTTCTGAATATTTCTCCCTTCAATCTCTAAGTTTGTAACGGTATTCAGTTTTTGTCTCTTTTTCAACTGCCATGCTAGCAGTTTCCCACACTTATTTGCTGATTCAAATGTTCTTTGTTTCATAATAATAATAATAATTTATTATTTATACCCCGCCCATCTGGCTGGGCCTCCCCAGCCACTCTGGGCGGCTTCCATAAAACCAAAAATACAGTAAAATCACACGTTAAAAACTTCCCTGAACAGGGCTGCCTTAAGATGTCTTCTAAATGTCAGGTAGTTGTTTATCGCTTTGACATCTGCTGGAAGGACGTTCCACAGGGCGGGCGCCACTACCGAGAAGGCCCTCTGCCTGGTTCCCTGTAGCTTTGCTTCTCACAATGAGGGAACCTCCAGAAGGCCCTCGGCGCTAGACCTCAGCGTCCGGGCAGAACGATGGGGGTGGAGACGCTCCTTCAGGTATACTGGACCGAGGCCGTTTAGGGCTTTAAAGGTCAGCACCAACACTTTGAATTGTGCTCGGAAACGTACTGGGAGCCAATGTAGGTCTTTCAAGACCGGTGTTATATGGTCTCGGCGGCCGCCCCCAGTCACTAGTCTAGCTGCCGCATTCTGGATTAGTTGTAGTTTCCGAGTCACCTTCAAAGGTAGCCCCACGTAGAGTGCATTGCAGTAGTCCAAGCGGGAGATAACCAGAGCATGCACCACTCTGGCGAGACAGTCCGCAGGCAGATAGGGTCTCAGCCTACGTACCAGATGGAGCTGGTAAACAGCTGCCCTGGACACAGATTTGACCTGTGCTTCCATGGACAGCTGTGAGTCCAAAATGACTCCCAGGCTGCACACCTGATCCTTCAGGGGCACAGTTACCCCATTCAGGACCAGGGAATCCTCCACACCTGCCCGCCTCCTGTCCCCCAAAAACAGTACTTCTGTCTTGTCAGGATTCAACCTCAATCTGTTAGCCGCCATCCATCCTCCAACCGCCTCCAGACACTCACGCAGGACCTTCACCACCTTCACTGGTTCTGATTTAAAAGAGAGGTAGAGCTGGGTATCATCGGCATACTGATGAACACCCAGCCCAAACCTCCTGATGATCTCTCCCAGCGGCTGCATGTAAATGTTGAAAAGCATGGGGGAGAGGACAGAACCCTGAGGCACCCCACAAGTGAGAGCCCAGGGGTCTGAACACTCATCCCCCACCACCACTTTCTGAACACGGCCCAGGAGGAAGGAGCGGAACCACTGTATGACAGTGCCCCCAGCTCCCAGCCCCTCAAGACGGTCCAGAAGGATGCTATGGTCGATGGTATCAAACGCCGCTGAGAGATCCAGCAGAACTAGGAAACAGCTCTCACCTTTGTCCCTAGCCCGCCGGAGATCATCAACCAGTGCGACCAAGGCAGTTTCAGTCCCATGATGAGGCCTGAATCCCGACTGGAAGGGATCCAAATGGTCCGCTTCTTCCAGGCGTGCCTGGAGTTGTTCAGCAACCGCTCGCTCAATCATTAATTTAATTTTCCACTCAACCTCTTGATTTATCAATTTAGCATATTGTGCTTGATAAAATTTGATTTCTCTCAGAATCTCCTGTGATTTGGGTTTTGATCTCAATTTTTTCTCTCCATCTTTTATCTTCTCTAAGATCTTATCCTTTTTTCCATTCCAAAGTCTTTTCTTTATCGTATTCTGTTGTATCAAAAACCCTCTCATAACAGCTTTACTTGCATCCCAGATTACTCTTTTTTCCACTGTGGTATTCAAATTTATTTCAAAATAGTCTTTTAAAGTCTTTTGGGCCTTCTTCACAGTCTCCTGATCTCTTAGCAAGGTGTCATTCATCTTCCATCTAAAGGAACCGATTGGAATTAGTTTCAAATCCACTTTTATAGCGTTATGGTCGGAGCAGGTTTTTGGGCAGATTTCCACTTTTCTAGTCTTGGGTGCCAGACTTCTAGATATCCATATTTGGTCGATCCTTGTCCATGAGAGATGGGCTTCAGAAAAGAATGTTCCTTCTTTCCCTAGGGGGTTCTTTGTTCTCCAGATATCAACCAAATCCATATTGTCAGTTAGTTCAAAGAAAGTTTTAGGTAGTCTGCCATCTTTGGTTAAATTTTGATTTTGTGACTTGTCCATATTTGTGGAGACCACCCCATTCATGTCTCCCATCATAATGATGTTGCTATAGTCCAGATAGTCCAGCATTGTCTCATGCAGCTTCTTGTAAAATTCTGATTTCCCCTCATTCGGTGCATAGATTCCTAATATCAAAAATTTTTCACCTTGGGTCTGTATCTCGATTGCCAAAATTCTTCCTTGCTCATCTTTAAATAGGAATTTTGGTGACAGGCTCTCCTTTGCATAGATCACCACTCCTCTTTTCTTGACTCTATCCGATGAAATAAATTCTTGGCCTAGTCTTTTATTAATTAGCACCTTTCTATGGAGCCTAGTCACATGTGTTTCTTGCAAGCAAATAATGTCCAATTGTTCTTTCTTCAATATATGAAATATTCTTCTCCTTTTTTCTGGGGAATTTCCTCCATTTATATTCCAGCTGAGAAGTTGCAGAGACATCCTGGATCAATCTTTTAGTCTTGTATTGGCGTCTCCTTCTCTTGGTCCTCTTGACCCGAGGGTATAGATGCGGGGTCTGGTGGTGGCCAGGACCCAGGTCCTACGGTTCCTTTCTGAAGGTCCTCTCCGTAATCGTGTAGAAATTTTTGTTGATCCTCTGCTGTCCTGATCTTAACCTTCTTTCCTTTGGTGTTAAAAGATAATCCTTGTGGAAATTCCCACCTAAAGGGAATTGAATTACCCTTCAGTAGTCTTGTTAATTCCTTGTACGTAGCTCTGAGATCCAAAAGTTGTTTCGGGATATCCTTGTAAATTTCTGCTTTAGTGCCTTGAAATTCAAGTGGTTTTTCAAAGTGAAGGCCTAGTATTTTGTCTCTCTCTTGCTTGGATCCTAAAATGATTAAACAGTTTCTGGATCTGTCTTTCCTCACCACTCTTCCCAATCTAAAGGCACTTACAATTTTAAAGTCCTTGTCTTCTTCTATAGCCCAGAACTTTGAAAATTCCGTTGTCAAATAACCAATTAAGTCCCCCTGTTCAAGTTCTGGAATAGCTCTCAATCTAAGGTTATTTTCCCTATTTCTCAGTTCAATCATAGACAGGTAGGCCTGCTGTTCAGTAATCTGTTTGTGCAAGGGTTTAACCTCCACCTGTAGTGCGTCGGCCTTTTGATTGGCTTCCACGGCTTTTTGATTTGCCTCCTCAGCCAATTAGCGATTTTCCACTGTGGCTTCCTTAAGGTTCCCAATTTCTTGTGTATGTTGAACAACTTGTTCTGTCAATTTGCTAATAGCAGCTGTGGCTTGGTCAATTTTAGTCGAATGCTCATCCGCCTTGCAATTGTCCCAAAATTTGTGCTAGAAGTGCAGGAGATCCTCCTGAAGCCATGTCCTCTGATGGTGTCTGTTCAACTACTCCTTCTTGTGCCCCTAAAACAGCTGGGACAGATGATCTGCGAGGCTGAGATGTCTGTGATGTCAGTGTTGTTTAGTTAGTGTTGTGTACCAGTTGTTTAGCTTTCGTTTTAGCCAATCTTGGTTTTCCTGTGCCACTCATTCCAATCCTGTCTACGTGCCAAGGTCAAATTGTATACAGTCCCATGGGAAAGACAGTACCAGAGAGTCAACAACAAGGCAGCAGAAAGTCAAAACAAAAAAAGGTTCCCAGGCAGTTGTAAATCCAAAATCCTCTGGGGGAGTACAACAATGTCTCAAAGGAAAGAATAAAGTTATTCCGCCATTGAAATCCCAGCGGTTAAAATACTTTAACAGGATCCTTCAACTCTCTTTTAACGTGCAGAACTTTCCCAAAGTTAATACAAAGTCTCTAACTAGGTGCGGGAAACAGTTTCCCCAATTGTATCCAAGCAGAAACGCTCCGATGTAGCACTTTCAATATTTTAAACAGTTTCAGCACTTTGACAGTTCTTCCGACCTGGCAGCTCGTAAATTTGGTTACTCCACATTTATAAATCCACAAAACAAGGGGAAAAGTACAGTTCACAGTCCTCTAAAGTGAAATAAACTTGTCCCACTTAATCTCTGAAAAACGAAATCAATTGTTGCACGGGTAATCCACCCTTTGAAAGTCCTTTTAAAATTGTTCCAGCTTGTCAAAGTCTTTACTTTGATCTTTTAAGCACAGTGGGGAGACGGACTTCCTGGTAGCGTCTCCCGTTTTCGGCCAAATTCAATCTTTTAGTCCCGAATTTTAATTCCCCTACTCACGGGTTTGTAGTTTAGAATCTGATGTTCCAAGAAGAAAGGTCAGCGCTCATCGGCAGCAGCCGCGCGGCTTCGCTTCCGCAGAAAGAGCGATGAACTCACAGCACCGCTCCCCCTTCCGCGATTCCGGAGCCCCTTACGGGGTTCCTTCTTCGTTTCTGGGGGGGGGGCTTCTGGTGCCCGCCGAGTCCCACGGCCACAGGCTCACTCTACCTGTGGTTTTTCTTGATGGGTCCCCGCTTTGCCGCAGCAGGCGACCCTTTTCTGCAGAGCTCCCCTTCACAATGCGAAGAGGACCGCCATTGCCGTTTTGCGCCGCCTCCGGAAGTCCTGTACAGGGGAGCTGCCTGCACAGCCCTAAATCCAGCACTGCCTGGAATCCATTTGAGCAAAGGGCAGTCTAGATATTTTAAAAATAAGTAAATAAATAGCTGTTTTCCATTCAGTATTGTTGTCCCTTTTAGAAAGATTCATAAAGCATTGGCATTAGAAAAAGTTATGCTTATATATGCAAAGTGCATAATATCTTACCACCCTCAGTATAGAAATTGGATTTTTGCAACAGAGCAACTATACTCTAAAGAGCCCAATGGGATTTCTGACTTTGAACAGTGGACACCCATGTCATATTGCAAACTACTTTTGAAAGTGTTGTCAATTTCTGAAGGGATCTGCTAAGTGGCACACAGGGCTGCTGTTTGAAAAACACAACCCCCAAGGAAATCTTGGGCTCATTGGCCAGCCCCGAATTATAATTGCCATATAATGCAAGTGGAGTAAGCAGAATGAATGGTGTCCTGCAAAATATAATTTAAAATATTATATTTGTTGAACACAAATTTAAGTAGCTTCTAAAGGTGATGCTTTATTAAAACAGCTTTCATCTTTTTGAACTGTTTATTCACTTTAATATTGTTTGGAAAGAGCTGTACTCTGTAACTTTTCGGGACCTCTTTCCCATAGCATCAGTCAGCCCTCCTGTTGCCAGTGGCTCCTAGAAGTCTGGGAACATGGAGTGGCATCTGGTACAGTGTGAGGGCCTGCGGTCAGAAATCAAAGTTGTAGACAGTCCAATGCTCTAGGTGCGAACATGTGGTTCTTTAATCAATATCTTAAAACAATAACCCTGATGGTAAGCTAATATTACCCATATATTGCAAGGGGTGTGGGCTGCGAGAGATTGTTGCCCAAAGCTGTCTGGAGAGATTCCTAGTTCATAAGTCATGTTCTTAAGCTCTACATTGCACTAGTTCACACCTGGTTTTGCTGTCTATAGCATTGACATAATGAAGTATGGTATTGTATGTGCATAGCTCTTGGTCCATCTTTATATGCTGCTTAGCAAGTCTTGTGATTGTCCATAGTAGAATGCCTAAATTAGTTTACCTCTTATTTTGTCAGATGCAATGAAAATATTCTAGTGGACTATTTTTGAGAAAAGGTGTGTCTGAAAATCAGTACGGGTCAAGAGTTCTTAAGCATCATTGTTTTGAGGACCTTGGGAACTTGCAGGGTGAAGGATAAGAGCCCAGTGCAAATAGTGCAAACCTCACGGTTCTGCGCATCTTGTTTTAA
Source organism: Podarcis liolepis (assembly GCF_965112155.1). Classification (NCBI taxonomy): domain Eukaryota; kingdom Metazoa; phylum Chordata; class Lepidosauria; order Squamata; family Lacertidae; genus Podarcis; species Podarcis liolepis. Next base: position 59,519,825 of record NC_139563.1, on the reverse strand, counting down.
GCTCCTGGACTCCAGCATTTTGTCATTATTTGCTTTTGAATAATATATTAGCTGTTTTCTTTCATTTTTTATATTGTCAGAGACCATTTGAAAATATACTGTGGACCACAGTTTAAGCACTCTTAAGGTAGATGATAAAATGCCCTTGCCTCCTGAAATATCTGGACAATAATGAAACCTCTAGCAGTTTTGGTCAGCTGCATATGGCATAGTCATCAGAAGCTGCTTTATTCTGAGTCTGATCATTGGCCGTGGGTGTCAGGGCTGAACTGGGGGTCTTCTGTGTGCAAAGCATGTGCTCTGCTGCTGAACTACAGTGAAGTCCAACTCCAGTGTTTCAGATGGGAGACTTTCCCAGTCCTGCTTGACAATGCTAGGGCTTGAATCTGAGACCTTCTGCACGCAAAGCAGATGTTCTGCTATGGAGCTATATCCCTTCCCTGTCTTTCACAGTCAGATGAGCATTGTTTTTAGATACCCAAATAACTTTACAAATGCTTGTGGGTTCTCGGTTCTTAAACCATTATTTTATTTCCAGAGCATGTTTAATTCTAATCGTCAGAAGATCCAGGAAAGAACAGAAATATTAAACCAAGAATGGAAACAACGCCGGATACAACCTGTGCACATCATGACTTCTGTGAGCTCATTGCGTGGGACCAGGGAGGTTGGTTAACATGATGTGTTTGCTTGAAATGTTGTTAGAACGTACGCATTACCTTTACTATGTATGGTGTGCACCATACCTAAGGAACAACTCTTATCTGAGTAAAAGCAAACATTTATAAGCACTTTTCAATGTTAGCATTTCTTTTTGAATTAAAACTGTTCACTTTATCCCTTCGAAATGCACACCTTTGTTTGTCAAGTCAGGTTTTTGCTGCTGTTTAAAAACAACGTACTACTAGTAGTGTAATTGTATCTCTTCTTCCAGTGTTCAGTCACCAGTGACTTAGATTTTCCAAAGCAAGTAATTCCCCTCAAGACTCTGAATGCTGTTGCTTCAGTACCCATAATGTACTCTTGGTCTCCCCTTCAGCAGAACTTTATGGTAAGTGAAATACGGGACTAAACCAACTGAAATGGAAACCAGCAAAAGAGACTGCTGAATAATAGTTGATGCCGTCTTTCTAGTATAGTGTGACTCTGCAGTGCTACTATGCCCAATAATAGTTTTAATGGTTCAGCAAACCTCATTGTGTGTCAAATTGATTCCTGATAAAATTAATTTTATTATTTGCAAACGCTGGATTTTGCAGAAAGCATCTGAATAAAGCATTTGAGTAAAGTCACAGTGTCAGAATTCTTCTTCATGGATGAATAAATCTGGGCATTTCTGTTTGAGGAAATTTGTACAGAACTTGCACCAAACATTTAAGAAATTTAGGAAGTGTTAGCTACTCACTGATGCTTTATGGTCTTCAGAAGCTGATTCACAAAAGGACTCAATTTTGGACAGATAATTTGGCATCCAATAGACAAGTCAGAGTAGCCAGAATAAAGAATTAAAATAGAAGAGTTGCATTGAACTGTGCTTCTCGGCTGATGGTATGGTTCGTAAGGTAGGTGGGAAGGGAAGCAATTTTCAGTGTCTTTCTCGCGGACTCTCCTTCATTAGAGGTTTTAAAGCAAAGGTTGGATGGCGATCTGTCATGGATACTTTAGTTGAGATTCCTCCATTGCAGGGGGTTGAACTAGAAGACCCCCAGGGTCCCTTCCAGCTCTATAATAGCAGGTCACCTGAAGTCATTGTGATGTCAGGGGATTGGCAGATGACTCTTCCCACCAGTTAAAATTAGCCTGCAGAGGGTGAGAGAGGTAAGGATCTGGCCCACCAGCCTGATCCAATTCCCTTTCCCCACACCTTAAGAGGCATTTAAAAAGAATCATTAAGCCTATTTTTATTTGCTTTTATTTTCTGTTCGAAAAATAACACCTCCAACAATAAATAAATAAATCATCCATTAAAACCAGTATTAAACTAAACAGAAAAATTGAAGGGCAGTATGAAATGTGTAAATAAATTGCTGGCGTTACCATGTCAGTTGAGCAGCTTGCAATAGATAAAACTGATTTATAGAATTGCATTGACTGTAGCAGGTATATATTTTTTTGATTAGAAGAAATAGGTAGGCCAAATGCACCCTTTTCTCTACATATACATTAGTACCTCGGTTTAAGAACAGGCCTGTTTACGAACGATTCAGTTTACAAACTTCGCAAAACCGGAAGTAGTGTCCCAGTTTGTGAACTTTACCTCGGTCTAAGGACAGAATCCGAATGGTGGAAGGGCAGCGGTGGCAGGAGGCCTCATCAGGGAAAGTGTTCCTCGGTTTAAGAATGATTTCAGTTTTAAGAATGGACTTCTGGAACGAATTAAGTTCGTAAACCGAGGTACCACTGTATAGAGAAAATTTATTTGAAAAAAGGTAGTAGCACAAAAAATAGTATAGTCACAAAATAAATATTTTATGCAACATTTTCAGCAAGGGCATTCCTTAATAGACTTCCGCCTTGTGGGATCTACTTTATTTCTTTTTGCCAGAACCTATATAGAGAAAAAAGAAATACATTTAGAATTAAATATTTCTGTGTCCAGGTATTTGTTTTGTGTGCAGGAACTAAGCTGAGCTCCGTCATCCCAAGGGAAAATTCACTTCTGGTTACCCCTAGCTAGCAGTATAATTTAGAGCAGGGAGACTTCAGTTGGGAGTCCTTGCTAATCTTTGCAGATTACCTACAGATCTATCAATAAATTCCAATCTACCTTCTGCCCACCCCTCCCTAAATAAATAGGTTTTTAAAAGTATTGTTTAACTATGATTTTATGTATTCATACACGCGTGCGCACACACACATTTGATTATAAAATACAATATGCCTTTTATGTCTTAATATGAGTACAGAGCTGTTTAATCTATGCAAATGATTAACTACAGAAGGTCACTCTTCCCTCATAAATGCACAGGAACATACACAGAAATGCTGTTACATGAGCTTCTGCCTCACATGGTGACTGTATACTGCATATGACTACTGTAATGCGCATAACTATGGCATTTGGAAAAAAATTCCACTGAAATGTCTGCTAAAGAAATTGTTATGGCCCTTTGTGTATATTCTACAAGATCACTCCTGACTACACCCCTTGCAATGATCTGGATGTCCCTCCTGCACTTTTGTAGGGTCACAAAGTATGAACTGTGCAATAGTTTAGCTTACCAAACAGTTCATTACAGTGAATGCTCATTGCACAGCAATTTCTACCACAAGCCTAAAGGAAAACGAGTAAAGACCATTTAGACCATTGCCCAATCCAGAATCTAGCATGTGTGCTGGCCTCTTCGTTTCAATGGAAAAGTCACATGCATGTCTACAAAGGAATGTGCAGTTAGCTTTGCTGATTCTGTTCTTAATGAAAGGGACATCGCTTTCAGATAAGAGGAGGAAGTAGAGATGAGGTACCATTCTTAGGAGACCTTGCTATATAGAGGTACCATATATTAGTGGACGGCTATGGATTTTTGATTAAGTATCCATGGAATTGTTGCTTTTGATGCGAGTTGTTGGTTGCTTTGCTTTTTGGCTTTGCCGTGCCAGGGATTGATGAGTGATCAAAATTTGTGCTTGTGGTGAGAGACTTCTCCCCCCCCCCTTTGTTATATTTTTTACCTTATGTCTAGGTAGAGGATGAGACAGTTTTACATAACATTCCTTATATGGGAGATGAAGTGCTTGACCAGGATGGAACTTTTATTGAAGAATTAATCAAAAACTATGACGGAAAGGTGCATGGAGACAGAGGTGAGTTCGGGTGTGTATGTTTGTAAGTTGACTGCTCCTGATCGCCAGTCTGGGCGGCCTGTGCTGTTCTGAGCTTAACTACCTAAAAAGCCAACCACAATATAAAAAGCACAATTATTTTGCTTCACACAGAATGAGAAACGCATGATTTAGTACAATAATTATGCCTTTCGAAATAAACATCAATTCTTATATTTAAAAACAAGAATGGGCAGTAGTACGTATTTCCAAAAATGTAATTATTATTCTAAATCACATGTTTTCCATGAAGCAAAATAATTGTACTCGCTGGCTTTCCAGATAGTTGGCTTCACCTGCAGAATACAGGAATATACCCTTTTTTACTTCTCACATAAGGGTTTTGTGCCTCTGCAGAGCTCATTCAAGGAGCTTGTAAAACCAGGCTAGAGTTTTGACATGTGTCCTACCTTTTTATCCCTTCAAAGTATGTGGGTCCTTCTCACTTTTTACCACAGCAGTCGCTTGTTCAGAAAGCCCTTTGGGCCTGGAACGTTCTGAGAAGAGACCTGTGTGGACCACCTGGGCTGTTCTGCACCCAGTCGGCTGAGGGTGCTTTCCCATGGCCAGAGTTGATAATGTCACAGAGTCCACAGCCGGCCCAGTCAGCTTCTGCAGCATCTTATCCTTTGCCTCAGGAAGCAAAATGTCTTTGTCCAACCTTGTCATTTGTCCATTTGCAGGGACAATGACCGACTTTCTTGGTGTGAGTTTATTTTGCAGCTGTTTCTGTTCACAAGCAACATTTTAGTTGTAATAGCATGTGCTCTGAGAGCAAGTGAGGTCTGAGCGCTGTAACCTGGCTCTGTATTGGGGCGGAGTGCTTGTTGAGGCCTGATGCTTTCCTCCTTCTAAAACTTGTCATTGTTCCTCCTCCCTTGTCCTACCCGTATTTCTTCCAAGCCTGGCATTGGACATAAAGAGGGCTTTAGATACCTTGGATCTGAGCCCTCTTCTTACTTGATGTGTTAGGGGGAGTTGGTGGCAGTTCATCTGCTATAAGATGGCAAGAAGAATGAAACTCTTTCTACCCAACATTTTGCTTCTGGATTTAATTGAAGGTTCACCTCCACAATGAGCTTGGCAAAGTTCTCTGTTCAGTCTTACTCCACTAGGGTGTTTCCCCCAAGAGTCCTGCTGATGGACTTTTGCTGTGCTAACTCCAGGTTTCAACTTTTATTCATCTGCCATTTCTGACTTTATTTGAAAACCTGGGCAGATGACTTCTCTGAAAGGACCATGCTCATCTCTTTCATTTCATAACACGTGCCTTGCATCTGGTAAGTGAGCTTACTACTGCACCTGTATATGGGGATAGACAAAGACCACAAGAAGGAATACATTGCTCCCTTGTCTATATAGTTGCACAACCCACCTGCCTCTCCCACTGCATATGCTGCTGTGCCTGTTGCCCTTCTCTCCCTCTCTTGCAGGGCTGCTATGTCAGTCCAAAAATGGAGCTGAGTGGGAAATTGGGAAAAATACTTCTTAATGCATGCACATGAAAGAGTCAGGTGGAGTTCCTGTGAAAACTCTAGCCCAGTTTTGGAAGCTTCCTGTTTGAGTTCTGCACAAGCACAGAATCCATATACATGGCTAAATAGATGACTGCTTTAATATCTAGCATTAGATGTGCAACCTGTTCTTTATAGCACAATCGTATTCATGTCTGCTCAAAAATAAGTCCCATTGAGTTCGACTGGACTTATTCCCAGGTAAATGGACTAGGATTGCAAAAATAATGCTGCTCTGAATTATCTGTGATTAGGGATAGGAATGATAATGAAATATTAAATATCTTTCTGTCTTTGGCTTGGCTACTCTCTCATTTTCTGCAAGAGAATTATCCCAGGACTCGGCTATAAAGTTGCAAATATAACGTTTTAAGTGCATGATAAAAATGTGACACTAGATGGCGATGGTGAGCTAATGGGAAATTCAATATATATATTACAATTTTTTTTAAAAAAAGGCATGTTCACAGTGTTTTTTATATATGTCTAGATTCAGCGCAAATAAAGTTCTGTGTTGTGTCCTGAAAGACTAAAAAAGCATAGTTGAAAAGAAATAGCTACAAGATCTTATTCATGTCCATTTCCCTGTGTTTCCAAAGTTAATTTACTTTTAATGTTTTTCTGCGTAGTGAGCTATGCTACCTGAGGATATGCACAGCCTGTTTACAAATGCATATCTCTTCCATTTATGTCTATACCTGATTTCAGAATGTGGGTTTATCAATGACGAGATATTTGTGGAGCTGGTCAATGCTCTTGGGCAGTATAGTGATGACGAAGACGACGAAGATGACGACGACGATGGTGGCGAAGACGACAATCTTGATGGGAGAAATGAAAAGCAAAAGAACCGAGAGGCCAGCAGAATAGGTAGGTTAATATGGTGCAAAGACATTTATTTAAATGCCTTTCCCCTTCTGCAGAGGTGGGAATGTATTAGAATGGTCCGCTCTCAGGTGGTGATGGCTCCAAATGGTTTTCAGATGGCTCTGGGGGATTTTCCAGCTGATATATATGACTGGCTCTCCTATTGAACCCCTGGCTAATTTGTGGAATACAGAGGACCTAGACCATGGACATAATTGCTTCTGAAGGCCTTCCTCCTGTTGGGCTCCCCCTCAGGCTCTAGCCTGAGGGGGGGCCTGAGCTGAGGGCAACAAAGCAAGCCGTGAGAAGGGTTGAATGCGGGTGGAGGAAAACACCAGGTGAGTGCAACCAAACATTAGTGACGGCTAATTATTGAGCCTACTTGGTGGCAGTGAAGGCAATGAAGAAGAACCACTTAGTTGTTTTTATTGCTTTGTTCATATGATGCCTAGAGCGGCTTTTCTTGATAGTACAGGGCCTCTTACAGTCTCACCTGAAGGGGAAAGGAACTGACGGTGGCCTGCTGTGACTTCTTTGTGAAGCATTTGGAGGACAGAAGCCACATCTGCTGGCATCTTGACGCCACTGTTCCATCAGATGAATTTCCAGAAGCATCTGGAACACTTTCTAGGCTTCTTCTGTTGGATAAGTTTCAGTTAGTATGGCTTGAAGACACAGACAAGGTTCAGTTGACTGCTTCTGATCTTGCCCCTCATGGCTGATTAAATCTAGCAAGGAGGGAACAGCTTGTTACAATCAAAGCCTCCATGGCGGAGTGGGTTGCCCCTGCCTGCCTATATAAAGCAGTGGTAAGAAACTTTAAACCACAGAGCCTAGGACTTGCTGATCAGAAGGTTGGCGGTTCGAATCCCCGCGATGGGGTGAGCTCCCGTTGCTTGGTCCCAGCTCCTGCCAACCTAGCAGTTCAAAAGCACGTCAAAGTGCAAGTAGATAAATAGGTACCGCTCCGGCGGGAAGGTAAACAGCATTTCAGTGCGCTGCTCTGGTTCGCCAGAAGCGGCTTAGTCATGCTGGCCACATGACCCAGAAGCTGTACGCCGGCTCCCTCGGCCAATAAAGCGAGATGAGCACCGCAACCCCAGAGTCGGCCACGACTGGACCTAATGGTAACTTTAAGAAACTTTAAGAAAACTTCTGTGGACCAGAAAATCTAAGCAATCAGTTGCTAGTGTCCCCTTCTTGGACAAGGTTCTTCAGCGTGTGGTCCTAGATCACATCCAGGCTCTCTTAGATGAGATTTGATGTTCTAGATCAATTTCAATTGGAGTTTCGACCCCGTTTTGGCACAGAAACTGCCTTGGTCACCCTGTATTATTACTTTTGTTGGGAGAAAGACAATGGGAGTGTATCCCTGTTAATTCTCCTTTATCTCTCAGTGGTTTTCAACACCATCAACCCTTGTATTCTTCTGCAGTGATATTCATTGTATTCTGGAATGGGCTGTACTTCTTTGCAGTGGTTCCAGAGGTTCCAATCCTACTTGTATGACTGTCTCCAGGGATGGTGCTTGGGAGGATGTTGCTTTCAGTGTGAAGTGCCACATTTTATTATCATTAAATATATGATAATATATTTTAGTATGTCAGTCTCTGGTAAATAGCACCTTGTACCATTGAATGGCACTGCAAAAACCAGTTACTGGCACTAAATACAGTGGTACCCCGCAAGACTAATGCCTCGCAAGACGGAAAACCCGCAAGACGAAAGGGTTTTCTGTTTTGGAGGCGCTTCGCAAGACGAATTTCCCTATGGGCTTGCTTCGCAAGACGAAAGCCCATAGGGAAATCTCCAGGGACCTGTTTTAAATTGCTGGCGGTCGGGAGCAAAGACTTTTGCCCACAGCCGGCCTTCAGAAGAGGTCCTGGACCTCTTCTGAAGGCCGGCGGGGGGCAAAAGTCTTTGCTCCCCCCCCGCCTGCCTTCCCGGGACAGCGGAGACTTCTCCGCTGCCCCAGGCGATCTTAAAATGCTGGCGGGCAGGAGCGAAGCGTTCGCTGCTGACCCCCAGCATTTTAAAATCTCCCCGGGACAGCGGAGGCTTCGCTCCCGCCCGCCAGCATTTTAAAATCGCCCCGGGAAAGCAGGGGCTTTTAAAATGCTGGGGTGGGGAGGCTATTACATATGGTTGAAATACATACAAATTCAAATGTTCATCAAATTAAATGTATAACATTTTTTAAACTTTTTAAAAAATGTTTTCTGTAGCTCACATTTCAGAACTGCCTATGGTGAATGACACAATTCCTAGTAATGTAACTGGATAAAATATTAATTATTAATTACTTACACTGGCAATAGCACAGCTTGACTTATTATTTACTAGATTTTTAAAATGTGGGTTGTAAAAATGGTTCTTACATTAGAATTTACAGTTTGTGGAGAATATTCTCCGGATAATTTTCTAGCAGAGAATATTCTCACCTCACATCACTAGGCCGGCCATATTGGGCCAATGACATGCTGGGACAGCTCCATGGTCATCATGGAAGTCATGAAGTCCTGAGTCACCCCAGAGCCAGTCGCTTTGGCATGGAACCTCAGAACCAGCAGTCTGGGGCTTTCGGTTCTGGCTTCCTTAATGGAGCCAGGTCCCACGGCAACGGGAGATCATTGGCATAGATGAATCAAGGATGATTGAGGATAATTATCCTTGCAAACTCCCCCCCACAGGGATGGGGAAAACAGGCTGCACCTGCATATCGTCTCGGTACCTGGCTTTTGCTCTGGCATGGAATGCAGGAGGCAGGGAGGCACTGAGTGCAAAAGCACTTCGCCTGTTGGTAACCCACCTACGCCACCATTAAGAAGGTTCTGTTCATTAGAGATTATTTGAGACTAATGTACAGACGTACGCTGGAGAAGATGGGATAAGATCACAAACTGCCAAATTGAAACAGCTACAAGGTCGTTAAGATTTGAATTGGAAATAAGGCTTCATTTGATGCGAAAGACAGTATGTAGTATGGAAAATCCAAAGTTCATAGGGGATTTCTAAACCATATTGTTAGAAAATCAATTTATGCTGTTTGGGGAAAATATAAGAACTTATTAGAGAATAAAACCCCATGATAGATATCACCATTGGAAGCGTCAGTTTAAAAAAAATGGGAAAAGAATGGGCAATGTATAATGAGTTGACTATGGAAGGAAATCAATTGAAAGTAAAAAAAGTTTGAAGACATAAGACATCTGTTAACTGATTGGCTCCAATATCACCAATTAAATGACATCTTTAGGTTGGATAAAGGGGTTGGTTTTGGTAAAGAATTTTTGAGATTACAGAAATAACTGTTGGGAAATAATGAAAAAGTTCTGTCGAAAATGTTTAAATTGTTGCTGGAATAGGAAAGAAAAGATGAGGAATTAAAATCTGTAATACACTGGGCAAAAGATGTGGGATATAATATACAACTTGCTTCATGGGAGAAGTTATGGAATGAGGATTTAAAATTTACAGCCTGCTGTACGTTAAAAGAGAATTATATGAAAATGATGTACAGATGGTAATTTGACTCCTACAAGATTATCGAAAATGTATAAGAATTTGACCAACAAATGTTGGAAGTGTAAAGCTAAAGATACATTCCATCATATGTGGTGGACTTGGAAAATAGCAAAGGCTTTCTGGGAAATGATTTATAATGAACTGAAAAAAATGTTTAAAATATTTTTTGTTCAAAAACCAGAGGCCTTTTTATTAGGTATAATAGAAGAATTACCGAAGGATAAGGAAGTACTGTATGTATGCGACGACAGTGGTAAGAATGTTATTTGCCCAGGGATGGAAGGAAGAAAGAGCCCCATCGAAAGAAGAATGGATAATGAAGTTGATGGACTATGTGGAAATGGCAAGACTGACCGGGAAGATCAGGCACCAATAGGACAGCAAATTCAACAAAGAATGGCATAAGTTGGCCTCTCTATTAGTCAACTTATTTACTTTAATTGATAAATTCAGGATATTACCAGATGTTTGGCTAAACATCATCACTCCTATATTTTTAAAAAATGACCCAAAGCAGCCTAAGAATTACCGTCCAATAAATCCTTGGCAAAAAGTATGATTTTTCCTCAAAGTCATCAAGTTGTCAAATGGAGACTAGATAATCACCCCATTGACCAGGTAAAATCTTTCAAATACCTAGGGATACCTACCAGTCAAATTTAAACTGAACAACACACAGACGCCGAATGATCATCCAAGCAAAATGCACCACATCTGCGATTCTTCATTTTTTCTTCTTCAGATGCAACCAGATGGTCCCACTACAATAAATATTTTTAATGCCAAGGTCCTTTCTCAGTTATTATACAGCATTCCAATTTGGATACAAGCATTTAATAGAGAAGTGGAACAAATTCAAGCAACCTTTCTTTGTAAGATCCTTGGTGCTCCTAAATATATAAGTTACTTAGCCTTATGTGTTGAAACCGGTCAACATCTGATGGAAACCAAAGCATGGCTGACTACAACCAAGGCCTGGCTGAAAGTCCACTGTAGAACAACATCTAACTCCTTCTTAACCTCTGTGCTTGAAGACCGCATTTCATCTAGATGGTATAGAGCAATTCAAGTTATTCTGGTTGGTGTCTTTGTTTTTGTCCAAGGGAGCACTCGGATTTTTCAATTAACAGCCACAATCTTAACCAAAAGGTTTCCTAGTGATCCATCCTTTTGGGGAACAGACAGGGTGAAGCAGAATATCTAAGTGCACACGATCACAGTGTGACCTTATGACCCTTGACAACTTTTAATTATCCCAGTGACTTGAAATGTTTTATACTTTAATGCCAGTAAAAGTATTTGATTTGATTTGAATGGCATAACTTTATAGAATATATTAAAGAACACTGTAAACATTTAAAAACGTTAGCAGGATTGACATAGCACTTGTAATTTAAAGTGACAAAGGATAAAATTGAAATGTAATAATTTAGATAAATGTAATTAGATACAGTTGAAAAAGGAAGATAAATTTTGAAAGCCAAGGGAGGGGTGGAGGAAGTCTGGGGGTTCAGGGAACCCCATAAAGATACTGATATGAATTATGGCTTAATGCATGGGTCAGCAAACTAAGGCCCGCGGGCCGGATTAGGCCCATTTGCCCTCTGGATCTGGCCCGAGACAGTCCTGGAATTGCCGCTTGGATCGGTGTGATCATTCTGGCTGTGCCATTTTTTTATTTTTTGCATTTTTCCCCCCCTCTCCTCACACACACCTCGGGGGGGCCTCCTCCTTCCTCCCTCCCTCCCTCCTCCTAGCTTCTCCCCGCCCTGTGGAGGAAGAGTGCTGGGCTTTGGTGCCAGCCAATCTGAAGCCTCGCCACCTGCCCACCAGCCTCTCCATCCATGGCTGCGCTGTGGGCATCGTGACGGGCGCATCACGGAGTTTTGGCTGGAGCTTGGCGCATCTGCTGGCCCCACAACTGCTGCCCAGGAAAGCTGACCCGGAAAGGAGAGGCACCACCACCACCCATAGCTGTCAACTTACAGATTTGAAAATAAGGGACCAGCAGCCTTGAAAATAAGGGATCAGCAGCCAAAATAAGGGACCTGCAGCCTCACCTGTTCCAGGCACTCCAGTCTTCCTGTCCTCCTGCAGTCTGGTCAAACTCATGCTGGTAGCTTCGAGAACACTTTCCAACCAACTTTGTAACCAGAGGTTCATCTGAATAGAATCTGAATCACATGCACCACAAGGCCTATGCAGCCTCAACTTAAGATGGCTCCCCGGCCTGGCTTTGCACTGCAAAGTTTGCAGCAGCACGTGCAACAAAATGGCGTCCAGCATTCAAAAAACCCCTCAGCTTGCATTAACTAGCCACACACACACAGCCTCGCCCCCTCGCCACGAGATCGCCAGTCACCCACCATTTTAGTCAACCAGCTCCTTTCTTTTCCCTCATAAGTCAATCGAAGGAGCCTGCAGAACAAATTCAAAAGCCCCCCCCCACGAGATCTCCTTTCCTTTTCCCCCACCATGTGCCCCCGCTCCAGACAGACCTTTTCGCTGGCAAGGGTGATGACGTATCCATCCGATTCTGATCTGAGCACTCAGCACAGGTATGTTCAACTTCTGAACCCCTCTGAGCCAAAGGCAGAAAGCCCAGCCAGCAGCCAAACGAAGCCTCAAGGAAAACCACCGTCACCTCTGCGCTGGGAAGCGCTGAGCAAAGGCGAGTCCCCAGGCAACGCAGCCGATTTGATCAGCACAAGGCATGCAAGCTCCCAGTCGTTCTTAGACTTCTTATTGGGTGAGCAACACAGCCAAGCAACACAGTTGGAGCCTCCCTTCTCCCTGACCGGCAGGGAGGGAGGGAGAGGAGCTGCTTCCTTTGAAATTTAAGGAACATCATTTAAGGGACATCCATCAATAAGGGACAGCAGCGGGACATGGCGCTGGAATAAGGGACTGTCCCTCCAAATAAGGGACACTTGGCAGCTATGCCACCACCGCAGGCAGAGCAGAGCAGAGGAGGAGGTAGGAGAGCAGGGGGAGGGGCAGGGCTGGGGGAGAGAGAGAAGCCCCCCCCCGCTGCGTGTGTGTGTGCGCGTGCGCAGTCTGGCCCGCCACAAGCTCTGAGGGGTGGTAAACCAGCCCCCTCCTAAAAAAGTTTGCTGACCCCTGGTTTAATGTAAACAAGTGTGTCTGTGTTTAACAAATTATTGTTTTTTAAAACTTTGAAAATAAAAATTTTAAAAAAGAAAACAAACAACAGCAACAAATCCCCCCCCCCCCAATTAAAAAGGTAAGACGGGGAGGCAATTAAAAACAGTTAAAACAATGCATCATGTATTGGACCTTTGACACTTCTCAGCTTGATCTTTGGGCAAAACACCCTCTTCCATTTACAAGGTGGCTCTGAGAGGGGTCTAAAGGACCCCTGACAGTTAAGTCCAGTCGTGAATGACTCTGGGTTGCGGCACTCATCTCACTTTACTGGCTGAGGGAGCCGGCATTTGTCCGCAGGCAGTTTTTCCGGGTCATGTGGCCAGCATAACTAAGCCGCTTTGGCGAAACCAGGGCAGTTCACGGAAACGCTGTTTACCTTCCAGAGCGGTACCTATTTATCTACTTGCACTTTGACGTGCTTTCGAACTGCTAGGTTGGCAGGAGCAGGGACCGAGCAACGGGAGCTCACCCCGTCACGGGGATTCAAACCGCCGACCTTCCGATCGGCAAGCCCAAGAGGCTCAGTGGTTTAGACCACCTTCAATATTTACTGTGTGTTGAGATTCCTGCATTGCAGGGGGTTGGACTAGAGGCCCACCGGGGTCCCTTCCAACTCTACGTTTCCAAGCTTGGAGAGTTTTTCATAGAACACTACTATAGAATCCAGCTGCATAGTCCTCTCTGTTGGTATCATTTCAACTACCTCATTAGGCAGTCACATGATGGCTGCAAACTTGACTCGCAGACTTCTGCAGCAACTGCCTTTGCCACAGAAGGTCCTTTCTCTTCTACACACAGCTACTTAACCTGTCCATCCAAAGTTAAGTAGTGGAGATCCCATTGGGAACATAACTGTGAATTTTGCTTCTGGTTTCAGTTCCTTGGAGGTGTTGAAGCCCCTCCTTTGTAGGTGCCTCCAGCTGATCACAGGGACCACTTTTCTGGATCAGGGTCTTGAGCCCTCAGTTTTCTCTCTCTTTTCCCCTTTCCTTTTCCACGGCTCCAGCGCCTCCTGCTTGGCTTTCATCCAAAATATTGCTGTAAGTCCAGCCCAGGGAGAGGCTACAAGCAACAGTAACAATTCTGACCTCTTTTCCTGTTTTCTGAGGCTGCTCATAAGACCCTTCTCAGGAATCAACCTTCACAGTAGGATTCAAATAATCGTGTCTGGGTCAAGGGCATCTCCCAGTAGCCCTGGTCTCATGCTGATGGTTGAGTGCACCTGATCTAGGTATAAAACTTGAACTTGCTGTAACCACAGAGGATAGAGTGGGACACAAATTCTAATAAGTGTGCTCATCTGCGTCATGAGATGAGAGTTAAGCAATCAGCTGTTATAGAAGAATAAAAACAGATTGCTTCTGATAGCTCAAATTCTCATTTTCTCTCTCTCCATCGATGCCATGGCAAAACAGTAGAATAGCTTGGAACTTTGCCTGAGTGAGTTGCCCATACTGCATGGCAACTGTGTCAAAGCAGTCATAAGTCAAGGAAATAAGAACAGGTAGGGCATTCTTTGACAATAAGAAAAACCAGATTGCTTGGCTGCGTGTACAGTGGTGCCCCGCAAGACGAAAAACTCGCTAGACGAAAGGGTTTTTCGGTTTTGCGTTGCTTCGCTAGACGAATTTCCCTATGGGCTTGCTTCGCAAGATGAAAACGTCTTGCGCTTTTTTAAAAAAGCCGCTTGAAGCGGTGCAGTTGCGACGGACCGTGCTTCGCAAGACAAAAAACATTGCAAGACGAAAAGACTCGCGGAACGAATTCTTTTCGTCTTGCGAGGCACCACTGTACCTGGTCTTGCCCTGGTTCTGGAAGGCACACATTAAAGGCAAGCGGAATGAGGAAGCCAAGCACTCTGTCAGCCCCTGCCTTCAGTTTCTAAAGGAGGGGGGAAGCTAATGCCTTGTCCATCCCCAGCACTTCCATTTTCATTGCCCTAGGGTGAATGAGATGTCAGTGGAATTCTGCGCCTGACGCAATTCAGTTTGGCTGCCCCTTTGAGAATCAATGTGGGAAGATTCTAAGCTTTAGAGAACATTGCTTGTGTTTTTGTTTCTATGTAGATAAAGAGAGTCATCCTCCTCGTAAATTTCCTTCTGACAAGATATTTGAAGCCATTTCCTCAATGTTTCCAGATAAGGGTACAGCTGAGGAACTGAAAGAAAAGTAAGATGTATTTTATTTATTTCATAAAATCCATACACCGTTTGAACATGGATGTAGCCAAGGGGGACAGGGAGAGGCAGCTGCCCCCCCCCCAATGTTTAAATAGGAATTGTTGACCAAGTTTTGTACAAAGGTTTACTTTGGTATGGGATATGGAATCTAAGTAATTTTGAGATGACTGGGCAGGGAGTCACTTTAATGACTGTTTAGTTTTATTCCTTTTTAATTAAAACATATCATGGGTGCAGCTGTAACCTCACATAGGGTATTTCTCTAGATTTATTAAATTACCAGAATGAATTATTGCAAGCAGGCGTGATCCAGCAAAGTTAAGGAATTCAAAGGCCCATTGATATTGATAGGCTTGCTGAGCACCTTTATAATTCCCTCTCCCTGAAACAAATAGAATTTGGCTAGGGCAATGCCATCCTCATCGCACTTAAAGAATGTCAGCGTTGGCTATTTGATTAGGCAACTTCTTCCCTTTTCTTTACAGCATCACAGATCAATGAAATAAGCAATGAAGTAAATGGTTTTAGCCAGACAAATGTCATTTATGTCAATGCACATTATTTAGATTAACTGCATAAGCTGTACTTTTCCTGCAAGGACAATAAAGCCGGGCTTTTGGCATATAAAATGGGAACGTTTTTACTATTTCTGTAGATACAAAGAACTTACAGAGCAGCAGCTTCCAGGAGCTCTTCCTCCCGAGTGCACACCAAACATAGATGGACCAAATGCTAAATCTGTTCAGAGGGAGCAGAGTCTACACTCCTTTCATACTCTCTTCTGTAGACGATGTTTCAAATATGATTGCTTCTTACATCGTAAGTACTAAAATATTTCAGTCTGTCCCTTGTATTCAAGAAAGTTGAGATATTTTGCTTTATCTGCCCCAAGCCTTGGACTGCCTATGTCCTTTTAAACATGTTTGTGGGAGGGGGTGTTGGTTTGTTTTTGTTTTTATTATGTATTTTTAATTCTCATCTTATTTTTTATGTTGTGAACTAGCCTGTGATCTTTGGATGAAGGGCAGTATACAAATTTAATAAATTTTATGTAAGTAAGTCATGGCTACCCCAGCTGTTAAAATCAATAGAAAAGGCTGTATATTAATTGGAACCTTTAAGTGTGCATGATTTATGTCAGCTGCCTAATTGATCCACTTTTGTGAGATGATTAAAGTTTGATTTTATGCCCTTTCTCAGCCAGAAGTACTCCCCTGCAACAGTATATAACATGTTAAAGTACAATACAGTGGTACCTTGGGTTAAGAACTTAATTTGTTCTGGAGGTCTGTTCTTAACCTGAAACTGTTCTTAACCTGAAGCACCACTTTAGCTAATTGGGCCTCCTGCCGCCGCCGCCCCAAGAGCGTGATTTCTGTTCTCATCCTGAAGCAAAGTTCTTAACCTGAAGCACTGGGTTAGCGGAGTCTGTAACCTGAAGCCTGTTTGTTTAAAACATTTGTAAACTCTAATGTTTTAAAAAATCTCTAAGCAGCATACAATATAAAAACAATAAACAATATAATTAAAATAAAAATACAACATAAAACCAGTAAAATAGAATAAAGGCATATACAGTCAATCCTAGTTTTCCATTCCAAACCCCTGTGCATGTCGGCAGGGTGCACAGAAGCCCTCTCTGCCACTTTTCATGAGATTTTATGACGTATGGGAGCTGCTTCCGGGTTTGGTGCTGTGTACGTGGCACATGTTTGCAGTCCCACATCATTTGGACATGGCTAAACTGGGAGTTGCCTGTAAAACAGGAATTATGGTGATTCTTTCAAACGAAAACAATGTTGGAACAAAAGCTGGAACAAAAAGCTACATCTTTATCAGATGCCTCAAGTGTCTCATGTGTGGCGGAAGGAAGGACATTCTATGTTGCAGGGAGAAGAGTGGGAGACTCCCATTTTGGGGCCACCAACCTACGACATTTTATGGAGCACAGAACCACAAGTAGAATTTGGATCTTCCGCCAGGGGTATCGAATGGAGGGGGATACCTGCAGGGGCTGTTGGACTACCACTTCCATCATTCCTGATCTTTCCCTCTGGCTGAGCTGATGGGAGTTGCAGTCCAGTAGCATCTGGGGGAAACCACCTTGTCTTTGCTCAGTCCAAGTGTTATAGTGGTGCCTCACAAGACCAAATTAATCCGTTCCGCGAGTTTCTTCATCTAGTGGTTTTTTCATCTTGCGAAGCAACCCGCTTAGTGGATTAGCGCTATTAGCTGTTTAGCGGCTATTAAAGGCTTAGCGGCTATTAAAGGATTAGCGGATTAGCGGCTAAAAGGCTATTAGTGGCTTAGCGACTTAGAAAAGGGGGGGAGCGGGGGGGAAATCGGAACACTTGCAAGACGTTTTCGTCTTGCAAAGCAAGCCCATAGGGAAAATCGTCTTGCGAAGCAGCTCAAAAACGGAAAACCCTTTCGTCTAGCGGGTTTTCCGTCTTGCGAGGCATTCGTCTTGCGGGGCACCACTGTGTTACTGTTCTGTACCATTCTGCTAGATGGTCTTCCAGGTAATTTCACTTTTAATATAATTTCTCCTTAACAAATATTAAGTTTGTTCTTCCTTGCATCTTTCAGCAAGCAGGTCTCATGGCCAACACCAAGAATTAGTTAAACAAACGTCACGCCACCCCCAGTTCAGCTGGAGGCCTCTCCGCCAATGATGTGGGGCGTAGCTTTTCACAGAGCAATGTTTTATGCAACACTTTCTAAAGCACCTAGGCTTCTGTATACCATGGTGCCAGTGATGCTCTGGATTGTAGCTTATTATGCAAAGGGTTTTCTTAAAATTGTAGTGTAGCCATTATTATCCCTGCAATGCAAAGTAGCCTGTAAAATCCTGGGTACCTATAATTTATTACATTGTTTTTATATTGTTTCATGCTGCTTGGAGACTCTTTGTTTAAATGAAGATTCATTATCAACTTTTTCAATATTATGGTCTTTGAAGGTATTTCTAAGAAAACGGCTTATTCTTCTTTTTAAACAATTTTCTGTAGCATTCCATGCAACTCCTAATACTTACAAACGGAAAAATACGGAAACAGCAATAGATAATAAACCTTGTGGGCCACACTGTTATCAACATCTGGTAAGACAAATGTTCCTTTGGCTTAAGAGTTAATTAGCTATCTTTTTCACTCTTGGAATAGAAAGAAAGGTACAGCTGATGATAAAGTTGATTTTATTTAGCTGTTCCCAGGAAAAAAGTGCTGGAATCAAATAGGATTTATGACTTGCTGAATGCTAACACCTTTATGTGAAAATTCCTGAGGAACCTCCTACTGGCTTTGAACAGCATCTTTGGCTTATCCTTGTGTCGATTGAGCTGTCATTTGGCTAGAGATGGGGCTGAATAAACTGGCACCGTTCTGATCATTGCGTGTTGCTGTTGCTGCCAACTAATTTGTGAATTCTTCAACAAAAGTTCAGAACTCTGTATTTTTCAGATTCTATGGTTGGGATGCATAATTTTAAAAAAGGTTGACCTAATTTGGCTTACTCCTCCCACTTTCACACTTTGGGGTTTTCTTGACCTCAAGCTGTCTACACATGGTCAGAGAGACCTTGGTCCTGCAAGACTAGTGAGCAAGTATGTGCTGATTCTGGGATATTTCTTCAGAGCTTAGGGCGCACTTTGTGCTGGCAGTGTTGGAATACCAAATTTTGTGATGAAGCTAATATTTATCGTTGCTTCTTTTCTGGTAGCAGTATGTGATTTTCTGAGCTAAACCATTTCTCACTCATAACTGATTCATATTACACTGAGGGTATTTGTAGGACTATAAAGGCAGTTTATAATTAAAAGAGAGAGTTTATACATAGGAGCTTGATTGGACGCATTAGATGCCTCTTACACCTGCCTTAATATGCAGAACAAAAGCACTGGAGAAGTGGAGTGGCTTATGGGGATACAAATGGAGAAAGTCTTGGCCTCCACAGTGCTTGGCTTTTTGATCTCTACTAGCAGCAGTCTTTAGTAATTTTGTGAAAACTGTCAAATGTTACCTACTTTCTACACTCAAAACTCACAGAGCCCTTGGGAATAAGCACATTGCAGTGCTTCGTATGCAAGGCTAGGTGGCTTTTCAGTTCCTCTTTAATTTCAGCCATTTATTTGACCAGCAGTAATAGTCTTCCTGCTTTGTTTAACTCTGAAGGCCATGATCCATTAATTCTTCTCACACCCAATAAAAATTCTCACAAATTGAGCTCTCTGGGTTATCCCTCCTACTTATTACCTTTCTATAGGTCGATCTATGTCTCATGACCCCACTTTGCTTAAAGCTTTTCACTTCCAGATTTTGTATGTGCCCAAAGCAACCAGTTGCACCCTCACTTTGTTCTTTAGAGAGAAGAGAAGAATGAATCAGCTATCTTCCCTTTGTCCTTGTGCAGGCAGCATGTCAAGTGACATCGTCCTGTGAAGAAATAGCTATGTCTGAAAAAGCAGCTTTCATGCTTTTCTTTCTTAAAAAATCTGTCATGTGATGAGATGAGTACAGTGGTACCTTGGGTTAAGAACTTAATTTGTTCTGGAGGTTCATTCTTAACCTGAAACTGTTCTTAACCTGAAGCACCACTTTAGCTAATGGGGCCTCCTGCTGCCACCGTGCAATTTCTGTTCTCATCCTGAGGTAAAGTTCTTAACCCGAGGTACGATTTCTGGATTAGCGGAGTCTGTAACCCGAAGCGTCTGTAACCCGAGGTACCACTGTATCTTCACTTTCAGTAACAAAGATATGACGCCAGATAATCTCAGTTCTTTGGAAGGATTGTTCTCTCGTCAGAGTTTCACCACTTTCATATCTTCCTTTCTATATGAAGGACTTTTCTTTACATTATTCGATCAGATGGTGTACACTAGTTGAAAAGAAATTACCTACAAGTGAAAGTGCCTGGAAAGTATCCCCATCTTTCCATGCTACATTGATAACAGGAATGCCCTCCCATTGTCACTTCAGCTGCTCAGTAGTTCAGACACTGAAAGCCTCCTAACACTGAGGCTTCTAAGACTGTATGACAAGACTGGACTGCTTTTCAATAACTTCATCAGCTTAGGGAGTTAATGTGAATCACCCTATGTATTGAATGAACAAATCATGCTAATGGTTCCTGCAGCGTTTATACTGAACTGTTATTTATTTGTTTTGAACAAAAATATTGCTCAGAACATAACTAAAGAGAGAATGTAGGTGGACCACTAAAATGAAAGCTACATAAAACAAATGTTTCTTAATAGTGCATCCCTCTTGTGTAGCACATACACCTTGTGAGCATGAGGTTGAGTGGCATCTGTCCTGGATGCTTTAGTTGATATTCCTGCATTGCAGGGGGCTAGAGGACCCTCGGGGTTCTTTCCATGTCTACAGTTCTAGGATTCTCTGAAAATTATCCTGAGTTGAAATTCAGCTAAGCAGTTGCATTTACAAGCACTCAACATTTGCTGTCTAAACAATAGAATAATAATGGAATATAACTTCAGCCAAAGAGCTGACTACCACTCTGCATCCAAGGAAGGCTGAACTTGGATTTTTCAAGAGCAGTGCTACATTTTAAGGTCTGGCACAAAGGAAGCATCTGTTTTCCAAAGGTGCAAAAGGCAAGCAAGCAGGAAATCACCCTGAGCCCCTCTTGCAGCTCTTTAGCGCTGGTCAGCCTATTTTCAGCTAGGATACATCAGCCATACTTTTTTCTCCTTTCCTTAAAAACCCATGTCGTGTTTCTATTCCTACGTAGGAAGGAGCCAAAGAGTTTGCAGCTGCTTTGACTGCTGAGCGAATAAAAACACCGCCAAAACGCCCAGGAGGTCGTCGAAGGGGCAGGCTCCCAAATAACACCAGCAGGCCCAGCACTCCCACTATAAATGTGCTGGAATCTAAGGATACAGACAGTGACAGAGAAGCTGGGACTGAAACAGGAGGTGAAAATAATGACAAGGAAGAGGAAGAGAAGAAAGATGAGACGTCAAGCTCCTCTGGTGAGACAAATGTGGAGGGTTGCTGAATAGTCATATTTTAAAATGCTTGTTTCTTTCAGTAATAGCAACAACTACAATTTTATTATTTGTACCCCGCCCATCTTACTAGGTTGCCCCAGTCACTCCATATTCGGGAGGGGGATGTGTGTGTTTGATGGCCAGGAGGTTCCTTACAGATTTTTGTATTCAAGTATCTGCTTGTGAAACTTTAAAATTGATTTGCAGCACTTTAATTCCTTGCATTATGTTGCTATAGATTCTGTGGAGAATGAGAGTTTGAAGGGCTGAGTTGAACTCCAGACAGTTCGAGTTTGTGTTTCGGGTTTCAGTGCTCCAAAGGAGATGGTCTCCTTGTGTACAGGGCCCTGAGTGAACAGGGCACTCTTCCTGGGATGCTGAGGTTGAAAACCAAGAGGTCAAGTGTGGCAATCAGTCCATGCGTTTCTCCTGCAGGGACTGTTGAAAAAGCTAGATTAGTCATTCCCCAACTCTGTATTGAGGCATTCAAGTGTGACTTGAGAGAACCTCTGGGGTACCATGAGAAATCAATTTAATTATACACTTAAAGGTTCCCCATAGGCTGCAGCCATGCCTCCTTCCAGTCTTGACTCCGCTGAGGGCATTTCTCGCTGAATCAGGTGTGAATGAACAATATGAGGATCGTCTCCCCCACAAGGAAATTGCTGTGTCGCTGCTCTGGGGGTGCTGCTAGTTTAAAGTAAAAATATTGTGTCCCTCAGCTGAGAGATGTTTTGGGAACCCTGAGCTAGGCTACCTTTTAGGAGCTCAGCTGGGGCCAAAGTCAAGTCAAATCACGTGCTTTTATATATGAAGCAGCAGCCTATTCCATATATGGTCTCTGTTTTTTTGTACATAGGTGTTATTTCAGGAGTCTTTTAAGAACTGCTTCAGTGTTTTGTTTTTGATATTGCAGAAGCAAATTCCAGGTGTCAAACGCCAATCAAGATGAAGCCAAATATTGAGCCTCCTGAGAATGTGGAGTGGAGTGGAGCTGAAGCTTCCATGTTTAGAGTTCTCATTGGTACCTACTATGACAATTTCTGTGCAATTGCGAGGTTAATTGGGACCAAAACTTGTAGGCAGGTAAGAGTGGAATGGTAACTAAAAGAGAATGTTTTCCAACTGAGTAGTGCCTTGATACTTAGCCTTTTTTGTAGAGTGCAAGCAAATGACACACTGTTTTAATAAAAACCTAGTTGTGCATCATTAAACACCTTCCAGGCTCTAAAGCCACTGTTCCCTCCCTGCCCACCTCTGCTCCCTGGGGCTGTGCAGTTGCTCCACTCAGTAGGTCTGCCCCTTTCTTTGCTGCCTCTGGGGTTGTGGTGAGTTTCCTCCTGAGACCGCTGCTCACTGCTGCTCTGCTTGCCTCTCTCCCATCTGTCACCTTCTGTGGAGGCAGAGGCTGAGTTAGCGAATTCATTCAGTTCCTGCAGCCACACCAAGCCCCTTCTGGTTTACACTGTTTACATCCAGTCATGCCAGATGTAGCAGAGTGCGGTGATCAAGGTTACCCTGGCTACCTCCCAAAAGTAGAGAAATAACTTTTAACAACAGGATTAATTAACAGAATTAATTAATTCATTATGTTAATATGTTGCCTATGTAAATATGCAGTCTCGGCCAAGGTGGAAGAAGCGCATATATGCTAATGGGAATTGGCTGACTTCTGCCATTGAGGATCTAGTCCACAGTATGTTTGTCTTTACAGGTTTATGAGTTTAGAGTAAAGGAATCTAGTATTATTGCTCCTGCCCCGGCTGAAGATGTTGATACTCCTCCAAGAAAGAAGAAGAGGAAACACAGGTAAACCAATGGACTGCCGGCTTCCTGGCAAACTGAGGGCTAAAAGGATTTTTAAGGGGAAAGAACAGCACTGAAAAAGTAATGCCACAATCAAACAGGTGGGGGACTAAACAAATATTAACTTTCCAATGTAGAAAACACATTTTTAATTGTATTTGCATGTTTTATGGCCTGATCACAAAATTTTCTGTACATGAATATAAATGCTTTTGGTAGATCAGCCACAAACCTGCCCATAAAATGACCAATGCAGTGTTTGTTCAGGCATTGCAAGCAAATCCTGGTGGAATTTTTGTTCTGGAAATCCCACCTTGTGTTTGTGGTCTTGTACTAATAATGTTTTCTCTTTACCTTGGAGTAATAAGAGAGTAAGCCACCAGCTTTTTCTCAGCTCTCTGAATGACTCGGTCACTATCTTTCTCATTAACATTCCCTATCATCCACTTTGGAGAAGCAGAGAATTCAAATTAGTACTGTGATTGTGGTGTTTAGGCAATCACTGCCAATATCAATTTGAATCTGACCAGGAAGTGGTCTGACTATGATAGTGAGGTCATCACAACCCGCCTCATTCCAGAGCACCCCTCCCCCCGTCCTGTGGCAAACACCAGATCAAAGGCACTGCCTGTGCTACATGTTGGAGCCTTGATTTACGAAAACAGCTCTCTGGCAGCCATAGAGTCCTGAAATAGCCCACTGAAGGCATCCTTGGTGTGGATGCTGCAGTCCCTCAGAGCAGGCCTCTTAGTAAATAGGAAGCAAGTGCCTATGGCACCAGCATCAGAGCGCACCAGAAATATTCTTAAAATGCAAAGCTCAATAAAAACTATAATTTGCAGTAAGCTATAAAACAGGCAGTAATGTAAAACTTATATGATTGCTGGGCATCAGGGATGGTGACCAAAATGCTAAACCAACCAGCATACATAGATATACACGTACACAGCTATGCCACTCACTCCAGCAACATCCAATTCACCCTTTCTTTCTTTCCAGGAGTTCCCCTACCCCATTAAGCCCCTCACACTTACTTAGGAGATAACGAATCCCAATCACTGGTTGTGCTATAAGACTTTCACCCTAATAGGCCACCCTCAATAGGATAGGCCTCTCATGCCTCCACTTCAGATATCCTGTCTGATTTTGAGCATAAGCCAAATCAGAGAAAGGCTTGCGTGGGTGGAGAGAACTTTAGACACACTATTTGTCCAGTAGATAGTGTGTTGATATGACTTCTTTTCTTTATAACAACGAGTAGAAAAGAGTGCAAAACTCAGCAATGTACCAGAAAGTAGTTTGATATGTATCTTTCCATTTCAGTATTTAATTCATTGTCCAACCAAGTAAAGTGCCAAGTATGATGTAAATAAATTAAATCTGGCTTCATAGTTTAGGAAATATCATATATAAGATGCAATGTACCCCAGGCAATCCATCCATAAAGTTCCATGTCTGTGTTGATAAACTTAGGTTTTTGTCTCAATTTTCCAGCTGTAGAGTTAACAATGATTTATGATAGCATTGACTTTCAAAGACAAAGACTCATATACAGTGGTACCTCTGGTTGCACACGAAATCCGTTCCAGAGCTCTGGTCGGATCCCGAGGTGTGCGTATCCGGAGATACTGCTTCTGCACATGCGTGCAGTTTAACGCTTCTACGCGCGCGCACACACACACACAGAGCGAAACCCGGAAAAATACTTCCAGGTTTGCCGCACATGTATCCCAAAGGATATGTAACCGGAGGTGAACATAAGTAGAGGTACCACTGTACTGAGCAACTATCCAAAGTGAAACGTACACTTAAATGTGTTTAAGCCCACTGAAATTGATGGACAAGCATACCTAACTGAATTGGATTATGCTTGAAATGACTATGATTCAAATTGTAAGAATATTAAGATATGCACTGAAATGAACATGAGATATTACACACACAGCATGCAGAATCATAGGACTTACTGCTTCCATTTTCAGTGATCATACTATTCAAACATTTATTGTTATCTTAGTACATTTGTGTAGCCAAGGAGAGACTGTTTGCATAGAGAAAGTATTGTGTGATATAGCCCTGTATTGAATAGAAAGTTGACAGAATTCTGCACACCCCCCCAAAAGGTGTCCCTGTTCATTTGAAATATTCAATGATGGTTCTTAGGTAACAGTGTTTGTTTATAGAAGTTTTTTATTTACTAAGAAAAATACATATACAGTATTCAGATAGATTTCTTTAAAAATGGAACATATTGAAATCTCCTGTTATCTTGACTTTATTTAGGCTAGCAAAAATAAACTAGATGTGTAAATAGAAATACAAAGGGTCAAAAGGCTTCTCATGGTTGAACTTTGAAATCTTAGCCTCTAACTCTCCACCAAGGAGGAGACAGAGGACACCCCTGAGAAGGAGGCTAGTTCACCAACACAGGTGCCAGATATATGGAGAAACGTGACTCAAAGAAGTAGGAGGCCCAGGGTTTGCTCTGATTGTTTAGAAATACACAATCGCTTTGAAGTCCTCTCCCCTAGCATGGAAGACGAAGAACAGACTCCAGATCTCTCCCTCATTACAGTCGATGAAGACGAGCAGCAAAGTCTCTTTTTTTTTAAGAATAATTTTTTATTAACCGACCAATCACATCAAATCAAACCAAATTACATAAATTCCAAATTACACAGCCGAATTTTAAATTTTTGTTGGGGGTACCCATATTTCAAGTTCCAAAGGGATCCAATCAACTTCTTACTTCTTACTGCTGTTTTAATGTCCACAAATCTAACCTTATGATATTCACAGTACTATCCAGTCCTTTCTTATTATTTTTCCACATCTCTTGTTATTATTTTCATATATTTTTCCTTTCTCTTTGTGACCTCTGATAGTCTCCGCAAGCTGGTTAGAACAGTTTGTAATCCTGCGTGGATATTATTATTTTTATCCAGTAGCCATATCCAGACGTTTTCCATAAAACATCACTTCCATACATCAAAACAGTCTTAGCGTCATTAATCTTCACCAATCTGCCTCCTTTCTCAAAACCTCTGAGGAGATTCACTAGGAATGCAGTCTGAAAACAAGTCCGTTCTTCCTCCCGGCTATAAATCCTTTGGCAAGATGGCGACTCCGAATTAATTGCTGCGCCATTCCCAAAGCTCTTATTGCTTCTCTGTCTCCGAAAGCATACTTTTGGTTAAAGTTATCTCCACACAGACCTTAATCATCCTGCTTGGGTCAGTTCAACCGACGGTTCTAATGAGGAGGGGTTCTTGTAAATCACATAGAAGGAAAGTAAAAAAGGTCCGTCCCCCCATTCAGCCCCGTTGTCAACATACCCCGCCTTTGGTGTATCTTCATCGTAAAATATTCCTGTTTCTCCAGCCCGTCGTCTTCTTTGCAGAGGTCACTTAAATTAGCAGACTTCACTCCCCTTCACTTGAAATATGTGCATTTGCTTCTTTTGTAATTAATTATTCCAAATTGCTGAAACTAGTGCGCGATCAGAGACAGCGTCCAGGAGAGCTGAGGTCCACACGGGGGCATTCTGCCTAGGGCCCTCACCCCCTTCTTTCAAATTAGGGGGTGATTTATGGGCATAGCAGGCAAGGGCAGTGTTCCCCATTTCCTTGGGGCAACAAGGGAGACTGCCTACTCCCATAACAGCCTCTTAATTACCCCGTGTGGGTTGGAGAGATGGTATTGTCGGCCATCTTCCAATGCGCCCCCTAGTGGCCCCAAGACAAGCAGCAAAGTCAGTCCTCAGGGAATGTGCAGGCGACCTTGGAACGGACAGCTCACGGAAGAACCCCGACCAAACCTAAGAGGAGGCGTGTAGTGGTGATAGGGGATTCCCTACTGAGGGGAACAGAAGCAGTGATCTGTGGGCCTGACAAGATGTCTCGGGAGGTGTGCTGTCTCCCCGGGGCTAAGATCCAAGATGTAACTGAACGACTGCAAGGAATCATAAAACCCACTGACAAATACCCCTTCCTCTTGGTTCATGTGGGAACCAATGACACTGCAAGCAATAGCCTCCAGAAGATCAAAAGAGACTACGAGGCTCTGGACAGGAAATTGAAGCAATTAAATGCACAAATTGTCATCTCATCTGTCCTCCCAGTTGAACGACGTGGCCCAGGGAGAGAGGGAAAAATAGTGGAAGTGAACAGCTGGCTTCGCAAATGGTGGAAACAGGAACGGTTTGGATTCTTAGATCACGGACTGCAGTTTCTTGAAGATGGACTTCTGGCAAGCGATGAGCTGCACCTCACAACGGTTGGGAGGAATGTTTTTGCCCAAAATCTCAGAAACCTCATCAGGAGGGCTTTAAACTGACTAATGTGGGGGAGGGAGACAGTGCTCCTGAAGGTAGGAGTCTATCAATTGATGAAGATGATCATCCAAATGTCATAGACCAAATGGAGCAAACAGCACGCAGACCTAGTGGTGGGAGGAAAAAATCCTTAAATAAAAGACACGGGGGAATGATTAATGGACTTCAATGTCTGTACACTAATGCACAAAGCATGGGAAATAAACAAGATGAGCTTGAGCTCTTGGTACAGCAAACTAAATATGACATAATAGGCATCGCTGAAACCTGGTGGGATAAGTCCCACAATTGGAATGTAATAATGGAGGGATACAATCTATTTAAGAGAAACAGACCAGACAAAAAAGGAGGAGGAGTGGCGTTATATGTCAGGGATGTGTATACCTGTGAAGAGATCCAAGATTTAGAACCTCAAAGCGAAAGTGAGAGCATTTGGGTCAAAATTAAGGGAGAGAAGAATAACAGAGACCTCATTGTGGGAGTTTACTATAGCTCCCCAAGCCAAACGGAGGACATAGATGATGCCTTCCTGGAACAGATGGCCAAGCATGCAAAAGGAAGGGAGATAGTAGTAATGGGGGACTTCAATTACCCAGATATTTGTTGGATGTCAAACTCAGCCAAGAGCATAAGGTCAAACAGATTCCTCACTGGCCTTGCAGACAGCTTCATTGTCCAGAAAGTGGGAGAAGCAACAAGAGGAACAGGCATTTTAGATCTGGTCCTAACCAATGTTGATGACCTGGTTAGTGGGGTAGAAGTGGAAGGATCGTTAGGCACGAGTAATCATGCTCTTCTGAAGCTTACTATACAGCGGAAAGGAGCAGCCAAGCATACTAGGACTCAATTTCTTGACTTTAAGAAAGCCGACTTCATAAAACTTAGGGAAGTGCTGGGTGAGATCCCATGGACAGTAATACTAAAAGGAAAGGGAGTTTGTTAAGAGGGAGATAGTAAAAGCACAACTTCAGGCAATACCAATGAGACGGAAACATGGAAGGTGCCTAAAGAAGCCAGGGTGGCTATCTAAAGAACTTTTAACTGAGTTAAGATTAAAAAAGGATGTGTACAAAAAATGGAAAAGGGGGGAAACCACCAAAGAGGAATTCCAACAAATAGCCAGCAAATGTAGACACAAAGTCAGAAAAGCTAAAGCACAGAATGAACTCAGGCTTGCTAGAGAGGTTAAAAGCAACAAAAAGGCTTTTATGGGTATGTCCGTAGCAAAAGGAAGAAGAAAGAAACAGTGGGGTCACTCAGAGGAGAGGATGGTGAAATGCAAGCAGGGAACACAGAAAGGGCTGAACTCCTCAATGCCTTCTTTGCCTCAGTCTTCTCCGATAAAGAAAACAATGCCTGACCTGAAGAATTTGGAGCAAATGATTCAGCAGAGGAAACACAGCCCAGAATAACTAAGGAGATAGTACAAGAATACTTGGCTAGTTTAGATGTATTCAAGTCTCCAGGGCCAGATGAACTGCATCCAAGAGTATTAAAAGAACTGGCAGATGTGATCTCAGAACCACTGGCAGTCATCTTTGAGAATTCCTGGAGAACAGGCGAAGTCCGGCAGACTGGAGGAGGGCAAATGTTGTCCCTATTTTCAAAAAGGGGAAAAGAGAGGACCCAAATAATTACCGCCCAGTCAGTCTGACATCAATACCAGGGAAGATTCTGGAGCAGATCATTAAGCAAACAGTCTGTGAGCACCTAGAAAGGAATGCTGTGATCACCAATAGTCAGCATGGATTTCTGAAAAATAAGTCATGTCAGACTAACCTGATCTCGTTTTTTGACAGAATTACAAGCCTGGTAGATGAAGGGAACGCAGTGGATGTAGCCTACCTTGATTTCAGCAAGGCATTCAACAAGGTGCCCCATGATATTCTTGTAAAGAAGCTGGTAAAATGGGGTATTGACTATGCTACCACTCAGTGGATTTGTAACTGGCTGACTGACCGAACCCAAAGGGTGCTCATCAATGGTTCCTCTTCATCCTGGAGAAGAGTGACTAGTGGGGTGCCACAGGGTTCTGTCTTGGGCCCGGTCTTATTCAACATCTTTATCAACGACTTGGATGATGGACTCAAGGGCATCCTGATCAAATTTGCAGATGACACCAAACTGGGAGGGGTGGCTAACACCCCAGAGGACAGGATCACACTTTAAAACGACCTTGACAGATTAGAGAACTGGGCTAAAACAAACAAGATGAACTTTAACAGGGAGAAATGTAAAGTATTGCACTTGGGCAAAAAAAATGAGAGGCACAAAAGAAGATGGGGGACACCTGGCTTGAGAGCAGTACATGTGAAAAGGATCTAGGAGTCTTGGTTGACCACAAACTTGACATGAGCCAACAGTGTGACGCGGCAGCTAAAAAAGCCAATGCAATTCTGGGCTGCATCAATAGGAGTATAGCATTTAGATCAAGGGAAGTAATAGTGCCACTGTATTCAGCTCTGGCCAGACCTCACCTGGAGTACTGTGTCCAGTTCTGGGCACCACAGTTCAAGAAGGACACTGACAAACTGGAACGTGTCCAGAGGAGGGCAACCAAAATGGTCAAAGGCCTGGAAACGATGCCTTATGAGGAATGGCTAAGGGAGCTGGGCATGTTTAGCCTGGAGAAGAGGAGGTTAAGGGGTGATATGATAGCCATGTTCAAATATATAAAAGGGTGTCACATAGAGGAGGGAGAAAGGTTGTTTTCTGCTGCTCCAGAGAAGCGGACACGGAGCAATGGATCCAAACTACAAGAAAGAAGATTCCACCTAAACATTAGGAAGAACTTCCTGACAGTGGAATTTGCTGTTTGACAGTGGAATTTGCTGCCAAGGAGTGTGGTGGAGTCTCCTGCTTTGGAGGTCTTTAAGCAGAGGCTTGACAACCATATGTCAGGAGTGCTCTGATGGTGTTTCCTGCTTGGCAGGGGGTTGGACTCGATGGCCCTTGTGGTCTCTTCCAACTCTATGATTCTATGATTCTAACTTAACTGTAGTATGATTAAATACTGTAGAATAGTTTGACTAGTGAAAATATCTGTTCAGCCCAACTTCAGAGCAAATTTAGATTTTAATAAATTTTATCTTTACAGGATATTTTATTACCCACATGTAGAAAATGATAATTTTTCTCTGTGTTTAGCTTGTTGTTTTACTTGTACTAGACAGGCTCTCAAAGACACTTTCTGAGATTCAGCTGGATAGTTGCATTTTCCAGCTCAGTACAGCCTGCCAACCTCATGCTCGCTCCGTTTGTGTTTTTACAGATTGTGGGCTGCTCATTGCAGAAAGATACAGCTGAAAAAGGGTAAGCATCTTTACATTCTACTTTATGTCCAGAAATTCTCAGGTGGTGTTTCTTTTAAATAACAACCTGGGAAACCAGAGCATACAAATCCCTCTTCCAGGGAATCCTTGTAAACAAGCGTTCTCCCTTTCACACATGGCAGTTTCCTGTCTCTCAGGGCTTCCCAGTTGATTTCAGGGAAGCAAACTGCATCCCCCCCCCCCCAGTAAGGAATGTGTGCATAGGAACATGAGTCCTGGTGAGCAGGAAGATTTATATGTCTATTACAGGTGGGGTGCTGAATTGCAAAGAAGAGGTAGGCTTCAAAGATAGTTTGAGAGAGATGAAAAAGTATAAGATGCTGTCTTATTAATTGTGACTTCTCTATATGTACACGTGTTCTATCTCTGTAGGCTTTTGATTCTAAAAATAAAATTGTGGCTTTGTCATCTAGATTTGCATTATCTGTTATGCTGCAAATACGCTGTGAAATAGACATGTTTGCAATATTATGTTAATTTACAAGCATGGAAATGCTTTCTCTGTAATACATTCATAACGGTGTAACCTTAATACATTGTAAAGTAATGAGGCCAAGACAAGTAAACTCGGTTAAAGTCCTAGGTTCATTTTACAGTACGTTCATCTGTTCCAACTTGAAACTGTTTAAGTATTATAGCTACGATTTTCAGAGGATCTTTTCTATCAAATGCCATTTTCTTAAATTTGTCTTAATGTTTTTTTTTTTATTCAGATGGGTCATCTAATCATGTTTACAACTACCAGCCATGTGATCACCCACGTCAGCCTTGTGACAGCTCATGTCCCTGTGTAATTGCTCAAAATTTCTGTGAGAAGTTCTGTCAGTGCAGTTCAGAATGTAAGTCATTTTGGAAATGGGTATATTGTATGAGAGTCAATGCTTCAATGAGTTGGTGGAATTTAAAAGCTCTGGAAAGTTTCATGTCTTGTAGGGATGGAAGTGTTCGGACCAAACTAGATGCAGTGTTCCTCACCAAATACATTAGGGGTTTGCAGATGGTGAAAAGTTTAAAGGGCTCTGTCCCAGGAAGTTCTGAGAGAGCAATTTTGCTATGACTATTTTCAAATTTGACTTTTGTCTACATCTTTTTTTTGGCATGTTAAAGAAAGTTATTGTTGCTATATGAGAAATGAAGATAGCTCCAGCTACGTACAGGCAACTCCCCATTTGCATGTGTTCAACCACCGACATGTGCACTGTTTTCGGATCCGGAAGGGGGCGGGCTGACACACACAGTGCCTCAGAACACAACCCCCA
Organism: Podarcis liolepis; assembly: GCF_965112155.1. Taxonomy (NCBI): domain Eukaryota; kingdom Metazoa; phylum Chordata; class Lepidosauria; order Squamata; family Lacertidae; genus Podarcis; species Podarcis liolepis. Next base: position 59,488,009 of record NC_139563.1, on the reverse strand, counting down.
TGCCAATAGGGAGTTGCCGGTAGATGATTGCCTATTTGAAAATACTGTCTGCCACTTCAAAGATTTATCAGGTCTCATGTTGCATGAAATAAATTTACTAGTGTGAAAATAAATTTATTTTAGTGTACTAAGCATATCAAATTGAAGCTTAAATGACATTTGTAACTTTTCAGATGAACAAAATTCAGGTACAGGGCAGGTCTGTTCCATGCAAAATACAATGTTGGCCAAGCTGCTCATTCTTCCTGCTTTGTTCTTCTTAAAGGCCAAAACAGGTTTCCCGGATGCCGCTGCAAAGCTCAGTGCAACACGAAGCAGTGTCCTTGCTACTTGGCTGTGCGTGAGTGTGATCCAGACCTTTGCTTGACATGCGGAGCAGCAGATCACTGGGACAGCAAAAATGTGTCTTGCAAGAACTGCAGCATTCAGCGAGGATCCAAAAAGGTGCTTCCACTTTTTATTCTAATCCCCAACAGCTCAGGAAAACGCCTCCCACGTATAAAAGCAAGTTCTTTCTTGGCCAACAGTTTGGAATATGGTTTCTACTTAAACCAAATTGTATAGCACCACATAGATTCCTTTAGAACTTTCACATTGGCTGTTTCCAATTTTTGACCCCAAGGGTGAGTAACGCTTGTAATTCATTTCATGGGATGCTGGAAACGGTGGATTGGGTATTTCCTCTCACATGACCTACGGCAGGAGCAGAGACTTGTGGGAGGCAGGCACTTCCTCCTCAGTTTTTTCTCCTGCCTGACTCAGTAGTATGTTTCGCCTGGCTCTCCTGCTTCTTCAGATAAGTTTTTCAATTTGGATCTCATTTTATTGTTGCTTTATTTTATCTAATCTTCCTTAGTTTTAGCAACTTAACACCTGTCTTTGAGTCTTGCACGCATACATACACACACACGCACGCACAAAATATTTTTTAGAATATATATCTTCCAAAAAATATTTTGTCCCTCCCTGCCACCATTTTTCCCCTTTAGCAACCTTAGTTCTTGTCGTTTTTAGTTTATTTCGTTTACTTTCTTGCAGAGCATCCTTGTATACTGCTCTCCTACAGGGTCGCTGAATATGGTTTTTTTTTGCACACTGTGGCTCCGTTTTGCCGTGTGCCATTTTACAGATCAGATTTAAAGATAAGTTGGGGGGGCAGAATCCTACCTGAGGTTTTTGCAATTGCATCTCACTTTCAGTGGCCGCTGGCTCCATATCACCACCTCATTTCTTTGGTGATTTCTACAGCCTTTAGCGATTATTTTCTGTATCATTTAAGGCTTCATATTGACTGCTCTCCTAGTCCGTGGTACAGCAGAAGGAGTAGGGGTTATTGTTCCTCAGCAGTATATTCTCCCGGTTCGCAGTTGTGGTGACGGAGTGAGCAGGCACTGATAGATTGCTTCTGAACCTCCTAGTTAAGGAGTGATTCATAGAATCATAGAATCATAGAATCATAGAGTTGGAAGAGACCACAAGGGCCATCGAGTCCAACCCCCTGCCAAGAAGGAAACACCATCAGAGCACTCCTGACATATGGTTGTCAAGCCTCTGCTTAAAGACCTCCAAAGAAGGAGACGCCACCACACTCCTTGGCAGCAAATTCCACTGTCAAACAGCAAATTCCACTGTCAGGAAGTTCTTCCTAATGTTTAGGTGGAATCTTCTTTCTTGTAGTTTGGATCCATTGCTCCGTGTCCGCTTCTCTGGAGCAGCAGAAAACAACCTTTCTCCCTCCTCTATGTGACATCCTTTTATATATTTGAACATGACTATCATATCACCCCTTAACCTCCTCTTCTCCAGGCTAAACATGCCCAGCTCCCTTAGCCGTTCCTCATAAGGCATCGTTTCCAGGCCTTTGACCATTTTGGTTGCCCTCCTCTGGACACGTTCCAGTTTGTCAGTGTCCTTCTTGAACTGTGGTGCCCAGAACTGGACACAGTACTCCAGGTGAGGTCTGACCAGAGCAGAATACAGTGGCACTATTACTTCCCTTGATCTAGATGCTATACTCCTATTGATGCAGCCCAGAATTGCATTGGCTTTTTTAGCTGCCGCGTCACACTGTTGGCTCATGTCAAGTTTGTGGTCAACCAAGACTCCTAGATCCTTTTCACATGTACTGCTCTCAAGCCAGGTGTCACCCATCTTGTATTTGTGCCTCTCATTTTTTTTGCCCAAGTGCAATACTTTACATTTCTCCCTGTTAAAATTCATCTTGTTTGTTTTTGCCCAGTTCTCTAATCTGTCAAGGTCGTTTTGAAGTGTGATCCTGTCCTCTGGGGTGTTAGCCACCCCTCCCAGTTTGGTGTCATCTGCAAATTCATTCATTCATTCATTCATTATTATTCTTTACGCTTGCAGTCCATTTCCTCCTAGTCCACTTGTGACAGCATTGGAGAGACGTATATTTTCCCTTTTCCCATAGTCCACTTTTGTGGCATTGGAAGTGAACGCTACTCAGTCTGCCCTGTGTGGCTGCGTGCAGAACAACTTCATTTCTTTCCATTTATTGATTTATTATGGAGCCTATACAAGGAGCCCCTGAACCTCTTCCCAAAAAGGCTAAACGAAAGCTTAAGCACGTCCTACCCTCTAAGGGAAATAGGCGCAATGAAGCTTCTACTACTTCTGTTGCCCCAAGAAAAAATATTTCGACTGCAGTTTTATTGCAAGCTAATGAGCCTGGCCCTCCACAGACTCCAGTTCAGAGGAATCAGTCTGTGTGTGTTGCTGTTGATTCTGCTCTTCCACTCTATGTTACTGGAAGGGACGTTATAGAGGTTATATCTGATTCTGAACCAGAAATGTTAGGATTCACGGATGACCAGGGTGCAAAAGGGTCTTTAACATCACTCTCAGACCTGGCCAGCTTCCTCAGCTCCCATCTTTCCATTCACGCTAATTGAACAGTTGAAACGGGCACCGATTGCTTCATTATCAGAGGATTTACAGTTTAACATGCAACCTAAAAAATCTACCTCTGTGGTTAAAAAGGTGACCTCTCAACGTGTGGTTAAATCAAGGGGGGGGGCGGGCCTCTGTGCCCAATCCATTTACTTCTATGGGGGAGGATTTATCTGATGCTGAGGATGTAGCACTTTCTTCCCAAGTATCTTTTCTAGAGTCAGAAATTGAGGCGGAGTGGATTGATAGTTCTGTCTTTCCACTAGATTGTTCCAGGAAGCTAATGCTCCCATTTTAAAACGCAAAATAATGCATGCATTGGAAATGGCCCCCAAGCCTACCACAATTCCCGATCCTGCCTCTGAGAGTCCAGTTACTTTGCTCATTGATAACCGCACAAAATCTAACTATATGCTAGTTCCTTCAGTGCTAAAAACAGTAGTCAAATCAGAGTTGGATTCCCCTATGCAGTCCAAAAAGAATTTATCTCTAGCCTGTAAACTATATGATCTGGATCCTGACTTCATATCATATATTAAGAAACCTACAGTAGATAGTCCTGTTTTACTTTTGTCTTCTTGGAATCTTGTTCCTAAAGAAAGAGACGCCCAATTGAAGGATGTAACTGATAGGAAGTTGGAGTTTGCACTTTGAAAAATCCATGCTGCAGCTGCCCTGTCTATAAGGGCATCTTGCGCAGCATCTTTCTCTGCACATGCTGGCATTGTGTGGCTCACGGACCTTTTGCACTCCCTTCCCCCAGATGCCATTCATCAGCGCCAAGCCATTTCTAAACCTCTACAAGCACAAGCCTTTATGGCAGACGCAACTATGGACACACAGTCTGCAACTAGAGCTATGGCCTCTCAAATAGTGGCACACTGCAAGCTTTGGCTTAAGAACAGGCATGCTGATTCCGCGTCCAAAGTAAAGCTCTCTACTGTGTCCTTTGCTTAGGAGCAAATTTCACTTCGGTTTCCTTAGCTAGAGGGATTAGGGCGTGTGTTTTCTTAGCTTATGATACTATGAAATTGCCCCACCCATCTCATATTTTGCTCAGTCCTCTGGGTCAGCCTCGACTTCTGCTGCCTTTATGGCTGATGCCACTTTAATAGAGAGTTGTAGGGCAGCCACTTGGTCTCCTCCTTCCACTTTCACTAGGCATTGTGAGTTAAACTAAATGTCTTCAGCTCAGGCAGCTTTTGGCCGTGTATACCAAGTTTGGTAATCAGTGTGTCAGCCGTGTGGACCCACCCAGTTATTGGGAAGTGCTGTGGTATGTCCCAATCCACTGTTCCCAGCGTCCCATGAAATAAATAGAACAATTGGCTTACCTGAAGTGTAGATTTGTGAAATTGGGACGCTGGGGACAGTGGAACCATCCCTGTGATGGTCTGCAGTCACACTGTTTTTATTTTCTTATAAGAGTTGCTTATAAGTTGCTTATAAGAGTTGCTTATAAGTTGCTGCTCTATTTATTGATTTATGAGCCGGGAAGGGAGGCAGGCTGCTATTCTTTCAGGTGCTTCGGTGAACATTGCTGCTTGGCAAATCCAAAAAACTGAGGAAGTGCCTGCCTCCCACAAGTCTTTGCTCCTGCCTGAGGTCATGTGTGAGGAAATACCCAATCCACTCTCCTCAGTGTCCCCATTTCACAAATCTACACTTCAGGTAAACCAGTCTTTCCTTTTAACTGCTTAATGATGACAACAGCAAGTGGGGATTTGTACAGACACCACAACTTGTGATTGTAGGTTCATGCCTGTGTGAACTGCTTCCATGCTAAAACCACCTGCACTCTAATAAGGATTGCTCC